>NC_064619.1:450189375-451396375 GCF_023898315.1 Schistocerca nitens
TTTCTTCATTTATAAAATTGTGAATGTGTAAAACAAATGGGATGAATAATCGACTATAATGAAGCAAGAATGGTGTGATGTTAAAGCTTTCTTGCAAGACCCGATAGTGTATTTGTATTTTCTGTTTTTTGCAAAAAGTTTGAGATTAGTCACTGACATGTACTTTAGTTCCGTACTTCGCCTTTTAAGGGTTGTCGAATACCGTTAAAGAAAGCACTTAGTTGTATTGCAATAGCTAAAATTCGACGGTCTTCATCCTTATTTTCGGTCAAATACAGCAATGCACTTCGACGACAACACAAAATTATTACACGAGTAGCTTCGAGCTCACGACCAATAGCGCGTAAATACCCCGCTATGCGCCACTATCTGACTTTTTTCAATGCGGCTACTGTTGTAATGGATGCTAGGTAAACTGACCTCGGACGGTTATCGAGGATGGGGCTCTTGCACGACGGCCTTTCGCGAGTATTGTGAGAGGCTATACTGCGAGATATATCACCATTTAGTCGGCTCTCCGACCCCCATCCCGACTCGCATCCGTCTCTTGCGAGAAAAATCGTTCTCTGTATGAAATTTGTTTTTAAATTGTGTCTCAATAAACGAGTATCATGTACGAACGAGAGAGCATCATATTATTAACCGACGATCCCGGAACGTGGTACCTATTGCACGGCTTCTAGGAGTAACAAAAATTTGATTTTCAATATTTTGCGTAATCATTGACCGAATTAAAAAAAAAAATGGCTCTGAGCACTATGGGACTTAACTTCTAAGGTCATCAGTCCCCTAGAACTTAGAACTACTTAAACCTAACTAACCTAAGGACACCACACACATCCATGCCCGAGGCAGGATTCGAACCTGCGACCGTAGCGGTCGCGCGGTTCCAGACTGTAGCGCCTAGAAACGCTCGGCCACCCGGCCAGCCGAATTTAAAAAAAAATTTGAATGCTGCCGTAGGCTACTCATTAAGAAGTACAATCTTATAATAAAAATTTAATACAGGAAGAAAAGTGTAGCAAAAATTCAACAGTCTTCATCCTTATTTTCGGTCAAATACAGCAATGCACTTCGACAACACAAAATTATTACACGAGTAGCTTCTACCTCATGCCCAACAATACGCGTCCTCAGGCGGCGTAGCTGACAGCGTGCAAATACCCCTCTTCATTCATCCAAAATTTGAGAATGAAAGCACTTAGCGGCTTTCAACCAATTTTGCACGTAATTTCAAACCTTTACGAAACTATTCCCCACCCATAAGAATCACAAAATGACGAAAAGAAAAAAAGGTTGTCCGTTTACTGCATTTCATGCAGTAAAACCTTAACGTCAGACATGACGTTTTAATCTGTTACTTCTTTACTACTCAATCTATTCACAACGCAATTTACACACTGTATCCACATATATCAATAAATGTACTTGCAAAATTATCATTGTTCAGGAGATATGACATCATAAACATTGACACGCGTTAAAAATTAGTTTTTGTTCAAAACGGAGCGCAAATTACTCAGACTGTATCCATCCAGTGTTTCATAATGAGAACACTTAGAGACTTCCCACAAACTTTAAGCATAATTTCAAAGCTTTTCCCGCTTACATGCTTAACGTCAAATATTTAACACATTAACCCATTTGTAAAGTAATCAGACGTTTGAAACTGTTGTATACGTGGGAGTTCGATTCTTTAAAGGATCGAGTATTTACTGGTAGTTTGAAGAAGTTTTACATTTCTGATCATTTAAACCAAGTCGCCAGTATGTGCAGCTACGTTCAGATGTACTTACTTTAGATAAATTCATCATGTTCGAAGAATTTGAGGTTAGTGTTAGTATTGTCCGCAAGGTCATTAATATACAACGTGGACAGCTAGACGCCCAGTACACTTTCCTGCAGTACACTTAAGCTACTTCTACATCAGTCAGTGACTCATCTATTCAAAATAAGATGCTGCATCCGCCCTACCAAGAAATTCTCTGTCCAGTCACAAATTTCTCCTGATATCCCATAAGGACGTACTTTTTAACATAAGCGTAGGCGTTTTACTGAGTCAAATACATTTCGGAAATGGAGAAGTACTACATCTATATGACTGTCTTGATCTATGGGTTTCAGGATGTCATGTGAGAAAAGCGCTGGTTAGGTTTGTGTGATACATGTTTTCGCTATTCGTGCTGGTTGTCATGGACGAAGTCGTGCTCTTCGAGATACCTCATTATGTTTGAGCTCATAATACCCTCTTAAGATTTTGTGGATCATTTCTACTGCCCTTCATGTAGACGGGTATGACATGTGTTTTCTTCCAACTACTGGGCACGGTTTTTTGTTCGAGATGTCTACGGCAGATTATAGTTAACAGAGAACCTAACTCAAGCCGCAAATTGGGTGTAGAATCTAATAGGGATTCCATCGGGCCTTGGAAATTTGTTCAATTTTAAACGTTTCAACTATTTCTCAACACAACTGACACTAATATCTATTTCATTCATATTTTCAGTGGCACGAGGATTAAACTGGGGACGGCCGGAGTGGCCGTGCGGTTCTAGGCGCTACAGTCTGGAACCGAGCGACCGCTACGGTCGCAGGTTCGAATCCTGCCTCGGGCATGGATGTGTGTGATGTCCTTAGGTTAGTTAGGTTTAATTAGTTCTAAGTTCTAGGCGACTGGTGACCCCAGAAGTTAAGTCGCATAGTGCTCAGAGCCATTTGAACCATTAAACTGGGGCAATACTCCTGGGTTTTCGTTTATAAAGGGACATTTGTAAACAGAGTTAAGTATTTCTGCTTTAGCGTTGTTACTCTCAATTGCAGTTTCTGCTTTGTCTGTGAGTGACAGTATTCTAACTTTGGTGCCACTACTGCCTTTAAATGCGACCAGAATTTTTTTCGGTTTTGTGAAATTTTTATGACAGTGTTCTGCTACGGCAGTCGCTGAAGCTTCACGCCACAAGTCTTGATGCCACACGCGTTTTATTCAGCATCCCTCTACCTATAGCTCTACGCATTATTATACCTCTTATGCAGTAGTCTCTGTTTCTTTAGAATTTTGTTATAAGTGACTGTAAACCATTTTATATTTTCTAACACTAATACGTGACAGAGTTGGCCCTTGTTCAAGCTACTCATTGCTGCACATAATTTATAACTTATAAGAAAAACCAGGTTTTAAATTGTAGGACATTTCCAGGGGCAGATGTGGATTCTGACTACAATCTTTTGGTTATGAACTGCAGATTGAAACTGAAGAAACTGCAAAAAGGTGGGAATTTAAGGAGATGGGACCTGGATAAACTGAAAGAACCAGAGGTTGTAGAGAGTTTCAGGGAGAGCATAAGGGAACAATTGACAGGAATGGGGGAAAGAAATACAGTAGAAGAAGAATGGGTAGCTCTGAGGGATGAAGTAGTGAAGGCAGCAGAGGATCAAGTAGGTAAAAAGACGAGGGCTAATAGAAATCCTTGGGTAACAGAAGAAATATTGAATTTAATTGATGCAAGGAGAAAGTATAAAACTGCAGTAAATGAAGAAGGCAAAAAGGAATACAAACGTCTCAAAAATGAGATCGACAGGAAGTGCAAAATGGTTAAGCAGGGATGGCTAGAGGACAAATGTAAGGATGTAGAGGCTTGTCTCACTAGGGGTAAGATAGATACTGCCTACAGGAAAATTAAAGAGACCTTTGGAGAGAAGAGAACCACTTGTATGAATATCAAGAGCTCAGATGGCAACCCAGTTCTAAGCAAAGGAGGGAAGGCAGAAAGGTGGAAGGAGTATATAGAGGGTTTATACAAGGGCGATGTACTTGAGGACAATATTATGGAAATGGAAGAGGATGTAGATGAAGACGAAATGGGAGATAAGATACTGCGTGAAGAGTTTGACAGAGCATTGAAAGACCTGAGTCGAAACAGGGCCCCGGGAGTAGACAACATTCCATTAGAACTACTGATGGCCTTGGGAGAGCCAGTCATGACAAAACTCTACCATCTGGTGAGCAAGATGTGTGAGACAGGCGAAATACCCTCAGACTTCAAGAGGAATATAATAATTCCAATCCCAAAGAAAGCAGGTGCTGACAGATGTGAAAATTACCGAACTATCAGTTTAATAAGTCACAGCTGCAAAATACTAACGCGAATTCTTTACAGACGAATGGAAAAACTGGTAGAAGCGGACCTCGGCGAAGATCAGTTTGGATTCCGTAGAAATGTTGGAACACGTGAGGCAATACTAACCTTACGACTTATCTTAGAAGAAAGATTAAGAAAAGGCAAACCTACGTTTCTAGCATTTGTAGACTTAGAGAAAGCTTTTCACAATGTTAACTGGAATACTCTCTTTCAAATTCTGAAGGAGGCAGGGGTAAAATACAGGCTATTTACAATTTGTACAGAAACCAGATGGCAGTTATAAGAGTCGAGGGGCATGAAAGGGAATCAGAGGTTGGGAAAGGAGTGAGACAGGGTTGTAGCCTCTCCCCGATGTTATTCAATCTGTATATTGAGCAAGCAGTAAAGGAAACAAAAGAAAAATTCGGAGTAGGTATTAAAATTCATGGAGAAGAAGTAAAAACTTTGAGGTTCGCCGATGACATTGTAATTCTGTCAGAGACAGCAAAGGACTTGGAAGAGCAGTTGAACGGAATGGACAGTGTCTTGAAAGGAGGATATAAGATGAACATCAACAAAAGCAAAACGAGGATAATGGAATGTAGTCAAATTAAATCGGGTGATGCTGAGGGGATTAGATTAGGAAATGAGACACTTAAAGTAGTGAAAGAGTTTTGCTATTTGGGGAGCAAAATAACTGATGATGGTCGAAGTAGAGAGGATATAAAATGTAGACTGGCAATGGCAAGGAAAGCGTTTCTGAAGAAGAGAAATTTGTTAACATCGAGTATAGATTTAAGTGTCAGGAAGTCGTTTCTGAAAGTATTTGTATGGAGTGTAGCCATGTATGGAAGTGAAACATGGACGATAACTAGTTTGGACAAGAAGAGAATAGAAGCTTTCGAAATGTGGTGCAACAGAAGAATGCTGAAGATAAGGTGGGTAGATCACGTAACTAATGAGGAGGTATTGAATAGGATTGGGGAGAAGAGAAGTTTGTGGCACAACTTGACTAGAAGAAGGGATCGGTTGGTGGGACATGTTTTGAGGCATCAAGGGATCACAAATTTAGCATTGGAGGGCAGCGTGGAGGGTAAAAATCGTAGAGGGAGACCAAGAGATGAATACACTAAGCAGATTCAGAAGGATGTAGGTTGCAGTAGGTACTGGGAGATGAAGAAGCTTGCACAGGATAGAGTAGCATGGAGAGCTGCATCAAACCAGTCTCAGGACTGAAGACCACAACAACAACAACAACAACAAAAATCACGACGTTCTCAAGTTATCCAACGATACGACAGTAACGCTACAAATGCAAATAGCTATTAAAGGCTGGTCACGCCAGACCAATAATTTGAATCCTGTGGGTTGTGATTTTGTAAATACTAGTGTTAAGGCAAAATTGTTGTGGCGAGTGGTTCAGTAGGACGATATGATAGACTTGCAGTAAAATCGATAGTAGATGGTCACGTAACTCCTGGGCAAGAAGATCTTTTGTAGTGCGGACGCGAACTGGTGAGCTGCTAAGGAAACTGTGTCGATGATGGTTCTCCGGTAACAAAAGAAAATTGTTGCAGCCAACGTTCACGGGAGTGTTGTCTAGTTCGCAATGCAAATGCGGTAACTGAAAAGTCCCGCCTCAGTTGGGAATCCCATTCCTCACTGTCGTACTTGGTTCACATTCGACTTGGAAGAACCGAACTATCTGTAACAGGTAGTATCTCAAAACAGTCCGCCCTGCCAGACAGGACAGGGAAATAATATGAACAGCGGCGGTAGAAACTGCAAGGAGCAGGCGTGGAGGGGAGGCGTGGACCCGCGGCACCCCCTCCTTCCCCCACCACCTGCGGCCAAGCTGTTGCCAGATAAACCGCACGCAGAGTGATTCAGTCGGCGCTCGGCTGTAGACAAGCGGCGGCGTAAGGGTAAGTACGTCTTTGAGAGCTTCGCGGTCACGTACCAAATATTCATCTGAGAACTTGGCGTAACGCACCCTAGCTGTTAGGGACGCCGTATGCTTCGGCCAAGCACCCGGCTGTGCTCGTGTACTGTCTGGAATGTGGGATATCAAGCAATCTGCTGCGTCTAAAGAAAACAGTTTTATGTAAATGAAGCAAAGCTATATCCGTGTCTGTACTTAGTTTACTAGCAACATTTTAATTTTGTGCGAAAAAATTTAAAAATGTTTCTCGCGCGATTTTAAGAAAACTATTCGCAAAAGAAATTGATTCTTGCGCTTATTAATTTCGTATCGCCGCTTGATTATGAACTTGCTATCTTTTCTTTACTCGACATAGTTTTTATGATGGAATTAATGAAGCAGTTCTTGGATAAATCATATGACCTTATGTTGATCAAATATAAAGTACATCTGCAACTACACTCCGCAAGGCACCTGGCGGTGTGTAGCGGAGGGTACTTCTGGTACCACTGCCTGATCCCTCCCCCTTTCCCTGTTTCGTTTGCAAATGGCGCATGGAAAGAATAATTTCGGTAAGCCTCCATACTAGCTCAAATTTCTAGAATTTTCTAGTTTTGGTCGTTTTACGAGACGTGCATAGAAGAAAGTGATACCTTGTCCAACTCTTCCCAGAAAGTACTTTCTCGGTATTTCAGTAGTAAACTTCTCCGTGATCCGTAACGCCTCTCTTGTTTCGTCTGCCACTGGACTTCGTAGGGCATATCCGTAACTCTTTTCCGCCGACGAAACGATCCCTTCGCAAAAACGCGCCGCTGTTCGCTGTGGTATCTTGCCTCCCTCTTATCAATCCAAGCTGGTAAGGATCCCAGACTGATGAGCAATACTCGAATGTCGGTCGAAGGATAATTTTGCAAGCCACTTCCTTCGTGGATGAATTACATTTCGTTTAATATTTTCCCTACGAATCTGATTGGCATCTGCTTTTCCTACTGTTTGTTTCATGTGGTCATTCCGCATCAGACCGACCCTGATCGTTACTCCCAGACATTTTTTACGGTAGATAATGTTGGCCGCAGTTTGTCACCAATACCGCAGCTTTACAGTAGAAGCTTTCTTCTCATAAGTTCAAATGGTTGAAATGGCTCTGAGCACTATGGGACTATAGTAAAGATTTTTTTTAATGCTTCTTTCAGTGCAACGTCCCGTTTTTATACAACAAATGAAAACTGCTACCCAAATTCCCGTTGTAAGATGAACTGGAAACAACATCTGAGAACACTCCTAAGAACAACCAACAGCTCTCGATCTCTGATTCGCACGTGAAAAGAGGAGTCTTGTTCTCGGATTAGATATTCGAATACTCGATGTCAGGTCTAGAGAACATGAAGGAATCGCGTCGGCTAACACCAAGTAAATGCGTCGCTCAGGAAGGCACATGTCTGCAGCAAAGCCACACTTCACACGGAGCCAGTAACGTGGTTCAGTGGGCGAGTTATTAGTAAACAAACGTGTTAGGACATTTTTTAACCGAGTATTGTGGTAAAATGAGTCAGTAGACTCGTATATAGTCGACGTTTGCCTAGCTTCCCTTACCCCTTCTCACTAGTAGCACGCCCCACTGGATGTGTCTGAACACCGTATGGTTCAAATGGCTCTGAGCACTATGGCACTCAACATCTTAGGTCATAATTCCCCTAGAACTTAGAACTACTTAAACCTAACTAGCCTAAGGACATCACACACACCCATGCCCGAGGCAGGATTCGAACCTGCGACCGTAGCAGTCCCGCGGTTCCGGACTGCAGCGCCAGAACCGCTACACCACCGCGGCCGGCAACACCGTATGTTTGGGAGGCGTATTAAGTCGGGTGATGCTGAGGGAATTAGATTAGGAAATGAGACACTTAAAGTAGTAAAGGAGTTTTGCTATTTGGGGAGCAAAATAACTGATGATGGTCGAAGTAGAGGGGATATAAAATGTAGACTGGCAATGGCAAGGAAAGCGTTTCTGAAGAAGAAAAATTTGTTAACATCGAGTATAGATTTAAATGTCAGGAAGTCGTTTCTGAAAGTATTTGTATGGAGTGTAGCCATGTATGGAAGTAAAACATGGACGATAAATAGTTTAAGACAAGAAGAGAATAGAAGCTTTCGAAATGTGGTGCTACAGAAGAATGCTGAAGATTAGATGGGTAGATCACATAACTAATGAGGAGGTATTGAATAGAATTGGGGAGAAGAGGAGCTTGTGGCACAACTTGACTAGAAGAAGGGAGCGGTTGGTAGGACATGTTCTGAGACATCGAGGGATCACCAATTTAGTATTGGAGGGCAGCGTGGAGGGTAAAAATCGTAGAGGGAGACAAAGAGATGAATACACTAAGCAGATTCAGAAGTATGTAGGCTGCAGTAGGTACTGGGAGATGAAGAAGCTTGCACAGGATAGAGTAGTATGGAGAGCTGCATCAAACCAGTCTCCAGACTGAAGACCACAACAACAACAATGGTATATTAAAGTTGATCGTCCAGCTAGCAACTGAACGCAACTCAGATTGGGAAAGGATGAGGAAGGAAATCGGCTATGTCTATTGCAAAGGAGCCATACCAGGGGTTGACTAAAGGTATTTATGGAATACTGCCGAGCCATCAGTTTTAATAAGTCATGGTTGCAGAAGAGCTAGAAGAGGACGATATTGAGGAAGATCAGTTTGGGTTCCGGATATAAAGGTACACGGGGGGGGGGGGGGGGGGGGAATACTGACCCCACGAATTAGCAGATTGGTTGATTGAGGAAAGGCAAAGTTACGTTCATAGCATTTGTGGACTTAGAGAAAGATTTTGACAGTGTCGGCTGCAATACCTCCTTAGAAATTCTGATTGTAGCTGGGATAAAATACAGGGAGCGAAAGACTATATACAGTGGGTAGAAAAACCAGACGGCAGTTATAAGATCCGAAAGGCAATAAAGAGAAATAGGAAGTGATACACGGTTGTAGCCTATTCCCAGTGTTATTCTAATGGAATGTAGTTGAAATAAATCAGGCAGTGCTGAGGAAATAGATTAAGAAATGAGACACTAAAAGTAGTAGAGGACTTTTGCTATTTGTGCAGAAAAATAATGGCCAAAGTAGAGAAGATAAAAAATGCAGGCTAGCAATAGCAAGAAAAGTGGTTCTGAAAAAGAGGATTTTGCTAACACCTAATATAAATTTGAAGTGATGGAAATGTTCCTGAAGGTGTGTGTGTCTATCATGTGTAGCCTTGTATGGAAGTGAAACGTGGCCGATTAGCAATTCAGACAAGAAGACAGAAGCTTTTGAAATGTAGTGCAACAGAAGATCGCTGAATATTAGGCAGATAGATCGAATAACACACGAGGTGGTATTTGCACAAACTGGGGAAAAAGAAACATATGGCACAATTTGACTAAAGGAAGAGATCAGTTGATAGGATACGTTCTGAGGCATCAAGGCACTGTCAGTTTTGGTAATGGGATGAGGTGTGTAGCTGGGGGGAGAGGGGAGGGATGGAGGGGTAAAAATTGTAGCGGGTGGGATAAGTCACGTGCGGTAGGTATACCGAGATGAAGAGGCTTGCACTGGGTAGACTAGCATGGAGAGCTGCATCAAACTCTTCTTTCGAGTGAAGACCAGCACAAACGACATAATATATGGAAACCACGAAAAATGGCCAAGCGGAAATACCGGAAATGTGAAATGTCGGCCTCCCGAGGGTGACTTAACTATTGCGCCAACTCTCTCTCTCTCTCTCTCTCTCTCTCTCTCTCTCTCTCTCCGTCTGACTTCATTAGCAGAGGATTCTCATTCCACTATCTTTTATGGTTGTGACAAGACGAAATTGTTACTTTCCTAGATGCAAGTGTTCTGTCTAGGTAAGAAAGTATCCAGTAGCAAGACGACATTGCCTCCATTTTTAGTTTTTTGAAGATGTGACTTCCTTTGGGTGAACATCGTTATTTTGAATTCAAGTCAGTACTTTTTCTTACAGAGGATAGCATTTAATTCCCTAAGCATAATGGTTACAGGTACGTGCGGGATATACACACTGTTGACGATCCTGGCTTGGTGTTTCCGAAATTCTTGGATGCCTTCTGTCAGGTCGACTTGATAACAACTTCAGACATTTGAGGAGTGCTCAAAAATGTTTCATTTGCGTCACGTAGATTTTTTTGTTTACAAATCTACTGCAATTTCCGAGAATCGTGTGAACAAATATAAATCTTCCTTCGCCTTCCTTACTAAAGATTTCGTTTGTTCTTTCCATTTTATATCGCTTTGTAGTACTGCCTTTAGGTATTTAATCCGTGTGTCTAACATTTCTCTTGTTTATATCACTATTTTATATTTCGGTGCATCTAAGGAAAGCTAACGTTAAATATGTTTGTGGAAATACGAAGTCGTTCTGTATTTCCTTACAGTCATCCAGAGATAGTATTTTCCTGCAGATACGCGCATTGTCAGCGAACAATCTGTGTGCTGCATGCACTATATGATAAATCGTTTATATGTACAGAGTCTGGCAGAGTGAACAGTAGGGTATAAAAAATGACAGAACTTCGAAACATATTTATTGAAACGCACATTGAAAACAAAGAAAATTATGTGCTATTACATATCATATACGCACTCTACTTGGTTTTAAATATAAGAGTAAACAGATCATGTCAAACTAAGCCACACTGCACCCCACAGTCACACGATCACAGTGCGTGGGTTTGTCATGCAACCGAAGAGGGATTTCCTTGGTTAGACAGCGCTCAGTAATTCTGTTTATTTACATCACTGTCTAGTTGAAAATGGGTCTCATTCCGACACCAGCAAGTTGTTTGGCATCTGCGGGTCAGCTGCTAAAAGTTCCAGGAAGTGCAAAGCGGATGTTCATCGGTCAACATTATTTATTCGCTTAGTTTCTGTACGACCTGAAATTTGTATTTATCACGGATAGTGTGCTGCGAGTAACGATGTGACATTGTTATTCAGCGCCAATGCATATCTGCCCGCAGAATGGTGACTTCGGATGACAGTTCGACGCGCCTCCTCCACTCGTCCCGCTGTGTCCTTCGTCACCCTGGACTTCTCTTACTTGCACAGGGTACAGCAGCCCTGAATTCTTGCACCGCCGTACAATCGTCCGATGATCTGGGATTTTATCCTGTCGTTTCGACTCGAAGACAAAAAGAGTCGGCTGAACTGTGATGGGAGACTCGTTATTTTTTAAATACGCCTCGACGGGAAGTGCTTGATACCCTGAACTTCACAAGGTCATAATTAAAGCGTGATTGTGCCCTTCACGTGGGTTCATCTATAAATCTGAACTAGGATAGGGGCTAATTGCGCAGTATATTGTTTGTAAAATTTAATAAGAATCATGCAAGCCCTTTTTTATTCTCTATTTTGCCAAGCTCTCTCTGTGCAGTTGGTTAATTTTAGTGAAGTGTTCACCAATGGAAAAGTTAATGTCGTTTAAGCGTGTGCAGCCCCTGGCAAAGTGCACTGCTCAGTGCTCATTGCACGCAGCGCTGAGGGCACTACAAGGCCTCCTTCACATTACGAAAACAGCCGACGCACGACGAACGTATACGAACACTCCCCCTTCTCTCTAGCGCAGCCCAAGTTCAAAGAACTTAGAGAAGGACGCCGAAGTCAGCCGAGAGAGATTCTGTTCAGCGTTTCCGACGCACTTGACAGGGTTGTCAGTGCAGTCTTTAAACTATGCTTGGCAGTCTAGCGGGCACCCTATTCACAAATATTGCGAATGGCGCATGGGAAGAATGACCGTAGGTAAACCTGCGCATTAGCTCTAATTTTTCGGATTTTCTCATTGTGGCCATTTTGCGAGATATATGTGGGAGGGAGGAGTGTATCCCAGTCTAACATTAGACTGTGGAATATACTGTCCGACTCTTTCCAGAATCAATTATGCGTCTTGGCGAAATTGCTTCCCAATTAGCGTAAGGTCGCTCGTGATACAAGCCTGTGACCCGGAAACGTAATAAGACAAAATATGCACATGAGGAAAAAAATTAATCACATGGTCGCCTGACAGTGACATCTTAATTCCTGACCGTAAAGTACTAAGGATTTAAAATTTTCGACTGCAGTTTCCAAGAAGACACTGAGCGAAATAACATCTAACAAACACAAAGCTATATACACAGTTCTGGTGACAAGTAAAGTACCGATATTTCAATTACGGAATTATTGTGACAGGCTACAGATAATATGTAGGAGTGGTCGATGAGGTATGTTTTACTTTGCTATCGGGTATCTAGAGATTGTTTCTAATTCCCTGCCCGAAGTCTACCACCAAGCTTCAGAATTACAATTAAAATTAGCTGTCTTCTTACTACAATCGCTTGCTTTCCACGAGCATTTGGGACTCATATATATTCTGATAAACGCGGCAATGAATTGTCTGGAGCTTCGACGCATATCAAACATTTCATAATTCAGTTTGCACGCAATACGGGGATCTGTAGACACATGACCGGAACTAATTTCGTGTGCCATTTTTGTGGCGCCCTCCTTTCCATCCGCTGCGATTTGTCAGTGGGTGTGATTTGCGCTCACAGATGTGAACAGTTTTGCCCAAATTTTCAAATCCAACTCCCAAGTTAGCGCACGTCTTGATCTGTACAAATGTCTGTTTCACAGCTACGATAAGCCTGCGAAACGCGGGGATGTAACCTCGCGCGGATAGAGGGTTGCGTCGTGACCGGTGTTTACGGGCGAAGTGTGATCACTGCTGTTACTCCGCTGAATTGCTTTGGTTGGTGTTTGGTGGTAAAAATTTCTTTGTTAGTTTTTTTGCGTGTAGCCGGCTTAGAGACGCGTCGCCGAAGGAGGAAATACTCTTGCTGGACTGGTTAGAAACTGATAGCCTAATATGATACTAAAATTTTGAAGGAGTAATGTTTACGCTATTATTTGTATAGTGGCTAATGACAGTTTAAATTTCGGCGGTAAATGAGCGACAACTTGTTGATTTCGTAAGTGAAATCATTTATAGTGAAGAAATGTTTGAAGTATGTACAGTTTGTAATGTTCATGGAAATTTGTTGTAATAGTGCAGTTTTAAATATATTGTGTGGCTAAGTGATATTTATGAGTTGTGTGTCAACCTTCTACTTTCAAAGTAAACACAAATCATGCTGTTTTTGTGATGTGTGCTTGTAAAGTGAGATGGAGCTGGTGAAGTGGTATTTGTTTGCAGTTGCATAGTCGCGTGCCCAAGCATTTTTGAGGGGTTACTGTGAACCATACCGACGCTATGCGAAATTGAATTCGCGGTGTTATGAATCCGCTCGAGTGACTTCCCGCAAAAACGAATGTTTCTGGTGGCAGATTCATTAGTATGAAAGGCTGTCAACTTGTTCATTCTCTGCACATGCGAGAGAAGTTAAAACCGACTTATATGTGAGGAGTAACAGATTATTTACAGACGTGACATTTCGATATGTATGGGAAAAAGTAGTTCTCATTAAGCCGACGGAAAACTCACTGATTTATCGTAGTTTTCTTGTGCTTTTCAGAGACCAAGAGACTGCACACTGGTGGATGGATATAATTATGGTGTCATAGCAAAGGCTTCGTTGCTATTTATTGTTGGTTAGCAATGTGTGGACGAGTGTTCGTTTATGTAGTAATAGTAGTGTTTTGTAAATATAGATATCAAGTGTGTTTCCTTCTTTCCAGGCGCCAGTAATGGAGCTCGGTGAAAACCTTTATGAAGGTTGTGATCAGCTGAGTGTTTCGTAAGTACAAATACAATCAAACTTCAGTAAATCTTCTGTCTGGCATTATTATCCATTTGCCAACTGGACGTCACTCATTCATTGCCCTTTATACAAAAGACACTGTTTTCTATCTCCATTGTGTATCATTGAAATTAAGTAATTCTTATAATGTGTAGAAACTTTTCCATTGGATGATTGTCATGTGCACTGACACCTGGATGAAATTTAGAAGTGAAAAAGTTCTATGGTATTTATGCAATTTGACTGTAACTACCACAGCACAGTACATCAGTTAGCTTGAGAAAAAAATTGGATAATTCGTAAAAGAGCTGTTATCTATCCTTCTAGTTAATAGTTTAAAATAGAAAATGTTTCCTCACAAACACTGATGTTCATTTCACTTGAATTACTATATTTTCTTCAGAAAGAATTTGTTTGCAACTCAACTATTTTCCGTTTTAACAAAATTTTTCCAGTAAGTACCCAAGGGACCTGAGTGAACTGAAGCTAAGTTTTACGTCTACATGCATACTCTGCAAACCACTGAGAAGTGCATTGCACAAGGTACTTAGCAGTATACCACATGCTGTTCTTCCCATTATAATCTTGTACGGAGTGCGGGAAGAACGTGTGCTGCAATTAGGCTAGTCTAATGTTGTCTCTATGGGAGTGATACATAGGGGGCTGAAGAATATCTCTAGATTTTTCATTGAATATTGCTTCTTGAGATTTTGTAAGCAGGCTTTCACAGAATAATTTGCGCCTCTGTTCAAGCGTGTTAATTCAGGATTTTCAGCATTTCTGTGACACTCTCCCATGTGTCAGACAAATCTGTGACCACTTGTGCCATCCTCCTTTGTACGCATCCATTCCATTTTAGTCCCATCCACATGAACACTATTCTGAGATGAAACCCACTGTCTATTTGTAAACAGTCTCCTTTGTAAACTGACAGCATTTTCCCAGTGTTTTGGTAATGAACTGAAGTCTGCCATGTGCTTTCCTACAGCTGAACCCAACTGATCATTGAATTTCATATCCATACAAATTGTTAAACATAAGTATTTGAATAACTATCTTAGGATACTATGTCTTCTTTGTTAGTGAAGTTCATAAGTTTACATTTCTGAACAACTAAAGCAAGTTGCTAACCTCTGCATCTTTTCGAAATCTTATCAAGATCTGAATGAATATTTGGGCAGCTTTTGTCAGATGGTACTTCATTATAGAAAATTGCACTATCTGTGAAAAGTCTGCAGTTACTATCAGTATTGTTTGCAAGGCCATTAATATACAGCAATGGCCTCAGCCTACTTCCCCCTGTCACACCTAATATTCATGCAAACAAAGTTGACACAACTTGGTGGCTGATGGGAGTGACTGTATATGGGAAATGTCGTTATTATCGCTCCTGTCTGCCTCGCGCAGAATGTCAACTTTGTTTGTGCATGTTGTAGAGGTACTTCTACGTCTGCCAATGACTCACTACCCAAGACAACATGAGGTGTCCTTCCTACCAAGAAATTCTCAATCCAGTCACAAATTTGGTTAGATGCCTCATTTATTCATACTCTTGTTAATAAACATTTGTTTGGTACAAAGTCAAATGCATTTTGTACATATTAAACTGCATCCATCAGTTTGAGTTGATCCATGGCTGTCAGCATCTTGTGTGAAGAAAACACAAATTGTACATCAGAATCCATCCTGGTTGGAATAGAGATGGTCATTCTGTTTGAATACTTCATTATGTTTACACTCGGAATATATGTTCTAGGACTACAAGACAGACATCGGTGAGATTGGACAGTGATTTGGGGACCACGTCTGTCACCATTTCTTGTATCGTGTGACCTGTGCTTTTCCCATTTTCTGGGCAGCGGTTCTTTGGGCTAAAGTTATGTATTGGACACCCCCCCCCCTTCCCCCAATCTTGGTTGTGGGGATAGAAAACAGTCAACAGGGCAGCCCAAGGTGTAGATTAGGTTGGAAGGTGACAATCTGGTTGTGAGTTGGCAAAGCAGTGAAAGCAGAAAACGTGGTTGTGGTAACAGATTGACGAGGAGCAAAGGCTAATGTTTTCATCTGCACCATATTGAAAATTGCAAGGGGGTCCAATATGTAACATTTTACTGTGTTTTTTTAAAGGTACCTACAGTATATTATTAATAAAATGGAGCTATCGTAGCTGCAAATTCTGTATAGAATCTGACAGGCCTCCCATTGGGCACAGGAGCCATTTTTAATTTTAGCTGTTTCTGTACGTCACTGTTGACATCAGTATCTATATCATTCAATTTTGAAGTGGTGCAAGGATTAAACTGGGGCAGTACATCTGTACCTTCCTCCATAACCATACATTTGAGGAACAGTGTTCAGTAGTACTGCTTTTGCAGTTTCACCATCAGTTTCTGTTCCTCTGTTTTCCTTGAGAATGTGGGCACTTAAGTTTTGTAATGTGGTGTTGGTACTGTAGCCAATTTGCTCAAGGACCAGTTTGTAAGACCCTGGGGGGGGGGGGGGGGGGGGGAATCTCGAATTTAGTAAATCATTGTATCTAACCTGAAACTAGCCATCCTGACAAAAGTTCTTTTAAAGAAATCTTTGAATGTAAAACTTAAATTTCTCTATTTATTTAATGTTATACATGTTTTGTATGTACTGCAAATGGTGATGAGCATCAATAGATTTTCATTCATTTAACACGTGGAAAGT
Source organism: Schistocerca nitens (assembly GCF_023898315.1). Lineage (NCBI taxonomy): Eukaryota > Metazoa > Arthropoda > Insecta > Orthoptera > Acrididae > Schistocerca > Schistocerca nitens. The sequence continues at coordinate 450,205,886 of NC_064619.1, forward strand.
TGACAAATATATCTGAATGTTACCACCCTCTACTCTTAAGTATCATGGTTGTATTCTTGTTTTGTGTGGCTAAAGGTTTGAAGTTGCAGTACGGAATATTATTAACATCAGTTATTATTTTATTGTAAATGTCATTTATATTCAAAATTATTAGTTTTAAATAATTATTGTTATTCTTTCAGGGAGCAAGAAGTGAGCAGCAGCCAGTCATTGTCGGTGAGTTTACACTAAACTTTCTCACATTTTGTGTTATTTTATTTAATCCATGAAAAGAAACAATCAGAATCTTCAAGTCTAAAAACTGAACGTACATAGAGTTATAATGACTGTGTGTACCTCATTTGATGATCAAAGAACACTAGGAATCTAAAAAATGCCTGCAGAGAACTCCTCAAACAACCTGTCAGTGATGACACATTCATGTTAAGGAACATTAAAGGCGAGGGTTATGACATTAAGACAAAAGTCTACTCATTATTGTGGACTGGCAGTTGATCTCCATGATCAAAATAAACTCAAGAAGCTGTGTCAGAGTGACGCTTGCTGATTTTTTGACGTAATTGGAATTGCATATTTTGAATTTTTGTCTTAATGTTGCGTCAGTCAGTTGTCATTCCTCTACAGTTTTGAAAAGATAGCATGAAAAAAAAAAGTTACGAAAAGTTAACACTTGTGGCAAAAAGTATATTCCTTCACCACTGTTGTGGCCGCACGTGATCACGCAGCTTTCACAATTGGCAAAGGTTGTGAAACTGTTTGTTTAGTGTATCACCTTGCAAAGCACGAATGTACCCAAAGTAGTTACTCTATATAAGTTTGTATAGGAATAAAAGTATGTGAATCGCAAATCTCAAAACAGTTGGGCAGATTTTTTTATGTATTTCTTTGCTTCTCGGAGTCACAGTAAAGATGTTTGATCACTGACCAGATTATGGCTGTGAAGAGTAGATAGTTTTTGGTTCCACAGTGTCATTCGGATTTTTGAAGAAGCTGGCATTTCCAGTCAGTATAAAGAGTCCACATGTGATACGGTTTGCTATCCTGTTGCGGTGAGTCCATTGTAGACTCACATTGCTGAGGACTCTTGTTTTGTGATAAAAATCAGATTACAGTCCACTCTGTCTCCCTACCGCCCAGATTCATCCTAATGATGTTTTTGTATTTTAAAAAAAAATGTTAAAGAAAATTGATTTGACGCCTTTATGACATTAAGAAGTGTTGGTCACAGGCACTGAAGGACATTTCTAAAGGAAGTTTTCTGAGGTTGCTTGGTGAAGTTGAAATGGCACCGAGGGAAGTGTGTGATTAGAGGAGCGGAGTGGAGTACTTTGAAGGAGACAAGGACTGAGGAACTGTAAGTTGAATGAAACAGTTTGCTTAACTTATTTGTGAGACCTCGTACAAAACTGATGATGTCTGAAACAAATTGATCAGGAGAGCAAAACTGGCTCCCATCTTCTCCAGGCTGCAGCCAACATCTCCTTAGGAACCTCTTAATTTATTTTGGGTGCCGTTTGAGGAAAATTCTTTTGACAAAGTGTTAAAAAGGCATAGTGACACAGAGACTTAAAACACTTGTCAGTGAAATTTGTGTGTTAATCCCAGCACTATTTAAGGATATTAGATGTTAAGCTCAGTGCTTGAAGAACATATTCTTGTTCATTTAAATTGGAGTATACTTTTCTTTCTGGATGTAAGACTGAGCGAGGTGGCACAGTGTTAAGGCACTGGACTCCCATTCAGGAGGATGGTGGTATAAATATTCTTCTGGCCATCCAGATGTGGGTTTTCTAGAGTTTTCTGTAATTGCTTATGCTAAATGCTGGGATGGTTCTCTTGAAAACAACAGGGCTAATTTCCTTCCTGAGGTAGAGTTTTTACTCCACTCAGTAATCATGTTGCTGCCAACAGAGTGCTAAAATGCTAATCTTCCTTCCTTAAAGGTTTAAGGTAGTTATGCTTGAGGAAGAGTTCTTACATTTTTAGAGTTACTATTTAGAATTTTTGTGACATTAATATTAGCTTTCTTTTTCTGCACTTAAGCTATTTGTGTGTTAAAATTTTTATTTCTAGAGGCAATCATTTTATACAAAAGCATGGTTTTATGGCGATATATACTGATAAAATTCTGTTGGGCTTGTTGCTGGCATCATATAGTGACACTACCACGTGTGACATCAGGTGATGCCCAGTCCAGCACCTTATAAGGTAATGTTGTAGCTGCAAGAACACTGTACCTGCTTTAACCTTCTGGTGGCCAGGACCCAAGCTGTGCTTAGCTGCAGACTCCTGTCTTATTGAGCGTGTTTTTAGAAATGTGTTGTTTGCTTCTTTTATGAAGCTACCCCAGAATTTTTTGTCTTTTTAGTAATACATGTGTCATTGAGTGTAATTCAGTGCCTGATTTCCAGAGCATACTCTCCTACCGCAGATTTCTCTGAGTTGTGAGGTCTACATCACCTTTCACATAGCTTGCTTTGGAAAACAGACACAGAATTCCATTTGACAAAAGATCTATTATCAGGTGGACAAATGGTTTCTGTGAGAGTCGTAAAAGAAGTGATTCAGGTAAAAATTTCTGAAAACCTTTCAATAAATATTCTGTCTGCAGTTAAGTATAGCTTGGGACCAAGTATAGCTTGGGACCCAAGCTTCAGAAGGCTGAAGCAGTCATAGTGGTCTTGCAACCGAAACATTACCATATATGGTGCCAGACTGGGCACCAGTGACATCACAGGCAATAGTGCCACCATATAAGAATGACTTCAGTAACCACATGACGCACATCACCTGATAATGGCTGTAGAATACTTGGGCAAAAGCTTGTGGATTTTAAACCTGTTGACATCATTGTAAACCTGAACAAATTTCATCAATCACATTTCTGGTTTTACATTAGTATCTTTGATCATCCTGACCATTCATCCCCAGTTAAATAAGCAGCATGGGATGACCAAGGTCACAAACTTTGTGTATATGCCTTTTATCTCATAGATAAGAATAACTATTACTCATCTTTTGCAGCTGAATTTTTAATGAAACCTGTTTTCCCAAGTTTATTTAGACCCTTTTTTGGTGGTTTATATGCCAGTAACAATATAATGAAACGGATAGTCCCTACTCACCATATAGCAGAGATGCTAAGTCGCAAATAGGCACAACAGAAAGACTGTTGGAAAGTGAACTTTCGGCCAACAAGCCCTTTGTCGAAAATAGACAACACACATACACACACTCATGCCAATGCAACGCACACACATGTGGTCACAATCTTTGGCAGCCGAAGCCTGACTGTGTGTCATATATGTCCATTGGCTCCCATCCACACACACAAACTGAAGGAGCTGTCTAAAACAATGTTGAACGAAACCATTATGACCACTACCTTCAGTGAGACCGAATGCCAGTTGATAGCATTGCAGACATGTGATGGTGTAAGAAAAGTATGTATGGGGAACAGATATGGATGCAAAATCATTCTAGTGACAGTACGAGCTGTAGATTGGAAAATCCAATGAAATTAAAGACTTTGACAAACGGAGAAGTTGGTTGACTGTTTGTATGCATCTATGGAAAGTGATTGAAGAATGATGAAATAACAAGTAGGTGACAAGGTGTTGAGCATCCACGCGCCTTCACAGAATGCGGAGTTTAGAGGCTAGGGCATCCTGTAAAACAGGATGGGTGCCAATCTGTAGTATATGTGACAGATAAGTACAATGTTGGTGCAGACACAAATGTTTTGGAGTAAACTGTTCAGTGAAAGTTGTTTAATATGGGGCTCTGCATCAGACAGCATCTACATGTTCTTATGTTTACACAGTGACATTGTTAATTACAATTTCTGTCATGTCAGGTTTGCTATCATCCAGAGGCACAGGTGCACCAAACATACACCATGCCTCGGACACAGACCATTCTGGGTAGTGCTATGTGGGTAGAGGGCTTTCACCTCGGCTTCTGTGGGACAACTGGTAGTAATTGAAAGCACTGTGGCAGCTATGGGCCTACATGCAGACCACTTCCATCCGTATGTGCTTGATTTGATGCCTTCCTTGACAGTGGTGGCTGCTTCCAGCACAATAACTGCCCATGTCACAAGGCCAGAATCGTGCTACAGTGGTTTGAGGAACATGACTGTGAACTCATATTGACTTCTTGGCCACCATATTCGCCTCATCTGGACCTGATGGCATACTACTGGGATGCTATCAAGCAGTAGCTCTATGTCGACAAATAATCTATTGCTAATTTATGGGGATTGCATGACCTTTGCATAGACATTTGGTGCCACATACCTCTGGTAACCTACAAAGGATCTGTGCAACATGGAATCTCTGCTGTATTATGTTCCAAATTGGGACCGACCAACTATTAAGCAGGTGGTCATAATGTTGTGGCTCACCAACATAAGTGTTCAATGTTTGGTATAAGTGATAAGTGTTTGGTTAAAAACAAAAATAAAAATCCAGTTGCAAAATAGAGATAATAGCTATTCCTACCTACAATATAATCAAAGAGAAAAAAAGGTGGCTGTAAACATTAGTGATGTTCATCAAATGTACGCATATACCAAAATTTACATACAATAAACCAGCCATTGTAATCTTTTGTAATTTTGCAAGTGGCCAGGGCACCACAACAAAAATAATTTCTTAAATATGCTGCTTCTACAAGCATTTATTCTGAAAAAAAGGTTATATCAATCTCATTTTAAAATTATGTAATGACTGCAGCACAACATTATATTGTGAGCTCAGAGAAATGTTTCGTACACTCCTGAGCAAGTTTACACTGTCCTTGTAGTAGTTGATGGTCTGGATCCCTCAGAAACTTCATCTCCTTATCTCATATGTCTTCAGTGTTGACAATCTTGGACAGCCTAAAGGCTAGACATGAGCTTGTTAACGTCTAACAAATAAATCGAAGGACACAAGTCACTACAAGTGTAATATGGTTTCTGGCCCTAAGCCAAGAATGTATTCAAACAAAATGTCTGAATGTGGTTTAGTTTTATGAAACCAAATTTCAGAATTATAACAAGTGAAAATCCTTTATCCATACAGACATTTTCAGTATGCTTGGATGTAACAGAATGTCTGTGTCAGTTCCTACAAGATATTAAAATATAGTGTAATGTTTCTCTTTGATTACCTAGTTTGCAATAATACTTCAGAAGATCATACTAGTTTTTATGTTTTCAGGAAATGCTTGTATCATCGCGGACAGAGTACTGTCTTGAAGACGCATATACAACAGAAGAAAGTTTAACATGGCCAGCAGCGATGGGGTTAGGGCCACTTTCTGTAACATCAACTACAACAACAGCAACCACAAATGCAGCATCAGCTTCCTTCCCAGCTACTGTTAAGCGACCTCATATTGATGCTTTTGCTGGACAATATGATTTTGATATCCAACCATCTAGACACCAAGAGGATGCTCATTGGGTGGTATGTTTCATAATGAACAATGAAAACTCTCAAAAGTGAATTTTCAAGGCTACTTCAAACTTTTGCAGTACATTTGTACTATCTTGGTATCATTAAGATCTCATCCGTTGTTGTGATATGCATATTTTTGGACAATGTGGAAATTTTAAGCTTTATAGTATCTTTTTGGGGCTATTTTGTTAAGCAACTGATTCTTGTTGATAAAATTATTGATATAGCCATCCAAAACAAATATCTCTCATTTTGAAAGTGATATTAATGGGTGCTGTATTAATTTCACCCAACTGTTAGCTTGAGCTGTGGTGCAGGGATGTTATCAACAGAAATGGGAAAATTGTCCATCTATGAACCCAGTCATACAAAATATTTGCAACACGCACTTTGAGGACAACAGCATTTACTGAACACCAGTGAACTTGTGTAACAACAGAGTAAAATTTGCTATTAGTCCCTAAAAACAAACAATTATAGCTCTTGGTGGAAAGTGTTTAAGCCATAGCTCCACATAGAAATTAACATTCTAATTCACTATGCCTGCATATTGTATGACACTAAGAAAAGCTGTGTCGTGCCTGGTGGTGGTGGAAACCATACACTTAGACATATGAGGTCGATGCACTGTGTGACACAAGTCTAAATCAGTTGATGTAAACAGCAGCAACAATTGTAGTTCACTTGGAGAGGCTTTTGGATTGTAGTGATTGGAAGGGTCTTTGCCACTGGTCATCCTTAAATTGCCAGCTACAGAAGTTCACGACTGGTCTTTTATATCAGCCGTGTCTCCATCGCATGCACCTTTGTCGTGCGTGTGTGACGCATCAGTGGATTCTTATCTTCCATTTTCACATCCAGCAGGGTTACTAAATCCCTCCCCCATGAACTGATTTGTGGGGCCATTACCTGCTGACCAGTGTGGAGGATGAAGTTGGTAACTGGGCAGTATCATGGTGAAAGATTCCTGTGTGACATCCGGGAGTGCTGGCGTTTCTAGTGCGGCTGGATGTTTGTGGAGAGTGCACTCTCATCTCGTAGTAGGGAGGATCAGGCAGCCCTCTAGGACTAGAGAGAGCTACAATGTGGTAGTGATACTGAACTCCCCAATGAGAGGAGGTCAAACACCTGGATGCTGTTTCAAGAATTTATTGTGGTGCCAGTGCAGCATCCCACGTGTTGTAGCCACCAACACTATCTGGATCCACCCCAAATTCAGCTCAGATGTGTGTACCCACAATGGGGCATTTCACACGGAACAGTGTGGCTGCGTCTCCTTCGCATTGTATGTTTGGGAACAAGATCCCAAAGTGTCCTGTTAGGATGACCATGAAGGTGCTGTGACGGGTTACAACCATTGACAAGAGTGAACCAGTAAGAAACTAAGGATTTTAGTGCTGAAGCAGATGCACCATACCCTGGAGCTCTTAATGTAAGTGTGAATTCTTTTTGTTAACACATCTGAGGCTGGGTGAAACATGGGAGTAGCAACATGTTTAATCCTATTGCAGGTGCAAAACCTTTTGAAAAAAATCATTTTGAATTGGGGATCACTGCCAGTTACCAGTGTGTGAGGTTCACTGTCTGTTGCAAAGATCCTCTAAAAAGATCTCACTGTGGTCATCGTTGGCTGCTGGAGGCATACAACATATGAGAAATGGGAGGATTGGCACACAACAATTAATCACCTGGACCCGAAGGAAGTACCCATGTCGGCATGAATTCAGTGCCACAGCTGTGGCACAGGCCACAAGAGAGAACGATTTGGGTGGGGCTGACAGGTGTGCCTGTTGAACCACCTGTGCAACGTCATCATCCAGATAAGATCAGTAGATATTGCAACATATCAGTTGCTTAGTGCTTGAAATTCCCGAATGGGACTGATGCAAGAGATGGAAGCCCCAGTATTGCTGGGAGGATGGCTGCTCTTCCCAACGCCATTCGTCAGCTTCTGTAAAGATCACAAAACCTTGCAAAACCCAATATTGGTGCTGCTGATGGAAAACGAAAGGTGAATGACAAGTGGTCTGCATCTGAGAGCTCAATAGGCCAATCCAAGGGACATATTGTAGGACCTGTTGAAGAACCAGGTCACACTTAGATGCAGGAACTGTTCAAGCAGTTGTTCAAGTTGGCTGTCTAACCGAAAATACTGTCCCCCCCAGAGGGCCCACAGCTCTTTCATGGGTACGTATGTGGCACACATTCGGCCCCGAGCTGTATGCATTCCCTTCCCCATATCCATTCCTTCCCATCCTAGCTCCTCCTCATGCTGTTTCTGTCCCTTTTTTCAGCTTTTTCTGGTCTCTTCCCCCCCCCCCCCCCCTTTCCTTCCCTTACGTTTTCTGTTTCCATAAAGTTAACCATTTGGGGAAGAACTCCCTCTCTAGGGCTCCATGGTTGTTTCCTCTTCCCTCTTCTCTTTCCACCCTTCCTTCCTCCCCTAGCCCCCACACCTTCACCTGCTAGGTCACCAGCATGTGTAACCATTTTGCGTGATGGGGGCTGTTATGTACCCATCTGACAGCGTCCCCTGACAACACAGGGATCATTGTCACTGCCTTGTTTATGCCTGGGAGTGGTTGCTCATCTTCTTGGGACATTGGAATTCCTGACAGTGACTGCTGGACCAGGTGGCTCTAGCTGCAACTGGATGGTGCCTGTGGGGTGAGTCCCTGATTGGAGTGGGTGGTACCAGGGAGGATACTCTGTGCATGAAGTATGCTAAGCTCCTTAATTCTGGCCACTCTTCCATAGCTGTTTCTTCAGACAGAAACAGTTCTCTCTCTGCTTCTACTTTTGCGTCGAAAAGGAGGAGGGCCAGGCCTGCCAGCTTGAGGCATTGAGGCAAAATCCTTTCCCTGTGACTTGGCTCACTCCAGGACAGATGCAATGGGGATACTTTCGCCATCAGCAAACCTACCCACAAACCGCCGCCCCCCCCCCCCCCCCCCTCTCAATTCCTTTTTATTTCGATGACAAGTTTTCTAGAGTTGATCCGCTTAGCAGGATGTGATCTCATTCTCTGCTGAGTAAAACTTCTTTTGCCAGTCAGTTGACTTCCCTTTGTGCTTGCGAGCACTTAGGGGATATCCCAGTAAGTACACTCCTGGAAATTGAAATAAGAACACCGTGAATTCATTGTCCCAGGAAGGGGAAACTTTATTGACACATTCCTGGGGTCAGATACATCACATGATCACACTGACAGAACCACAGGCACATAGACACAGGCAACAGAGCATGCACAATGTCGGCACTAGTACAGTGTATATCCACCTTTCGCAGCAATGCAGGCTGCTATTCTCCCATGGAGACGATCGTAGAGATGCTGGATGTAGTCCTGTGGAACGGCTTGCCATGCCATTTCCACCTGGCGCCTCAGTTGGACCAGCGTTCGTGCTGGACGTGCAGACCGCGTGAGACGACGCTTCATCCAGTCCCAAACATGCTCAATGGGGGACAGATCCGGAGATCTTGCTGGCCAGGGTAGTTGACTTACACCTTCTAGAGCACGTTGGGTGGCACGGGATACATGCGGACGTGCATTGTCCTGTTGGAACAGCAAGTTCCCTTGCCGGTCTAGGAATGGTAGAACGATGGGTTCGATGACTGTTTGGATGTACCGTGCACTATTCAGTGTCCCCTCGACGATCACCAGTGGTGTACGACCAGTGTAGGAGATCGCTCCCCACACCATGATGCCGGGTGTTGGCCCTGTGTGCCTCGGTCGTATGCAGTCCTGATTGTGGCGCTCACCTGCACGGCGCCAAACACGCATACGACCATCATTGGCACCAAGGCAGAAGCGACTCTCATCGCTTAAGACGACACGTCTCCCATTCGTCCCTCCATTCACGCCTGTCGCGACACCACTGGAGGCGGGCTGCACGATGTTGGGGCGTGAGCGGAAGACGGCCTAACGGTGTGCGGGACCGTAGCCCAGCTTCATGGAGACGGTTGCGAATGGTCCTCGCCGATACCCCAGGAGCAACAGTGTCCCTAATTTGCTGGGAAGTGGCGGTGCGGTCCCTTACGGCACTGCGTAGGATCCTACGGTCTTGGCGTGCGTCGCTGCGGTCCGGTCCCAGGTCGACGGGCACGTGCACCTTCCGCCGACCACTGGCGACAACATCGATGTACTGTGGAGACCTCACGCCCCAGGTGTTGAGCAATTCGGCGGTACGTCCACCCGGCCTCCCGCATGCCCACTATACGCCCTCCCTCAAAGTCCGTCAACTGCACATACGGTTCACGCCCACGCTGTCGCGGCATGCTACCAGTGTTAAAGACTGCGATGGAGCTCCGTATGCCACGGCAAACTGGCTGACACTGACGGCGGCGGTGCACAAATGCTGCGCAGCTAGCGCCATTCGACGGCCAACACCGCGGTTCCTGGTGTGTCCTCTGTGCCGTGCGTGTGATCATTGTTTGTACAGCCCTCTCGCAGTGTCCGGAGCAAGTATGGTGGGTCTGACACACCGGTGTCAATGTGTTCTTTTTTCCATTTCCAGGAGTGTATTACCTCTCACCAGTCTTTAAATATGACCCAGGGCATTATTTTTCACAGTTCCTTCTCCTTCAGTCTGATGAGGAACTCAGGACTAACCTGGCACGACGTGGCATTTATTTCGTACAGCAAGCCCGCAGAGGTTTTAAGAACTATCACTTTGATGCTGGCACTTTCATCCTGTCTGTTGAGGGGGTATCCTTCTGGAAAATGTCTTAAGTTATGGTTTACCATTGTGACATGAAGCTCTAAATTTTGTCTCCCACTCACTGTTTCTAGTGTCTCCGTTTTGGTCACATGTGATGTGAGGTGAATCCTATTTACAGTGGCAGCAGTTGTCCTCTCCATGTGAGGAATTCTTACACCCACTGCCCAAGTGAGTTAACTGTTGCAGCCCACATTCTCCTTGCCTGCTGTATTGCCTGACCTATAAAAAGGAAAGGAAGATTCAGGAGTTCAAAACTCTCAGACCATCTGTCCTACTCTGAGGTCTGACAGAAATTCAACTTTCTCCACCCTGTATCTTTACTGCCCATTTTTGCTTCTGTTGCATCTTTTCCTCCTCCTCCTCCTCCTCCTCCTACTCGTACTCCTGCTCCTTCCACCTTAACTCCATCCTCTCCCCCTTTCCTCCTCTCTGGCGATTCCCATTCCCACCCCTCTCTGGCACCCACTGGGGATGGGGCTGCCTCTGTGAACCTCCCTTCATGATGTCTGCAGCACAGAAACTCTGTTATTTCAAGTGGGATGCGGAACCCATGCACGGTGGGCCTCAAGGCCGCTTGTTGTCTTTCGGATCCTGATATTGCTTGGGGACTTTCTGTCTTTTCAATCACATCTCCTCTTGCCCTCTGAAGGAGAGGAAGAAGATGTGTAATTCTTGGGACAAAACCTTGCTGACATCCCAGGGTTTGTCACTCCCTCCTTTGTAATAATGTTCTGATCTTACACTAGAGAATGTCACTCTGTGCTTACCGGTGACAGACGCTGACTCTACAAATAACTGTTTCTGGCCTGTTTGACGTCCATATGGGCTCATCTAGTACTCTCCTCCAATGGGACTGTAATGATTCCTATTGTCACCTTCTGGAATTGCAGTCTCTTCTTTCTCTGTACTCTGTAGCTTTTGTTGTATTGCAGGGACCTCGTTTGTGGATAGTCACTTACCAACTCTTCATGGCTCCGAAGCCTTCTGCCAGAACCGGGTCAGCCCTTTGTGAGCCTCTGGTGGTGTCAGTATGTTGGTCCACATGGACATAGTTAGTTTCTGGGTTCGTCTACATAATGTGCTGGAAGCACTGGCCGTTTGGATCCATTTATATTCTGTTTTAACAATATGCAATCTTTATCCCTTTTCAGATTGACTTTGCATGCTTCCTGCTCTTCTTGCTCTCCTCCTTCGACAGATCCCTCCCCCCTTCTTTCTCCTTTGGGCTTTAACACCCATAATCCTTTTGTCGGGTGCTACTGCAACCACTGACGGGCAGGATTGTTGAAGACCTTCTACTAGTAGGGCTTGATCTCAGACCCCTCACCACTTGAGCCCCCACTCACTTTAATATTACGCATAGCTCTTTCTTGGCCATTGATATTTCTGTATGTAGCATTGGATTCCTTCCCCTTCATTCAGTGGGGAGCTCATGACAATTGCGACAGCGATCATTTTCTGATTGTTTCATCTTTTCTCTAATATTACTCGTTTGGAAGTTCTCTCAGGTGGGCCTTTACTAATATGGATTGGGATGCCTTTTCGTCAACTGCCATGACACTGCTTCACCACACAGTGGCATTGATGAGTCCATATATAGTTTGACTGATGCCATTCTTTTAGCAGCTGCTTTGACAATTCCATCTTAATCAGGCTCTCCTCAACAGAAGACTGTCCCTTGGTGGACCCCCGAAATTGCTGCAGCTATAAAGATTGTTTCCGTGCCTCCCGGCCTTTAAAAGGCTTTGTGCCCAGGCCATTATGTTCCTAAATGCCAGAAACTGATTCGTTGTGAATGATATGTCACTGTCACTGGGCTGCATACTTCCTCTTTGCATGTGTGGGCAGTGATCAGGTGCATTTTTGACTGCTGTCCTGTGTTCCAAGAATTTCTTTGAATGGTTTTATCCTCAGCAGCCTGGGTTCTGTCACTGAGCATATTGCTCAGCATTTCGTCCAGGCCTCAGAGTAGGTTCAACGTCCACCAGTCAGATACGGCTGGAACAACATCCTTTATCTTTTATTCCCTGCTGCCTCGAACCTTATAACACCCCACTTAGCGAATGGAAATTCGCCATGCATTTTCTTCCCCTTTTTAACTGTCTCTCTATCAAGGGGAATTCCCTTCCCAGTGGTGAGAAAGTGTCGCTATTCCAGTTTTGAAATTTGGTAAACCACATCTTCAGATGGACTCTTTCGTCCGGTCAGTTTAAACAATGTTTTCCACAAGTTATATCTAAAAACAAAGATGATGTGACTTACCAAACAAAAGCGCTGGCAGGTCGATAGACACACAAACATACACACAAAATTCTAGCTTTCGCAACCACCGGTTGCTTCGTCAGGAAAGAGGGAAGGAGAGGGAAAGACGAAAGGATGTGGGTTTTAAGGGAGAGGGTAAGGAGTCATTCCAATCCCGGGAGCGGAAAGACTTAAGGACGGGTATACACTCGCGCACACACACACGTACCCATCCACACATATACGGACACAAGCAGACATATCCACAAGTTATATGAACATTTGATGAGTTGAAGGCTCTATTGGATCCTCGAATCCTGGGACCTTTTGGCTTCGACCTAGTATGGTTTTTTTCACTGAGGCTGCTGTACTACAGATAATTTAGTTTGCCTAGAGCCTGTTATCCGAATGGCTTTTTCTGATACCGTGCGGAATTTGAATCTCCGCGAGACGTCAAAGACCCCTAGAGGTCTCTGCACCTTCACGCCGTAAGGTGTGGTGGTGCGTGCCTCTGGGCCCGCATTTAGTGTGAAGGCACCACAGTGGAACACCTGGTTCCAGCTGCCAATAGTGGTGCCCCCCGATAGAGTACTGAAGCGCCTGCCTCTCGCTCAGCCATCCAGTCTAACCATGCGTATGTCTCGGGACACATTGCCTTGCCTTAGACAGCTTATTTATTTTCTTGTTCTGTGTACGAGTGAACGTGGTTGTTAGGTTTTTGTGTAACTACGTTGTTTCGATTTTGTCGTTATTCGCTCTGTCCTTCGTTGGTCGTGTCTGTCCTCCCGTTGTGTGGTTGTTCGCGGGCCGCGCCGCGGGTCCTGCTGCGCTTTCCGTCTCTTCAATCCCGCGACCGTTCCAGTCGCCGTTACATTTTTGGCAACGAGGTCAACAGTGGACGTTGTTGGTATGGAGGCAGAAGTTAGTCTGTCTGCTGGAGCAACTGCAGCAGCAGCAGCAGCTCCAGTTAGACATCTTACAAAAGTCGCTGCAGTTGCTAACGGACAAAGTCAGTGCCCGGGACGCGTTACCACAACAGCTTCAGAGTCCTCGGATGTCCGATGCTTTCCCATGTCCGCCGTCATTTCCACCCTTTAATGACGCTAAAGGGGACTGGGAAACCTACTTACATCGGCTGAAACAACATTTCATGACTTTTCAAGTCACGGATGACTCCTTGCAGCGGTCGTTGTTTTTGTCTTGGGCCTCCCCAGACACGTTCTTTCTTCTCCGCAAGTTGGCACCATTGTCCGACACTGTGGCTCTCTCTTTCCAGGAGATCTGCCTTTTGCTGACAAACTATTATTCCCAACGCTACCATGTGCTCACCTCTCGGCTGGAGTTCCACCAGTACCATAAACAGCCTGGTCAATCGTATCATTCCTGGGTCACAGACTTGCAGGGTCTCAGCCGTCGATGCGATTTTACGTGCGCCAATCAGCAGTATAAGGCTCCATATGCGGCCTCCCTGATTCGGGATGTGGTGGTTCAGGTGGCTGCCGATCCTGAGGTCTGTACTGCGGCTTTTAAACTCGACAACACGTCCTTAGAAGAGATTCTGCGCATTGCCCACTCCTTTGAAATTGCTCAAGCGGCTAATTAGTGTCGTATGGTGCGACCACAGGTGGTGGCGATAGCGGCGTCACTGCTGGTTCCGCCCTCGCGACGTCGACGTGGCCCGGCCGGCAGAGGCCAGCGCTGTCGGGACTCCTCATTGTCCGACGTCTCTATGGCATTGGCGCCTTCGGTCGCGCCTCGTCGCCGGTCGCGCGGCCCACTTCCATCTTACCCACAGTGCTTTACTGCCCATTCACGGGCTGATTGTCCCCACCGCTGGAAAACATGCACGCTATGTAACAAGGAGGGCCACATCCGATCGGTTTGTCGTAGTCACTTGACTTGCTCCAGTCCTGCCCCTCCTGGGCATCAAGATACTGTCCATGCTCTGCAATCGGTTGTCCCACAGGATGACCCATCAGCGTGGAAGCTTTTCCTCACGCTCCGCATTTTTACTGAGGATGTCAGTTTTCAGGTCGACTCTGGGGCCATCGTCTCCCCGATTAATATGGCGACATATACCCGGCTGGGGTCTCCTGCATTGTCCCCTCCCTCTCGCCGTTTGGTCGCCAATGGAGACGGTTCCATTTCCCTTTGTGGGCAGTTCGTCGTCCAGGCGACGTACAGGCGTGTTCCCCAGCTCTTTACCCTCTTTGTTGTCGACCATCCATCGGCTTCGAATATTTTTGGCCTGGATGCATTTCAACTGTTTGGCTTTTCATTTTCTGACGAAGTTAAGGTCGTTTCCACGGCTGTTCCCTTTCAGGACTTGGACGATCTGTGCTCCGCTTTTGCATTGTTGTTTGCACCGGATCTCGGATGTGCTCCTGGTTTTCAGGCGCACATCACCCTACGGCCGGATGCACAGCCTCGCTTTTCCGGGCCCGGCCCCTTACGGCCAGCGGTCAAGCAGGAACTTGATTGGCTCCAGGCCGCTGGCATGCTGGAGCCTGTAACTTACAGTGCATGGGCGACACCACTGGTGGTCATACAGAAACCCAACGGGTCCCTTCAGCTGTGTGGGGACTTCGGTGCTACAGTCAATGCTCAGTCCCTCGTTGACACGTACCCCATTCCCCGACAGGAAGAGCTTCTTGCCAAGCTTGCGGGGGGAGAGTATGTTTCCAAGATATACCTGGCTGAGGCATACCACCAGTTGCCTGTGGATGCCGAATCTCAGAACATCGTGGTTATCAACATGCCTTTCGGATTGTATAAGTACAAGCACCTTCCCTTTGGTGTCTCTTCGGCAGTGGCCATTTTCCAGCGATTCCTGGAGCTGCTTACACAGCCTATCCCTGCCTGTGTGAATTATCTGGATGATATCTTGGTCACCGGGCGTTCCCGCCAGGAACATTTGCAAAACCTCAACGCCTTATTTCATGCTCTGCAGTCTGCTGGTTTACGCTGTCGGCTGGACAAGTGTTGTTTTTTTCAACCGGAAGTGGAATACTTAGGCCACTGGCTTAGCAAAGATGGCATTTGCCCTTTGCGTCGTAATGTTGCGGCCATTGAGGCCCTTTCTCGTCCCAAGGACTCCAGGTGTTTTTGGGCAAGGTTACTTACTACTTAAAGTTCTTGCCCCAGGCTGACTCCGTTGCTCAACCCCTCAATCACTTACGTCACAAAGGGGTACCTTTTGATTGGTCTCCTGCCTGTGACCAGGCTTTTCTCCGTTTAAAGGCGATGCTGAAGTATGCCGCTTGCCTTACTGCCTTTTTCCCGGACTGCCCCTCCCTTGGTTGTGGCGGCTGATGCGTAGGCATACGGCATTGGGGCCGTCCTCGCACATCGGGATGCCGATGGCTCTGAACAGCCCATCGCTTATGCCTCTAAGACGTTGACCCCAGCACAACGGAACTACTCTGGCGATTGTGTGTGCCGTCAAAAAATTTCACACCTATCTCTTTGGGGCAAAATTCACTCTCCTGACATACCATAAACCCTTGGTTACACTTTTTGGACACCACTCTCACCTTCCAGAGTGGACGGCTCACTGTCTCCAGCGCTGGGCATTGTTTTTACGTAATTACACTTAAACCATCCGGTATAAGCCCCCCCCCCCCCCCCCCCATGCTAACGTGGACACTTTGTCGTGTCACCCAGCAGGCCCTAATCCTGCCTTTGACCAACAGGAGGTCCTCTGCTTTCACATTGATTCTGCCTGCCGGGATGCACTAGACGGTCTGCCTCTTACAGCTGCTCACATTGCTGCGGCTACCCCGCCGCGACTCTGTCTTGCAGCAGGTTCTCAACTATGTGGTCCATGGGTGGCAATCCTATGTTACTCGTTGAATGCAGTCTGATTTCAGCCCCTGGCGCCACTTGTCCCACAGGCTCTCTGTGGTCGATGGTTTCCCTCTTGGCCACGGAGTCGGATGCCCATCGGGTGGTCATCCCTCCAGAATTGCGGCTTCGGGTGCTCTGTTTGTTAAACCGCTGGCACTGGGGTATGTCCCGTATGAAAGTTTTGGCCTGCCGGCATGTGTATTGGCCCGGCATCGATGGTGATATTGAGCACCTGGTCCGTGGGTACACTGTCTGTGCGCATCACCAGGCAAGCCCCCCTCAGTCATTTGCACCCTGGCCTGTGCCTCGCTGGCCTTGGGATCGCATCCATATCGATTTTGTGTGCCCGTTTTTGGGGTCCATGTGGTTACTTATCGTTGATACCTACTCCAAATACCCATATGTTGTCCGCATGGCATCCACCACCATGGAGGCTACACTCACGACGCTGGTCCAGGTTCTGACCATTGAAGGCATGCCACACACATTGGTCTCCGATAATGGTCCCCAATTCACGGCGTCCTCCTTCCACGACTTCTGTCAGGCCAATGGTATCAAACATATCCATAGCCCTCCTTTCCACCCTTCATCCAATGGTGCGGCGGAGAGGCTCGTCCGCACTTTTAAACACCAGTTGACTAAGGCGGTCGACACATCTGCAACTGCGTCGGCCCTCACCCTGTTTTTGAGCACCTGTCGCACTACGCCAATTGACGGATGCAGTCCAGCAGAGCTCCTTCATGGGCGACAGCCGCGGACGCTGCTCCATTTGCTGATGCCATCCTCCTCCTGGCCCTCACAGCGGGTTTGCCCCTGGCACGGCTGTGTGGGCCCCCGAGTATGGGCGCAAGGCGGGTGGACACCCGCCATGATCGTTGCGGCCCATGGGAGGCGTGTGACGTCGGTGCAGACATCAAAAGGGTTGGAGCGCCACCATCATAATCGGCTCCGCCCGTGTGCCGCCACGGGACTCGCCCCACTGCCTCTTTCCCTACCTCCTTCAAGTACGGACGTGGTCCTCGAGTCACCGTCCCTGCCCCCGGTTGCCGTCTCCCCGTGGGCCTGCCGCCGGCCCTCTCCGCCTCCGGGTGGATCGGTGGCTCCCTCCCCTGCCCTGGACTCTGGATCAGCTGTCATGGATACCAATAGCGGTTGATGAGCGTGTCTCCTCTTCCCACTGCCGCCCACCTCGGCACTGTCCAGGGCTTTTCCGCCCCTACGCGCAAGTTTCAGGAGGGGAGGGATCTGGTACTGCATGCCGCGGAATTTGAATCCCCGCCAGACGTCATGGATGTCGAAGATGCCTAGAGATCTCTGCACCATCGCGTCATAAGCTGTGGCAGCGCACGCCTCCGGGCCCGCATTTAGTGTGAGGGGGCCACAGTGGAACACCTGGTTCCAGCTGCCAATAGTGGTGCCCCCGATAGAGTACTGAAGCGCCTGCCTCTCGCTCAGCCATCCAGTCTAACCATGCGTACGTCTCCGGACACATCGCCTCGCCTTAGACCGCTTATTTACTTTCTTGTTCTGTGTATGAGTGGATGTGGTTGTTAGGTTTTCGTGTGACTCCGTTGTTTCGATTTTATCATTGTTCGTTCTGTCCATTGTTGGTCGTGTCCGTCCTCTTCCGTTGTGTGGTAGTTTGCGGTTCGCTCCGCGAGTCCGCCATGCTTTCTTTCTCTTCAATCTTGCGACCATTCCGGTCGCCGTTACAACACTTTTGCTCCCTTTAACCATTTGAGAAAGTGCATCCACTTTGGAATGATGGCAGAGTTATCACAGTGAAATTAGTATCGGAAATTTGTCAAACAGTGAGGCCATTGATGAAAGCAAGTGCCATTCTTTTTAGCAGTTTCACCTTGGGTCCAGAGAGGAATGAATGGTTTTTGACTTATAGGTATTAATACTTTACATAGAATAAAATCCTTGTGACAAGATCGAGCACTAGAATTTAATCCTTTATAGGTTTGCAGTCGATTTTTCAACCACATCACATAGGGCACATTTTCCCATTGATTTACGGTGTGATTTAGTCTTTATGGCTCCAGCACATCAGTGAGAATGTTTTCCGGTTGGAAAAGTAGCCACAATGTAGCTCGCTAAATTCTCAAGAGACGGCAGGGGTACATACATTACCTTCGTGGTTGAAAAATCAACCACAGAATGTTGCTGACCACGTCAGAGGTATTTATCGCCTTTGTTACTTTGCAGGCAAGTGTATTTTTGTTGTTAAATAAATTTTACCCATTGTAGTCGTTCTCTGAAGTTTTATCTTTGGAAAAGTGGCAGTAATGCCTTGAAATAGAAAGTTAGTAGTCTTGAAATAAACGAATTGCAATTACACTGTTGAGCAAGCTCTTCATTACTGCTATTCTGCTGAAATACAGAGCTGACTGTTTTTGTAAACTGTGACCCATGAAGGTGTGATCGTCATTTTCATACATGCTTTTTGGCACCTGAAATGTCGTAAGAACATCACAGAATTTGACATACAGCCTGTAACTTTTCCGCTGAGATGTTATTTTCAAGTTGTATGCACATTTGGCATGCTGCAGTACAGAATTGGACATCCTACATTTTCTTCTGCTTGGCATCAAGACGATTTGCTTTGAAGTAATTGTTATTTACGAAATATCTATCATAGCTGCTTGTACTGTGTACTATATCAGTGTTCAATGTTTTTTATGTTTATTATTTTCCTTCATGGTCAATAATGGGTACATTAGCGTAATTTCTTTGCCTGCCTGATACAGTTCATCCTGTGCAGAATGGCAGAGGAATTAGACTTCAATGGCAGTACCTGTGATGAATGTGAAGATCCTGCAGTTGTTACTCAGCCTCCACATTCCTTGACAAATTCTGCTACTCATTCAGATAGTGACTTAGAGACTGGTGGAACAGCAATAACACAGGGGCAATACCAGTTCACTAAATGTGGAGTTGAACCAAGAAAATTCAGTGACAGTGTTTATAGTGAATATTTTAGGCCAAATGTTCCAGTAAATTTAAGTTCCCCATCTGAGATATTTTCACAGTTCTTTTTCTGACATTTTTCTCAATTTCATAGTAGTGCAACATGTATGTTATTCAGAGAAGAGCAGCTCTCAATCTGAACTTACAGGAGCTGAAAGTTTTTATTGGTACACTAATTATATGGGATTCCATTCTCTTCCGAGTATTAGCCAGTATTGGTCAACTGACCCCAACTTTCATGTATCAAGAATTGCAAATATAATGTCACACAAACAATTTCTAAATTTGTTTGTTATCTCCATCAGAATGACAATAAAAGATGCCCAGTAAAGGCGCTTCAGGCTAAGACAAACTTCATCAAGTAAGACCACTTTTGAATCAAGTGAATGAACTTTTCAGAGCAACATTCAGTCCAGATACATTCCTTTCAGTAGATGAAAGTATGATAGCATTCAAAGGCAGGACCCCTCTCAAGCAGTACATGCCACTCAAACCAATAAAGCGTGGCCACAAAGTTTTTGCTATATGCTGCTCTGTAACAGGATACATGTTGAACTTTCAGATTTATGAAGGAAAGACTGATGAATGTAATACACCCTTGAGAGAGAAAGTTGTATTGTCACTTTCATTATCTTTCCAACATCATGGATACTGTTTGTTTTACAGTCGTTTTTTCTCCAGCTTTCCTCTCCTATCTAAATTTTTGCAGAAAGATATTTTCAGGTATGGGATGATTTTATCTTCGAGGAGGTATTTCCCAAACCCTTTCAACCGATAAAGAACAGACTTCGCTGTCTGTAACAAAATGGAAAGACAGGGGTACTAAGTCAGTCATTGTGCAAGCAGTATGCACAGTCCGACAGAGAACATTTTTTACACGTTGTGACAAGAAGGGGAAGGAAGCAAATGATCCCTTGTCCTCAAGCCATTGCTAATTACAACCGCTATATGGGTGGTGTAGATAGATTTGACCAGTATCATGCACCCTATAACATAGCATGGAAGTCTAGGTGCTGCTGGATGAAAATTTTTTATTACTTTATAGATGCAGCAATAGTGAAAGTCTATGTTCTGTACAAAGAAACTAGCAAACAACCATACACAGTAAACAGCAGTCACATTTAACATTCCGGATCATACTGGCAAATTATCTAATAGGTAGTTTTTGTTCCAAATCGAGGATGGCAACTATACCACACCCAAAAGTCACTTCCAAGGTCAGCGTGTCTCCTACTACTGCAGCACACATGCATGTGAAAGGTACTTCGAGGAGGTGTGCAATGTGCAGTACCGGAGCAAAACCGAAAAGAAGTTCTCTTAATTGTAGTTCCTGCAAGGTAGCACTTTGCAAGCAATGCTTTGCACCATTTCACGATATGAAATGATTGAGTGTTATTGGATGCACTTTGCTTAGTTATCAAAATAATTTTTAAAAGTGGATATGCTTACACAATTTAGTTAGAAAGGTAAAATTTTTATTTTCAATAGAAAAATTGTTTTGAAAATGTGAATTTTGTTCAGAGTAATTGTTTTAATGTCAAACCCAGGAATAAAATTGTTTATCTTCTTCAAGAGATGGTCGAAAAATCAACAACAAAACATTCAGGTGATGAATGTGACCTTAAATGGATTGTGGTTGATTTTTTGCCAAGCAAAAAAATTCATAAAAATTCAATTTTTGTTTGTCATGTAAAAATCCATATTTTCCTGTTTCCATGTGTAAATAGAAACTTAGTAATTTTCGTGTCTGCTGCTTTGAAGGAAAAAATTGCTGTGCCCTATAAAGGGTTAAAGTATGAACAAATATTAAAGTATTTGTGCGGCCGCTTGCTACACAAAATATATCACTTTTGCAAGCCTGAGAGTGGAGTGTCAGCTTCCTAACACATTACCTCAAGAGTGACCACTACACCCAGACTCCACCAGAATGATCGCTCGACTCGGAATGACCTGGAGGAACAGCTCAATTGCACTTTTAAGCCTTCAGTGCCCCCCCCCCCCCCCCCCCCAGCAAAAAAATAAGTAAATAAATAAATAAATTCATAGCATACTCAGAATACACAAAGTGGACCACCATTCACAGTATACATAAGTAACAAGTATGTCATATATGTTAAAGGTCTTTCTCTCGCAGTCCACCTCAGTCCATTACACATTATCCCGTGTTGAAAAGTTTAAGCATAATCAATTAAAACATGACTTGTGTCCACATGCACTTACGACAAATAACAAAAGAAAAAGTTTTTGGAACATAAAAAATACATGCTCGATAGGTACATAGTTTAATCTTCTTTAGTGCTGTTATCAAATCTTAAATGGAAATTAGCAGTTTCAAATGACAAGTCTCTTTAATATAGGCCATATTAACATTTAATTAAATAATAAATAAATAATAGAAATCAAGTAGTGAAACAGTGGCAAGTCCTGGACGGAATAACAATAATATGAGAAGGATAGACTGTTACTTGTATATAGAGGGTGTTGAGGCTGATGAAACTGACCTGGATTTTCTTGTCTCATCCTCTGTAGCACCAATTTTGATCACCTCGAAGATGAAAGTTTGAGTGAGTGGAGGGATGGTGTTTGCTCAGATTTACACGTCACAATATTTTAGATGACATTAACACACACATTCTGTTCCTTTCAAAGTTTAGTTATCAAATAAGGTGGCCAGTTTATATATTACAAACAAATTACTGGCACAACAATCCAGGCTAGAAAAATAATGTTTTACAGTCACTGTCCATTGGTGTTCTACAGTGTCACAAATCCAGTGTTCACATTTATGTAAAAAGACACATTTAGCTCTGTCCTTTAGTAATTTATTAAAGACAGTTGCACTTCAGTGGGTCGTTTAAATCGGTTTATAACACAAATCAGTATGTCCAACAATAGTTCACTCCGATGACAGTTATGTTACACTCTCTTGTTAATTACTACATAGTTTATTTCAAATGTTTATTAATTTAGTTTACAGAGATCACTTGTAAGTAATTAAACATTAAAGCTCTTTAGTCTTACGTTTGCTGGTGCATTTAGCTTCACTTACTGAATGTACATAATTTTGGCAGTAGTCAACAACAAGAGTTCATTTGAGATAGGTGTTATTTGTTTGCATTTAAACTGTAGACTGACTTCAGGGGCAAACTCTTATTTAAAAAAAGCTAGACAGTGCTTTAAAATATGGCTAGGTTATAATTTACTGTTTTTGATGAATTATTAGATGTGTTGTGATTTTGGCTTAAGGAAAATGTTGCTAGACGGAGATTGGAAAAATTCATGGAATTATTAACCTTGCACAATGTGAATCCTCTTGTTTACATGTATAAGTCCTATATTGCGCATTAAATTGAATTAAATAAAATTATTAATTACTGAGTTAAATAACTAATGTTGCATGTCAACTTATACGAAAAATTGAGGTAACAAAAGTAGTCAAAGTTCAGAATCAGACAGAGGTGTTGATGAAATCTGCAATGGAAAATGATACTGGCTATGTACTTTGATGTTAATTATAGCTTTCAGCCACAGACTTCATCAGTAAAACAAACACACACACACACACACACACACACACACACACACACACACACACACACACTCGAGCAAGCACACACAATCACCAACTCCAGCATCTCGGTCCTGAATGCAGTATCACGTAGGATGCAAGTAGCAATCTGGAGGGGCCACAGAAGGGGAAGGGATGGTGTGTGGTTGGGGAGAGAGATGAATGCTGTCTGGTGGAGTGTGCAGGGACTAAAATGTCAACAGACACGGTGTCAGGATGTGGGGAAAGAAGGAGCAGAAAAGGAGAGGAGTGGGGAAAGACAGGCTGATGAGTTGGCAAAGGGCTACAAATAAAGAGGGTGGAAGATGAGCATGCAGATAGAGAGGGTGGAAACTGTTGAGTGGAGGGTGTGGGGACAGTATGTTACTGTAGATTGAGGCCGGTATATTGCAGGACTGGAGAATGTTTTGTAAGGATAACTCCTGTTTGCACAGTTCAGAAAAAACTGGTGGTGGAGGGAAGGATTCAGATGTCTCGGGTAGTGAAGCAGCCATTGAAATGAAGTGTGTTGTGTTCAGCTGCATGCTGTGCCGCGTGGTGGTCTGCTTTGTCTTGGCTACAGTTTGACGGTGGCTGTTCATCCTCTTGGACAGCTGGTTGGTTGTTATACCAATATAAGAAGCTCTGCAATGATTGCAGCAAAGCTGGTAAATGACATGGGCTGCTTTCGCAGGTGGCCCGGCCCTTGATAGGGTATGATAAACTTGTGACAGGACTGGAATGGGAAGTACTGGGTGGGTGGATTGGGCAGGTTTTGCCCTTGGGTCTTCCACAAGGATATGATCCTTGTGACAAGGGATTGGGATTGGGAGTGGGATAGGAAGGGACTAGGATGTTGTGGAGGTTGGGTGGGCTGTGGAACACCACTTTAGGAGGAGTGGGACGTATCTTGGGTAGGATGTCCCTCATTTCAGATTGTGATGAGAGGTAATCAAAGCCCTGGCGATGAATGTGATTCAGTTGTTCCAGTCCGGGGTGGCCAGGCTGTGTGGGAGGGATTTTTTGGTGTGAGGGGATGACAGCTGTTAAAATGCAGGTACTGTTGGTGGTTGGTGGGTTTAATCTGGATATAAGTGAAAATTGAGCCATCGGAGAGGAGAACCGTGTGAAGTGGATGGGAGAGAATGTCCTGAGGTTGTGAAGGAATGAAGGCCCTGAATCCAGATCATGAAGATCATCACCAATGTACCTGGATCGGACTAGGGGTTTTCTGCTCCTTTCCCCACCTCCCTGCCCAACATCCTTTTGACACGATGCCTGTTGACATTCTAGTCTATACACACTCCACCAGACAGCATTCGTTTCTCTCCTCAGCCGTACACCATCCCTTCCCCGCCCCTCCAAATTGCTGCTTGCCTCCCACGTGATGTTTCATTCCGGCCCGATGCTGGAGTTAGTGGTCGTGTGTGCCTGAAGTGTGCTTGCTTGTGTGTGTGAGAATGGTGTGTATCTCTCTCTTTTACTGATGAAGGCTGTGGCTGAAACCTACATGTAAATGTCTTTTAAATGTACCTGTCTGCAACTTGATGTGTCTTCTTTACAGTAAGTAGCAATCTGCCTTTTCCTACAGTGTTGATATTCCTACTGGAATTTCCATTGTTCAATGTTAATTATTGTGGAAGATAACAAGTTTATGGTAGTTTAAAGTGCTTTACATGAAAATTGGAATGCTTAACTTTTGGGTGGTGTGGGTCACTTTTCCCAACAATCTCAATTAGTACACTTTTTTTGCATGTAGCAAACTGTAGTACTAACTTCAATAGGCTTTTAATTAATAGTGCCCAAATGAAAACTAACTGCCCCAATATAATCAAAATGGCCTAAATAATAATCTGAATGAAAAACCCAATGAAATTTGATCTAAATAAAAACTTGAGGTTTTTATCAAGTTTTACATACCAAAAGATAAATGTATGGAAAATAATATAAAAATTTGTGAAATAAATTTGGTTATTTATGGAGAAGAAAAAACATAACAGATGGGAAGAATTCATCTGCTGTGTTGCAATACGTAGACAGACACAATGAATGACTGTTAAAATATTAAGCTTTCGACCCCCCCCCCCCCCACACACACACACACAGACAGACACAGACACACACATTGACTACTATCTCTGTGCGCTGGAGCCCAATTGCGACCACAACTGATGTGAGCAGCAGTCCGTGTGACTTGGTATGGGGAGAGGTATGGATAGCAGGGTGGAGGGTAGGGGAAGATTCTGTGCTGCTATCCCTCCTTGTCCCATGCCTCCTCCTTTACTGCCTCACCCTTCACCCAACCAGCAGTTTGCAGCTCATGTCACATTCGGTCTCCAGCGCTTGTGTGTGTGTGTGTTTTCTATTTCGGCAGGTGGACTTTGTCCAGAAGGTTAAAATTTTAACAGTCTTTTTCCTTGTGCCTGTATGCAATTTAATGCTTCCTCTACGTGGCAAGTAGCAATCTGTTGTTTCCATATTGTTGTTAGATCAGTAATCTACATATATGTTACCTAATCTGGACATATCTTACGTCCTTAAGTAGGTACGTATAATGAATGTCGTGTTACATTCATTTGCTATATAACTGTGGAGAATGCAATGATTTGACACATTTACCTAATTAAAAACAAATAACAGGGGGTATATACCATGGGCAATGGGAAATCTGGGAAAAACCTGGGAATTTTTTCAGCTGGAAGAAAACTGGGAAAAATCCGGGAATTTTTTAGAATTCCGGGAATTTTTCATTGCTTTAGTTTTCTGTCAATTTTGTAATTTTGGCTGGTAAGAACTGATACAACACAAAAGAGTGGGGAAAAAAAACTTAAGTTGTAAAGGAAATGTGTCATTTACTACAACAAAACCATTGCACACAAAAGCGTGTGCCAACAGCAAAAGTTTTCGAATGCTTTAGGATGAAGACTACTCAATACTTCATAACAACCAACTGCTTTTGCTTAGGTGACTTCACAACAGTTTACATTTGGCTCATTTGAGCAATTTCCAGTGGGCTCATGCACAAGTGCAGTTGAGTCTTATGAGCAGTACCTTTTCCCGCTTATGGCTGCTTGAAGTGCGGCTGTTAGCTGTAGCAGCAGTGGCAACAAGCAGCCAGATGCTACCCAAAAAAAAATTTTCTGGTACGCCCAAGCTGCCAGATTCGCACATGCACAGAGCAGTTTGCAATGAGAAGTAGTGGGAAGGGAGGTAGTCTCCATGTAACTCGTGTTAACGTTTAGTGATTTTGCTGTTCTTCGTTTACAGCTCCCATGTCAAATCAAGTGAATGCATTCACATAATTATTGGAGGCTAAAATATGTTATTAGTTTCAGTTTCCTGATTTTATTTTATTTCCAGGTTTTCTTGGCAGTCAACCATTAATTGCCGTGCAGAACAGTGAAGTTATTTTTGTCGATTTGCTGAAGAAATTTTGCTTTCATTAATTTTTTCTGCAGAGGCAGTCAATTTATTTGAAACGGAGCATTCAATTTTACACTGCTGGCTAATGTCAACAGTTTTTGCTGAATCACAAGTGCTTGTTTTTATTTCTTGTGCATATGGCATTATGCCATAATAAAGATCTAAACCAGGGTTGCCACAAGTTCTGGAAATCAGGGAATATCAGAGAATTTCAAATGTGTCAGGAGAATCAGGGTAATTTGGGGAAAAAAAGAAAAAAAAACACTGGAAAAATCTAGTTTTTGTCTGAGTAGATGAAGTGGTTTGTTTACTGAGATGTCATGTGTTTCATCACTGGCTGGGCGCAGCTGAGTACGTGCACCGCTTCCCTACTCCCTCATTCTTATTGCTTCTACCTTTTCATCCACTCCCCTCAGCTTGCTTGCGGTTAGTGCTGCCAGTACTTTTTGTCACTAGCCTAGCAGCTGCCGACAAGAGGCAAGGTGGTGTGGGATCTGATTCTCAGAGACTGTTTGCACAGCGGCTGGAGACTGCGTTCATATGTGCATGAGTTGTATCTGAGTGATTGGGTGAATGTATGTGCTCTCGTTTTCTGACAAAGGCTATGACAAAAAATTTAGTTGTGAGAGTGCGATTGTCTTTTCTATGTGCCTGTTTGCAGCTCAGCGATCATCTTCAGGGTGAGTTGCTACCTATGCTCATTAGTATTCATTCTCAGAGTATTCGCAAAATTTATCTGTTGCATGGATTGATCACCTCAGTCTCATGTCATCGGCAGGTGTCTGTGACACATGACTAGCTGGCCACATGAGTGGACTTCCATGACAGGCAAAGCCCATCGTTTCCCACTAATGTGCAGGCCCTGCACGTCAGATCTGTTCTCATCGATCTGCCCGCAGGCAAGGTATGTTTGTGTGTGGCATAATGCAGCGGATTATTATGGTTTATCCATGGAGCCAGGACTGCAGCGTTCCTTGGCAGAGCAGAGACCAAGGGCAATGGATTTCAGGAATTGTGACTGTCACACTACAAGAACATTGTAAAGTGCAGCATTTTATAGACATTTTATTTATTCTAGTACATTTTGGGACTTTGAAAGTAGCTTGTATATTAGAAAGTGTTTGAAAGTAGCTTATATATTAGAAAGTGTGGACAATAAGAAGAAGAAAATTGTGCAGTCCCTGGCAGTTTGTACAGTATGTACTCATGTATTTCACAACTCTTCCCTGCTTTATACATTTCTTTCAAGGGGCCTACTTTTTGCTAAGGTTATTTCTGAAATCAGTGAAGGTATTTTAAATTTGTTTTCCAACTCCAACAAAATGCGTATTTTTGGCACCCAGTGTGTTTTGTTTTATTGAAATAAAATAAGATCTGTGGTATTAATGAAACATATATAGACCATTTGGCTTGCTTTCTCCATCTAAAAACAGTTCATTACAAAAGATGTAGATATTAGTAGATTTTTACTCACACGTTTAGAAATACAGAAGTCCTTACAATTTTTGGTTAACTTGTGTCTGCACTTACCCTTGAAATGTCAAAATTTGTCAGGGAAAAATGCTAAAACTTGTCTGGAAATCGGGGAATTTCACTTAGGGAAACTTGTGGCAACCCTACAAACATGAAATAATACAGTATTGGTACTCCAAGAAAATTTGCGTCCCGAAAACTACACCTAAAACCTTGATATCAGGTTGGAGCCTACTTATTTGTGAGTCTGGACATACGAATGTGCACTTTAAGCAGAGTTATGCATTTTAGTATGGTTTATGAAATTCTGATGCTCTGGAAGTATCCTCTGATGATCTATTTTGTTTACGACGTAATGTAAGAGCTCTTAATTATGTAGTAACATAAGGGCTTCCTACGTCATCGTAGGTGCGTATGCGCGGTAATGCCGTTTTCTGGCGCGCTCTGACAACTGCTGAAACAAATGCTAATATTGCAAATGGTGATTTGAAAAGTGTTACTTCCAAACTATGTTTCATTTTACGCAAGATGAATTGTTATATGTGCAAATGTGCCTTGAATTTCTTAAAACACAGATTGTTTGATTCTCATTTAAAGCTTAACACTTTGAGGGCCAACCATTTAGAAGCATTTCAAGCCCAGAAGACCAGTCTTTTATGTCATTATTTAAAATTTTAGTGGTACATTTGTGTGATGTACCTTAAAGTGAAACACATGCAAATAAGACCAGAATTACATGTGGAAGCTTAGCTTTTCTTGTATCTACACTACATATATTAATTTAAACCATCAACCTTTCCTATTTGTGTGTCTGTGCTACCTGAGAGTGATGGTACTAAATGGCAGACTACATCATGGGTTCTATGCTCTGAACATCTGCTGTTATCTATTAGAGAAATCACATGATGTGAGCTATTAGTGCCTTACTACAACACATCACAGTCTCGATTTCAGTGCTTTGGAAGCTAACATGTAGTGTTTGGTGGAATTCAAATACAGTAGGGTCTCGATTATCTGATCTTCAGTTATCCGACCTTCTTTGTTATCCGACCCTTTCACAGCGCCAGCCATATGCCAGCCGACGACAGATCAGTGATTAACGTGTTGTTTGTTGATACTCAGTTCATTGTCGCCGTCTGCTACTCCTCACTCCTCAGTGCTAACTTAGACCTGTAGTGGAGTGGACGTGTTGCACTTTGTTTATTGTAAAAATTTGTGGTGATGGCTTCAAAACGGAAAAAGGTGGTCGTTTAAATGGAAGAAAAACTTAAATCTTTAAAAAGAATAGACAATGGTGAAACTTTATTAAAAGTAGCGCAAGATTATAAGGTCGGGAAAACAACAGTTGGAGACTGGTAAAGGAACCGTAATGAAATTGAGAAGTGGTGTTCTCAGCGAGCAACCTCGGCTGTTTTGGAAGATCGGAAAACTGTGAAAAAATGTGGCTCGATAGATGGAAGAAAAGATACGGACTTCAGCAACGTAATGTGTGTAGTGAAAAGCTTTCAGCAAATTTTGAAGCTGTTCAATTGTTTCGGAATAAACTTCACAAGGTATTGGACAAGGAAAACTTACCAGGCAATCAAATTTTTAACTGCGACAAGACTGATCTCAATTACAAAATGTTACCAGAAAATTTTTAAAGGATGTTTTTTTAACGAGTTTGTGCCACAAACTGAAAAGTTTTTGAAAGCCAACAACTTGCCCCGCAAAGCACTGTTGCTTCTAGACAATGCCACTTGTCATCCTAATGAAGATGAACTTCAACATCAAGATATAAAGGCCATGTTTTTGCCTCCAAATGTCACATCCTTATGTCAGCCTATGGTCCAAGGGACCTTAGAGACACTGAAGAGACACTACCTCAGAAACTTACTTTCCTCTTTAATTAATGCTATCTACAAGGGAGAAGACATGCTAGAGCAGTTGCGTTGCGCCATATTAATTTGAAAGATGTAGCTTATGACGTGGCCCAATCTTGGGAGAGTCTTGGAGCAAGTACAATTGCAAAATCCTGGAAAATTTTGCATCAGGAAAATCAAGAAAATTCTCCAGATGATGAAAATCTACAGCAGCAGACCGAACCAGAAAATACTACCCTGCTTTCATTGTTACGAAAAATTCTGGGACGTGCTGATGCCACAGAAGATGACATAAATGAATGGATTGTTCAAGATGAAGAATTTGAAGTGACAGATGAAGAAATAGTGAACATGGTAAACGAAAAAGAAGACGAAGAAGTGGATGTAGTGGAGGAAAATGCACCCAAGATTTCTCACAACGAAGGACACAAGGCCTTAGAAACTGCTTTAAAATATGTAGCGCAACTGGAGGAAACATCGTCTACCGAGGTTTTACTACTTAAGAGACTACATGATTTTGCGGCAAACAGCAGGCAAACGAAAGACAATTACTAACTTCTTCACACAGTAAATATCTATTCAGTGTAATATGATTTGTATTGTATTAAATGTTCAACTCATTTGGCCTACTTTGTTTTAATATTTGTGTTTACTTTTTTTGTATTATTTTCCGTGTTATGCGACCTTGCCGCGGCTGGTTTAGGTCGGATAATCAAGACTCTACTGTATATACTTTCATAATACGAAAATATGCAGTGTACATGCTGGTGCAAGATCTTTCCAAAATGTGTATTTTTTCCCCTAAAGTGCCAGAAGTTCTATGCTGGTGTATAAAACCTTAACCATTCAAAGGATTGATAAGTTTTACTGTTCCGAGGGAAAGTATACTGTCACTTAAATTGGAAAAAAGTGTATTTTCACCTGGAAAAAGTGTATTTTTAACTGGGAAATCAGGGAAGAACCCATGATTTTTTTTTCGTTGTCCACTTGTACACCCTGAGTAAAAATGTAATAACTCGACGAATAAAGTATGTATAAGTGTATGTCTTTCAGTGACGATAGCTAGTGTCCTAAGCTATCATCCAGTACCTTGTTTGTCAAGATTTCATGAAGCCTTCAGCAGTTATTAATTTTTAATGGGTTTTTTTGAAAGATTATTCACTTATTGGGAGTGCCTAACTATTGTAGTTTTTGTGATACTCGTAACATAAATGTCTCAACACATGCATTTCAGTGTTGTGAATATGCTGATGTGATTGGTTTTGTGATATAACAAAATTGTGAATTACTTCCAAATTTCAAAGTAATACAAATTAGCCATATTGTGTCTCATTGTGAATGCTGCCATTGTTGGAGCCACCTACACTCGGACCATGTTGCCCAGATGACAAACTGCAGTCCTCGAACCCCTGTGCCTTGACATTTTTTTGAATTTGTGGTTCACTGTTGCTGTTTGAGTTAACACGTGCCATTTTGTCATTTGGAGATAATGAGTGGAGCTATGGACACGAGAAAATGAAGTGCTCAGTGGAGAAATTGAAACATATCTGGTATTCTTCTGTTTGAGTTTAGTAGAGGGTTGACAGCCGTGGAGGCAACCAGAAACATTTACACTGTGTATGGGGACAATGCCATTGGACAGAGCACAGCAGGAAAATAGTTCTCTTGTTTTAAGGAGGATAGTTTTGACATTAGTGACGCTCCACATCTCGCCTGGGGTTTGATGAAGACAGTTTAAATGCTTTAATCCGTAATGATCCACCTCAGTGTACTCGAGAACTGACATATATGATGAACTGTAATCACTCCACCAATATGCGACATTTGCATGCAGTGGGGTAGGTTCAGAAACAGGTGTATGGGTACCAAGTGCTCTAAGCCAAAATCACAACAGTGGTTGGTGATATGTGCGTCTCTGCTTACTTGTCATCAATTGGCTCGTGAACAACACCGACCATTCCTATCCTTTATCATTGCTGGTGATGAGGAATAATGTCTTTATGCTAACATAAGGAAAAGAAAGGAATGATTGAACACACAAAAAATAGCATTTCCCTGTACAAAGATCTATGCGCATTTCTAAAAGGTAATCTTACATGTTACGCATCTGGTGGTGATGCTGTGTAGTACTACTAAGATGTGACCATCACTGCTGACATTTATTGTCAACAACTGACATGTCTTGCAGGCTCAGTCCAAGAGAAACGGCCATGAAGACTGCGTGAAGTGATGCTACTCCACAATAACACATGCCCACATTCTGCTAGACTGACAAACATTATACGGAAGATGGATTGGGAAGTCGTTCCACAACCATCTTATTCACCGGATCTTGAGCCCTCAGATTCACTGTTTCTGCTCTCTATCAAACATCATTTAAGGAACTTCCTTTCCAGATGAAAATATGCTGCAAACATAGCTTGATAGTGTCATTGCCTCAATACCATGTTGTTTCTACAGTTGCAGAATCAAAAAGTTAGATCAACGTTAACAGACTGTAGTAAATAGTGTAGGAGACTGTTATTGATGACTAAAGTCTCTGTTATGTGTACCTGTTGTGTGTATTAAACTTACCGAAAAACACTACGAACTTGCCCACCATCCAATGCATATTGTTCTTCTAACCTTGATGATCATCATAGACCACATATGATGTCAGCATGGTGATTGAGCCAAGGGATGATGTGTGATGTCTGGAACAGCTTCAGCCAGGCAGTTGGCTCCATAGGGTACCATCCAGCGGCAATGGTGGAGTGCATGGAAATATTTGTACATCGGGATGAGTAAACGATAATCAATATGTGACTGCCTGTAAAGAATATATTAGGACAGTTGAATGCCCATTAATGGTGTCATTCACTTGGCTTAACTGTCAAATTAGAAGTTGCTTACTTCTAAGCAGGTTATTTTCAGTTCAGACTGCATGGATGCTGTCACTGATGGTGTGGATTAATGTTGCCTCTATGGTGCAGTCACTGAGTGTCTGATTAGTTCCTTGATCGAATAATGCCTACAAGAAGTAGCAGTCGCTAAAGTCCAAAATCACATCATTCCTTTATCATTGTGCAATATAATCACATGCAACGATAACTTAAACGCAGTTCACATGTAGCTAAGTGATGTGATCACATAACACTCATACGTAGCATTCACGAACTGCACATCATTACTCATGTTGACACACAACAGATGGTTTTATTCACAGATAGTCTTGAGTATGTGGATCACCTAACCATCACACAAGATCACTGTTTGTGAAGCATAGATTTATCAGTCGCACAAGAGGGAGTGCATTGAATTGCTCACCCACAAATTCAGTATCTCAATGATTTTGTTTGATCACTGTCTCACTGCTTGACTGCTCGAGTTCCACTAGAGTTCAGTTAGCCAACATAATACAACTTCAAATGCCAATTTGTAATGAAACTGTTATGTGAGGAGACAGTGAAATTTTTCTGGGGCGAAAATTTTCTACATCGAAAAGAGATTATTCGATTTAAACAAAAAAAAAAAAAACTCAAAAATTTGTTATTATTCTTGTGTTCCATAGACATCAAGAAGCGTGTGATCAAGGGGGCGTTTCTTACTGATCACATTGGCCTCCACCACTCAAAGAATTACTTTGAGACAAATGCAAATGTTTACTGCTAGAACAGTTTCCAAAACATTACAGTTTAGTAATTAGTTCTGCAGTGACATGTATATAGTTCAGTTGATTTCTTATACATATCTTAGTTTTGTGTAACTCAGAGTAATCTGCTTCGCGCTGTTGCCGGTGCTGAAGTAGGTTAAACAGCTCAGTCTACTGTGCTTGTGACAATGCATTGGATTCCATGACCTGTGCTTGAATTTGCTCATTTAGAGATGGAATTTTCAGTGTTACAGGATTCTGAATGCTTCCACTTTATTGTTATTCCATAACACATAACAGTGTTTGCCATGGACTTAGTTTGCTCAATCAATTTACTGAAACCGGAACACTCACTCGTAAGGTGGAACTTGCAAGAAGAAGTTGACTATGGCATCCTTATTCCTCAGAAGGTCAGGCCCTACAGTACAATCTACATCCAGATGTGGGACGACTAGGGAGATGCCTCCAATTGCTACAAATTTCGTAGCTTGCCTTTGAGCCATGTCTGCAGTCTTTCATTGTGCGATTGTCATCATTATGCAGTTACAATAATACTACAAGGTGTATACGCCCTGGGAAATCCAGGAAAAATGCAGGGATCTTTTCATCTGGAAAAAAAAACATGGAAATTTTTTAGAATCTCAGGAATTTCTCGTTTTTCTAGTTTTCAGTTAAATTTTTCTAATTTTGACTGGTATGAACTGATACTGTATCAAAGAATTTTACTTTAGCGTGCTAAAGCAGAATAATACTGTGGTAATAAAACATAAACAAGAGGATAACACCAAAATAAAACTTTAGTTGTAGAGAAAATGTGCCATTTACAACAAAACACAATGTCCACACAGGTATCTGCTGACAGCAAATTTTGTCAAAGGTTTTAGGATGAAGACTACGCAATACTGTACTTAGTAAGAACCAACTGCTTTCAAAGAGTGTCATGTCACAACAAAAGAGCTTGCTTACAAGTCACTCATGCAACCCATCCTAGAATATTGTTAAAGTGTATGAGACCCGTACCAGATACTACTAACAGGGGATGTTGTAAGTATACAGAGAAAGACAGCGTGAATGGTTACAGGTTTGTTTAATCCATGGGAGAATGTCACAGAGATACTGAGGGAATTGTAATGGGAGACTCTTGAAGGCAGACATAAACTATCCCAAGAAAGTCTATTAACAAAGTTTTAAGAACTGGCTTGGAATGATTACTCTGGGGATATACTACAACCCCTACATATTGCTCACACAGAGATCATGAGGATAAGATTTATTAGAGTCATTCATTCAATCAATCATTCTTCCCATGCTTCGTATGTGAGTGGAACAGGAAGAAGCCCTAATAATGGGCACGATGAGCTGTACCCTCTGCCACGGTGGTTTGTAGAGTATAGATGGAGATGTAGAACTTTTTATATTTGTAACAGGTCATGAGAAAATATTTCGAACGCTGGTTTGAAAAGCATTACTTTCACAGTAAATTTCCTTGTACGCAAATTGAATTATGTTACAAGCGAGAAAGCATAATGGATTTCTTAAATTGAGGAGCATTTTACTCTCAGGCAAAACTTAATACTTTGAGAACCAACTACTTCGAAAAATTATGTGCCCAGAAGACCAGCCATTAATACCATTATTTAAAATTTTACTGGCACATTTGTTTTTAATATATCTTAAAGTGCCACAAACCCTAAAGACCAAGCTTCAAGGTTAGTTTCTTATATTTATTTTAGTTCTTTATAGATTACAAATTATGTAATACGGATGGGGAAAAAGTATAACTATCCTTAAAATTGTGCGAGGTGAGTTCTTGTGCAATTGCACGTGTAATTGGCGTTTCTCTGGAAAAATCAAAGTGTTCGACGGAACCTGTATTCCGTCAGGTAACCCACAAAATGTTTGGCGTACAGCAGTAAATCTTATAATAGAGGTTGTCAGATATATTCAGCTGCTGCAGTTTACACTGTGCTCTTAGGATGCTGCTTAACCACATCCTCAGAAAAACCAGCAAAAACTTTTTGACAACCGTTGTTATGTGTGAAAGTTTAACTTGTCCAGTTTGTGTGTTCGCACTACTTATCAGTGATATTGCTATTGGCTGGCAACATTGCATGCCCTATACTCTGAATATCTGCTGTCATTGGTTGGTGAAATCAAGTGACACGAGCTATGATGGCTGACAAAAATGCATCATTCAGCACAGTCTTGATTTCAGTGCTTCACAAGCTGCGGTTCTGTATCTAGTGGAATTTGTATTTATGCGTTTTGTATGAAAATACGCTGTGTACATGTTGCCGTGCATTGAAGATCTGTCCGTATATTGTCACTCGACTTGGAAAAAATGTACGTTCAAACTGGTTATATTGTATTTTCACCCGGACAAAATCCAAGAGTTGATCATCTTGTCCACATACGCACCCGGTACTAGAGTTCGTTACAGGAAAGGTTGACATGTGGACCCTGTCCAATATTGTTTTGAAGAATGCCACTGAAATAATATTAACCAATACACCTGTGTCTAATATTGTGGTAAGGTGTATTCCTTCGATTTCATCATGTACTGCAGATTGTGGAACCATTATTAAATTTTCAGAGGTTAGTGTCTTGCCCTAGCTCTTCTCTTATAGCTGTTCCATCAGTGACTGTAATTCTGATTTCATGACCACAGTCCCTTGCTCTGTCTGCTATCAACCCTCTGGGGCAATAGATGTTCGCATTTAGCTTATCAAACAATTATTATTGTCTACCACCTCTGTAATTATTGGCTACTCACCTGCTGATTATTGGTGCTTCGAATTTGATAGCCTGGGTGCTATCAGATTCGAAGCACTAATAATCAGCAGGAGAGTAGCCAACCACAAACCCCAGCACCGTTGCTTGTGTGTCTGCTTTTTGTATCAATTCCTGT
The DNA here is from genome assembly GCF_023898315.1 of Schistocerca nitens. Taxonomy (NCBI): domain Eukaryota; kingdom Metazoa; phylum Arthropoda; class Insecta; order Orthoptera; family Acrididae; genus Schistocerca; species Schistocerca nitens. The sequence goes on from NC_064619.1 coordinate 450,241,952, forward strand.
TACTACTATTGTCTCCTTGCTGGTTGTTATTTCCAGTGGGTTTTTTCATTCAAGGTTACATGATGTGCTCAGTTGGTTATCGTTTCTGTTTCCCCTGCAATTTTCAGTTCCGTGTGGTTATTGCTTTTGCCTCTTCATTCAAGAGATTGTGTCTAGCAGTGATGGAGACTTTCAATATTATATTCAGGCACATGACCCAACTTCTCCCTGATTTCAATTGGCAACTTGGTTTTTAATATTCACAAGGTATCTCAGTGTGAGACAGATTCATCCCAGAATCTGGTCTTGTTAATGTATTTTACAATCTAATAATATTTTTGTGGGTTTAGTTCTTTTGGTTGTATAGTCCCCCTGAATGAATTCTTCGGAATAGTTTGTAAAGGCAAAGTCGTGGCTGGTAAAAGGCTGTGCTGTGCCCAAGGCTTGTTGTTTATGATTAGCATAATTTGTTGAAACTAGTATGGAAGGAAATTGTTACCGAAGACAAGTTTGTAGCCTCACACAGCCTACTAACCTCCAATGTCAAGACTTTATAACAAGATTGGAAATCCAAGTTTTTCTCAGCTGTCAATTAGAAGCCATAAATTCAGTGTGAATTTACCTTTTACTTGGCTGATAGTATGCCAGCACAGGCATTTTGTTACGGGTTTATCGTCTGTGATATGGTGCATTTTGCGATCATACCTAAAATGCTAAATATATTGTCACCAAAGATGATGGTCGGTACTCCCTTTTCATTCTATAAATAATGCTTTTGAGTGGGAGTAAGTGTTTTGGCATAAACGAGAATGACCTCTTCATACCATCCACTAACTTTTGAGAGAGAACAGCTGTGATGCCGAGTGGGAATGCATGTGTCGCCAACACCAATGGCATGTTTTTAATAGCCTGTACATATTCTTTGATGGGTTGAAGGCCTTCCTCATTGAGGATGTAGCCTAAATAACCATTGAAAGAGGGTGCGTTTGAAAGTGTTATACCCAAGTCCTTTTGGTACAAAGTCCGCAAAAACCAAAGGTAGATTGTACAGTTGATGATACAGAAATAATTCACACAATATAGAATCTCTGGAATCATATGCTAGCCATACTAAAAGGCAGTCCGATCTATTGATACAGTTTGTGAAAATATGCCTCCATCAGATCGATTTTAGCGAAGAGTTTTCCTCTTTAAAGTCCATAAAAAAAATTCATCTCTGTGAGGGTAAGGGACTGAAATCAGTGTCCGCTTGAACATTAATGGTTTACCTAAAATCTTGTCACAAGTGATGGGAGCCCTCCGGGTTGTCTTTCCACCAATTACGGCAAAGCCCCACTGACTCTAGGAAACCAAAAACAAAACTCGTTGTTTTTCTAGCCTGTCTGGTTCAGTATTAATGGCCAACAGAATCGGACAAACTTTGTAAAATTTCGGACATGGTGTTGGCTGTACAAAAATGTGGTACTGCAAGTCTACTGCTTTCACTGAACCAGATTCAAACAGTTATGCAAATTGCATCTGAAGTATATCAAAGGCAGCACAGGGCACCAACAAACAAGGAGCACTTAAACCAAAAATGTTCTCTACCAAAGGAGACGTCACTACTAAGAATGACAATATTCAGGACACCCGATTATAACTGAGCGCCTGTTGCACACTACCTAAGAGTGACACTTTATGGTGGCCATACACCTTCAGATTTGTTTGCACTTCACTTAGTGAGGGAATGCCAACACTAAGCTGCTTTGGTTAATGACAGACCAGTGAAAAATGTCAAAAATAAGTCACTGGAATGTTTTGACAGTGTTGCATGTAGCAAAATTTTGCACAGTTGCAGCATACGATTGCAGAATTCGCTTCTAGGTGATTGGTGCTCAGCGTGGTACAGTATACTTCTGCTGCGTGACATCTATGTAACCAATTATAACACTTGTCCTCATAATGTGGACATTGTCATCTGCCATGAAAAACAGCCTTGGCAACAGGGTACAAAGTGTATCACTATAAATGATGCACAGTTCTATAGTTGAGTAGGCATAAGTTGCAGTGGGCATTACGCGACTAACTCAACCAGTAACATAATGCGATTTTGTAAATGTCTCTATGGCAATGCCTCATTGTTGTCATAGTTCTGTAGATGGCTGCTGATTTCGCTTGCAGGCTTTAGCGCTCCCAGTTGAAAACTGTTAACGGCACTTTGAGCTGACACCATGTCATCTATAGCCCAGGGTTGCTGAGTTTGCGACCATGTGGTCACTAGTGAATGGAACTTGCACTTTTGAGTCTGCAATTGAAACTTATTGCACTACATTGCTACTGTTCTGGACCAGATATCAAAGTCTGAAAATGTTTCGGGCCATTCGAAATATTTCAGATGTGCACACAGCCAAGGAGGAGGCAAACTGTTTTCAAAGCTTGAATGCGAACCTCTGTGGCTATTATTAAATTTTTCGCATATGGTTTCCCATTTACATACTTATGAATTAGCCTTGTCGCTAACAAACACATCTTGTTCAGAAATGATTGGGTAATAAAGAGAATATGCCAGAGCACAGTAGCACAGACAGATCGGACAACAGTGCTAACTTCTGAACCAAGTAATGCAACTGTGAGTTTGTAAACAGCAAAAAGGCACGTTAGCAATCCAAACATTTGATATCACATTCTGAAAGTGCATCACAAGGCAGGTTTGACATACTTTCCTTTCTTAAGCAGCTGGGACGTCCCCATTTCCAATATTGTGATCCTCAGTTTGAGGGCAGTGGATTTATTGAACACAAATAAATTTCCATAACAATAAATTAAAAGTGTCTATTAGGCCATGAAAACAAACAGTTATAGCTCTTGATGGATATAAGTGATAGTTCCAAATATAAATTAATATGCAATAGTTTCTGATTGAAATTGACAAAAGTCCAAGGATTACTAATTCAATATGCAGGTGTACTGAAAGACTGATATCAAGCAAAGGTCCATTAAATCTAGTGGTGTTGGAAACCGCCTGCTCGTAGGTCGAAGCACTATGCAATCCCAGTGTAAATTGGTCCAGGTAAAAGGTAAACTGTAGCAATGGTTACAGTTCACTTCTAGAGGCAAAGTTGCAGCTGCAGAAGTCAGCTGATTGCATGGTCTAGTGGTTAGCAGTTTTGGCTTTGCTCGGTGAGCACATCAAATTTTTCTGTGGAGGAATGGTAGGGAAGGTGGTCTACTCAGCCTTATGAGGCCAACCGAAACACTGCTTGAATATAAAAGCTGCAAAATTGACATGTAAGTTGCCAAAGTGGCTTTACATCGCAATGCTTATACCAGGAGAAAGTGAGATGCTTGACGTATGATGAATATGGATCATGTTCTTTCAAAATGCCGTACCAGTTCTGTAAGTTTTAGGTTTAGATGGTGTGGCAGTAGGAAGGGAACCATGTTCTTCCAAAATTTGGTCAATATAATAAAGAGGAGAAGATTGGTGATCCTTAATGAATGCCTAAAGTTTGTCTTTTTGTTTCTATGCATTTTTAATTTTTCCTGACCATTTCTACATGGTAGTCTGAAGTTGTTTTCCATTTATAGTTAAAGAGGAGAAGCGAACATGAAACAGAACTGCATGCATTTGCAACAATGAAACATTCAATGACAATAGTGTTTGATAGTACGCACACACTTTCTCTTTGCAAGCATTTCTTCACAGTGTAATGTATATGAATCCACGGTTTGTCTAAATAAACTATGGACCACTTCAATCTTGATTCTTCACTTTTTTGTAAAAATTCTAGTGTATGTTTTTTTAAGTACATTCTCCCAGGCACACATAATGACTCATTCATTCTGGAAACTTTTAAAATCATCCTATGGATAGAACAGATTTTGTTAGTTTCTTTACCAGACTGAAAATCCAGTTGTGTGTGACAAAAGCAATGACGTTTTTGCAGAGATGGTATTCCCTTGTATTGTTCATAATATTACAGAGATCACTGTCTAATAACACATTTAGTTATGTCAGCAATGAAATAATTATTATATGCGTTTCAGTTACTCCACTTTGGGACAGATACTTGAATACTACTCCATTTAGTATCATGTCCATCCTTCAATGATTTGTGCACCAGTAACTTCTGGCACATTCTCTGTGGACACTATTATACATTACTCATTTTTGTTGTTAGTAAAGATGTTGGCAGAAAGTTGTCGCAGTTTCCCACGTAGGTCTTTTCTGGCGATCACTTTTCACATTCACTCTGGGAGGTAACAATGTGTGCTACTTTGAATTAGAACATGACTGTACCTAGTCACATGATCAAGTTAGTTCCCATCCTGACTGGTTAACCAGCTCACCTTGCCCAGTAATAAAATGACTTTTATGCATAACAAGTCGTGGGAATACATGCTGCAGTACCAGAGGATCTAGATTAAACTACTTAAACTGTAACCACTTGAAAGTGACTTACGGTCATAATTGCAGTAGTGGATATTGTAATGTCCCACACTTTTCCATTCCCAGTTATCTGTTTGCTGATCTAAAGCTTTTTCCCATCTAAAATCAATGCCATTCTTCATTAGCTACCTCATCGACCAATCTAATCTTCAGCATTCTTTTGGAACATCACATTTCACAAGTTTCTACTCTCCTGTTGCCTTCACTTTTAATTGTCCATGTTTCACTCCATCTAAGGCTCCATTACAGACAAATCTACTAACCACTGATCGAGGTGGTGCAGTAATTAGCAGACTGGACTCGCATTCGGGAGGGTGATGGTTCAAACATGCATCCGGCCATCCTGATATAGGTTTTCCATGATTTCCCTAAATTGCTTCAAGTAAATGCCAGGATGGTTCCTTTAAAAAGGCATAGCCGACTTCCTTCCCCATCCTTTTAATCTGATGGGACTGACGATCTCACTGTTTGGTCCTCTCCCCCAAATCAACCAACCTATCCAAACTGCTAACCGAGGGTACAGCCACCTGGTTCCATTTGCAGAATGCCTATCTAACGATTTTCAGGTGCACGAATGTTAGTTCAAGAGATAATTATGTCATAAACATTGAGATGTGTGAAAAACTAGCTTTTGCTTGAAAAAGAATGCAAATTATGCATACTATACTTATCAATTGTTTGATAATAAGAGCACTTAGTGACTAACAGCAAACTTTAAACGTAATTTAAAACCACTTCTGAACTTTTTTCTCGCATACATGCTTAATGCCAAATAATTTATACATTAATTCATTTTGAAAGTAATCAGATGTTTGAAGTTTTTTTCTGCATACAAGTTTGATTCTTTAAAGAATTGGGTGTTTGGTGATATTTTTAGAAAAGACTTCATAACATTTAAATTTATACCAATTGATGACTTAAATTTATACTAATTGATGACAACACATATCAGGAAACCTTTAATCACTATAGTCAGTCTGCATATCCTCTTTACTCTTGCCATAATTTTATTTTGCTTCCTGTCTTGTAAAACTGCTCTACTACTTTGTCTCATTTGCAAATTAAATTCTATACAGTAATGAATAGCATAGGTCACAACCTTGTTTCACTGACTTCTGTGTCACTGCCTCCATTTATTCTTAGAACTACAATGTGGTTTCTGTACATGTTGTGGGTAATGTTTTGCTCCTTGAATTGCATCTCAGATAACATCAAAATTCCAAAAATTGTTTTCCGGTTGACACCACGAAAAAGATTTTCTAAACATACAAGTGCTATGAATGTATCTTTATTTTTCTTTAACCTTTGTTATAAAGTGTTGATTCATGCGTTTCGACATTTCTCCAGAATCCAAACTTATCTTCCTCCAAACTGTCATAATTTGTTCCATCCTTCTGCAGACAGTTCGCCTTAGTATTTTATAACTTTGACATGTGGAACTTATGGTTTATGAGTAAAAAGATAATATGCTGAATCTAGTCTTTGTCTGTTACAAGATTAATAAGTAGGGTCTTTTTCAGCACAACTTATAAATGAAATCTAATAAGTGTTAATTTTCTCTTCCTCAGTATTCACAGATTCTGGACAAAGTATTCACAGATATAGGCAAAAGTGTTCGTTTCAGTGTGACACTGAACACAGATTGGACACCGTCAACTGCTCTCTTCATTCGTGCACTTCCATTGTTCGTACCAGAATCTGAGTCATTTGAAGAAGTTGTTAAGACATGCCCCACTCATGAGGACTTAGCTCATACACTGAATGCAGGTGTGTACCATGAATTTGTGTCTTGACTGACATGTAATATTTTTGACAGTAAATTACTTACAGTTTCAATACACTGAAGCTTCTGTTTTAGGCTGTCCATCTGTGAAGCACGTTGTCCGCTGCAGTGACCCTTTAACGCAATATCAGACAGATCCAGTGTCGGGACGCTACAGTGTTGTTACACCGCTCTGTGCTCCACAGCCTGGTGCTACTAGCGTTCCTTTGCTGTATACTTTTGTTTGTAAGAACAGCTGTAGAGGTGGTATTGGCCGAAGGGCTCTTGCACTGGTGTTTACGCTAGAGGACGTCAGGTTTGTACTGTTAGATCATATATTGCAGATAGTATTAACATAAGTAGAACAGATTGTTTATGTACACGTCACTTTGAGAAAAAAATTGCTTGTTACCAGTGGAGATATCCTAGGGCGTCGTGTGTTGGAAGTGAGGATATGTAGCTGCCCTCGCAGAGACAAGGAGAAGCAGGAAAAACAGTACCTGCGTAATCATGCAAGAGACCAGTCTGAAGAAGTTCAGTCAGAGACTAAAACTGCCATCCAACAGCTGATGCACGTATCGAGAATTCAAGCACTGCAAGAAGTACCCCAGACCCAAGTTGCTGCTGAGCAGCATAGAGATTCACCACAGGTACAGATATGTTGTGTGACATTTAAAAATGTCCTGCACTGTCTGTTATTTACAATAGGACATTTTATATACCATAAACTTGCAAATTACAGTTCCTGTTGTTACCTATTAAGTTACCTAGCATCTTGCATATAGCGAGCATTTTCATTAGTTTGGGCTACATAACATGCTTCAGTGCTGCATGGTGCTAATCTTACTTCCTCATTGTTGTGTTTCAAGGTATCCTTATCATGGAAGAAAGACCTAGACTGTTGTTTCATGTGAAGCTAATTTCATATGCTGCTTTATAACAACATGTAAATACAAATAATGGGGCTACTAGAGGTCGCTATAGTTTGTGTTAACGAGTTCAGCAACTGGATATTGCACCAAAGTTTTCGTTACTGCAATTTGTGTGAGAAGTGTGGAAGAGCATGATTTTTCAATGCACACCTTGCTTCCTGACAAGCCAACTCCAAAAATTATACTTCGGAATATGCCTTTCCGAAGCATCTGCAAATTTATAGACACACTAAAATCACACACCAAAATGCAAGACAGCAAAATGTATGGAATACGACGACTTCAGTTTAATCCAATAAGTTGGATGTGAGAGCTATCAGGAACAGAAATACTCAGTCACCTCAAAACACCACAAAGCCTAACATGTAATGTAATGCCCACTCTAACACCAGCAAGACTATGTCACTATAATCTAGCCAGTTAACCACATGACAGTGTTAGCACTGTGATCAGTTTACAGTTGATAGAAATATAAAATGAAGTAATACTCAAGAGACATAATTTCTTCTTGAACTCTATCCTCATAAAAATTTATGTACAAATCAAAATTTTTTACGCTTGCTCATGAAATACCACTATTGGTAATGTATGTGAATGGTCAGGCATAATCTATTGGCATGGAAAGAAATTGCCATTTGAAAGGTGAGAAAGCAGGTATGAAATGACCTCCACATGGTGGTGCAATCTTTGGGGACATTTGAAACTATTTCCTCATAGGGGGCTTGCTGATGTGCCGCAAAATCCAAAGACAGGTACAGGCGAACATTCTACCTGCTGCTGCATACAGCTGCAGGCGTTGCCTCCTGGAAGTATACTGTGACACACTGCCTGCTGGGGAGTTGCAGTAGGAAAGCCACTCCTGCAGAGTTTGATCCAAAGCCAGCAGCATACACACAGGGCCTTAGGACATTGAACAAGCAAAGATGGTTGATTTTGACCTATTTTAGAGGATATGTTAGGTTTATTATACTTAAAGGTTAGAAGAAAAGGCAGCACATTTTCCAACTTTCTACATTGCCCTTGCCATGAGACTGTGTGTGTGTGTGTGTGTGTTTTTCTGTTTTATTATTTACTAGAGATGTTAGCACATCATGACTTACAAATAAATTAATTGGTATCTTCAATTGCAGGAGTGTGATAATACTGCCTTAAGAGCCAGTAGCCATATTATTGGCATGCAAAGGCAGCAAGCTGAGCAACCTTGCATTTACCTTCCAGTATATCTATCCCATCAGAGAGAAATCAAGCGACAAGCCATAGCAATGCTGTGGAGAGATGCTGGTGAAAATCAGGTGCCCTTCTCAGAGTGTGACTCTATCTTGCGACAGGTGTACAAAGAGGATTACTGACAGTCTTCCTTTAGGTAAGAATGTAGCTACATAAGTAGAAAACTCTTTCAGTTGATGTATTTCACAGATGTACAAATTGTCAGTCCAGACTTTCAATTATTCTTGCAGTCCCACTTTCTATTACTAAAAGCGGTTGATATGGTTTAGCAAAGTAGGTAACCCAACAATTTCAACCACATCTGTCTCTTTGGTGTTTTGTTTCCGTGCAGAATTCCCCGAAGTGCTTTTTATGTACACTGCAGTATATCCACATATTTTTTCGATCATACCCATGAATGAAACAAGTTTACTATTACTAATCAATGTTTATTTATCAGGGTGTATACAATCCGGGAAAAACCCGGGAATTTTTTCATCCGGGAGAAAACTGGGAAAAACCTGGGAATTTTTCGGAATTCCAGGAATTTTTCATTGATTTAGCTTTCAGTTAAATTTTTGTAATTTTGACTGCAGAATTGATTCTCTAGCAAAGAATGTTATTGTATCCTGCTATTGGAGAATGATACTGCAGCAATAAAATATAAACGAGAGGGAAAAAATAAAACTTTAGTGGCAAAGGAAATGTGCAATTTATGACAACAAAACACTGTGCACGCACAAGTGTCTGCAGATAGCAAAAGTATGTCGAAGGCCGTAGGGCGCAGACTGTAATTCTTCATAACAATGAACTGCTTGCTATGAGCATGACGTTACAACTGTTCACATTACGTTCGTTTGACCAATTGCCAGCGGTCTGTTGCGCATGCGCATTTGACTCACGTATAAGCAGTACCTTCTCCCCCTTCCTGCTACTTGAAGTTTGGCTGTTAGCTGTACCAGTAGTAGCAGCAAGCAGACAGATGCAAATGAGAAAAATTTTTCTCGCGCGCCCTAGCTGCCAGATTCGCACTTGCACAGGGTTGTCTGAGTTGTAGTGGGGAGGGGGTTAGTCTCCACATGACCCGTGTTTACGTTAAGTGATTTTGTTGCTTCTCTTCGTGTACAGCTCCCATGTCAAATGAAAACGAAACGGATTTCTGTGACCGGGAGCTATCAAGTGAATTAAAATACATTCACATAATTACGAAGGGCAAAAATATATTATTAATTTCAGTTTCTGATTTCATTTTCTTTCCAAGTTAGTAGCAGCCAAGCATTAATCGCCTTGCAGAAGAATGAAGTTATTTTTGCAAGTTTGCTAAAGCAGTTCCGCTGAGGCAATCATTTTATTTGAAACGAAGTGTTTCATTCTACAGTGTTGGCTAGTTCCAACTGTTCGATGAATTTCAAGTGCACATTACCATCTTCTGCCATGTATGGCATTATGCCATACATGGCAGAGATCGTAGAGTACTGGTACTCCAAGAAAATTTACATCCCAAAAACCACACTGAAAAGCTTAATATCAGATGGAACCTACTTCATTGTGAATCTGGAAAAAGCCAATTTGCACTTCAAGCCGAATTATGCATTTTAGTATGGTTTACGAAATTTCGATGCTCTTTGGAGTATCCTCTGATGCCCTGTTTCTTTTATGGTGTAATGTAAGCTCTCTTAGTGCTTTATACACATGAATATGCGGCCTTCGTACACCACTGCAGTTGCACCCGCACAATAATGTGTTTTCTGGCGCTCTCTGGCAACTGGTAAATCGAACCTATTTCTAACAGTATTGTGAACGGTGGTTAGAAAAGTGTTACTTTCAAAGTAAATTTATTTTTACACAAGATGAATTCTGTTACGTGTGAGAAAGTGGGATGGATATCTAAATCACAGAGCTCTCGAAACTGAACATTTGAGGACCAGCCACTTACAAGAATTTCGAGCCGAGGCATTTATGTCATAATTTTAAATTTACTGGCACATGTGTGTGATGTATCTTAAAGTATATTACATGCAAAAAAAGATCAATATTACATGTGAAAGCTTAGCTTCTATTGTAGCGTGTTAATCTTAGAGACCAATATTATATGTGGAAGCTTAGCTTTTCTTGTAGATATACGGTACTGTGTACATTAATGTAAACCGTTAACTTTTCCTCTTGTGTGTTCACGCTATGTAACCAGTAATCTTGCTGTTGGCTGACTATAACATGTGTCCTATGCTCTGGATAGCTGCTGTCATCGGCTGGCGAGATCTCGTGGCTTGAGATATGACTCGCTTACAAAAGGACATCGCAACCTCGGTTGCAACGCTCCGGAAACTAACGCGCTGTGTTTGGTGCAATTCAAATGTATACTTTCGTAATACGAAATTATGCAGCGTATATGTTGCTGCAAATCAAAGGTCTTTTCAAAACTTCTTTCATTTTTTTTATTAAAAGTCTTTCCAAAACTTCTCTGCTCCGTCTTTTTTTTTACCCCCGGGCTATGCGATTATATAAAACGTTAACCATTCAAAGGATTGATAAGTTTTACAGTTCCAAGGGAAAATCTACAGAAAACCTACCGTCACTTAGCACAGAAAAAGTGTATTTTCGCCTGGGAAAAAGCATATTTTTTAAACGGAATATCCGGGACAAATCCGGGAATTTTTTTTCCTTGTCCCCGTATACACCCTGTTTATGTGCGCAGTGTGTTTCAGGGGTTTAAACCTTCATTATCAGGTGCATTTATATGTCTTAAGACGAAGTGTGTGTTGTGTTAAGACTGTGGGGTAACCTGTGGCACTGTCTCCAAAGGTCACAGGCTCCATTCTCTGTTGTAATACAGCACATATAAACAGTTACACTTTGTAGACAAAGATGGTGTCTGGAAACTACTAGGTACTAAACTACTAGGTGCTGTATGTTCTTTGCCCCAAAATCGTAACACAGAACACCCATGATGATGGAGATTTAAACCTTTGAAACTCATTGCGTATGTAAATAAACAATGACTGCTAACAGTAAACTTATTGTTTCATTTGATAATCAGTAACGTTCGTGGTAAAGCCTACTAAACTAAAATCGTTGACCATACCTTCATCAAAAAACAAAAGGGAGGAGTCTTTAAGTTCGATTTCACAGTTCTGGCTGCAGGTTTCACACCTGGTGCATGAATAATAGTATTGTTAGGTCTTTTCCTTACATTTCTTCGTGGAGGGTTCTATGTCCATTTTGTTGATTTGTCTTTTCCCAAGTAGAAATTGTTATTTACAAAACTCATTTGCCTATCATTAGCATCTGTCTCTGTATCACTTCAGTGTTCTAGTACTTCACACTCCTCATATGACTCTGAATCTGCTTCATCATACATTTTTTCTGCTTCAACTTCTTCCAGCAATCTCTGTTTTCGTCTTTCGTTTTCGTTATGCATACACATCCTGTAGATTGAGTTGTTACAGTACAATGGCAGAAAGGAGACTGACTCCAAGACTTCTGTTTCACTTGTAAAGCATAATAGCAGGGTGTCTACAACCCGGGACAACCGGGAAAAACCCGGGAATTTTTTCATCCGGGAGAAAACCGGGAAAAACCCGGGAATTTTTCGGAATTCCTGGAATTTTTCATTGTTTTAGCCTTCAGTTAAATTTTTGTAATTTTGACTGCAGAATTGATTCTCTAGCAAAGAATGTTATTGTATCCTGCTACTGGAGAATAATACTGCAGCAAGAAAATATAAACGAGAGGGAAAAAATAAAACTTTAGTGGCAAAGGAAATGTGCAATTTATGACAACAAAACACTGTGCACGCACAAGTGTCTGCAGATAGCAAAAGTATGTCGAAGGCCGTAGGGCGCAGACTGTAATTCTTCGTAACAATGAACTGCTTGCTATGAGCATGACGTTACAACTGTTCACATTACGTTCGTTTGACCAATTGCCAGCGGTCTGTTGCGCATGCGCATTTGACTCACGTATAAGCAGTACCTTCTCCCCCTTCCTGCTACTTGAAGTTTGGCTGTTAGCTGTACCAGTAGTAGCAGCAAGCAGACAGATGTAAATGAGAAAAATTTTTCTCGCGCGCCCTAGCTGCCAGATTCGCACTTGCACAGGGTTGTCTGAGTTGTAGTGGGGAGGGGGTTAGTCTCCACATGACCCGTGTTTACGTTAAGTGATTTTGTTGCTTCTCTTCGTGTACAGCTCCCATGTCAAATGAAAACAAAACGGATTTCTGTGACTGGGAGCTATCAAGTGAATTAAAATGCATTCACATAATTACGAAGGGCAAAAATATATTATTAATTTCAGTTTCTGATTTCATTTTCTTTCCAAGTTAGTAGCAGCCAAGCATTAATCGCCTTGCAGAAGAATGAAGTTATTTTTGCAAGTTTGCTAAAGCAATTCCGCTGAGGCAATCATTTTATTTGAAACGAAGTGTTTCATTCTACAGTGTTGGCTAGTTCCAACTGTTCGATGAATTTCAAGTGCACGTTACCATCTTCTGCCATGTATGTCATTATGCCATAATAAAAAACCAAAAATGAGATCGCAAAGTACTGGTACTCCAAGAAAATTTACATCCCAAAAACCACACTGAAAAGCTTAATATCAGATGGGACCTACTTCATTGTGAATCTGGAAAAAGCCAATTTGCACTGAAGCCGAGTTATGCATTTTAGTATAGTTTACGAAATTCCGATGCTCTTTGGAGTACCCTCTGATGCCCTGTTTCTTTTATGGTGTAATGTAAGCTCTGTTAGTGCTTTATACGCATGAACATGTGGGCTTCCTACACTAATACAGTTGCACACGCACAATAATGCCTGTTTTTCTGGCGCTCTCTGGCAACTGGTAAATCGAACCTATTTCTAACAGTCTCCGGATAGTATTGTGAACGGTGGTTAGAAAAGTGTTACTTTCAAAGTAAATTTATTTTTACGCAAGATGAATTATGTTACGTGTGAGAAAGTGGGATGGATTTATCACAAAGCGTTCGAAACTGAACAGTTTGAGGACCAGCCACTTACAAGAATTTCGAGCCGAGACATTTATGTCAGAATTTTAAATTTATTGGCACATTTGTGTGATGTATCTTAAAGTATAATACACGCAAATATACAGGGTGTCCCAGCTATCTTGTCCACCCAAAATATCTCTGGAACAATAACAGCTATTGGAAAACGACTTTCACCGGTATCAATGTAGGGCTGGGGCCCATGAATGTACATATTTGGAAACATTCTAAAACAAAAGCATATGTGTTTTTTAACCCCCAATTTAAGTTTTTTTTTAAATGGACCTCCTATATTTTTTCTTCAGCAATCCATAGCATGACAAAGCACATACACAATGGCGTTGATTGCATCGCAATATTCCCATTACATCCCGAGATATTAAGACGCGAAGTTGACGCTTCAAACACCCGACATGAGCTGCTAGCGCAAATCCTGAGGCTCAGGCGTGAACCCCATGCTGCCCGTAATCGCGATGTGATTGACATGCGTAATCACACTTCCATACTTATCAAGAGGTCCGAAACGAATAATACCGTCTGCAGCGCGATTACGGCAGTGAGCCTTCTCCTCCTATCTTAATGAAAAAGAAACTCCAGAGAAGTAGAATAACCTGTACTCATATATTTTTTTAAATCAGTTTCCTGTCAAAACTTATTCCTGACTACAAGTAGAAGTGCAGTTTGTCTTTATGAACATTCATCCTTTCACTCTCATACGGCACCATTGATGCGCACCTTCACTAGTCACATTTAGTCTGTACACAGAACAAATTTCATGATAAGTATTGACAGCACTGAGATTTTTTTCACTAAACAGTGTGTTACGGAACTGATTTCACGTTTCGTGTAATTTTCTGTGGCAACAATCGTTTTGAATTGTTACTGTAGACAAACAAGAGTAAGAGTCTTTCACACTATCGCAGCTCCACGCATACTGATCTACTTTATCCTTTATATTATATATATAAATGTACATTAGTGTAACTGGTGTGCCAGGAGGATGCTATAAACATTCTGGCTTGAGATGGCTAATTTGTAAATGTTGGTTGTGATCCTCTCTTCATGTGATTTTATGAAGTTATGCAAAGTGTCAGCAAGTATTAGTAGAGGACTCTTGATGACATACAGGAGCAATCCAGGAGGTAATGACAATTAGACTTCAGCAAATGCAAGAAATCTATGTGACAACAAAAAAATACCTCTTAACGATATTGAAGCTACTTCACCAACATAATCGCCTGCATTACATAAGCATTGGTTATATTTTTTCTCGACCTTTAGAATTCCCCATGTGCCAGCTCATTAATCCAGTTGTTCATTGCATTCTTTACCACGCCATCACTTCCAAAATATTTTCCATCCAGGATCACTCTAAACTCTGTGTAAAGGTGCCTTGTACAATTTAGTTTCTTACTTGATTCTTCAAACCATGTAAGTCAGGTAGCTGACGTTCAAATCAAGTTTCGTCAGGCAGATTAATTCGTCGCTTGCTGAACAATTCACACCAATTCGTCAGATATGTTTCATTCAGACTGTATCACCATAGGTGACAGACAGCCATACCCTCTACTATCTGTCAGCAGCCAATGAAATTAGTCTTCTTCCAAATAATTAGCCATTAGTAATACTGGACAGTGATAATCAAAACAAGAGGCTAATAGGCTAATGGAAAGTGCAGAGGATGTATTTGTTATAGTAGATAAGAAACTCAAATCAACAGGGACAAAAATTGAAGCTTCATGTGAGACTGTTTTTGACAAGTCAGTTTAATAGGATTCTTCCATCAAACACCAGACTCGCCCCTGAATACATTGGAAAAATGAGAAAATCTCAGTTTATTAATACACAATGTATTTCGTAATCATGCTGTCATTGGAGGGGAATTTAATCATCCAACAATGTAATCTGAAATTCAAAAGCCTCAACATAAGAACTTGGGAGAAATGAGATCTGAATAGAGTTAAGGATGGTATCGTTAGATCGAGATGTGTGGAATAAAAAAACATGGCAACAGTTCATGAACAACACCAGAAATGTAGAAGAAAGATGGGGGTGGGGGTGTTGAAGAAAGAAGAGAGTTCTTGAAATGCAGCATCCTACGAGCAGCAAACGAAGTAGTTGGAAGACAGAAGACAAAGCATAAAAAAGAATGGCTTACAGAAAGCATAATAACAAAAATAAATTTAAGATGTCGCTGAGTTAGGTCAAAGACAATATAGAGCATTGAGGAATGAAATAAACTGAGTCAAAAAAGACTAAACAACAATTCTTGGAGGACCAATGCAAAGAGGTGAATGAAATGATCAAGGTAGAAAAGCTGGAATCTGTCTAGAAATCAATTAAACAGTTTTTTGGAAACAGACAAATAAAATGCAGTGGAATCCAGAATGAAGATGGAATAATATTATATGAGCAGAAAGACATACTAGAAGGGTGGAAACTATACGTTGAAAAACTGTATGCAGGAAATAATGAAGTCTTGGAACATCAGAAGTTCACTGAGGCTTTTTGCGGATGATGCTGTGGTATATTGAGAGGTTGTAACAATGGAAAATTGTACTGAAATGCAGGAGGATCTGCAGCGAATTGACCCATGGTGCAGGGAATGGCAATTGAATCTCAGTGTAGACAAGTGTAATGTGCTGTGAATACATAGAAAGAAAGATCCCTTATCATTTAGCTACAATATAGCAGGTCAGCAACTGGAAGCAGTTAATTCCATAAATTATCTGGGAGTAGGCATTAGGAGTGATTTAAAATGGAATGATCATATAAAGTTGATAGTCGGGAAAGCAGATGCCAGAGTGAGATACGTTGGAAGAATCCTAAGGAAATGCAATCCGAAAACAAAGGAAGTAGGTTACAGTACACTTGTTCGCCCTCTGCTTGAATATTGCTCACCAGTGTGGGATCTGTACCAGATAGGGTTGATAGATGAGATCGAGAAGATCCAATGGATTGCAGCGCGCTTCATTACAGGATCATTTAGTAATCGCGAAAGCGTTACGGAGATGATAGATAAACTCCAGTGGAAGACTCTGCAGGAGAGACACTCAGTAGCTCGGTACGGGCTTTTGTTGAAGTTTCGAGAACATACCTTCACCGAGGAGTCAAGCAGTAGATTGCTCCCTCCTACGTATATCTCGCGAAGAGACCATGAGGATAAAATCAGAGAGATTAGAGCTCACACAGAGGCATACCGACAATCTTTCTTTCCATGAACAATGTTGTTGTTGTTGTGGTCTTCAGTCCTGAGACTGGTTTGATGCAGCTCTCCATGCTACTCTACCCTGTGCAAGCTTCTTCATCTCCCAGTACCTACTGCAACCTACATCCTTCTGAATCTGCTTAGTGTATTCATCTCTTGGTCTCCCTCTACGATTTTTACCCTCCACGCTGCCCTCTAGTACTAAATTGGTGATCCCTTGATGCCTCAGAACATGTCCTACCAACCAATCCCTTCTTCTGGTCAAGTTGTGCCACAAACTTCTCTTCTCCCCAATCCTATTCAATACTTCCTCATTAGTTATGTGATCTACCCATCTAATCTTCAGCATTCTTCTGATAAAATCAGAGAGATTAGAGCCCACACAGAGGCATACCGACAATCTTTCTTTCCACGAACAATACGAGACTGGAATAGAAGGGAGAACCAATAGAGGTACTCAAGGTACCCTCTGCCACACACTGTCAGGTGGCTTGCGGAGTATGGATGTAGATGTAGAGAATGCTGAGGAGATCAATCTGTGTGTTGTGCATTGAGTTCAACCTTGCAGTCAGGAAGCGTTCCATCTCATACAAGTTATATATGAAACAGGGGAGCTGCCGACAGACTTTAAAAAATGCATGTCAATACCAAAGAAAGCATCTGCAAACTGATGTGAATAGTGTGGGACCATCAGTTTGCTAACACATGTTTGAAAGATTTTTGACCTGTATTATTCTAAGGTGGATAGAAGGCAGGATAGATGCAATGATCACCGATGACCAGTTTGGCTTTAGAAGAGGTATAGGCACATGAGAAGCAATACTCGGCTTAAAGACCAAAGATGGGTCTAGACACACATATTGCCTTCATCAACTTATAAAAGCATTCAATGGGGTAGACTGGTGAGAGCTTTTTAAGGTGTTGAGAGAGACTGGCAAAGCATGACAGAAGAGTAATGCAGAGACTATATAGAGAAGATGTGACTGTGATAAGATGTAAGAACATCAAGCTGCCACTATCAGACAGGGTGTATGACAGGGCTGCTCACTCTCTCCTGTCTTGTTCAGTAGATACATCCAGAGAGCAATAGGTGAAGACTAGGAGACATACGAGGAATTAAAGTTCATGGAAGGAAAATAGACAAGCCAAGATTTGCTGATGATACTACTGTGTTAGGTGAAGATACAGAATAGTTAGAAGCGATGCTGGTGCAGATGGAAATCACCCTCAGATCTTTCCATAATATGAAAATTAATAAAGGTAAAACAAAAATCTTAGTGGTGAGCAGACAAAACACTGTTACCCCATGCTTACCTAACAATGAGCAACTGTGACCTTCCAATCTTGTGTGTACCAAGGGAGTAAAATTACATCAGATGGGAGGTCAAGGAAGGATATCGTAAGCCAGATCCATTAGGCAAAAGCTGCTTTTAACAAGAGAAGGCTCTTGATGTCCATCAGCATAGACAAACATCTCAGGAAAAACCTCATGAAGATGTTTCTTTGTGGTGTGCTGCTGTACAGAAGTGAAACATGGACAGTCTGAGGAGCAGAAAAACATAAAACAACAGTGTTTGAGATGTGGTGCTGCAGCAGAATACTCGAGGTTTCCTGGGTAGACAAGACATCAAACAAAGAGGTGCTCCACAGAGTCAAGGAAGAGAAGCCTTGTCTCCTGAAGCTAATTTCATATGGAAGGTGGGTCAACCATCTGCTAAGACATTATAGTATCACTAAAAGTATCATTGAAGGGACAGCGGAAGGAAAAAATAAAAGAGGCAGACCCAGACAAGAATACATCAACCAGATCAAGGAGGATACCAGCACCACCACCTATACTGCTCTCAAGAGGAAGGCTGAAGACAGAAATGAATGGCAAATTGCTGTTGACAAACCTGGTGGTTGAACGCCTATGCAGAAGAAGGAGAAGAAGAGGTGAGCGTGAGAAAACATGCAACGAAGCAGTACTAAATGCTTTCTCTGTGAACTTAAAGCAGTTGGTTCAACAAAAAGGAGGTCTGGTCTCTCTGAAGAAGCCCACATTGAAACTAAAAGGAGGCCTGGTCTCTCTGAAGAAGCCCACATTGAAACTGATATCAGTGACCATGAGACAGTTGCATTACGTTTCTCGGCGAACTGGCCCAAAAAAGTATAAAATGCCGGAAAGCATAGGAAACACATCAAGTGAAAATGAATAAATTAATCTTAATACCATTCTCTTTATACTGTTCTAAATATGAAATTAAAACAATTAAAATTTGCTTATGTAAAAAATCTGAAAATTGTTTTTGTTTCTTTCTAACAGCAGTTAGCTCTACTTGTCTCTCCACAGCACACAAAGCATCAAATGCGTTAATATCACCTGATGCACTACCAGTGTACTGCCTCAAAATGTTAATAGGTTACTTAGCTTCTGTACTGCTTGGCATAACTGGTTCTTGGTCATCATCATCATCATCATCATCATCATCATCCTCTCCCTCACCAACCACTTCTCTCACCACTTCTTCAAAATGTTTGGTAATGGTACTATCTAATGTTGGCACCTCAGAAATGGTGATTGAAGCATCAACACTGATGTACTCTTGAAACATAGACAATATGCCTGTCACAGAAAAATCTGTTGGCTCAGACAAATCTTCTTTCAGTGATTTCTGTGTGTGTGTGTGTGTGTGTGTGTGTGTGTGTGTGTGTTTGTTTTTGTGATATTAAATGCTGCTTTCATGAAACAGTTTGAAATATTTAAAGGATTCACATCCATTCATGCTTTGGCTACGTAATGCATAATATTCAAAAGTGATACGGTCATAGGTTTGGGTCCATGTCATTATTTTGCATAAATACAGCCTTCTGGACAATCATTTTTCTGTATTTACATGTAAATGAATGGATGATTCCCAGATCTAATTGTTGAAGCTCACTCGTACAATTAGGAGGAAGGAACACAAAGTTTATATGTCTGAGCTGAGGATTGTCAGTGTATGCTGGACATTGGTCTAGTAGCATCATTATTGTCCTGTTTTTTACCCCCATGCATGATGGATGTCAAGATGGAACTGGCAATCGATTCATTGCTGTTGGATTCATCATTAGTGGACAGAATTCTCAAATTTTTTAAATGCCTCAGATTTTTAAATTTACGAAGAAGGTAATGTTTTCGACCTATCAGTGGTGACCATAAGTAAAATGGTTATCCTATGCTTACTCACTTAACTACTGTGGCATTTCTCACCTTTAAAACATAAGGTCTTATTTGATAATATGTTATAAAAAGAAGGCCAGTTTCATCAACATTAAAAATATTTTTTGGGTCATAATCCTTAAAGACATTTTGCAGTTCTTTTTTCCATTGGCTCACAGTTCCACTATCAGCAGTTAAGACTTTCACCACACAGTTGGTTGTAAATAACATTATGACGAGTTTTAAATCGATTGATCCAGCCATTCAACGCTGTGAAGTTGGTGATCCGCATTCTTGAAGCAAACTGTAGTGCCTTTTCTCTCATTATATTGCCATCAAGTGGAATTTCCAGTGCTCTCATGCTAACGAGCCAATCTACAACGAGTTTACCGAAATGATCATATGCTGATGGCTGAATGTATTTACACTTTTTTGCCATGGAACCAGACTGTGTATCATTGGCTTCGATCTTGGACCGATTTCTCACAGTCGTGTTCGAGGTGGAAGTGGAAAGTCGTAGGTTCTTCACTAATTGAACGCATGATCCAACATGCGAATCTACATGTTCTAGAATCATCATTTTTTCTTCCACAGAGGACATTTGCTGTCTTTTCTGTGGCTGAGTGCTAACAAACCAAACGCAAGTTTCTTTATTTCGATCATGTCCAATCGTGTAAATAAAACAAGGAAACAAAAGTCTTTTGTAAAATCATATTAAAAAGATAGTTTTGTTCTAATGTGACACTTATTATTGATAATCATTATAAAATTACAACAAATGGAACATTTAATGCAATACTATATTGGCTTCAACACTGAAGTTGGCAGTCTTCGTAAAAAGAGAACAATAGGTGCGAAATCTACAGCTTAATGCCGAGAAAGTCACTCTGTTCAGGGACGTCCTAAGTGAGAAAGATTGTGGAAATTCTCGTCATGTTATGGAGCATCTAGAGGAGGAATGTGTATATCTGACATAAAGTGGTACCAATCTAAGACTGCACGCCTAGTACGGATTAGCACATTTCACATGGAAGGAACAACAGTTCATGAAAGCCCATTATGGAAATGGCTGTATTCAAAAAATAGTGTTTATTTGCATAAATGGCTGTGAAAATAAATTAAAGCTGTTGTAGTACAACACAATGAGCAGAAGGAAGGTTGCTACTAGGATCATTATCATTATATTGTGATCATCATTAAGGCAGTGACCCAGCGTACTTTCTCCCCCCTTCTGAACACCGTGAACCTATAATATAGACGGCCGTGACCCCAACATGCTAACAATGAAAATCTTGGTTACCACACTAATGCTACTTTAGATGATCAATAACTTATGCATATAGTCTGTGTTTCCTGCTTTGGGTTGGGTTGTTTGGGGGAAGAGACCAAACAGCGAGGTTATTGGTCTCATCGAATTAGGGAAGGACGAGGAAGGAAGTCGGCTGTGCCTTTTCAAAGGAACCATCCCGGCATTTGCCTGGAGCGATTTAGGGAAATCACGGTAAACCTAAATCAGGATGGCCGGACGCGGGATTGAACCGTTGTCCTCCCGAATGAGAGTCCAGTGTGCTAACCACTGCACCACCTCGCTCGGTTTCCTGCTTTGTTCCCAGGCTGACTTTGAGCAGGAGCATGATGCACTTCTTGCAGAAATCACTTGAAAATCAATGTTAAAGGTTGTGATAACACCAAGGAAAATGTAAAATGTGGGAAATGTTGTAACATGGAATCATTAATGACAGGAAAGCATTCTGTTGGGACCGACAAAAATGAATGTAAAATGCGGTAACGTGAAAGCAGTGTTTGACTGTAAATAGGTAGTAGCAGTTCCATACCCTAAGGAAGAATCCCAAACATTTACTCTGGGGAGAACTTAAAGGAACTGTGGCTCAGGTTAAAAAGAATAGGTGTCCAAGCACTGGCTAGGCATATATGTAGCAAAACAGTTCTTGGTGGGTTCTCTCATTGTATAAAGTCTCTAAAGAAACAACTACTACAGCTTAGCAGGTGTAAAACGAAGCATAGGACTAGAGAGAGAGAGAGAGAGAGAGAGAGAGAGATATGCTAAATGAAAAGTGTTTTGCTTTCAAAAGGGCAGTGGGTGTAGCCTTTAATGGCTAATATAGCAGAATCTTTGAAAGAACTATAATAAAACCAAAAGAAAATTCTGGACAAATGTTAAACCTGTTAGTGCCACCAGAGTTAGTGTCCAGACCCTAACGGGTGACACCGAACCAAAATTGAGAGTAGCAAAGTAAAATCAGAAATGCTGAACTCTGTTGTCAAATATTTCTTTACCAAGGGAAATCCAAGAATACTGCCCCAGTTTAATTGTTGAACCATTCCAAAGCAGAGTAATATTGATATTATGTCAGTTGCTGTTAAAAGCAGCTGAAATTGCTAAAACTAAACAAGGTACCATAGCCTGCTAAAGATTACGTCAGATTTTAGAAAAAAATTGCAGTTGAGTTGGTCCCTCTCTTACCCATAATATACTGTCTTAACCGTAATGTACTTTAGATCCCTTGGGGAAAAAAAAAAATCCCTAAGTTGTAGAACCTTAGAACATATTCTGAACTCAAATGTAACCTTGAACAGAATGACCTCCTCTATGCCAACAATCATGAATTCCTAAAACATTTATCTTGTGAAATCCAACTTACAATTTTCTCCCATGATGTTCTGAAAGCCATGGATCAAGGAAGTCAAGTGAATGGAGTATGCATTTAACTTGGAATTACATTATCACTTATTAACAAAAGTATAATCATATGGTTATCAGTTGAAATTCGTGACTGGATTGAGGATTTTTTGGTAGGGAGGACATCGCGTGATATCTTTGATTGTTATAGACAAATGCAGAAGTAATCTCAGGTATGCCCCAGGAAAGAGTGCTGCACATTTAGTTTACTGGCAGACTATATTAATAGTAACCTCAGATTTTTTGCAGTGGTGATATATAACTGAAGCTCTATCTGAAAAAAAGCTGCTCAAATATTCAATCAGATCTAGATAAGTATACAAAGTGGTGTAAAGATTGGCAGCATGCTTTAAATGTTCAGTAACGTAAAATTATGCACTTTTGAGTCACTATTGGAATTGGTTAATTCGTGCAAATACCAGGGTGTAACAATTTGTGGGGATATGAAATGGAATGATCACCAAAGTTTCGTTGTAGGTAAAACAGCTGGCAGATGTTTTCATATGAAGGATGTTGGGAAATGTAGTCAGTTGACAAATGAGATTGCGTAAGCCTTTGACTGCTATGGCCAAGTTAACTCGTGATCTGCCGCTTCCCAGGTGCTGAGGATTTTTAAATCCGGCCTCTGGGTTTTCCTTAAGTGCTGTTAATGTGTTTACACATCTGGTTTTGCCAACCCTCTCACTGCTGTGGACATATTACTTCCATATCTCTGTGAATAACTTTCAAGTATTTATCATGCAACATATGTGCCTCTTTGCATGCTGTCATTTGCAAACAAACCTCATTTCAGTATCTTGAACCATTTATGAAGTATGATGATTGTTATGACCACATGATTCCCGATGCGCAGGTGCAGAACTTGGCATGTCCTGTGTGACCATCCACTGGATATAAAGATCAATATTTTCGAAATAAAATTTCGGTACCTTATCTACATTTCATATACAGCAATGCGTAGCTAAAATCAACTGTACGCAAGATCTACGCAATGTGTTTTTATCTGTACAAACTCTTTAATGTTCTGTGCAATGTTTTACTTAATTTGATGTGCCACAGTAACTATGTTGAATAATGAAAAGCAATTTAGTCCTTGAGTGAATATATCAGGCTGGAGATGTGCAAAAATAATTTTTTATCACCAAATAGTTCTTTTTTTAAATCAGATGATAAATATTTCATAGTGGCCAGAATGTCATCCCTCAGCATAGGTAGCAGTATTAGACAAGCGAAATAGTGACGACAAAGCCACACTCAGCGCACAATGCAGAGAGCACATCTGTAGCAGTCAAAAGGATTAATGAAACACTTGTCCTGGAATAATGCTCAGTTGTGTGGGATTCATACCAAATAGGACTAACAGGGCATACTGAACGTATACGAGGAAGGGCAACATAAATGATCCAAAGTTTGACTTGCAGATGTGTGTCTCGGAAATGTTCAAAAATGGTGAAAGCTGCCAGTAACTAACCTCTGAAAGCCTACATACATAGTCCCAAGAACAAGTGTTGAGGAAGCAATCTGGGAACACACTATGACCCTGTGCATATAACTCTATAGGGACATCTAAAGACAAGTTTAAATTATTACAGAGTGCACTGAGGCATTTAAGCAGTTATTTCCCTCACATCCTGTATATGAATGGAATAGGTTGAAACCCTAATGTGTAGTGCATTATGTAGTACCTTCTCCTATGCACTTCACAGTTGTTTTCAAAGTGTGGATTGTAGATGTAACTGCTGCTCTACAGACTGCAGCATAGCCATATTTAGGTGGTGATCAATTTTTATTCATTGTTGTTAACAGCAATGCTGTGTGAAGTTTGAGGCTTTCTGATGCTGTTGCCTATAGGAAGTTTGAAATACCAGTAATCCATTAGCAAAATGCATCTATAGACCTGCAGAGCATTGACACTACATGCAGGGACTGGTATTTGATCCTCAACAAAGTAAATGCAACATTTCACAAATAAATAGACAGAAAGGTCCATTAGTGTTTGATTACTGTGTTGGCAATAAATCAGTGTAAACAATTGTAAGATACCTAAGAGTAACTGTCGACACAAACTAGACTGGAATGGCTCCTTATCACTAGTTTTATGAAAAGCAGATACCAGCCTGAGATTGATGGGAAGAAGGAAATGTAATTCATCCTTCAGAAGTGGCATCTAAAACACATATTCGAGTGATTGTTGAGTATTACTTATTAGTAATGGATTCTTAGCAGGTAGGATTAATAGAAGAGGGAAAGAAGATCCAAAAAGGAGCAGCACATTTCATCGTGTTGAGAGGATTATTGGAATGCTTATCAAACTGCATTGGTAGACACAACAAGGTAGGCATTATGCATCAAGGAAAAGTTTACATTTAAAATTCAGAAGAGTTATGCAACACATTGCTTCCTCTGTCATATATCTCGTGAAATGACCTCTACAGGAAAAACAAGAAATTAGAGGTCTTACAGGGTTTTACCTGTAGTTGTTATTCTCACACACCTTTCACAAATGGAACAAGATAGGGGAAATCATAGTGATACCAAAAGCACTCTCCACTGCACGTCATAAGGTGGCTTGCAGAGCATAGATGTAGATGTTCTCTGATGTCAAGCCAACAATTTGGGTGAAACTGTATGGTCTGTTAACAACCATGTAGCTGTAATCAAATGATACTTGCCTCTGCATATTTCACTTGCCTGTCCACTGTTGCCATTCATGAACATAATAGCTGAAGTGTCACAGGCTAACACACCCACTTCCTGAGGACCGATCTTTATTCCCATTTCAATTACCTGGTACTGATATTCCACCTTCTAATGTCAATCCCTCTGTGGGCACATACAGGCACTTACTTTCACATTAGCCCTTTGTTTAGTCGCCCTTCATGTACTGGCTTAATACTGAACTTTCAGGCCACATACAAGAGAGTGCTGCTTGGTCTGGGTATAAGTTGATACTCAGCAGTCTTAATCACTTGATTGCTGATACACTGTTTTATGTATTGTTAGAGTTTAGCTTTCAGATGATGTCCTCCTTCAGAGATCGCAAATACAGGACACACACACACACACACACACACACACACACACACACCAGGGTGTGCAGTTGTATGGATTATATTGTACCAGCATTGTAGTCTAACTGGAGGCCACAATTGAACTGCCCTGCTGGTACAGTATGATAAGCTGGTACATTGTAGCCATACGAGTGTGTGTGTGTGTGTGTGTGTGTGTGTGTGTGTGTGTGGCTGTAGGAGTTTTTATAAAAGTGGTGTGGTATGGAAAGGGGGGAGGGGGCAGGAGCAACTGAACATCAAGGTGTGCATGTATTTTTGTAGCAGGATATCCAGGGAAAAAAATTTAAAAAACTGCAGTCCTGAAGAGCAGTAAAACAGCTGGTGAAGATATTGTATGTGTCTTCACCATAAAGATTAAGTTCCTGGGGAAGAGGTGCTAATAATACTACAGTAAAAATGTATCTGGAATAAAAGAAAAGGATATGTGTGAATAATAACATGAAAGACTAATGTTTTGTTATCAAGTGATAAAAGGAAGAGGAAGTAATTTTTGTGAGTATATGTGTGAGTGAATGGAAGTATTATTATATGAGAGCTGATAAAAAAAGACAAAGAATGATTTTTTTTTTTCACGGATGTTTATTACTCTACTTGAATTCACTTTTTATAGCGTGTCTGCCAGTGCTGAAACACATGGTGGAGACCATTCTTTGTCAGGTTCTTAAGAGTCTCCTCACTTTTCTTGAGGACTGCAGAGTTCTCAAATTGAGTGCCTTTATTGACCGGGTGGGATCACAGGGTGCATGATCAGGGTTATGAAGCAGATACAGTACTTGTATGCAGACTATTAACTCACTTAAAACATGCACACGGCACCAGATAGGGCCAAAGTCTAATAAGTTCTGTAAACCAGGCGTGCACAGGATCAATTGCAACGACTGTGACCGTTACTATGTTGGTGAGACAGGCCGATCTCTTCATGTATGTTTCAGGAAGCATTACTACTCTCTTCATGTATGTTTCAGGAAGCATTACTACTCTCAAAATAAAACAGCTTGTGGCTCGCATATTCCTATTGAAAGACATATTGTGCAGGAAATTAACCTTCATGCGTTCGTGCTAGACTGAGTCATGTACACACCCGCACGGGCGGTCGTTTGACCGCCTAATGTTTTCCAACACTCTCTTGGGATTTTCTTTTTTTAAAGTCCAAATTTCCAAAAAATATTGACATAGGAATTCTCACAGAATATTTCAAACACATTTTTGATCAAAAACTTTTATTCATCAATAAACTATACAAAGGTATACGAAAAGGACATTTTTGTAATTTGATGTTTTGAAAATGTATACTATAAAACTTAGGAGTAGAATTGTCGGCTATCTTAGCATGTCACAAAATAATTTAATTTTGGTGTACAAAAGGTATTTTTAGTTGAAAATTACAAACTAAATATCACAAACATTTCTGTGAGATCAATATCTCTAATCATTCAATATCCATTTCATCTTCATTGTGGGGCTGGCGACAGCTATTGGATTGGACTGTGATAGTTGAATGTTGTAGGCATACATTTTTTCCACAATCATCACATTCTCGCTTGGTTTTTATGTTTTTTTGAGCCACACAAATAACATACACCTCTCTTAGTTGGAACTGGTACCACTCTATTAATTATATCCTTCTCTGTGTACTTTCCTAAAAACACTAACAAATCTTTTGGTAGATGCTTCAATTTAGTTCTTTCCATCAGGTTTTCGCTCATCAACTCCAAAGCTAACTCGTGTAAGAATAGCCTGCTCGTTATGTCTTTTTCAGTAACTGTGTTGAATTGAAAAATCCATAACGAATTTATTCCTGCTAAGTGCAGTAAGCGGAAAAATATAAATGCAGGCCACCTTTGCATCTTTCTTGATGTGGAAATTCGAGAGCATTTAAGGTTGACAGTATCAACCCCACCTTTGGTTGAATTATAGTTGGTGATTTGTACAGGCTGTATGATAACTTCATCAATGGTGTGCGTATCATGCGTGGTTGAGAGGACTACTAGAGCTTTCCTTTTTTTGTAATCATAGAAATTAGAGTTTTATCATCTTTACATCTGAACATGTTGTCTCCTAGCACTGCATTTCTGTTTACTGTCATAAATTTGGGGGGAATTTCTTTTTTATTTTTTCTCATTGTATCTAAAAAAAAAATTAACCCTTTACTAACGAGGTATTCAGCCAAAGGGTAACTTGAAAAATAATTATCGGTTGTTATGTTTCTATTTGTCCCTTCTATACATTCAACCAATGTAGCCACCAAGTCATGCGGTTTGATGGACAGTATGTTAGGGCCTGGAATTTGTTTTCCGCAGTACACTTCTTAATTACGTGTATAAAAAATTCGTGTATCACACAATGCATATATTTTTAACCCAAATTTGGCTGGTTTTTAGACTATACTGGATAAATGAACAGCGTCCTCTACATGTGACCAACATCTCATCAACAGTAACAAATTCCCCTAAACTGAATGATCTTTGACTTTTGCAACAAAAGAAGATAACACTTCTCAGATACGAGCAAGTTTGTCCATTGCTTGACGTAACAACCTCGTGCTGAGGTCATCAAATCTCAGAGCCCATAGCAAAAATATAAATCGATTTAAGCTGAAATTGGCTCGCAAAATCGTCAGACCTGTGCCATTAGTACTGAATTATTCAGCAAAATTGGCACGTTTTCCCCCTTTCACTGCAGTCACAAACAAAGCACCAAATAATGCTCTATTTCAGCCATTGTTGTTGGCCTATAATCCCTATTGCGTACCTCCAAGTTATTGCTTCCTTCGGACCATCCATTCTACCATTTCGGGAGTTATTATACACTGAAAATATTTCAACCTAGTTTTACATTGTCTAGCTTGTTCTCTAGGGCCTGGTAATGTGTTGATTCTATACACACACTCTGCTTTGCTTTGCTTCCTCCGTATCCAGTTCATCCAAAATATGATTATGTCATCAGACGTAAGGCATCCTCATTCCCTTTAAAAAATAATAATAATTGTTACTTTTCACAGCAGAAAGTTCTGTGCAAAATCAGGAAGAAAAATAGTACTTGTGAAATGAAAAATTTATGTAAAGCAATGCACAGACATTAGGGTATGGAAAGAGTCCATGAAAGTGAGAAATTGTAGAGGAATGACAAAAATAAATACTTACATTCTGAACTAGCCGAGTAGGAAAAAAATCACGTAAACGCTCGCAAAGCGGTGAACTGACTGTACTTCCTGTGTTGTATGTGCTCGTAAGGTGGTCAAATGACCGGCCGACCTTTTGAGACTTGTACTACTGAGAGGCAGAGAGGAGTGATTTCAGTTAACTTCGATCAGGATCAATCACAGCTAGAGAATACATGGCTGTCCCCGTTTTACCTTTGTGGAGTTAGTGTGGCGAGAAATTGTGAGGAGGTGGTTACCTCACCACCCGCGAGAGTGTGTGAAGGTTGTCAAGGGTTAGAAATATTACATTATCCGCCAAAGGGAAGAAAACTTATTTTTCTCGAAGAAATAGAGATTTATTTCAGCATTAAGAAGGCCCCAGGTAAGGTTTTGAATGAAGAGAAAGAATTCAGCCAGAATTATTTCTTCAGTTTCTTCGATGCCATGTTATAGAGGAAGGGGTCATCGCTAATCTGTGACAGCACGTCTTCCAGCCTGGGCTGCCATCTGCCATATAGCTGTGCATGCCTCCAGCGCTGCTAGCAGAACTCCTGTTTCATATGAGGCGATGCCCGTCACCATCAGCTGTTGCATCATCTCGACCAATATTGTACCTTTCATTGTTAAATTGTATGATGAACAACACTGCAGTCCCTGCTGTTTATAGCCTCTAGACCATTTGGGTACTCTGCATTTTATTTATGTTTTTTCACTTGATTAATGACGATATGACCTACATTTTATACGTATATTTTCATTTTATTGATGATGATGATTCAATCTTGCATCATTTTTATTATTACCATGCACTACTACATTAGGCATATGGTAGACATAATTTTTAGTCGTCTTTACTATCTTCCTTTGCAGTACACATACAATACAGTTGTGTCAATCTTTGTAAATACAAGCGCTCCCACGCCTTCCTGTCACCCGTGTTAGCTACCCTGGTTGTCCATTAGGAGCCCTTGCATAATCCAGTTCTTTTTGACATTTCTTGTCAGAATGGTGGGCGTTCAGCATTTTCATATTATCCTTCAATTCATACATATTTCATAAAAAATGGCTATGTTTCAAGGAATGGTATTTCCCTTTCATTTTAAGAATGTTGATTACATAGCTTTATTACAAAATTACTAAGAACTGTATGGTTTATATCTTTACAGCTATGGATCACCTAACAGTTGTTGGAACTGTTGCATATACTGTTCTGACAATAACTGTTATACTACTGCAAATAATGATCTTTTGATCCAGCTTCTACTCATGCAACTGGACAATTTCGTATATGACCGTCAACCTGCGAAATTACCATGTGTTATTCATATTTGTAGTGCTACGCTGTACTTGATGTTTTCATCAATTGACTCTCACCTATGATCTATCTTTAACATAAGGCATATTGCCAGTTAGCTATATAAGGCAGCTTCCCTCTCTTGTAGTTTTTAACTTCATTACAGTGTTATTTTTATGGTTTTAAAATTAGTTTGGCTTCAGCACAAGCTTCTGGGATTTCATTCACAAATTAATGCCAATTACATATGACTGCTTCCTACAAATGGCTTGTTGCCAGTTCAGGGCATAATACAGATCTCTGCTGTGTAATTTTAACTTTGTCGTTATTATCTTTATATTTAAAATCCATTTGGATATGGAGAAAGCTTTTTGAGATTTCCGGTCTCTAGTTCTTTCGACAGGTCTACAACTTGGCTTGCTTGCGGTGATGTTTTCAGCTACATATTGTTATTATTTTGGTACTTACGAGTGCATGTTGCATGACTACAGCTAATTATGCTTTCCAATGTTTATTGACTGCCTTTTCATATTTTGAATGGTATGTTACATGATAAGTATTAACATAGTTTGTACTACACAGTTAAATGGCTTTGTCAAATGTTCACTTTTACACTTTTACTTATAGAATTGGTTCCTCATTATTTTTGCTCGGGTGTTAGTGTTTTTCTATTCTACTTGATTGAACATAATTTTCTTAGGCTATGTTTCCTACATGTGTTACAGACCTGAAGACGGTTGCAGATAAGCAACCGAAACTAGTTATTGAACTTTGTGATCGGAAAATTGCGAGCTAGTCATTAAAAGTGTTTACTTTAAAAATATTGTTTATTTAAGAAAGTATGTTAAGACTGTCATCTCCCCCCTGGCCATGTCAGGCTTCACTAAGAAATAAGTCATATAGAGGCAGTGGACAGACAAGCTGGATTTAATGGTTTTGTGTGTGGGTGTGTGTTTTATACTGGATAAAGGGGGACCAGCATGCACCGTTGAAAACTAATTATGAAAAAGAAATACAGAAGAACTGTGAGTGGGACGCAGAGGATAAAGATTAATGGAGGCCTCTACAACCATACTCATAATCAATGTTAATAAAGAGACCAGAGATATCCATGTAAGAATGGAGCACATAGACTGAAATGGTATCATGGATTTTGAAATGATATTAACTAGTAATGTGTGAAAAGTAATAATTTCAGAGGAATGGGGGAGGAAAGTAGTAAAAGAACTGGTATGCGAAAAAGCCTTCAGTCTCTGTTCAGTTGAATTTTCTCCAAATGGGGTGGAAGGAGTTGCTGGATCTGACTGGAATTAATGGGACTGACTGGTTCTTAATGTTATGTTGGTTCAAGAGAAGGTTTTGCACATTGTTGTCATCAAATATGCGTTACCCAGCTGTTGTGTGGTATGTGATTCAGAGTATTGTAGTGAAGAACAATTTCGAGTCACACTTGAAAAATTGTGATAGAAAAAATTGCTTAGATTGACATTACTCTTTGTTCCTTTCTCTTGCAACACCTTCTGTTTTATCTCTGGTAATACGACTCCTATTAGTAAAAGAATGTTACATATAAACTACAAAATCCTTGCCTTAATGGAAAATGTGTCTTTTTTTTCCAGAACTATGAGGTGCCATTATTTTGTCCAATTAAAGAGACAACTGCTGTAAGGCTGTTTCAAGTTGGAATGTTTGTACAATCAGTCTGCCAGTTACCATTACCAGTGGTGCTCAGGATTCATTGAATGTGATGTGTGTATGTATTCATACAGCCATTATAATTCGGTTGTTTTAAGCGTATTGAGGGATTTTATTGTGCCCTTGATTGTTGTGATATTTGGTTCCTCAATGAGGAACGGATTGTGTGGCCATAATTTGATAGCCTGTGTGTTTTTACATATTTTCATGTTTTGCATTGTTGGAAGTGTTATGTTGCAAGATACTTGCATAGTATTTTTACAAATCTTTGAGCAAGACTGTTTTTTCGAGTAATCTATCATTCTGTTGTGTAAACATAATTGCGTGTTGCAATCACATAATGTTTAAAGTGATTGTTTGTCAATTGTATATAGTTTTTGTATGTTCATATTTTTTTCTATATGATGTATTTCTAATAAAAAAAAAAAGAAACACAAATTTTCTTTGTATTTTTTTCTCTGGCTCTCTTATACTAGTGTCCATTACCTGACAAAGAGAAGTTAAGCACCCAGAAGATGTGGTTAGATCTCATGAACTCTGTACAAGTTTAAGTTCACACTATTGGTATGTAAGTAAATCATTAGAGTTGCAGTTTTCTGTAGCAAGTAGAACAGCCACCAGAGAGCATTAGTATTCATCTTGTTACCAGGTCTGGTAGGATATACAGGGAGTCACTAGAGGAATGGTGTACATTCAGTGATATGACAGGAACACTCATATGAAGCAAACTACTTCATATGGACATAATGCTATATTCCGAATGATTTCCAAGATGCAAAACCCGTAATGCCACATTTGTAAGTTTTTGTTGAAACTACATTAATTTTCCTACAAAAAATATCCTATTCATTTTTTCTCTAGGACTAGTAGCTTGCATGAACAGAGCAAAAAAAAAAATTGAAAATCTTGCACAACGTGCTGGCACTGTAGTGTAGGTAGTTTTTGTATGCCAGTTTGCATTTTCCTGACTTGATAGACCACAGTTGTCCTGCATCAAATTGCTTGTCTAGACATCCTCTACACTACTGGGGTAACCTGTAAACAATGTCAATGTACTGAATAATACCAAAAAATAAATAACAGTGTATATTAAATGTGTTTATCTCGGAAACCATTCAGAATAGGGCAATATGTCAGTACAAAGCTTTTTGCTTCAGATGATCTTTCCTCCTGGGACACCCTATATGAGGAACATGTACAGCAACATATGTTGAGTGATCACTTTGAAGGACACGGAGATGCTGCATACTCATGAGAGAAAGTATTATCACCACCTGTCAGAGTTTGAAAGGTGTCTCAAATGGGTGTTCAATTGGCCAACTAGTGGAACTGCGCAATGTCCAGATTTGTGGACGATTTGGACGTGACAGTGCCCCGATGTTGGACAGCATGGGAACTTAGGCAGGCATAAACATCGTCAAATTTCCAGTCGATCATGTCTGACCACCACAACAGAGGACCACACACATCCAAGCACATTGTAACCTCTTCACATCTGCACCTGCTGCCTGAGAACAAATAACGGATTCCCTGCAACATACTGTGTCATCCTGCATCATTCGGTGGAGACTTAACAGCAGCATTACTAGGATATTGCTGTCCTACGCATAGGCTACCATTAACACCACAACACTGACAACTTCATTTGCTGTCGTACTGTGAGCAGAAGTGTGGACTACTGATGAATAGTGTTACATTGTATTTAGTAGTGAATCACAGTTCTGCACTACCCAGATGACCATCATCAGCGAATATGGTTGTGACCTGGGGAAAGGTCCCATCCTTCAGATTTTTTTGAAGAGGCACTGTGGTATTACTCCTGGCTTCATAGTGGGAGGGGGAGCCATTGGTATATTAAAGGTCGTGGCTGATAGTGATTGAAGGGGTCACTGACAGCATAACAGTACATCATGGACATCCTGTGTCCTTGTGTTACTCTCATGCGGCAGTATCAAAGTGCTATTTTTTCAACTGGACAGTGCTCATCCCACACGTGGCACGTGTCTTCATGACCTGTCTGCGTGATGTTGAGGTACTCCCATTGCGAGCAAGATCCCCAGATCTGTCTCCAATAGAACATGTGGGACCAGCTCAGACAGTACCAGTATCAAATATATCAAGGAGCAGTTACAACAGTTGTGGGCCAACTGACCTCAGGGGACGATACAAAAGGTTTGTGACATCCTTCCGAACCAATGGGTTCATATGCGCAGGTCAGATGCTGTGCAACATCATACTAATAAATGAGCTCATACTGCCAGGTTCTTTATAAATTTCATTTGTGTGTGTTTTTTGTGAGGGGAGAAGGGACTTCTGTTGATTATGGGTCTTGTTAGCTAGAGTGGGAAGTACTAGGAAAATAATATACAAAATACTGTTTCTCTGTAATGTGATAGAAAATACATACAGAACAGTTTATTAAAAAAATGTAGTAATAATAGCTCCAGGGTTGTGTTTTTCAGATTCACTTTTACAGATGTGCTGCTATAAAAATAGTATCATGTGATTCATAACTACCATCACTGTTAACTGTCGTAAGTGGGCTATCAGATCATAATGTTAGTTACAGGCAGTAGACAACATGACAAATCAGTCATTTGTGACCAGGGAAGCAGAATATTTAATAATTTCAGATGACATAATGTTACAAAGAGTTTGTGGAACATCAGTGTGAGTGATGAATCTATTGCATAGCACATAATCTATAATTATGATATTCCAGAGGATCAGTGTGCAACTTGCACACTTTTATGGTTTTAAATGAGGACAGTATTTCAAATAAGTGTTGTCATCGGGATAAGTGTAGAGCGGGAATGAAGAGAAACTATGTTTAAAAATGAATTCAACAACATGAAATAATAATCATGAATTTTCAATATGTACTTGTATATGTATTCCCATGCACATAATTTTGTACAAAATTCTTTGCAGATCATTACATTACCTCAGGGAAAACGAAATTTGAAGTAAGAATGTAATCTTCATGCACTTTTTGTTTTTAATTTTCTAAAAGTATACAGAAATGTTAGTTGGTTTAGTTACCCTGTAAAAGCCTACATACTGTTCTCTGTGAATAAAGACTGGATTTAGTAAATACAATCCTGCTGTTTGAAGTGTTTGCCCCTGTCACTTGTTTTTAGTGATTGCAAATGCAATTTTAACAGACAACTATCTTCTTGTCAGTTGAAAAGGCATGCTTGGATCAGATGATGAGAAGTTTATTTATGGTGTTACAACAGCTTACTCGTTGTCAATCAGATGAGCATTAATTGTAAACAGGGACCCAATGCGAAACTTTCACATTTTTATAGCTGTAAATTATGACATTATTTGGAAGAAGTGTAGTTGTGGAAACAAAGAGAAAATCTTCAAAAACGAACTGAACAATGTGAAATTATAATCATGAAATTATGAAACATCCTTGTATATACATTTCGATGCAAATAATTTTGAACAAAATTCACTTATGATAAGCATTTTAGACAGTAGTAGCAATATGTAAATCACAACTGAAGGTGTTAATGTCAAATATGTTTGTTTCAGAAAGTATATTTGTTTAGAAAAGTTAGCTTGTACAACGAACAGAGATAATAGACTACCACAGTGGTCATGGTTATTATCTGTGACTACACTGTATACAAATTATCCAGCTAATAAGTACTTTAAAAAAATGATATTTGTAATAAGGTAATACGAAAAAGGAGTCGGGTATTTGTGATTAAGTTTTTCCCTGCTACAGACGTAATCTCTACGTTCCATGCTGAGGCAGCTTTTGTTATTGCTTTACTAATCACCAAATACTGATGCCTGTGCTGAGAGATGAATTTCTGGCCAATAGGAAATACATTTCCGATTTATCGAAAAATTTTATTGGAAAAAATTTGATTTTTGCTCATTTTGCAGTCTGATAAATTCACTGAAAACTCTGAATTTCTTTCGTTATCCATCATACATACGGGCTCCATCAAATTAAGTGATTTTATTTAAAATTGAGAGCAGAACACTATCTCATTTTGTTCTGGAGTTGTTGGGAAGACCTGGAGAAAACGGGAGCTGTACTGATGAAAGGACATAAGAAAGTAGGTTAACTATAAATGAAAGTAAAACAAAGTTCATGGTAATAGGAAGAAGATCTCAGTGAGTACCAAACTGTCTAATTATCAGGAGCCTAACAATAAAGAAGACAGACACATTCAATATCAGCCAATGAAACTTTACAGAACAAGAGATTGTAACGAGAAATCAAGCTGGGGGAAGATGTCTAGGAGCTATTCATAACATAATAAGATCTAAGTTGTTATGCAGGCAGACAAAATAAGAATGTATCAGACCTCCATCAAACCAATAGTGTGCTATGCAAGCGAGACATGGACCTTGACAAAGAAAAAAAAGCTCATCACTTTTGAAAATTGAGTACTGAGAAAAATATATAGACCAGTGAAAGAAACTTTACAGTGGAGAATAAGGAAAAACTCTGTCAGTTATACACAATACCTGATATCGTAACAAGTGTGGAAACTAAAACACTCAGGTGATACGGATATGTGAGGAGGAGAGGGGAGAACACAGTAATTGGTGGAGAAGTCAATGGAAGGAGACCACTAGGACAGATAATACCATCAGAGACATGCAGATGCTGGGTCTGGCAGATGAAGATGCAGGTGACAGGAAGGTATGCGAGGCTGGACTAAGTGAGGCCGAGGACTGGCTGCAGTATAAGTAGGTAAGAAAGTTATTGGGTTTTATGTCTGAAAGACAGTTCTGTGTGAGACACTCATTAATGTCCTTGTGCATCGCGAATCATGGTCATAACAATCATATCTGTAACTCATCCGCAGCAGTGAGAGATCGGAGTTCAAGGTGTGTCAGATGTTCATAGCAGTGTAGGAAAACTCAAGTGGTGCACGTCCACAGCTCCCTGGAACAGTGTAGGACGACACGTGATACACACCCACCGCAACAAAGATGTTAATAAATCAGTTTCATAAAATACACTCCTGGAAATTGAAATAAGAACACCATGAATTCATTGTCCCAGGAAGGGGAAACTTCATTGACACATTCCTGGGGTCAGACACTGACAGAACCACAGGCACATAGACACAGGCAACAGAGCATGCACAATGTCGGCACTAGTACAGTGTATATCCACCTTTCGCAGCAATGCAGGCTGCTATTCTCTCATGGAGACGATCGTAGAGATGCTGGATATAGTCCTGTGGAACGGCTTGCCATGCCATTTCCACCTGGCGCCTCAGTTGGACCAGCGTTCGTGCTGGACGTACAGACCGCGTGAGACGACGCTTCATCCAGTCCCAAACATGCTCAATGGGGGACAGATCCGGAGATCTTGCTGGCCAGGGTAGTTGACTTACACCTTCTAGAGCACGTTGGGTGGCACGGGATACATGCGGACGTGCATTGTCCTGTTGGAACAGCAAGTTCCCTTGCCGGTCTAGGAATGGTAGAACGATGGGTTCGATGACGGTTTGGATGTACCGTGCACTATTCAGTGTCCCCTCGACGATCACCAGTGGTGTACGGCCAGTGTAGGAGATCGCTCCCCACACCATGATGCCGGGTGTTGGCCCTGTGTGCCTCGGTCGTACGCAGTCCTGATTGTGGTGCTCACCTGCACGGCGCCAAACACGCATACGACCATCATTGGCACCAAGGCAGAAGCGACTCTCATCGCTGAAGACGACACGTCTCCATTCGTCCCTCCATTCATGCCTGTCGCGACACCACTGGAGGCGGGCTGCACGATGTTGGGGCGTGAGCGGAAGACGGCCTAACGGTGTGCGGGACCGTAGCCCAGCTTCATGGAGACGGTTGCGAATGGTCCTCGCCGATACCCCAGGAGCAACAGTGTCCCTAATTTGCTGGCAAGTGGCGGTGCGGTCCCCTACGGCACTGCGTAGGATCCTACGGTCTTGGCGTGCATCCGTGCGTCGCTGCGGTCCGGTCCCAGGTCGACGGGCACGTGCACCTTCCGCCGACCACTGGCGACAACATCGATGTACTGTGGAGACCTCACGCCCCACGTGTTGAGCAATTCGGCGGTACGTCCACCCGGCCTCCCGCATGCCCACTATACGCCCTCGCTCAAAGTCCGTCAACTGCACATACGGTTCACGTCCACGCTGTCGCGGCATGCTACCAGTGTTAAAGACTGCGATGGAGCTCCGTATGCCACGGCAAACTGGCTGACACTGACGGCGGCGGTGCACAAATGCTGCGCAGCTAGCGCCATTCGACGGCCAACACCGCGGTTCCTGGTGTGTCCGCTGTGCCGTGCGTGTGATCATTGCTTGTACAGCCCTCTCGCAGTGTCCGGAGCAAGTATGGTGGGTCTGACACACCGGTATCAATGTGTTCTTTTTTCCATTTCCAGGAGTGTATGATGCCCTTTTTCACCTATGTTCATCAGTCTCTCTTTATGTAAAAAGTGTCCACTAGTACAAGCTTAGAGCACAAAATTGGTATGCAATGTCAGAAGCCAGTTAAAAAAACCTTTCTAACAGGACCACCTCACCGCTGCATGATTAGTATGTGTTGAGAAAAGGTATGTTGACTTGAAAAATAGTGTATATGATATTTATGTTCACTGTTAATGGTTTTTTCCCCAATTCAAACTGTAAAGTGAGTTACCGATGCAACATTGATTGAATCTCATAATAAAGGGAAAACGACAATATTGTGGTGCAGGAAAAGGAAACTATACATAGTGGCGAGGACAAGCACAATTGTGAGGTATGAAATTTCTGTCATAGTAAAACAGTGTGCCGCATATATGAATAACTCTGAGTAATAATACTAAAATGTTTAATAATCACTTCTTAGACATAATGAAAATTGATACATTAGTTCAAAAGGTGAATTGCAGTATTTGTGAGAAATCGAATCAGAAACAAGATTTTGAAATAATCTTAACTTCTTTTAAGGAAATAAAGACTAATTAGTACCTGTGGCATAGAAACTATTGCAGTTATCTCAAAAACTGGTTATCTTTCTTCATGTTACTAGCAATACATGCTGTTAAAAGAATAGGTGTCAAGCACATTTGGATTACATTAATTCCTGATTGATACTCATTTTGACACTAATGAAAGAGGGAGGACAATTTCCCTTTTAAGAAAATAATTTTCAATTCTTGTGCAGCTCTACAAGCAATAGGCTTTGTGGTGAAACAATGTGAATTATTCTGATGTGCAGAGAGGTATATTAATTTCAGTAGAAAGCTTGTTTTCTTCGTACATGTGCTACAACCAGAATATTTCTTTTTTTTTCTGAACAATTTTTTCAACACTACTTTGATGCTCCTTTTTCTCACTTACTGGAAAGTGTCTTCCAAGGAGTTTGTTGTGCTGCACTAAAAACATTTCCACAGTCTAGTATATTCCTTACCTGCAGATGTTTTCAACAAACTGACACCAGAAGGCAGCAAAGCTATAGTTGTTCCTTTTGAATTTGTATATAGTAGATGGAGTAAGGGTAACAAGACACCTTATAGTTGAACCATCAATAGATAATTAGATGCATAAACAAGACTGAAAATGTTGCAAATCTTTCTTCAGAGCCAAGTAGTACAGAACACACACACACTGCTGTATTGGTTTTTAACTGCTGTCTATCCAAATGTTTCCCTGTGTCTCATTTGTATGTTGTTATTTAACTGTAGCCTCAAGGAATTTTAGTCACAATATTTTATTTAGTGTTCACAACGTTATGAGCCATTTTAGGTTAAAGATTTAAACTGTTTGCTGTGAAACAGTTGTATATTTCATTTGAACCTGTATATTGTCTGTATTTGGTCCTTTGACTAGTTCGTTTGTGTCAGCAGTAAACATTCAGTTTGTGAATGTTACTTTGAAGTCATTGGATCTCAGTTATACAGACTAGATACATGAATGGACCAAATATTAAACAGTGTTCGATTCCAGTCTTTAGATTCTCCAATTTTGAGATCTGTTTTATTCCTGTGGTGTAGTTTACCAGTGTAAATAACCCTCTGCTTTCTGTTACAAAGTGAGGAGTTCGTGATCTAGTGGTTTGCATGCCGCCTTTGGATGTCATGGTCCTGGGTTCGATTCTCAGCCGGGTCAAGGATTTTCTCCACCTAGGGACTAGGTTTTTTTGTTGTCCTCCTCATTTCATCATTATTCATGAAATGGTGAGACTGGAAAGTGAAAAGATTGGGAATTTGTAAGGGCTCTGATAACAATGCCAATGAGCACACCACAAACCAAAATCGTCATCATTATCTGCTATGAAGGGTATCATTTTTGCCTTGGATTTTAGTTTACCAAGTAAAATTTTAAGCTATGCAAAATCTATAACCTCGGCAAATCATAGAAGACAGTAAACTGATGTTTTTTGTCATTTAAATCAAGCAGGACTTCTTTTGTGCAACTGTAGATGGCTTTAGAAGAATCTTTTACAAAAGTCAAATCAAGAGGCAGTTGGCAAGTTGTACCGTGAAAAATACAATTATCAGTGTATTTTGTTAACCCTTTCGCTGCCGTGGGCTTATATTGCTTCCTGCTATGTTATTTCCCAGGTGCTGTGGACATGTATACTAGTGTTGCTTGGATTTTCCGACAGTGGTATGGACGTCTGTATGCATCCTAGACTGCTGATATCTGACTGCTGCGGACAAGTTACTTTCATATCTTGGTGAATAAAAAAATGTCGAGTATTTATCATAGAATATATGTGCCTTATTGTGTGGTATCATTTGCAAAAAACCTCTTTTTAGTGTCTTGAATTGTTTATGAGCTGTGACGATTGTTATGACCGCATGATTCGCAGTGAATAAGGACGTGAATGGGGGCTTTGTATATGACCGTCCTTCGGATACAAAACCCAATAACTCCAGAACGAAATGATGTATCGTTCAGCTTTCATTTTTACATGAAAGTTCAGCATCTTATCTACATTTCATTGTCTGCAATGTACAAATTAAAATCACTCATTCACAAAGTTTAAGCATTTTGTTTTTACCTCCGCAAACTCTAAAATTTTGTGCTATGTTTTGCTTAATTTGATGCAGTGCAGTAAGTGTGATGGATAACGAAAAGAAATTCAATTCTTTATCGAGTGAAGATATCAGACTGTAACATGTGCAAAAAACTGTTTTTTTTTTCTCAGCTATTGGAAATTTCAATAAATCGAATGGTGATTATTTCATATTGGCCAGAATGCCATCTCTCAGCACAGGCAGCAGCATTTGGCAAGCAGTATAGTTGTAACAAAAGCAGTCTCGGCACAGAATGCAGAGAGTATGTCTGTAGCAGCGAAATGGTTAAGACTGGTAGCAGTGCAACTGTCCAGTAATTACAAGAGGTGATTTGTTTATCTTATTTTTGTAGCTGAATGCCACTGCTGCACAGGTTAAGTCTGTCAGGAAATATGGTTTACATCACTGGCAAATGTCGAAGGTAGGTCAAGGATAGTCATATCAAGTCAACACGAGACTTCCATATTTTACTAGAAATACCATAGTAGCCAGAAGAATTGCCACTTCTTAGAAATATTTTTTGTAGTCTTAGCAGCTGTATTTTTGAAAATAATGTCTTTAGGTGACAAAAATGGTATCTTCTGAGTTGATCTAATGCATTTGTATTTGTTTATTAAAAGGTGAATTGTTGCCACTGTGAGGAAGTAATAACTGAAAGTGGTGCTCATTGATCATACTATACTGTCATTTCTCCCACTGCTATTACTGGAATAAAAACAATATGAAAAAGATACATTCCTACTCGCCATTGAGAGGAGGTGGTGTGTGGCACACAGGCAGACATGATGAAAAAGACTGTTAAATATTATTCAGCTGTTGGACTAAATCCTCCCTCGGACGTAGACGACAAAACTCGTGCACATTGACACAAGCGCAACTCACACACTCACATGGACATTATTGTCTCGAGGCACTGAGGCCCGACTGCATCAGAGGTGAACAGTGATCTTTGCTGAGGTTGGTAATGGGGTACAGAGGAGCAGGTGGCGAGGGTAGGAAGGTAAGAGTGGGGAAAGGTGCTAGTGCTGCATGTGGCAGTCTGCAGGGACATGGTGAGGACAGGATAGTGGGCTGATAGGTGCAGCATCGGGAGTCTGTGCTGTGGGGAAGGGGGGGGTGGGGTCTGTGGAGGTGTATCTAGGGATGGAGTGGGGGCAGGGGCAGGAAGAGAATAGGCAGGTGGAGGACAGGGACTAGCAATGTTCGTGGTCAGGGGGAGTTACGGGAACAAAGGAAGAGTTCCGACGTGCGGTTGAGAAAAGTTGGTAACTTTGGGAAGTATAAAGAAGGCACAGTCTGTGAAGCAGTCATTAAAGTAATACATGTCATGATGGGTGGCATGGTCAGTAACTATTTGGTCCAGCTCTCTCCTGGCCACAGTTTGGTGGTGACCATTGCTGCAGACAGCTTGTCAGTTGTCGCACTCTTGTAGAATGCGGTACAGTGGTTGCATCTAAGAAGGTACATCACATGACTGCCGTTGATGTGGGGTAGTAGGCACATGTGACAGCACTGGTTTAGGTGGAAGTGGCATGATATATGGGACAGGGATTGCATCTAGGTCTATTGCATGGATATGAACCATGGGACAACGGGTGGTATAGGGAGGGACAAGGGTGTTGCATAGGTTGTTTGGATGGCAGAATAACGTTTTGGGAGGGTACTTCTCATTTCAGGGCATAACCCCTTGGCAGAGAACATTGTTCAATTATTCTAGTCATGAGAGGGGTGTTCCTTTGCATTCAGTGTGTATGTGGATGATGGGGAGACAAGGCATGGCATTGGAGATTTGTTTCTGCACAAGATGGGGAGCGTAGTTTCAGTCTGTGAAGGCCTCAATGTGCCCCTTGGCATATTTGGAGAGGGAGTGGCTGTCAGTATAGGTAGCTAGGTAATATGGAAGGATTTTTTGGTGTAAAATGTGTGGCACCTGTTAAATTGGAGGATGTATTGATGGTGGTTCGTAGGTTTGATGTGGACAGAGGTGCTGATGTAGCCATTCTTGAGAGGCTATTATTGGGAACTTAATTTTGCCTCTGTGTTGTTACTTCTGTAACAATGCCACTTCATTCTTGTGTTTTTTGCTTTTTTAACAGCAGACTACAGGGTTTTACTCTACTAGCGATAATGGAGTTTTAACTCTTGTTTATAGCTTTTCTCTCAATTAGGTATGGGTTTTTCTCATAATACCACATTATCTGTGGCAGCTGTTTAATTTTACATTTTTCACGTGGGAATAAAGGACTGTCACAGAAATATGTTTAAGAAAGAATTGATTAATTCTCGTCTGAATGTTCTGGCCAAAAGTTCTCACTAAAACATAAAACAGGTAACAAGTCTAGCCTGCCTCTGAATTGCTTCGATTTATTCCCTTAATTCAACCTGAGGGAATCGCAAATCCTTGAGCAGTACTCAAGAAAGGGTCACACTAGTTTTCCATATGTGGTCTGCTTTACGGATGAGCTAAACTTTCCTAAAATTCTCGTAATAAACTGAAGTCAACCCTTTGCCTTCTATACTACCATCCTAAAGTGCTAGTTCCATTTCATATCACTTTGCACTGTTATGCCTAGATATTTAATGAAAATGACTGTGTCAAGTAGCTCCCTACTAACGATGTATTCCAACACCCACCGACCTGGACAACATACTGGATTCT
This sequence comes from Schistocerca nitens, assembly GCF_023898315.1. Taxonomy (NCBI): domain Eukaryota; kingdom Metazoa; phylum Arthropoda; class Insecta; order Orthoptera; family Acrididae; genus Schistocerca; species Schistocerca nitens. The sequence continues at coordinate 450,285,229 of NC_064619.1, forward strand.
GTTATTTAGAAGTCTTTGAGCCACCCATGTCTGTGAATATAATCTGTATGCTTGGACCTTCATTTAACGGCTGCAGTGGGGCATCATATCAAACTCTTTTTTTTTTTTTAACTTGCCTGTTATTCGACAGTCATGTGGTGTTCCGCACAGTATGTCAATTGCGCCTCTGTTAAGATATGAACAACAGGGAACAAACAGAATCAGCTATTATTATCTGTTGTCACTAGTGACAGTGAGTGGATTGCTGGCAGTGCCAGATAAAAATTAAATGTGTGCACTGCCCTAATTGAATAATGCAAATGAACTGACACAGTGTTGTGTTATATTGCCAACAGTGGACAGTCAGCATCTCACATTGAGCTGTGATTGGAGGAATGAAATTCCAAGGTGTGAACTATCGCTACAAAATTATTTTACTTAAACTATAATTTTACAGTACAGGCTTTCATCCATCTAGGAGGTCAAGGATTAGGCTGTAACATTGTGTTGATGACTAGGTTCTCATAGATAGATGTAAGCTCAGATTGGGGAAGAAAATTGGCCTTGTCCTTTCCAAAGGAACTATCCTGGCCTTTGCATAAGGGAAACTATGTAAAATTTAAATCTGGATGGTCAGACGGGGGTTTGAACTGCCATATTCCTGAATTTGAGTTCAATATCACTGGGTTGTATCCGCATGCCTGCGTGCGCGTGCGCACTTGCGTGTGTGGCTGTGTGTGTGTGTGTGAATTTGAGTGATGTCTTGACAAGTGCAACACAGCTGCTAATATTCCGCTTGGCATTTCACTTTTCTATATTGATGTTAGCTTACCTTTTACAAGGCTTGTTGTGCTTTGATACAAGATACTAAATGAGGGTTCCAACATATCCGTGGATTCGTCCAAACTGCAGTATTTTCCTGTAATAATAGAAATACCTTTATTTACTTGGCAGCTCTGTCCTTTACACTGAGGTGACAAAAGTCATGGGAGATGTCCTAATATTGTGCCAAACCCCCTTTCGCATGGTGTAATGCAGCAATTCGATGCGGCGTGGACTCAACAAGTCATTGGAAGTCCTCGGCAGAAATATTGAGCCACGATATCTTTATAGCCATCCATAATTGCGAAAGTGTTGCCAGTGCAAGATTTTGTGCACAAAACTGTCCTCTCGATTATGTTCCATAAATGTTCGATGTGTTCATGTCTGGCAATGTGGATGTCCAAATCATTTGCTCGAATTGCCCAGAATGTTCTTCAAACCAACTGTGAGCAATTGAGGCCTGGTGACATCTTTGTGAACATGAAGTCCATGAATAGTTATTTGCAGATCGTCTCCACACAGCCATTTCCAGTTAATGATTGGTTCAGTTGGACCAGAGGACCCAGTCCATTCCACGTAAACACAGACCATACCATTATAGAGCCACCACCAGCTTGTTGGGTCCGTGTGGTCTGCACTACACACGAACCCTACCGTCACCTCTTACCATCTGAAATCAGGATTCACCTGACCAGGCCACAGTTTTGCTGTTGTCTAGGTTCCAACCGATATGATCGCGAGCCTGTCAGCCCGTGACAAGCACTGTGGGTGGTGATGTATGTTAGCAAAGGCACTCGCACCAGTCGTCTGCTGCCATAGGCAATGGACACCAAATTTTGCCACACTGTCCTAACGGGATATGTTTGTCGTACAATCCACATTGGCTTCTGTGGTTATTGCATGCAGTGTTGTTGGTCTGTTAGCACTGACAACTCTGCGCAAGCGCTGCAGCTCTCGATTGTTAAGTGAAGGCCGTTGGCCACTGCATTGTTCATGGTGAGAGCCAATGCCTGAAATTTGGTATTTTCGACACACACTTGACACTGACTAAGATTTCTGAAATGGAATGCCCCATGTGCTTAGCTCCAACTAGCATTCCACGTGCAAAGTCTGTCGATTCCCGTTTTGCGGCCACAATCACGTCAGAAACTTCTTCACACAAATCATCTGAGTACAAATTACAGCTCTGCCAATGCACTGCTCTTTTATACATTGTGTACGCAGTACTATAACCATCTGTGTGTGTGTGCATATCACTGTCCCATGATCTTTTTCACCTTGTTGTAGTAGGGTGTACCCCCAAAAAGATACTGTAAAAACAATGGAAATCTCTGTGGCAGGATGGATACAGTTCTTGTCAGATTGTATGCTGCTGACAAATGGTGCAACAGTTTCGTACTACAAATTTCCAGGTGCAGACTGTACAGTGAATGATGTGGCTGAATGAGGGCTATTCAAGAAACATTCTCTCATTTAAATGACCCTGTCTTCCAAGTGACTCCGAGCTCCATATTAGTACATTCTAAAGCTTGCCGTATCACTCAAAGAGGAACCCATTATTCACCAATATGTGACATGTATTGTCAGTGATATGCCTGATGCCATTCTCATTTGTGTAATGGACGGTTATTGTCCATTGCTTAAATCCCCTATTATTATATTATAATCTTTTACATTATCTTTCCCCAAAGAGCCTAAATACAGGTGACATTGCTTGGACTTGGCTTAATGTTGCAGCTGGATAAAAATGACGCCTTAGACACTGGCATTTTGTTAGTCCAGTCGCAAAGTGCAACATCACTTGCACTTTGTTGCCACGCCAGTGTGCCACAACAGTGCACCACTTCACTTATTGTTCAATTAATAAAGTGTACAACTAATCTGTCAGCCACTTCTGGTAACCCATTTAAACAGTAGGCAGCCTTCGCCTTATTAGCACTCTTAACCAGGACACAGCTGACAGCAGGCATGGAAATATAATTACCATTGAAAAATGCCAGATAAACAGTTTTTATCAGAGTATGTTTACCTGGTAATTACCACCTGAAGAATTCTGTACCTGTTGTGACAATCCCCTCCAATGACTACTACCTGTCGGTGGGGACCATCTTTCTTTTCCAGCCTTGCCTCACACATTATGTCTTTTATTGTAAGTCTGCCTTTGATTTGTATTCATGTTACTGTCCAGTTTCCAAGGCATTATAACTAACATACTTGCAGTATTCCCTGGATTTTTCTTTTTCCTCCATTTTTCTGTCAATGATTTGGAAGTCTTGTTTACAATCCGGTATTTGATCAAGCCCTAACATTAGTGCTGCTTAACTGCAAAATCAGCTTATAGTTTCAAGAGTAGCTGCTCTTTTTCAGTATTGTGTAGTGATTATGTCAGTCAGTTTTATGAAAACTGTGCTGACATTTCTTTCACTGTTTTTCATTCCTGATGATTTTGTGGCACCTTCCACACACATGCTTCTTGACAATGAAAGCTTTCTTTAAATCATTCTGTTGAAGAGGAATTGTTCAATGAAATATTATGGATTTTTTTTAGTGACCTGTTTATCAGATGTAGTTTAATGCCCAGATGTTCTAGTATTCACTGAAGATAAATTAAAAATAATGTTGCAATTATGAAGTACTATGTTTTTGGGAAAGAGTAATTTTATTTTGAGGGTTATTTGGCATTCTATAATGTTTGATACTGCAGAAATGGTAGTCAGGTTACTTTAAAACCACTGCACAAACTAAAAATGAAATCACAACAGTTTGATAATGGAAAGTCTTGGACAAGATATAAATGGGGGAGTAAAGGCACATGCATGCCCTCACATTGGACATCAGTAATTCCCCACTTTTGTGGCATTCCTTTGGTCACGGTGTGCCCAGTTGAGGGAGCTCTATATTTTTCTTGGTTGGTTCATACACACGAGTTAAATTATCAGGTCTACATTGCCTAGCTTCTTATGACCATGGAAGGACATCCATTGATTTCTCCATTCACCTCTTAGATTATGGCTTTCTGTGATGAGTTGGCCAGTATAAGTGTCAAGCTGTTTTGGAATTTCATCCATTCATGTGTTGCTGTTTGTCATCACTGGAGATTTGGAGGGGCATGTACTGACAGCCATGGTGTTGATGTGGATTTAAGAGTCTCTGTGACGATCCTCGTTGCATCATTTAGATGGATTTCTGTTTATTGACATTACTTATACTCCAAACAGGAGAACAGTATTTGGCCACAGAATACACAAGCACTTGTGCTGTAGTTCTTAAGATGCTTACATTAGATCACCAGCTAGCACCAGCCAGGTTCCTTAACATGTTATTTCTCGATTTTAGCTTCTGTCCTGTTAGTTCTAGGTGTTTCCTAAGTGTTGGGGATATGTTGAGATTCACACCCAAATAGTTGGGGTGTCGACACTGTCATAATTTTTTGTTGCATAAGATTACGTTCAGTTCTCTGTATGTGTCCTGATTAGTCACTTCTAGTTTCATAAGTGGGTGGAGAGTGAGTGTGTGTGTGTGTGTGTGTGTGTGTGTGTGTGTGTGTGTGTGTGTGTGTGTGTGTGTGTTTACTGAAGCTCATAAAAGGATTACTTAAGAAACTCCTTTTCGTTCTTTTGTGTGTACCTATCAATGACTTGATGCTCCTGCTTTTCGGTGAGTGGTTTCCTTTAATCCAGGACTACATTAGACAAACAGTGTAACACACTGGTTAGTTTGCTGACATCACACATTGTTGTGTGGGATCAACAAAACACTCTCCGAGCCAATAAAGGGGGGCTTCTGATGTAACAAACATCACACATGTGGTCACACTATTCAGTTTGAATGCAATCTCAGTCTGGTTCATCATGCCAAAAGTAAAGTGTTCCACCACTGATGGGCAAACACTTTTTGGAAACTGTGTGAAGTTAAAATTAGTGCCGAAAAGTACAGTAATGCTGTAATACTGCAGAACACAGCTGCTACATGGAGAAAGGTGTTGAAAATGACAGGGGACAAACACACATTTGAGCAGACAGGTCCATCTCTGATTGTGCAGTCATTCTTCAAGGACTTGTCTGAGATGATGGTGTCTTGCAACATCCCACTGTAGACTCTGATGAATTCACACTTCAGACTGTTCTTAGAGAAGAACACAACACATCCAGTTCCAGATGAATCTACGTTGAGAAAGAAGTATTTATGTGTGTGCTACAAGGAGGTGCTAAACAAAATACAAACTAATGTTGCTGACCATAGGTGTGTGTATCCACAGATGAAACCACCAATGCAGACATACATTATGTTGCAAATTTTGTTGTTGGTGTTCTACAAGTTGACAAGCATGTAGAAATGTTCCTTCTAATGTCTGGAGCTCTTGAGAGTTTAAACAACTTGACAGCTACCATTTTGTTTGACAACCGTATGAAGCTGCTGTGGATGGTGTGAACAGAGACAATGTTTTAATGCTAGGAACAGATGGTGATTCATACGTGGCTAAGGTAGACAAGGGTCTTCTGATTCTCTGCCCCAGTATGGTGTATAGCATTTGTCTTGCACGTGCATTACACAGAGTTGCAGAAGAGGTGTGATGAGATTATCCTGATGTGAGCAAATTAATTTCCTGTGGCAAGAAAATCTCTGTGAAAACTCCACTGTGGGTGCAGAAATTCATTACCTCTCCACCCATCATCCTGTTCTTCCACGATGGGGTTCTTGGCCTGAAGCTGCTGTGTGTTACTGCACCAACTATTCCAAAATTAAGACAATTTGTTGTGAGCTTTATAGCATTAAATCAAATACTATCAAAACAGCTACTAATTGTCAAATACACACTAATGAGTCTGGGAGTTATAGGTAGGCCCAAATGCTGCTTTACAATTTATGTGAATGGAAGACCACAAACTAGCCTAATTGTTCCCAACCTGGGGGGGGGGGGGGGGGTAAAATGAAATTTTCTGAGGGGTAAAACAACTAAATAATTTGATTCTGTTTCAGTCACAGAACTAAATTATTTTCAAAACATCATTACTGTTATCACGTTTTTGTAAGACTCTAATATTGATTATTTAAGTTATCAGTAATTACTTTTTCTCAATTAGTGGCAGTCTAATGTGCACACACACACACACACACACACACACACACACACACACACACACACACACACACACACACAAAACTAAATATCATTCATCTTTCTTTCATGGCCGCATTTTAGGAGTGGATAAACTGTTTGAACAATTCTGGATTCTGTTTGAACTGCTGTATGGCTCACACATTATTAGTAGGAGTAGGAGATTAGTGTGTAATGTCCCATCAACATGAGGTCATCAGACACAGAGCACAAGCTAAGATTAGGGAAGGATGAGGAAGGAACCATCTCAGCATTTGCCTGAAGCGATTTAGGGAAACCTAAATCAGGATGGCCAGCCCCATGTTTGAACAGTCATCCTCCCAAATGCGAGTCCAGTCACTACATCATTAGTGAGCATTTTGTTAAACAAAGGATATTGTTAATATTTCCAGAGATTTTTTTCTTCTTTCCCAAAGATGAACATTTGTGTATTGTTTGAATTGCATTTCTTTGCATTGGCATCAAACCATAGGTGCAACTGACACAATGTGTTAAAGTAGCATTCATGATTTTGTTTGAGTATGATTCCGACTCTTAGTTCATGCACACTTACAACTTTGTCTCATAAGATTCTGGCTTATACCTAAGCCTGCAATGAACGTGTTGATGTAAAACAGTAGGATTTATTTACACCAAGTAGAAAATTTTGAACTGTCCTCTACCCTGAATTTTGTATTGTACTGTAAGTAACCACAGAGTTTGGTAGTAGCCTCAGTCACTCTTTTGCATTCATTGATATCATCAAAATAAACATTTGCTCAGATATATATTGTCTCCTAGATAATAATGCTAATTAACTTCAATAAACAACATCACAAATCATTGTTTGTGACTGTCAGATCACCTGACCTCAATTATAATCAGCAGAATTGGTATGGCAGTGAGCAAGACATATTCATGTCTTGGAGCCAGTTTTAATCAGCCTAAGAGTTCTGAGTGGTTATGGATCAGGATAGCATTATTTCCATCTGTAATTTTGTATTTAAGTTTCTGAGGTATCATTATGTGCTTCATTCAGTTCAGGGTCTTTGTGGTACGGTATTTCATTTACACAAGGAAGTTATTGAACACCAAAGCCAACTTTATCTATTCAAATGAAAGGTGTCAAAATAAAATACAAGTGCCAAATTGAAAACCATACATAAATTAGGTAGAAAGAGGTTGTAAAATAGACGACAATGCCATGTTGTTATTTTTAAGTGGGGGAAAGGAGTTATCACACGAACATTAAATAATGAAACAAGGGCACAATCAAATTATTGTTGCAAATGATGAAAAATAATATCATTTATTGATACATTTTGTTTTTATATATTATAATATAATTTTGTGATTCTACAGTTAAATTACAATACAAAGCATATTAATGGTGATGTGAAAGTAATATATGCAATCTTGTAATTTATACATAGTCTCATAAAAATCCTATTTCTTACTATATAAAACTTCATGCGGAATAACAATATTCCATTAAAAAGGGAATGGGCGAAAATATTTTGTCTCAGCTATTGCCACCTAAACTAAATCGAAATTCGTAGCTTATTCATGGGTCCACACATTGTCACAAATGGAACACACAACGGTGTAAATAAGTCCCAAAAGCTTTGAACCACATTTATCACTTTGACACACACTGAGACATACAAAGCAGTTCTCATTAGACATGTGGGAAAATGTTCTAATTACTGGACACAGAGAAACATTTGGCACAGAATATCTGCAACCTGCAAACCACACAACATTTAAAATTAGAACCATGGTTTTATTTCCATCAAAGGTAATATTACAATTGGCTTGAAAATTTGTACTCAGGATGTACAAAATGAAAGCAAATACAAGAGTAGTTGTAAATTATTTCCTGCCTGACACAGAACTGACTTCTAATTACAAAATTGTCAACTGGACAGTAGTTTGAATTCTTATGAGCCAACATGGACAACAGCAAATTTGTACATATTTTAATATACACTGGCACAAGAAAATTACAGAACAGTGCAAATCAAAGCAATGACTACTATGAACAGATAAATTTGTTTAAAGTTCTCATTTAGAGCAATAACTAATAACAAAAGAGAAGGTATTTCTATTTATTCCAGAAAATATTTATGAAGAGGCACACAATTATAGAACGCTATAGGCCCTTTTCTCATTTGACATTAGAACTGCAAAGACTTTATAACATTGTAAAATATTAAATATTTCTCAAAAAAGGGAAAAAGGCGGGGGAGGAGATGGGCAAGAATCAGTGAAATACTAATACAATATTCCATACTTATTGAATGCTCTAAAGGTAAGAGTTTCTTGTAATTTCATAAATAAGGAGAGTGTAAGCGATGGTGAGCCTTTCGAAGGGTGAAGTACAAAATGTCAGTATGTATCTACCATAATATGACACCGGAGATAAGAGATTTATATATAGCACTATTTTCTTCTTGAGGAGACAAATTCCATGCAATAGTGAAAACATAATAGTTACAGTCAGTGGCCAAAAAAGGCGTGTACTGAATAAGGAAACACTGTTTCCTAGGAAGAAACCACAATGAAGATGTGAAACAGTATTACTGATTCAGGTGAGGCACTTATCTATACAGTGTCCACAGTGGTACTCAACCAATTATGCAGTCAACTGACTGTTTATGTGATTATGCTTGCTACAGAACTGTGACAACAGCCAAATCTGGTATGGATATTTCTGTAAAATATACAACTGGAAATGTTCTCAAGAAACATATTCATTAATGAACTCAGGAAAAATGATACTATAGAAGGCCTACACCTGCAATTTTCTTGAATTCAGCTACAATTATTAGGAATCATACCAACCAAGGTCTAATGTTTCAGTATGTGTAACATACAGAGCTGAAGGGATTTTCTCATTCTTTGGGTGGAAGGCTGAGAATAGATTCTGTAGTCCGTTAAGAACTACTTTGATCTATCTTGATGTGGTCACAATGGAACCACAATTTACGATTTTAATGTATATGTCGAACAGCCAAAAAGATACTACAAATTTTCTGAATGCCTCAAAAGGGCCTGAAGGCTCTGTTTCCCCATCAATTACCTGAAATCTGAAGCGCATCTTTTTAAATAATGTAGTGGGACACTTTAGTTTGTTGGCTGTTCGAAACATTTAAAATGTTTGTGAGAATATAAGGAAATATCGATCATAACCCACCCATTCATCTCCTAGAAAGTTTAATCTGTATTTCCAACATGGAGCACTGCTTATGAAGCTTATCTGCTGTAGGAAATTCAGATATACTTACAGTCTCACTGCTCCAAAGGGTATTTATATACCAGTACTAGACCAATTTATAAAATTGTGTATTTACTGAAGAGGTACTTGAAAATTACTAATGCCTTCATCTAGGAAAGGATATATTCCTCATATACAAAGGAACTACAAATATGTAACTATAGCACTACTTTTCAGTCTCACTTGTTTCACTTTTAGAAATTTTGCACTTTATTATGCATAATATTATTATTTTTGATAACCTAAATGCCAGTGAATGTCTGAAAGTTTACTAAATTTGAATCTATAACTATTTTATTAATGTAGGCATTCATGGTCTTATCGCAACAGATATATGTACACCTGTTCTGTAAGATAATGAGATAAAAAAATTGCTTTAACTGGCACTGTTCTTTATGAAAATAAAGTAGTTTGTACAGTAAGCAAGAAGGTAAAATGAGATCATAGAAGAAATAAAAGTTTTATCTGATAGGTTGTGACCATGCATTGAACACTGTACAAAGGAAAGGCAGCTTAAGGAATTTCTTACAAATTACCACAGGACGTAAATGGTAAAATATGCACACTGACAACGTATAAATAAATAAACAGTGAATCTTTTTTCTGCTTTACAACAACCTTAAACAAGTGATGAACGAAACCAGCACTGACTGTAGCTAGTTCTTGTAATACTAGAACAATCCTTTCTTCTTTTTATTTTTGTCTTTTCCATCCATTGTCCTGTAACAAATACAAAGTATCAATATCTACTTGTATACCAAAACATACTGTGAAAGAAAAATAAAGTTCTTTCCATTATGAATATAATGAAATGGCACAGTGAAGCTCGAAATGTCAGTTTGACATTTGAGTTCCACTGCGGAATGTGACATTTTGTTTTGTCAGAAGGTGAGGAGTCACAAATCCCTGGGGAATTTGTAAAGTTGACTTTCCAAGGAATTCTCGGGGCCTATAACATTCCTAAATTACTGTAATGGTTTTTGTGTTATTTATCATAAAAATAATGTTCGACACTATAAGAATTTTAAATAAAAGTGCTAATGTCTTGCCGAATGTAGGCTGGGTTTTCACAGGATAGACAGTAGCAAGTGACCATCAACAGTGTGAAAAAGAGGTGGGCAATGGAAGGCAGACAGGGAGATGGGGGCTGTCTATTCTTCATGATGAACACAACTACATTGCTTGCTTTTATTTAATCTTTATTTATAAATGGCATCAAATAATTAAATTTCTATTATGAACACTGTACTGGTTGCCCTGGGGAGAATAATATTTATTCATTTGGAATTACGAACAGTGCAATGAATTAACACTTTTGTGATTCTTGAAAGACATACATAAAAATGTCCAGAAGAAACATTTATCATTCAACATAACTGTATTTACAACAACATCGCTGTAAGGTGTGTATTATTCTTTGTTTTATGTGAAAAATATTAATAACTGTGAAACAGTCAAATGATTTTATATAATTAACTACTCTGGTCTTGATCTTGGATGAGGATGGACACGAGACACATTGTAAGTGTACATACATTGAATTTTGGTTAAATATACGTGTTTATTTGATCTTAAAACCTTTATTTATGTATCTTTAGCATCCCTGCTTGTTAGGAAACTGATGACTTAATTTTTTCAGAGTATCAGATTGTACAATAGAGCACAAACCTACGATTGTCAGTAGCCATTTGCATGGCCACAACATTTTGCTTGAATACTGCCAATATCAAAAACAAAGAGCTACAGAAATAACTTACAATGTTTGCATTTTAATTAATTATTTAACTTCAGGCTCGTTTTAATTTATCTGCGAAGTGGAACAGCAGTTTTTATTGAATTCTTGTGGTTGCCGCAAAATGGCTATCTTATCACAGCTACATAAATTTACAGAAATTAACTTACTCCGAAGTGATCTGTGATAAACATGTTACACAATAATATTTCTCTAGGTGAACCCATGACATTAAAGCAGTATTAATTTCAATGTAAAAAGGACATGAGATATTTTGCCAACATATGAGCCAGTATGGTGCTTCACACTGCTCTTTACATGTTTCATATTGCAGCATTAAACCATCTAATAATATTTCCATAAGGAAAAAACTGTGTAATTTGCCTGTGATAAGTTGTGTAGTCACTTTAGTGTGCGTGGCGTCATTTGATGTGTAACTATACAAATATGTGCCTAAAAATCATACAGTTTAATGAACTGTACACACAATTAAAGCACGCCATCACTTGATGTACAGAACAGAACACAACATACATATTAAAAGCAACACAGCACTTTACAAAAAAATTTGCAACTTTTTTAATACATAGCATCTGAGATTTTAAGAAACTTCAATACATTTGTGAAGAAGTAGCTAGAAAATAAAATTGTTTTTGAATATGTTACTATCTTAAAGCTTTTTCTATCTTAAATGGATCTAGCTCATACAAAACTCTAATTAGGAATATGTTTTAGTCAATTATCTGTCTACTAAATTTACATTTTTGCTTAATGGAAATTATTAACAGAAATGAAGTGTTATTTCAAGAATGGCTTCTATGTCATGATTTGCTGCTAATGTGTCAGTGTTATAGTAGAGAAGTCTCCCACATATATTTGAATTGTGCAAACACCACATGGCCGTATTTAATACAGAAAGATAGAACCAGCTGCAGTTTTATGAAATGCTCCGCATTTATGAATAACAAGGATAGTCTCACCAGCACACACTTATATTTAAACTTCCAAATCACCTGATTACAAATGAGAAACTGGTAAGCGCTCCCACAAAAGGGTGTCACTTTCATATCAAAAGAAACAAAATTCTAAACTGGCAGTTTTATATGCCTAGTTTAGGATGTTTATACATTCATCGTGTGCTGTGTTATATACCATGACAACCCCTACTCCAAAAACAAACGTCTTTCACGTCTGGACTTGGTTCTTGTATATAGGATCACATTATGTACTTTTTCTAAAAAAGATCTTGCATCAGTGTCTCAGAAGAAACTGATGTTGAGGTCTCATATGAATGAGTAAGTTCATCCATATATCAAATATCCGAGCTCAGAGAACTTGATGAGCTGCAGAAGAGGAAGAAATTACAAAGAATTACAAGCAAAAAAAAAAAAAAAATGTGCTCAAATTTTAACTGCAAATTAAATAATGTGGAATAGACTTGTTCCACTGTGGTTCTATTAGTCGCTAACACTCACTCGCTCACTAACAAAACTTAACAACTGTATAACACTGTACACACAACAACAACAACAACAACAACAACGAGACTGTTACAGTGAATCCAAGACAATTCATTATTCTTGGTCTATGCATTCCCATGTTTATGAATAAGTCAACTTTAACAATATTAGGGAAAGGATCAATTGCTGCTCACTATAAAGATGACCTGGTTAGTTGCAGACAGGTAGAATGAAAAGACTGTTACACATTATAGCTTTCGGCCAATGCCTTCTTCAGCTAAAGGAGCTGCTGGTGGTAGCAGTCATGTGTGCATGACTTGCTTGCTTGTGGGAGTTTGTTGTGGTTTTTCTTTGCTGAAGAAAGCTTTGGCCGAAATCTGTAATGTGTAACAACAGTCTTAACATAGTGTCTGTAACTCGACAGGTCATCTTTATGGTAAGTAGCAACTTACCCTTTTCATATTCCAACCTGGAGCTTCCATTGTTTAAGTCCTCTTCAACTTTTACTGTTCTGTAATCCTTCAGTTGCATGTAATATGTTGCTGATTTTCATGTTAGTTCTTCCTACATACAACTGTATACAACTAATTTTCCTATTCCATGTGTGTTTCACATTCATATTCTAAAAGGCAACATCAGTTACTAGTCTAAAATGAAAAAAAAGTATACATATAGATAGTACCGGGTGATCAAAAAGTCAGTATAAATTGGAAAACTGAATAAATTACGGAATAATGTAGATAGAGAGGTACAAATTGACACACATGCTTGGAATGACATGGGGTTTTATTAGAACAAAAAATACAAAAATTCAAAAAATGTCCGACAGATGGCGCTTCATCTGATCAGAATAGCAATAATTAGCATAACAAAGTAAAACAAAGCAAAGATGATGTTCTTTACAGGAAATGCTCAATATGTCCACCATCATTCCTCAACAATAGCTGTAGTCGAGGAATAATGTTGTGAACAGCACTGTAAAGCATGTCCAGAGTTATGGTGAGGCATTGGCGTCGGATGTTGTCTTTCAGCATCCCTAGAGATGTCGGTCGATCACGATACACTTGCGACTTCAGATAACCCCAAAGCCAATAATCGCACGGACCGAGGTCTGGGGACCTGGGAGGCCAAGCATGACGAAAGTGGCGGCTGAGCACACGATTACCACCAAACGACGCGCGCAAGAGATCTTTCACGCGTCTAGCAATATGGGGTGGTTCTAATAAAACCCCATCTCATTCCAAGCATGTGTGTCAATTTTTACCTCTCTATCTACATTATTCCGTGGTTTATTAAGTTTTCAAATTTATACTGACTTTTTGATCACCCAGTACGTTGTCCTCAGTACCGAAGAAATTTCCAATCACTGTGCCAAATTGATGTTGAATGTCAAAGGAGAGTACCAACCATCTCTGTTGTTGCTAGTCATTTGCTTTACGTTTTCGCAGGGAAGTTTTGTTTCGGAAAGATTTATACAGAATGCTTCACAATCCCTATAACAGGCTTTTAAGATTTGTTGAGGGGACTTAGTGGATAAAGTTTGGATAGTAAATCTATATCCGGAAATTTACCGTTTGTATGTAAAATAAATTTGCAGATCGAACGAAAATGGTATAAAAAGTCATAATAGCAATAGGGACACATGACGGCACCCTCTTCTCAGTTTGTGAGCGTACTGTGAAGCAGCATATTTGAAAGTGACCCGATCTTCAGAGATACTTTACATCCAAACGGTACATTTCCGGACCTGGGTTCCTTAGCAAAACCTTGTCTACTAAGTTCCATTTGTAATCCCTAGAAACCTCTAATAGGAATTGTGTAACACACTGTGTAGACAAGAGCCGTGGTATGCGGTAAGGAATGTGCTCGGGATGAGGAACAGGTTAATGGGCGCGCCTCGGGTCCATGCGGCACTGCTGCTTTCCTAACGTTACGTCAGCATGCGGAGAAGCGAAAGCAGTTCGGAGCTTCTGACCAAATACAGGAGCCCGGCAACGCGCTGCGGATAGCTCCGGAGATCTAAGAAAGTGGTCGAGCCCATCATGTGTCGTGTCCACCAGTGCCCTACACAGCGCACAGTTGTGCAAGTCACCCTGCACTCTTCGCTAGGTATGATTCCAACTATCGCGTCAAAGAAGGGAGGGGCAGGGCGTTACGGAAGTCCTGAACCTTTGCACCCCCATCCCCCCACCCCCATAAACGTTTATATTTTTACTTATGAAAGGGTCAGTGGAAGAAAGTGCTAAAGCACAAAAGAACAAGAGTGAATTTTGAGATCCTCCATATTATATGTTTAGTTAAATTTAAGTACAAGAACTTCAGTACATTCGTCGGTCCACAACACGTTACTCAACCAATCGTCATCTTCCGCCATCTTTTGAAACGTCCACACGGCAAATGCTCTCCACTTCACTAAATCACCAGGTAACAGTTCATGATGCCGATGGATTTTGTACGGATAGCATTGGAGGGTACGCCTGAGTGCCAACCAAATAGTAGTACGGAATGCCGGTGCGACGTGCGACTGCACGAGCGCTGACTTCCCGGTGCATAAACGAACTTTTCAGGTAACGTCAACATGCTGCGACTGCTGGCGCATCTGATTCTCTCTCATTACAGCTCCTTTTATACACGATTGTCATACGCAGTCACTGACGTTTTGCTGCCCAGCACCATTTGTCAGACATTTTGTGAACTTCGGTTTTTTTTTTTTTTTTTTTTTTTTTTTAATGAAACCCCATGTCATTCCAAGCATGTGTGTCAATTTTTACCTCTCTATCTACATTATTCAGTGGTTTATTAAGTTTTCAAATTTATACTGGCTTTTGATCACCCGGTATATACACTGAATTGCCAAAGGAACTGGCATAGGCACGTGTATTCAAATACAGAGATATGTAAACAGGCATAATATGGTGCTGTGTTCAGCAATGCCTATGTAAGACAAGAAGTGTCTGGCGTAGTTGTTAGATCAATTATTGCTGCTACAATGCCAGGTTATCAAGATTTAAGCGAGTCTGAACATGGTGTTGTAGTCGGCGCACGAGCAATGGGACACAGCATCTCCAAGGTAGCGATGAAGTGTGGACATTCACATATGACTATTTGTGTACCGTGAATAACTGGAATCCGGTAAAACAACAAATCTCCAACATTGCTGCAGCCAGAAAAAGATCCTACAAGAATGGGACCAACAATGACTGAAGAGCAATTGTTCAACATGACAGAAGTTCAGATTTCAATGGGGGGGGCCACAAACAAGTGTCAGCGTGTGAAATGAAACATCACCGATATGGGCTTTTGGAGCTGAAGTCCCACTGGTGTACCCTCGATGACTGCACGACACAAAGGTTTACAGTTGACAGGTATGTTAGCTTTCTGTCTGATCACCTGCATCCATTCATGTCCATTGTGCATTCCAACAGACTTGGGCAATGCCAGCAGGACAATGCAACACCCCACACATCCAGAATTGCTACAAAGTGGCTACAGGTACACTCTTTTGAGTTTAAACACTTCTGCTGGCCACTAAACTCCCCATACATGAACATTATTGAGAATACCTGGGATGCCTTGGAATGTGCTGTTCAGAAGAGATCTCCACCCCCTCATACCCTTACAGATTTATAAACAGCCCTGCAGGATTCATGGTGTCAATTCCCTCCAGCACTGCTTCAGACGTTAGTCAAGTCCATGCCACATTGTGTTGTGGCACTTCTACGAGCTCACGGGGGCCCTACGTGATATTAAGCAGGTGTACCAGTTTCCTTGGCTTTTCATTGTATTTAATCACTGATGATGCCTTTCAGAAAAATAAAGGCAAGACACGTATGGAATGAGAAAATGTGTTTTATTCAATTTTATACAAACAGACATAATGTGGAAATTAACAACAGAAAATCTAAGTCATTTACACATTCTCTCGGTTTTAGTAATTTAGTGCTGCCATCTCTCAGTTTTATTAATTTAGTGCTGCCACAATGAGATCTGATACTATGTCCAATAAAATCATGAGATACACTTTCAGGAGGTAAAATTCCTAACACAGTACTGCCATTAGACCCTCACAAAAGTGAAAGATACTATTCTAGTTTTCATAACTATTGGTTCTTTCTTCAGAAAAGTTAAAACAAGGAGGGGCAGACACATGAGGCCCCACTGTGAAAGGGACCTACCTACGGCAGGATGGTGGGATTCAAAGTCACTCTTGTCCTAACTACAGTAGGGTCTGTCTCACCTGCCCCTTGTCCAATCTATCCCCCTCCCCTGTGTATTTTTATGTACATCTTTTTGCCAGTATTAAGAATTTTGCCTCCTGCAGTTCTATCTCATAATTTTATTGTTTTCTTTTCGATATAGTTAGCACTGTGCAATAATCACTCCCAAGTGGTATGTTAAATCAATGCCATTCTGGACACACTTTTGTCATGTATTTAATTGTTAGGTCTAGCCAACATCATTTTTTTTTTACCACTATGAGAGTTGACTATAGCCCATTCATTCTGATGGGTTATATTATATAAACATTTGGAAATGACTTCCATGCAAAAATGTGCAGTAATAAAAACAAAATAATGAGTATATTTTAACCTACACAATGGCAGCTAGAATGGTAGAATATTCTGTCTCCTCTGTAGGTAACATACATACCAATAATTTTACTGTTTTGTATGACAGCGATACAGTTGAAGCAATACTCCTACAGTAAAATGTATGGTAACATTAAAATGGAACCAATCCACATTCATTTAAAAACTTTGTAGTAAATTACAGAACGTGAAATAGAAAATCCTATCCCACTGTGGCCCTGCAGCCCATGAAGTCGGAACTGAGCTACTGAAGAGTTGTTAACAGTGCCTGTGTTGGGCAATTAAAAAATTAAATGGTCAACAGCCAACATAACTTGAAGCATAAGGCTCTACTTACAAAACAAATTCCCTGTAACATTCCTATAGAAATTGTGGAGAATTTCTGAAATACAGCAACAGAGAACCATTTTTATGTCTCTCCTCACTGGATAATAAGTAAGAAGTGCAGTCTGTCAAGCAGTCTTCAAACTAATTTAATAACTACTTTGATAGCCCATAAGTAGGCAGCAGTTTAAAGTAGTACTGTTTCTTTGAAATCAAGAAAAATGCTACCAGTTTGGGCTCAGTTATTTAGTGCCTTCGTGGTCTTGTGAACAAGAAAAAGAAGCAGAGTTCAACACAACTGATTCTTGCAGAATCTATCTTGACTCATTCAGAGACATTGTTTAGTCATTGAAAAATTTATTTTATGACTGCACAGCTCATGTTTCTCAATTCTTAATTTTACAATGCACTGGTGTTAGTGATAGAGATCTGGAGTTCTGAGCATTTCTTACAGAGTAATTTTTCAAATCAGCTTTTTGAATTTAAAGAACTAATAGAGATTTATTAGTGTAGTAATGATCATCATGATGGAAATGTATCTAGAAGGGAAAATCTGCTACTAAAATTTGTGGAATAAATCTGTAAATTGTGATTTATTTATATCACGTTACAAAATTCATAAATTTAATGAAACTATGCATCCAAGCTGTGAAAAACAATCAAATCAATGTTACACAAAACATGTAAATGAGAGAGTTTTACACCCAACTGCATATTCATAGTTAAAAAAATCTTTTGTAAAAAGTAAAATATTGTAAAATAATAAAAACTTTTAACTTTAAAAAAGAAGTTGTGTAACCTGTTCAATCGGAGTCTTTTCACATCACAATTGTCAAGATGCCTAGTTACAGTAGTTTGAGGTCATTCCCAGTTAGCTCGTTGTAAGAGGAGGATGGTTTGCATTGTCCAGCCAAATGCAGATTTCTTTATTTCAGTTTGTGAATTAAATTATGTTTGGAGTAAAACAAA
The DNA here is from genome assembly GCF_023898315.1 of Schistocerca nitens. NCBI lineage: Eukaryota > Metazoa > Arthropoda > Insecta > Orthoptera > Acrididae > Schistocerca > Schistocerca nitens. The sequence continues at coordinate 450,303,479 of NC_064619.1, forward strand.
CAGAAAATGGTGTTTCGTAATTATTACATAAACCCAGCAAAATAAGTTCTCATTGTTGCAGAGTCAAACTGAAGAAGAAAAAGAAGATAGTGTACAATGAACATCAACATCGATGACTTTTCAACTTCAGCAACAATACAGTAACTTATACAGAATGTCCCACTCGAAAAAGGCCCCACAAACATGTAGTAATTCCGCTGAAATTGCACCACATAATTTGTGACGTTTGACATGGCAATACTGCACTCTGCAATGTCATTTGACGCAACAGTGTGTTTCCATGTGTTGCTATGACTGGAGCTCAGGGTTGGGTTGCTTGGGGGAGGAGACCAGACAGTGAGGTCATCAGTCTCATCGGATTAGGGAAGGACGGGGAAGGAACACGGCCGTGCCCTTTCAAAGGAACCATCCCGGCGTTTGCCTGGAGCGATTTAGGGAAATCACGGAAAACCTAAATCAGGATGGTCGGATGTGGGATTGAACCGTCGTCCTCCCGAATGCGAGTCCAGTGACTGGAGCTCAGTGCTCAGTGTTTAGTGACAACTTATCACTATTCTTTCGAAGCATGCGTGTTTCTTGTGAAACAGTATTGGATTACTGATTCCATTAAGACAGGACAGAGGTTTCCTGAACGATTTGGTGACCAGCATGTACCGTCTAAATGCTGTATAAAAAAGTTAGTGAACAAGATGGAGAGCGGTGGAATGGTGTTGGATCTTCACAATGGAGGATGGCTGCCATTATAGGAAGAAAAAGTGACTGACATGAAACAAGGATTGTTGGCCTCTCCTGCAAAATCTATGTTGAATGTCACAGAATACATCACAGCTGGCATGCATCCATACACATTTACAGTTCTTCAGGGACTGAATGACAATGATAAAAACAAAACCCATTACACTGTGCCGTCGGTTTCAGCAATTTACTGCTCAGAGGCCAGGAATATTGAAGTACACGTGGTTCAGTGATAAGGCATGGTTCCACCTCTCTGGCTGTGTAAACTCTCAGAATAAATGTTTGTGGTGTAATGAAATCCACATGCACTGGTCGAGCAACCCCTGCATTCACAAAAGATTGGCGTGTTCTGTGCAATATCACATCATCAGACCAACTTTTTATAAGTCTACTGTGACAAGCGCAGTTTACATCAAAATGTTTCGAGAATTTGTGAACCAGCTGGACGATGAACTTACCCTTGGCTGGTACGAACAGGATGGTGGCACATGTCATATGTCTTGAGTGATCCTGGCTAAGATTGAATCATTTTTCCTTGGCAGCATGATTTTGAAAGGACTCTGGCCCCAAGGTCATCTGATTTAACACCACCTGACTTTATCCTCTAGATTGACCTACAAGGCAATGTCTATAGGAACAAATCACACAACTTGGAAGATTTGCAAGAGAATATCATCCGTGAAATCCAGGCAGTGATGCCAGAGGTTCTGACAGCAACATTTGAGAATCTGCAGCGTTGTGTTCAATTCTATTTACAAGTGGAGTCAGTTACTTCCAGCAACTTTTGTGATTCACCCTTATTTCCCCATGTACAAGGTATGACATATCCATTTCATTTCATTTCCTGAATTTTATGCAAAGCCTTTAAATGTAATTTAAGCAAATGTTTATTTGTGGGGTCTCTTTCAAGTGGGACACCCTGTGATTATTTGTACTTCTCACTCTCACACAAATTGTAGATAATTCATTTTTCTTGGAAAATACATATGACAGTAATTGATATTTTGAGATATGTGAAAACTGCATACTTCTTTAATACTGGTATGAAGTTTATTTTCCAATTACAGTGGATGGTCTGTTGCTTCAGAGATCTAAAACTGCTTACAGAAGTTCTCTCCCCCTTAATACACTATTCTCAATAAATTTACTATCCTATCCCCAAAGAGTTACTTTTTCCTAACTATTTCCTTTCTTTTGCCAAATGAAGAAATCTCTGCTTCTGAAAGATAACATTTTTGTCTCAAATTGTCCATAACGGTTTTCTATTTTTGACAAGGCAGGTGCTTTCTTCCCATCTGTTATGTTTTTGTGCTCCCACAAAAAACTACAATAAAACTTGCTCAAAACACAATCCCATGAGACTGAAATAATTTTCCAAATTGGACAAGTTTCCAGATTACACAAAACTCACTAGACTACATAAAATTTTTCAGTTACCATGCACAAAAGTATAGATTATGCATGTATTTACGTACCTTCACACCCACACAGCAAATTTTCATTTACTGAGTATTGGATAATAGAACATTAAACTATTACACTAACTGATAACTAATGCTGCATTTCTATATTTTTACTTTAACTTTAAAGTTGTTTATTGTTGTATGTACATACATATTATTCCCATCTTCAATTGCTTTACATTTCACTTTTTCACCAGCCGGCCGAAGTGGCCGCGCGGTTCTGGCGCTGCAGTCTGGAACCGCGAGACCGCTACGGTCGCAGGTTCGAATCCTGCCTCGGGCATGGATGTGTGTGATGTCCTTAGGTTAGTTAGGTTTAACTAGTTCTAAGTTCTAGGGGACTAATGACCTCAGCAGTTGAGTCCCATAGTGCTCAGAGCCATTTGAACCAACTTTTTCACCACATATCAAGGCAGGAAACCTGCTTGAATTTCCTGTTCAAAATTCATTTGTCTATGCAATTTTTTGCACTATAACGTAATTCCAACAGCTGGGAGATTTTCTATCTGCTGCAAATTGCATAACATCTTTTATGCATGCAATATCTTCTTCAGGAGTATTCATTTTTCTAGGAACATCATTTTGCACTTCTTCTTTTTCCCTTGTTTCTTCCCGATCATGTGCTGTGTTGCAGATTTCTATTAAATCTGATGCTGAAGTTAAAGTGGAATGAGTGGACAGAAAGTCATCACTTCTAATGTAGCATTTGTAGTACATGAAATGTTTCGCATTTTAATTAATTCAGGAATTGCTACTGCATTTTCTTGAGCTTCAATGGCCACAGAAGGGTCTTGTTCTTTAGCTCTAAACCCCACTTTGTTGAAGGACTTGGTAGCAGTTTCAGACTTTATTTCTCAGCCAAACAAAGCCAGTTTACTGCCTCCAGGACTGAAACTGACCATGCAAGAGCAAATGCACTTTCGGTTTCTTCAACACTAAGAATAAGAGACTGCATCAGTAATCACCTATAATGGGGCTTGAATGCATAACTAAATCCTTGGTTCATGAGTTGTTCCAGGCTGGTTGAACCTAGCATGAACTAAGAGAATTTCACATTTGATAACTTGACTTTCAGGTGGCACGTCGCATTGTCTGGGAAAGAAAAACTTGGGGACTTCCTCTTTTCATTCTGACATTGAAAGTGCCCAGCTGTTGTTCCATAAGACCACTCACCATTCACGTCCTTTTATTGCTTCGCCATGTGACTAGAAGCATACTAACATTGAAGTTTTTGAAACGACACAGTTTTGTTGCCTTTCCAATCACTAGTGGCTTCTGCATTTCACATATTTCCACACAGCAGTACATTGAGTCTTTCCTTGGATATTTTACTGCTGGTGCAGTTTACCTCACTGAGTGGGATGACATGGTTACTACACTGGGCTCCCTTTCAGGATGATGGCAGTTCAAATCTGCTTCTGGCCATCCAGATTCAGCTATTTCACAGTTTCTGTAAATTGTTCCAGGCAAATGCCAAGATGCTGTGAAAGGGCATGGCCAATTTCCTTCCTCATCCTTTTCACACTCAGCTTGTGCTCCATCTCTAATGACCTCGATCTCAACAGGATATTAAACCCAATCTTCCTCACTTTTTTCCCCACGTTTCACCTCGAATTGCTAGAGAATTTGAAGTCACTGAGAGATTAAACAGTACAGTTTCATTGGCACAAAACACATCTTTTGAGTCATACTTCATAGTTATGTTGTACAGTATTGTATTACATTCTGTTGCTACACTTTCCTGCACATTCTTGGCTTCCCCACACACATCATTCCACACAATGTTGTGCCCAGCTTTGAAATGGTCCAGCCATCCTGTGGATGCCTTAAACTTTTATTTCCAAGCTCTTTAGTGACTTTCAGAGCCTCATTCTGCAACATTTGTCCAGACAAAGGTAATGTTTTTTGCCCACGCACTTACGAACCATTCCTACACTATCTTGTTAATTTCTTCATTTCCTGTCTTTTTCACCTTTCTTTTCATTTCCCCATTTTCTTTCATCTATTCTTACCCTTGTTTCTTAAAGTATGATAAATTTGTGTTTTACCACGTTTGAAATGCAGTATTATTTTGCGCATAAAGAGCTTGTCTTACTCGCTTTGATCATCTTAAACTTTTCGTTAAATGCTAGTGACAAACACTTATTGTTCAACATGATGTTACCACTGAAAGTGCTACTAGAAAAATTAAACTGGCAGAAAATGAAGCAGGTAGTGCATTTCTTTGGAATGCCTGACCTTGCGGGATAACATCATGGTTTAATGGAACAACACCAACCTTTTTCATTGCACAGATTGTTCATAGGCGCACAACGATGTTCCACTGTGTACCCACGTGCATCATTAATAAAGGAAATTGAGAAATGCCAACACACAGGGTACTCACGAACAGACTATTTCCTTTGATGTATTGACACAGTGCATAATTTGTTGGTTGTCGCACACATCGGCTGGGTACGATGTCCACACCCACAGCGCCATGCTGTATCAAACCTATTTTCTTGGTTTTGCACTGCTTTAACAGCATTGTCAGAGGTGTATGGTCTTTGTGTTAAAAGTAGCGTCCATGTAAAGTCATGAGTAACCAATGTATACTGTAGTACAGTTGTACCATACGTCCTTTCTGCATTATACAATGAATTATTAATTAAGTCTTCAAATTTGTACTCTGTTTTCACGTTAAGCACATTCTGCTTTATAGAAACAATAAGCATATAAAAGTGTATTGAACGCATCAGGACTGGAATACTTGTATGGTTTGGGCAGATTTCCGAATTATATATATTCTGCTTTACTGCTGTTTTACTGTATATTCTTTATAATTTTGATTATTTTTCAACACGTTTACCTGTTGGCATGTAAGGCTCACTTAATCTCACAGGAATCTCAGATTCTTATTTTGATAGCTCTCATTCCACTGGTTTAGTAGTTTTTCATTAGGGCACTAGTAATTAGAAAATACAATTAATTGACACTAGCACTACATCTCGGTATGTGCAAAAAACCCAGGAACTAATCAATAAATTTGAGAAAAAGTGATCTACATCATTCAAAAGTTAAGCATTCTGACCACCCAGTGAAGTATTTTAAAATTACCCAAAACTAATTATCTTCTTATATAATAAAACTTTAAGTTCATATGCAGCCTGTTTTCTGCTGCAGATTGTGTCGAAACCACTGTTAGTTTCCAAACTTTGGCTGCATATGTTCGTTCCAAATATTTTCTATACAATGTAACCTTTGGCATTAATCAGTCAGTTCATTAATTAATTAATAATTTCAAGTAATTTACTCTAATTAGCAACATGGCACTCATACATATAAAAAAAGGAGATCCACATTTCATAAGGATAATGGTCATGCTGTATCTTTTTAAATTTCTGATCAGCAACATTTTCCATAGGCTAAAATCATATTAGTTCTGGTAGTCCATCAAAAACAATAAAATCCAACCTAGACATTTTTAAAGCAGAATGTTTTTTGTAAAATAACATTTTGTTCTTATGCTCACCTACAAGTAGTTTGACATTACCAAAAATTGAAAGTTCATGTTTTGTAAGTTATGAGTAAGACTTAGTTTTGAGTGTGATCTCATTATTGACTCCCACCACAAATACAATTGTTCTGACATGAAAATATGCATAGTGATCAGCACTAAACTAAAGATCTCTAATGTTTAATAACTTTTTAGTGAACACTTTAAACTAAATTAATGGACTGTGTTGTGATTAACATAAGTGAAGAATGTCATTGCCATCTCGGAGTGAGGTATTGTTGGACATGGTCAATCTCATTTTGGACTGACTTTATTGTAGTAATATAGTGTTTTTTTTCTCCAATAAATTACTTCAAGATAGTGCTTAAAACGAGCTGTGTTGATTTTGTGTAAATGTGAGCTATATTTTTAGTGCCACAATTGAATAGCTGGCTTTACCATTGTGGCTGTTAGGTACTTCCCTGTTGTGTGTGTTAATCACTCTTGTTACACCCGATACCTGGTAAACTGGTCATCAACACGATGAAGTCTGCTAAAGAGCAATAAAAGTTTTAATCAGTGAAACTAGAATTGTTGAGATATGTGCATCATTGAGTGGAAATCTTCCAATAGCCACTAGGATTTTTGCAGTGTTATTACATCTATGATCTTGCACGCGCGCGCACACACACACACACACACACACACACACACACACACACACACACACACACACACACAGAGAGAGAGAGAGAGAGAGAGAGAGAGAGAGAGAGAGAGAGAGAGATCGAAGCAGTAGGACCAAAAGAGGGAGGAAGTGAAAACGAAAAATACAGATTAGTGGAGAACATACATAGGCTTGGAGGTCTCGACCCTGCCAGAACAGAAAAATTTACCCCAGATGTAGGGTTGGGCACATTTTGGATCAAAATTTTAAACACTTGGGTATATGGGGAAAAAATTAAGTTGCGCTCCCCCCTCAGCAATTTTTGACCTGGTGAGGTATGTTGGAGATAATGGCATTGGGAAAGAGGGAGAAAAGTAGACAGTGTCAGTGGGCTATACTGTACATCAATCATAGAAAAACGAAGTAGTGGGTAGTGGGAGAGACACACAAATACAATGACAGCGAGGGTGAGATGCTGAGGATGAAGGCTTAACTATAAAGAGAGACTGGATGAGAGGATTTAAAATGTCCTGTGTTAAAAGAATGTGAATATGTTCACATGCCAATATTTTTGGTGAGAAAGGCAGAATGCAGATTGAGACAACTTGGTTCCCCACTTTTATGTCAGAGTCTTTTAAAGAGGTACATATTCACCTTTTCTATGCTCTGACAGGAGAAATTTCCAACTGGTATGAAAATATGATATAGTTTCTAAGAGCCCTTTACATTGTCAGTCTGTGCAAACATATTCCATCTGAATGTTTTTCATTTTAATGTGAGGTTACATATTGTTACCATTTCATTGTGACTTTGCAATATCAAATAATAGAAAATCCAGGATGGATAATATTGTTGACTTTGCAGTATGTTATATTGTGGCTTCAGGGGAGAATTTGATCTTAAGCAGCATCCAAAACATACTTGCTACGCTGATGGAACTAAACAACAGAAAAATCCAAGATAAGCATATTCTTCCCATTAACACCTTTTCACAATTTACACTTTCCCACTTCCCTTTGTCCTACGCTGAAGCAAAATTTATGTAAACGCAGAGGCAGAAGGAGAAGGTTGAATTGTAAACCTATAAAATGTAACATTAACATTTTAGGGAAAGTACTTAAATTTGCAGGAGAGATTTTTCAGTTTCATTATTTTGTAGATATGAAACTAGCAACTTTATTAAATGTCTTAAAATTTTTATTAATAACTCTGTTATGTTGGTCTTTGTGAATTATATTCTGTAGTGTTATAAAAATGACCATTTGTGCCAAAACAGTCAACAGTCTCATTTATTTGGTGTGTGTTACAATTTCTGCAGTGTTAGAAAGGCCTATTTTGTTTTATCTAGCAGACAGTGACAAAATAGATGTAATCAGATCGAGAAACCACACCAGTCTAGGGTACTATTTGTATTAACAGCTTAGGCAGTATTAGACAACGATATTTTGATTTTTCATGTAGCAAAACATTTGACGAACTTTGATGAGGTAACAGATTCTGTCACAGAAAGGAAAGCACGCCACGTAAAGCCGTAGCAAGATTAGAGAGAAAACAATGCTAGGGGCTAAGGATTGAAGAAATGTGTACTGTATTGCTTGTCTCTTGTCTTTACTGGTTTTATGTATCCTATATTTAATTTTATGTCACCCAAAACAGGAATATACATGTTTCAATTTCACGGAGTGAACTACAGTGACATGCGATAGAAGAATGCTGTGTGAAGAGGGATGTCACTGCACTCTGGCACACCTAAGACCAAATAACATGTCTTACATTTCCTTGAACATATATGTTTTATGTATCAGACTCTTTAGAAAGATGTGCACTACAAAACTAACATATTTTTGAAAATATTGGACGTCGTATCTCAAACGCTCGAGGGAGGGAGACTGGGAGAGTGGAGGGGGGGGGGGGGGGCACCACTATCTTAGTATTGCCCCGGTTTGGAAATATCGTAGATCCGAGGTTGATAGGCACAGCAGTCCGAGTTATAGTGGGGAAGTGTGTAGTCTCCACGTGACCCGTGTTTACATTTAGTGATTTTGCTGTTTCCTCTTCGTTTACTGCTCTCACGTCAAATGAAAACAAATTGTATTTCTGTGGCCGGGAGCTATCAAGTGAATTAAAATACCTTCACATAATTACAGAAGTTTCAGATTTTATTTTATTTCCACTTTTCTGACAGCCATGCATTAATCGCCTTGTAGAATAACAAAGTTATTTTTGTCGGTTTGCTAAAGAAATTTGGCTTTTATTAATCTTTTATGCTGAGGCAGTCAACATGCCTGAAACAAAGTGTTTAGCTCCACATTACTGGCTAATTTCAACTGCTCGCTGCATTTCAAGTGCACGTTTTCATCTTTTAGCACGTATGGCATTAGGCCATAATAAAGAATCAAAAATGAGTTAATACAGTACTGGTACTCCAAGAAAATTTACATCCCAAAACCAACACTGAAAAGCTTAATATCAGGTCGAGGCCTCCTTAATTGGGAATGTGGACATATGAATATGCTCTTTAAGTATGCACTTTAAATGTGCCATTTTAGTATGGGTCACGACATTCTGATGCTCTTGGAGTATCCTCTGATGTCTTTTTTCTCTTACGACATAATGTAAGTTGCTGTTTTTTTTTTTTTTTTTTTTTTTTTTTTTTTTTTTTTTTTTTTTTTTTTTTTGGGGTGTGTGTGTGTGTGTGTTGATGAAGAACACACTATTTCAAAAATGCACCAAATCCACAGTTTTGGAGACGTGGCAATGAAATTTTGTACCATGCTTTACATGAAAGTAACACATTTACAAATAAAATCCTTTGATTATACATATTCAACTTTTTTCTTGAATGAAATTTGAAGTTTTATTTTCAGAAAATAATGTATGTTTCTTTTTCTCAGAAAGTATTCAAGAGATTTCTACAAAACTTTCTCTGTTTCATCTCATTATATGTTGTAAGTTTGTCTCAAGAGGTTTTTGGAATAGGTCAAATGGAGAATTTTCATAATATTTTAATTATAATTCCACAAGTACAGTTTTAAATTCATGCAAAATTCCAAGCACTATGCCCCATATCTCAGTTTGCAATCAGAATTTTAAAATTTGCTCTTGAGACAACGTTTATTAGGTTTACAGAAATGTGTGTACAAAATTTCATAATTCTAGCATTCATCGAATCTGAGGAGAAGGTACATAAACTTTAAAAAACAAACTTTTCAGGAAACACAATTTAAAGTTCAACCTAACTTTTTTCCTTATGTCACTTCTTCAGAAGCCACCACATTTGCATTCCGGGTAATCTTTCCCTTCAAGACTTCTCTTCTGGTTTCTTGTTGTCTGTCTTCTTTCCTTTACCAGGCCTTCAACTGACTTTTCAGCTGCAGAGACGTGCTATAAATCTATTTTTCTCAGGATGTCTTGAGTAAAATTTCCTATCTTGAAGCCCATTCTTTCTGATACCTTCATCCTCCCAACATTCCCATAATTAAATACAATAACTGCATCATAAGTTGCAATTCTGACAACTGTAGCAGATGCAAATGTGTTTTTAGGGCATTGTTTCCATATGAGTGAATTTAGAGACTCATTTGGATTTTGGGTTTTGCCATGAACACACTTTTTGAGAAGTGCAGGATCGTCCAGAAACTTGTAAGTGGGCTTCAAAAGATCCAGGATACAATTTGGAAGCATCTCCTTGTGAATACAGGGGTTGTTATCCCTCTGAGCTTGTAGATATTTACACCAGCTAATGTGGCACAGATTATGAATAGGGTGTTCATCTGTTGACAACATATGGAAATCTGTAGCCCATACTGCACTTTTCATGTCATTTACACTGGATAGGTTCTGTCTGATAGCCTTGCCATAATACACTTTAAGAGAGTTTATCATCTTCTTTGTGAGTCTGTTGTGTCCACCAATGCCCTTTCCATCTTCCAACTTTTTGCCCTTCATGTCACTGACAAGTTTCCTCAATCTTGATCCCATTCTCTTCTAGATGTGACCTACGCATTCAAGTTCCTCAATTGAAAGTTCTCCATAAGGTTTGCTCTCATTCACAGACTTGAATGCACTGGAGCCACCATCCCTAAGGTATTTCACGTATCTGACACCACATTCCTTGACAGATCTCTTAAAAAATAATTTGCATACCAGCTCCTTCCATTCCACCACTAGCACCAGAAAATGTTTTGCTGCAGTTATGTCCTTTTACATCTTCTTCACATTCTCCACTAAGTGCACAGTTATGCCGGAATTTGCTCATAACTTGAACATCTAGTACCTTTCCTGTGTCAATACTTATGACACAACAAGATCTGTTCTAACATGACCAAAATCGTTCTCATCTAACCGGTCATTGTCTGCAATAGCTTCTACTGTAGCTGCTATCATCCTGTCCACACACACACATCAGAAATTATGTTTTCCAGTACAATTTATTTGTGAAAATCTCAGACATGGCGCTGGCATATTCATTATTCCACACAATAAATTTCCCCCTTCTCTCCCAACTCCAATGCACCTCAGTCCATAGGTAAACCTCATATTAGCTTCATGGTACCAGTTTCTGCATTTAGAAGTTTTGAATGAGCTATCAGCATCGCATTTTTTGCACACAATATGCAGATTGGCTGCCAAGCCTACTCCCTTACCATCATCTATAATCTGAATGTTATCACTACCACACATCTTACAAACACAAGAAAATTTCACTGCTGCAGTCAATAATTCAGTCAATTAATCTAAATCCAGTGTACCAAGATTCATGCTTCATTGCTAGTTTGTCGTCGTTTCTCACGTCTTCCGTTCACTAACTTATTCAAACGCAGTTTATCCAGTTTTTTATACACTCTTTGTGATCATGGCATAACTGAATGAAGAAAGAATTGAACAATTGTGTAAATCTCAGTCAGTATCACAAGGCAAAAGAAGAATTGGTTCATCAGAAACTATGCAGCTAGTTTGTTATTGATTATAAGATATGGAACAGAGTCAAAGATGATCTATAAAACCAAAGAGTATGTACCACAGCCTTCTACATGTATCCTACACATGTTTGGTTGAAAGTAATACACAGAATCGTCGTTCACTGAGCTGGTATTGAAGTTCTGCTTCAAAATGTGGGCATAGAGGGAGGCCGCATCACACTTTTAATTAATTTTCAGGCACTTCGGATGCAATTTCAACATTGAAACTTTGGGAACTTATTGTCCACGAGTTGTACTAATAAATAAAAAATTAATCGAAAATGGACATTTTTGGTCAAGTTCATCAACGTTCCCCCTTAATGTTCTACGCGTACAAAGATATGGGCTTCCTGCATCATAGCAGCTGCCAAAGCACAGTAGTGCCTGTTATCTGGCGCTCTCTGACGACTACTGAAACGAAGCTATTTCTAACAGGTCACGGGAAAATATTGCGAATGGTGGTTTGAAAAGCGTTACTTTCAAAGTAAATTTCCTTTTACGCAAGTTGAACTATGTGCGAGAATGTACGATGAATTTCTTAAATCACAGAGCGTTTGATGACGAGCCATTTAGAAGTATTTTGAGCCCAGATCAGACATTCATGTCGTCATTATGAGCAAATTGATGTAGTGCTATGGGAAGCTCTCTCTCCTCTGCAGTAGCTAATTTATTTGTGGAAAACTTGGAGGACAAGTCACTGGACTCTGCTAAAAATTTTACTGGCACATTTGTGTGATATATCTTTAAGTGTAACAAGTGCAAAGAATATCAACATTATATGTGAAAGCTTAGCTTCTCTTACAGCTTACTAACCTTAGAGATCAATATTATATGTGAAAGCTTTGCTTTTCTTGTAGCAACACTATGTATATTAATTTAAAACATTAACTTTTAATGTTTGTGTTTCCACACTACTTAACAGTGATGCTGTTATTAGCTGACTGCATCATGTGTCCTATGGTCTGAATATCCGCTGTCACTGGCTGGCGGGATCACGTGACATGAGCTATGACTGGCTTACAAAAGGAGATTTCTTCCCAGAGTTTTGTTTTCTAAAGTGCTGGGAAATTCTACGCCCGTGCATTAAAACATAACCATTCAAAGGATTGATAAGTTTTACAGTTCTGAGGGAAAATGTACTGTCACTTAATAACATGGAGAAAGTGTGTTTTCATCCATGAGAAATAGTATTTTTAACTGTGAAATCTGGGAAAAATTCGGGAATTTTTTTTCCTTGTCCGCATATACACCCTGTAATACAAATACTGGAATTGTTAACAGAATTGTTAATAAACACTTTCAAAAATTTCTGGAGAGAAATGATTGCACAATACAGTGCTTTGTGAATAGCACAGTGATAAGCAAAGTTACATTTAGTATGTAACAACAGTACTTTTCAAAGTTAATGACAACTGGAACAAGTAGAAAATTGTATTTACTTATTTGAACTTACTCCTTTGAGTTTGCCTCCAGACTTCTCCTTCTGAGATCCTCCAAAGACACATTGTTTGTCTGCTCCCACATTTGTTTCTCCTTTTCAAATTCTCGTCTTTTCTCCTCAAGTTCTTTCACTTGCTGTTCATAAGTTTTCCTCATTTGTTCATGCCGACGCTGAAGCTACAGAAACAAAGTTAATCTTGCAATATTATTTTTATTAAAATGATAAAAATACATATATCAATAACAAGAAGCAACTATGTGGTCATTTCTAAAGAAACACTAAATAAATTATGAATGTCTAAGTAGTTGGAAGTGGTCCAATCACTATTTGTCTAAAATTAAAATGAAACTTTTACTGGGTAAAAACACAAGAAGATAACAGAAATTAATAAAAGACATTGCAAGTTCTGCAAGAATGCAAATAATAATTTATGAGTATACCTAACAGCAGAGTCATTCAGGCGTTACCTTCACTCATTCATCACAAACATATTTACCAAAGGAATAAATCGAAGAATATCAATACAGAAGGAACAACAACAACAACAACGAGTTAGCTGGAAATTAAAATACAATATACTGGAATCAAGAAAGTGGAAAAGCAGTAAAAGAAATATCAGGAATAACTGGAAAGTTCTGGAAACACTGAACATTATGTGCAATTAAAACAACAAAGAAAAGAAACATCTTTGATAACATAGAAAATCAAAATTTCATCTGAAAATTCACAAATTGTTAAAATGCAAGAATACTTACAAATTATTCCAGAGATGTTTGTCAGACTTTCAACAATAAATACTGAAAATTGTGAAATACTTGCAAAATAGTTTGATGAACTGTTAAACTGCCCAGATCCAACTCATAAATTAGGATTTTCAGATTTTTGTGAGAAGGAAGAGGAAGATATGCTACCAAACACTACAGAAATTATAAAAATAATTTAAACTCTCAAAAACAAGAAAATCAGTCGAAAGATTCCACAAAAGCTACAATCACTTCTGTAATGGTCGTAAACAACGATTATAAAAGACCTGCAAATAGTTTTTGAAGAAACACAGAAAACAGAAAATATTCCAAAAAAATAGAAAGTTGCCCTAATAGATACTCTTCATAAGAACGGCGACTTTCAGATAAAGTCTCAAAAGTAAAGTTTGTGGATGAAATTAAGAGTGTGTCACGTATCACCATTTAAACTCTGAAGACAGAAACTATGTATTTAAGTAAACAGCCTGCCATTTGCAGTTTATTTTGCTGTGCTATCTGAAAATCCAACAGATGCAGAAATAAAAGTCAGTCAGTAGAGCAGCTTTAAAAATCTCTGCTGTCAAAAACATATAAAATGCCCTAAAATATTTAGACGGATCGGCAGTGGTCAAATAGAAAAGGTAAGATAGCTCAAGCATTTATGAGAGGGAATTAAAAAAAAGGGTGGGGGGTGCCTTGGAAAATCTGCCATAAATGAAACAATTCATAGATTGGAAAAGGGACATAGAACAACAAAAAATATTTACAATACAAAGTCCACATCAAGAACTACAGTACTAAAGTATTCCAACATGGTAGTGAAATCAGAATGCACCTACACAAGTACTGATTTATAAATTAGATTAACTGTAAATATCGGAGAGAAGAATCTTGACAAAAATTGTAGGTTCAGTAAGAAGCACAGAGACTGGGAAATTAACCTGTCAATTGGGCATGCCTACGTATAAAGTGCACCAATCACAAATGACATTGTCTTGTACCATTCCACCGTTATTTTAAAATCGTGAGCCCATACCTATTCTTTCATTATTGCTTCAGCTAGGTGCTAGTAATATAAAATAAACAGTGGGCTAGGTGAGAAAAAATTTATGATCTGTGCAAGAAAATGACCCCGATTCTGAGCTAGCAGCACACTCTCACAAAGATGCAGTTATGTATGGTGTAATTAGCGAACAAATAAGCGGTTGGCATGGATCTGATGTACTGCACTTTTTAATGCTTTGTAACTGTAGGGTAACAATTGTGTGTGACAACAGAGTTATATAATGAAAAGTTTATGTTATTATTGTTTCATTAAACAGTGATTCAGGTCATATAATATAAGTTTATTTTTTTGTAGATGTAATGTACGTTTATTTTATCATAGCTTAGTTAAATTTAAACTGTGATTTTGCTCATCCATATTAATTTTGCTAACATAAAGACAGCTATACTTTATATGTGTACAAATTGCGTCGCACATCTGCTTGTGTTATGAAAAATGGCATGCCCACTGATGAAATACAGGAAAAAAACAACAGAAACTATTAAAACAGAAAGAAAGATGACTGTTTTGGGCATTTCAACAGGATGAATAACAATATAAAAGCAAAGAAGCAGCAAAAAGATATCTTCAGATGGAAGGTATTAAATTAAGATGGATCCCAAGGTAGAAGTATTAAGAGAACTGGTTTTGACAGGTCTGAAAAGAAAAACCATGTTTAAGAGATTAAAGACGATTGGAGGAACAAAAAAGAAGGAACTGAAATTCTCATGTGGTCCCGAGTTGGCATGGAAAAGCAGCTGCAATATTAAAAATCTGAGAAATTACTACTACATGATTATATTTCATTCACTGTGGCTACTGAGAAAGAATTACAACACAATTACACACTGAAATTATGCCATTCACATATGCGGAATGCCTGTAGGTAAGTATAATGGATGAACTGGCAATTTTCACACTATCTATGCACGATCTGAACAAATGAAACTAAGACTGTTTCTACAAATAACTCAGGTCTCTTTTTCTTTAAGATTTCATAAATGATCAAACATGAAGCAGATTCACTTTGTAAAAATATAACCTATGTGAGACCCAAACATGTGACCTTCATAGCAACCAAGTAAGCTACCTTGACTCAACTGAATGTGACAAAGACATCTAAATCATAGAAAAAGTATTACTCTAGTTAGACAATGCCATCTCACATTATTCTATTAACACTTCGATTGCAACAACAACACACACACACACACACACACACACACACACACACACACACACACACACACACACACGAACCATTGTGGTCCAGGTGCTGCACTGAGTGCATAAGTATTTTGATGTGTTTGACATTTATTATTTCTTTTTTTCTTCCCCCCCTCCCCCCCCCCCCCACCCCCTCTCTCCTTATTCTGGCCTTTGGATCAGCACTAAGAGAGCTCCGACTTTTTGGTTGTTGTTGGATTATTGCTGCGATGTTCAATCTGAAGACTAATTTCATAGAGCTCTCCACACTTGTCTATCCTGTACAAGTCTGTCTCTGTCTGTGTCTGTGTTAGTGTTGCACTCTACATCCAACTGAACCTTCTTACTGTTATCAAACCTTGCTTTCTCTTTACTATTTTTACCCACACAGTTTTCTCCATTGCTAAACTAACTGTGCCTTGGTACTACAGGATGTGTCATATCAACTTATCCCTTCTTTTAGTCAAGCTGTGCAAGAAATTTGATCTCCCCCCCAATTATGATTCAGCACCTCCTCATTGGTTACTTGATTTTTCTGTAGCAGCATATTTCAAGAAGTATCTATTCTCTTCTTATCTGTAAAGTTTATCATTCACATTTCACTTCAGACAAGTACTTCCAAGGTATGTTTCCTAACACAAATTTGTAGTTTTTGTGAACTTATTTTTCTTTCCGGAAGTATTTTCTTATTGTTATTAGTTTATATTTTCTATCCTCCTAACTTTTTGCATACAGACAAGCAGATTAAAGTGCCTGCTTATGGAACACTGGGAGGTGTGCGGGACCAAGACTGAATTCGTCTCCCAGATTAGTGACAAGGGCAAGTGTGTCGGGCAGCCTGGATGTGGTTTTTAGGTTTCCCATATCCACTTAGGTTAAGTACCAGGTGGGTTTCCTTGTCCCTCTGATATATAATTTGCAAGCACTTTGGAGAACCACATGCCACTGACTGGATAGAGGACACAGAAAAAGAAGTAAAGAACTTCTTTCACTTATGGTATTATTATTGTGTCCAAATGGCAAAACTCATCGACTGCTTTTAGTGTCTCATTTCTTAATCTAATTGCCCTAGCATCACTAACTTAATTCCAAGTATTTGTTTTACTTTTATTGTTGTTCATCTTATCACTCTCTCTTTTTTTTCTCCCCCCCCCCCCTTCTTCTTCAAGTCACTATTTATTCATATCAACAGATCTTCCAAGTCCTTTGCTCTCTGAGGGAAATATAATCACTGGCAAACTCCAAAGTTCTTATTTTTTCTCCTTGTACTTTACTTCCAAGTTTATGCTCTGCATGCTTAATTTCTTGTTCATCTCTTTAGCTTACTTTACTACTAACTCAATGACAAATTAACTAACATGGTGGATAGCCTACAAGCGTGTCTCGCTCCCTTCTTAATTACTTCCTCCATTTCCTGTCTTGTGACTCTTGGAACAGCAAACTGGTTGGTGTATAAATTGTAGATGACATTTCACTCCTTTTACTTTATCACTGATAATTTACAGTAGGCAATGTCCACTGTGCTTCTATGGTCTAGACATTTATACACATTTATAGTTGCAATACAATCATATGTTCTCATTATACAAGTCTAAACAGATTATTTACTAGTTGTTATTTTTTGTGTTGTGCTTTGAAAAGTGGAAAAGCAAAGAGAGATTTAATCCATTTTTTACAAAATAATTTTCTTTGAACACAATCTTTTGGTTCTACAGCAAGTGACAAACTGGTAACAGCCTACGCTTGCTTAATAGTGCAGCTGAACTAGCATAGAAGTCCACCACAGCTAAGCAATGATAAATCTCAAAACTTCAACATGTGAAAAATCTGTACTCATTCACTCTGGACTGTTATGTGAATCAACCTCACCTGGGGCGATGAATGAGGGATGAAGATGTTATCACTTGCTAACCCACTGACTGCTATGGAGGAGTTAACGTGTCATGCTCCATCGCTCCCCAGGTCTGAGAATGTGTTTAAATGAGGCTTCAGGACTAGCCTTAAGCACTATTCACATGTTTATGCATCCCATCCTGCAGACCCCTCTCACTGCTGCAGACAAGTTACTTCCATATCTCAGTGAATAAAAAAGTTTTGAGTATTTATAATACAGCATATGTGCCTTCTTATATACTATCATTTGCTTAAAACCTCATTTTGATGTCCTGAACCATTTATGAAATGTGACAATTGTTATGACCACAGGATTCCCAATGCACAGGGACAGAATTAGGCATGCCGTACACAACTCTCCGCCAAATATAAAAAACAAAAAACCCCTGGTAGCAATATCAACAATGTAGGAGATGATAGCATGTTACTTTATGGTAAGTAGCAATCTAAGCTGCAGGCAGGCACAATTAAAAGACACTTACACATAAGCTTTTGACCACAACCTTCGTTGGAAAAAGAGAAACACACAACATTCATTCACACAATCTAGAACATCTCACAATACATGACTGCCAACTCCGGCAGCTCAGGCCAGAATCATGTGCACAAGGTGGGATTGCTTGTGTGAATGAATAGTGTTTGTTTCTCTTTTCCTGATGAAGGCTGAGGCAAAAAGCTTATGTGTAAGTCTCTTTTAATTGTGCCTGTCTGCAACTTCTTGTGTTATCTTTATGGTAAGCAGCGATCTATCTTTCCCTACATTGTAAATATAAGAAACAGTATCTTGAGAATGAAATTAGGTCTCAATCTGATCTCAATTTTAAATAAAATTTCAATATCTTATCTACATTTCATACACAGCAATGTATGAGCTAAAATTAACCTTTTTTTCATCAAATAATTTTCTTAAAATGAGATGATAAGTATTTCATAGTCGCAAGAATGCCATCTCTCACCACAGGTAGCAGCATTAGGCAAGCTGTACAGTGACTGTAAAACCGTGTTCAGCAAGGAATGCAGAGACCACGTCTGTAGCAGTCAAAGAGTTAATATTATAAGCTGCTACTTTTGTTTATAACTTCAAAACTTTCCAGATTCCATTTGTATCAGCTATTGAAACTACATCGCCTATTTGCAAGCACTTGTAACGTGTTACGTATATCAGTGACAATTGTCACTGGCACTGTGGGTACAATGCTACTCCCACCTCTCAACAAACATAGCAACAACACACAGTTTTGAAAATAAAAGGATTTATTTTGCAAACTCAGAAGCAAGCACACTGAGTAGATAAATGAGCATATGAGAACCAGGTACATTAAACATCTGATTGGCATCTAGCAATTGTGCTTCACAACTAGACTGTCATTACATTCTCTTAACGTGGGCCTGTCATGAGCTTACAGGTGTATTACATGTTTCAAGGTGGAATGCAGGGATGAGTTGGTCTTACCATCACATGGAGACTTTGTTCACATGTCATTACTTATCAGTCATTCTTGACTGAAACATGCAGCCTGCATGAGCCCTTGAGAACGTAATGCAAGAAACATACATATCAGCAGCATCACAACAAAGACCAAATAACTACTGGTGAGCAAAAGAGTGGATTAACTGATTTAATATGTGTGACTGACACAGCATACATATCACTAATCAACTGCTTATAACTGAGTGAGAGCGTACAACCAGCTTTATAGCCTTTGCTCAAAATCTTTCACTGAATGTTTCTTCGAACACTTGGCATTGGTTACCAACACAAACCATTATCACATATACCAATGGTAAGCTTTGCCTTTGTTGTCAAGACATTGCAATGTAGTGCGAGAGACTGCAGAAGCAACTGGGTGCTGTCAGGAAACTTAGTATCCTTCCACCTAACTGCTCATTCTGGCATCATTCTGCAAGAAAGACCTGCAAGCTGGCAGTCCCTGATTTCTTCAATAAATTATATTTAATCAACTAAAGATGTTATAGTCTGGCTACAAGACACACAAGTAATAATAAACACAACACTTTATTACTTCAGGAATATTGGTACAGGAAAATAATTGCCACAGACGCTGCTCTACTAATCTGACACATATAGGCTGAATGTAGAGATACGACTGATAGCGAAGCCGGCTGGACTTGACTCTATAAGCCATTGGCTGGCCAGTAGAGTGCACTACGGAGAGGCTGCATATGCATCCTAGAGTAGAGATCTTGTGACTTCTGTGGAGCACCATACAGCCACATGCCCGGATCACAGGTGTGGTATCTTATGCAGGACACTACATGTTACCAATCTCAATCTCTATGGGATGCTAGCAATGTACGGGGCAATTTAAGGAGTCTACTAGACGTTCTGAATTGCACAATTATGTGTAACTGATTTAAGTTGGATACTTAATTAATAAGACCAATATCTAATGCTCATTCCTCTATCAAACAGTGGAAACTCCAGGTAGGAATATTAACAATGTAGGAAAAGATAGATTGCTACTTACCGTAAAGAAAACACGCTAAGTTGCAGCAGGCACAATTAAAAGACACTTATGCATAAGCTTTCGGACCAAAGCCTTTGTTAGAAAAAGAGAAACTCAAACCATTGATTCACACAAGCTAGCACACCTCACACACACACACACATGACCACTAACTCCGGCAACTCGGCACAGTGCTGGTATTGTGGCCTGAACTGTTGGAACTGGCAGTCGTGTGTGTGGGGTGTGCTAGCTTGTGTGAATGAATGGTTCGAGTTTCTCTTTTTCTGAAGATGGCTGTGGCTGAAAGCTTACGTGTAAGTGTCTTAATTGTGCCTGTCTGCAACTTAGCATGTTATCTTTACGGTAAGTAGCTATCTGTCTTTTCCTACATTGTTAATATTTGTTCCTCGCTGTTACATTACAATCCAACTCATCATAGGGAGGTGTCGGCACACTAAAGATCTGAAGGCAGTTGCAGTGTGCCGACGCACATATCAGAAGAATTAATCAGCTGTGATGGCAAGACTACAACTTTTCCTGTCACACCCCTGGATAAGCATAACATCCTTTCGATTCCTCCCACAGTAACCTGCTACCAACCACCACAACATGCTATCAGGCATGATTATAGTCTCAACCAAGCTATTCTGCCTCTCCATCATTAACCATGAGAGTAGCTTTAAGTAAAACTGTTATCATGGACCTTACGAGTACCATAGTCCAGCCTCACTGCTCGTTAAACATATGTAAACAAGAGAACAGCAATTGATGACAACTTATTAACAAATCAAGTGAGTTTGAACTGTATGAAGATCCTGTGTCCTCAAACCTTCGTTTGATCAAATTTTTATAATTATTATTCATTTGGTCATCTGGCTAGCTATCACTATCAATTTCAAAACTTGTGGTACATTATGAAGCAACATCTGGTTGATGGGGAGAACAGGCAAAACAAATCTTTTGCTTGCTGAGTGGGTTGTGGGCTGGCTGGGTCAGGTGCTCCCTGCACCATCTGTTATTGTTATTATTGTGTTGTTGTTGTTGTTATTGTTGTTGTTTGTTGCAGTTGCTCAGGAGTCATGGATAAGCACAATCACGGATGGATTCTGCATACATTTTAGGTTTACTACAATTTAATATTTGCTATAATTTGAGACTCATCTGCACCAGGATCACATAGAACACATACACTTATTGTGGAATGCCTCCTTTTGAATAAATCAGCATACTGCTCAGTACAATTATTTGCTGTTAAGGTCCAGTTTTTGATAGTTGCTTCTCAATAATAAAAACACAAGTTAGTTAGCTTATTCACGACTTTTTATCTTTAGTCCTCATAGCTCAGATCAGAACCATTCCTGAAAGAATACCCAACCAAAATTATTAATCGAGTAAGGTACATGCTATTGAATTTAACAGTTGACCAGTCTAAAGTTTAACGGTATTGGACAAGCATAGTAAGAGTGTGTCTTAACAGACCTCTACCACCCAGTGACACCATAACTGGAAAGAGCAGCTACATACAATAAGTCCACACTGGTACAAAAAAATTGTTGGGATTATGTGCCAAAGTGAAGGACTGTTAGTGGTAATCAGATGTCTGGACACTGGCACCCAGATGTTAATGCTTAGGTCTCGCAGTTTGGATAAGATTGCAACCGCAGGAAGTAGTAGTTTCAAATGTTGGGTGTATTCCAGAATCACTTCAGTCATACCAGTTGTGAACAACTTTTTAAGCACCTTCTCCTGTAACTATCAGGTCCAGTCAGTGAGGTTTGATTTCTGTCCATGTCATCACTTTCTCATGCTTCAGATTCTTAATCTAACAATACCGACAGTCTTCAATAATCTCACTCCATCCAATTATGCATCAAATTATCTTCCACTACTTAAAGAAAGATGCCCCAATGTCACCACAATTTACCAACTGCTTGAACAAGTATGTAATTGCACTTTAACTGAAATAACTGTACTGGATGCTACAACAATCAAAAGAAGGAATTCGTCACTAAGTGTACAGTAATCTGTGTGATCCTGGCACAAAGGAATCAGATAGTAGTAAATAACAGCATGAAATTCCAGCAAAGAGTCACTGAGTGTTGAAGAGGGTGATTCAAATTTAAGAAAGATGCTTGTATTTATATACATTTTCCATTATACTGACAATCATTTGTGCATTTATCTTCAGGAATGAAATGAGTGCATCACATAATTAGTATCAACTGTTAACAACCAACAATATAAAAAGGCATCCTGCTGGAGATCAAAAAGAGTAAGGGAAATGGTGGTGGTGGTGGTGGTGGTGGTGGTGGTGGTGGTTAGTGTTTAACATCCCGGCGACAACGAGGTCATTAGAGACGGAGCGCAAGCTCGGGTTAGGGAAGGATTGGGAAGGAAATCGGCCGTGCCCTTTCAAAGGAACCATCCCGGCATTTGCCTGAAACGATTTAGGGAAATCACGGAAAACCGAAGTCAGGATGGCTGGAGAACCGTTGACCTCCCGAATGCGAGTCCAGTGTGCTAACCACTGCGCCACCTCGTTCGGTTACGGGAAATGGAAGAATGAAGACAGTGATTGTGTGGTATCAGAAAGTTGGTTGGTTGGGTTAAAGATTAAAGGGACCAAACTACAACGGTCATCGGTCCCTTGTTTCATAAAAACACAGAGCACAGTGAAACGATCCACCAGTCAGGCAAAGCACTAAAAGAAAAATTCCGGGGGAAGAAAAGCCCCATGGTCCATTGTAAGACAACACGGAAAACAGAGTACAGCAGCAAAAACAACATAGAGAACAAAGGCAGAAG
Source organism: Schistocerca nitens (assembly GCF_023898315.1). Taxonomy (NCBI): domain Eukaryota; kingdom Metazoa; phylum Arthropoda; class Insecta; order Orthoptera; family Acrididae; genus Schistocerca; species Schistocerca nitens. The sequence continues at coordinate 450,326,381 of NC_064619.1, forward strand.
GAATTAAAACTGCACAGCAGAAAACTGTGGCTGGCTGATCACGAAAATAATAGGATGAGCCAGCCTAAAAGTTTAGGGTGGAGTCGAATTACAACACAAAACTAATTAAAAGATACAGCTCCAAAGAGGGTGATGTAAAAAAAGAGAGAGAGAGAGAGAGAGAGAGAGAGAGAGAGAGAGAGAGAAAGAGAGAGACCTTTAAAAGCCGCTTGCACGAATAAAACTTAAAACCCGATCTGCCATAGAGACATTGTCACCTAAAAGAGAGGATAAATCACCCAGGAGATTAAAATCACGCCTGACAGCGGTTAAAAGAGGACATTCCAACAATATATGGGCCACCGTCATGTTCGCACCACAGCGACAATGAGGGGGGTCCTCTCGACGCAGCAGATGACCATGCGTCAGCCAAGAGTGACCAATGCGGAGCCTACACAGAACAACAGAATCCCTGCGAGAGGCCCGCATGGAGGAACCCCACACAGTCGTGGTCGCCTTTATCTGCCGCAGCTTGTTGGGTGCAGACAGAGTGCGCCATTCGTCTCCCCACATCCCAAAGACCCGACGGTGCAAAACCGTTCGGAGATCAGTTGCCGGGAGGCCGATCTCCAACAGCAGTTTGCGGGTAGCTTCTTTGGCTAACTTGTCGGCGAGTTGTTGGGTGCAGACAGAGTGCGCCATTCGTCTCCCCACATCCCAAAGACCCGACGGTGCAAAACCGTTCGGAGATCAGTTGCCGGGAGGCCGATCTCCAACAGCAGTTTGCGGGTAGCTTCTTTGGCTAACTTGTCGGCGAGTTCGTTTCCCGCTATCCCAACGTGTCCCGGGGTCCATATGAAAACGCCACCGAACGACCACGCTGTTCAAGAGCGTGAATGGACCCCTGGATGGCACCAACAATGGGATGGCATGGGTAGCACTGGTCAAGAGCCTGCAGACTACTGAGCGAGTCACTGCAAATGATGAAGGACTCTCCAGTGCTGGTACGAATATGCTCAAGGGCACGAAAAATGGCTGTCAGTTCTGCGGTGTAAACACTGCAGCCTTCTGGCAAGGAGCGCTGGTCGACATAGTCCGCATGACCATAAGCGTACCCCACACGGCCATCAACCAACGAGCCATCGGTATAGATAACCTCCGAGGCATGGTATGCGCTTAGGAGAGCGAGGAATTGGCGGCGCAAGACTGCAGGAGAAACTGAATGTTTTGGCCATCGGGAAAGTTCCAGCCGAAGCTGCGGCCGACGAATACACCAAGGTGGTGTATGTGGGCGGACCTGGAAAGCAGATGGAAGAGGTAAACACTCTAGTTCATTAAGGAGCGACCAAACACGGATCCCAATTGTATGGCCTGATCGCGGCCGCCGGTGTGGGATATGGACTGCCGCATTTTCGAAAAGGAGACGATAGTTAGGGTGACGGGGTGAACAACGGACGTGGGCAGCATAGTTGGCTAACAGTTTTTGACGCCGAATACGAAGTGGAGGAACCCCAGCCTCAGCAAGGAGGCTATGAACAGGACTGGTGCGGAATGCTCCTGTCGCCTGTCGAACCCCACAGTGGTGAACGGGATCCAGCAGTTGCAACGCTGAGGGCGACGCTGAGCCATACGCCACACTCCCATAATCCAGTCGGGACAGCACAAGGGCTTTGTAGAGCTGCAGCAGCGTGTGACGATCTGCACCCCAAGTTGTGTTGCTCAGGCAGCGGAGGGCATTCAGATGCTGCCAGCACTGACGCTTGAGCTGACGAATATGTGGAAGCCAAGTAAGCCGGGCATCGAACAGCAATCCCAGAAAACGGTGTCAACAACCCTGAGCATGGCATCCTGAAGATAGAGCTCAGGGTGGGAATGGGCAGTTCGACGCCGACAAAAGTGCATAACACAAGTCTTCGCAGGAGAAAATTGCAAGCCATGGGCTAGGGCCCATGCCTGCGCCTTGCGTATGGCTCCCTGCAACCGACGTTCTGCAACACCAATGGTGGAGGAGCTGAAAAAGATGCAGAAATTGTCAGCATATAACGTGGGTGAGACAGACGACCCTACTGCTGCTGCAAGGCCACTAATGGCCACAAGGAAAAGGGGCACGCTCAATACAGAGCCCTGTGGAACGCCGTTCTCCTGGATATGAAGCGAACTATGGGATGTGCCAATTAAAACGCGGAATGTCCGAACAGATAAAAAATTCTGAATAAAAATGGGGAGAGAGCCCCGGAGACCCCACCCATGCAACGTGGCGAGAATATGGTGCCGCCACGTCGTGTCATATGCTCTGGAGAAATCGAAAAAGACGGAGACGAAGTGTTGGCGCCTGGAAAAAGCAGTGCGGATTGCAGACTCAAGGAAGACCAAAGTATCGGCGGTGGAATGGCCCTGACGGAAGTCGCTCTGGCATGGAGCCAGAAGACCCCGAGACTCGAGCAGCCAACACAGCCGTCGACTCACCATACGTTCCAGTAGCTTGCACAGAGTGTTTGTCAAGCTGATGGGCCGATAGCTATCCACATTAAGTGGGTCCTTACCAGGCTTCAGCACCGGAACGATTGTACTCTCTCGCCACTGCGACGGAAAGACACCATCGTCCCATATGCGGTTGAAGATGGCAAGTACACACTGCTGACAGTCTGGGGACAGGTGTTTGAGCATCTGATTGTGGATGCCATCTGGCCCAGAGGCTGTATCAGGGCACTGTGCCAGGGCACTTTGGAGTTCCCACAAACTAAATGGGGTGTTATACGCCTCAGGGTGGCGAGAAGCAAAAGAAAGCCGTTTGCATTCCTCCTGGCGTTTTAGCGCGCGAAACGCGGGCGGGTAATTCCCCGACGCAGAGGCCCGAACATAGTGCTGTGCAAAATGCTCGGCGATTGCATCGGCATCGGTGGATAGCGCCCCATTGATGGTAAGCCCTGTGACACCTGTAGAGTGCTGCAATCCAAAGATGCGCCGAATCTTCATCCACACCTGGGAGGGTGAAGTACGGGAACCAATGGTGGAAACGTACCTCTCCCAGCACTCCTGTTTCCACCTCTTGATGAGCCGCCGTGCCCGAGCACGGAGACGTTTGAAAAAAAAGGAGGTTCTCCAAAGACGGGTGCCGCTTATGTTGCTGCAGAGCCCGCCGACGTTCTTTAATGGCTTCAGCGACCTCCGGAGACCACCAAGGCACTGACTTTCGCCGGGGGCACCCTAACGAACGAGGAATGGTACGTTCCGCAGCGGAAACAATCGCTGCAGTCAGTGTCTCAACCGCCACATCGATGGTACCATGGGGGAGAGATTCAAAAGTGGCAGCAGAGGAGAACGTTTCCCAGTTTGCCTTGCTAAATGCCCATCTAGGCAGGCATTCATGGGATCGACACTGGGGTAGTGAAAGGAAGATGGGAAAATGGTCACTACCACACAAGTCGTCATGGACTCTCCAGTGGACCGATGGTACAAGCCCTGGGCTGCACAACGACAGATCTATGGCCGAGAACGTGCCATGCGCCACACTGAAATGCGTGGCAGCGCCAGTGTTTAAGAGGCAGAGGTCGAGTTGGGAGATGAGATTCTCGACATCTCTGCCTCGGCCAGTAATCTTCGATCCACCCCACAGGGGATTGTGGGCGTTAAAATCGCCAAGGAGAAGAAAAGGCGTGGGAAGTTGGGCGACAAGTGCAGCCAATTCGGTCAGGGAGACTGTACCACCTGGAGGGAGATAGACACTGCAGACAGTTATGTCCTGGGTAGTCCTTACGCGGACAGCCACAGCTTCCAATGATGTTTGAAGGGGCACAGGAGCACTATATACAGAGGTAAGGACATACACGCAGGCTCCACCTGACACACAATTGTATGTGCTACGGTTGCAGTAATAACCCCTGTATCCACGGAGGACAGGGGTCCGCATTGCCGGGAACCAGGTTTCCTGGAGGGCAATGCATAAAGCAGGTGTCATGCTTAGAAGCTGACGTAGCTCAGGTAGATGGCTAAAGTAACCGCCACAATTCCACTGGAGGATTGTACAAAGCGTGTCCTGTAGGGGCATTCAGGCACTGAAAAGGCAAATTACTTCGCAGGGTCACATGCTGCCACCGACTGAGTGACGGACGTCGTTACTGTGGTATCAGAAAGGTAGTAGCGGCACATACCTCTGCTTCTGAGTCCTTAAGCTTCTGCTTCTTTTCTTTTACTTTCATTTCAAACACTTGTTCCATCTCTATTTCCATCTTCTTCATTTTTGCTTCATGTTCTCGTTTTTCTTCTTCCATCTGAGCTAGTGGATTCCTGTTCAAATATCAGAGAAATAAAATATTAATAATCTGTTAAAGATCAATAAAAATTATAGAGCATGAGTAAGGAAATAATAATTTTGTAATTTCATCGGAGTGTACGTATTTTTTATTGGGAGCAGCAATATCTGATTATCCATTTACACTCTTACTACTTTTCACAGTCAAATGTTCAAATGGCTTAAAATAACTGCATTAATGTTCACATTTGAAATAAAAATACAGTACAATCAATCAATACAAATGGCAGAAGGTTTTTGGCAAGGATGCAAAGGAGTGCTAAAGATTTATGCCTCCTTTTAAAAGCTGCACATGACCAATAAACATATTCAAGTTAAGAGAGCTAGGTCAGTAACTGAAGAATAAAATCAACTTAACAGCACAAGAGCCTATATTTTTAATGAACCTCGCACAACATCATTTTATGCCCACAGATGAGTTAGAAGATAGTCAGAGTAGGAACTGAAGCCTAATTGAAATATTGAATTTCACGAATATTTTTCAGACTGACAGAGAAGTAACACAAATGTATTATAACAAATAATTAGTCTAAATGTGGTGATATAAGTATTTCAAACCAATAAAGTATTTTGATGATGATATTCCAGGTATTTTTTTTTTATCACATAAAACCTACAAGAATCCTTAAAGACTGGTCAAGTGGCCAAATAAATGAACAAAGCAAAGGCATAATGCTCTGAAGTTGCTTTCATGTTACTGAAATATTATGTTACCTCCTCAAAACATTCTGCTGTACTTTGTTCATAGTTGGATTTTATCTGTGCTGACTTGTCAGATGCACACTTTTTCTGATGTACCAAGATATTTTCCACTTAATTAAAATAAAATGTTAGTTGGCATGTATCACATTTACAAACTAATCTCTAAAAAGAAGAGTGCTGGCTTATGCTGCATATTTTTTAACTTGCTCTATTATGTAAATACCTTCTACGACAGCACACTGAAAGTAAATAAGGTTGGTTGGTTGGTTGGTTTGGGGAAGGAGACCAGACAGCGAGGTCATCGGTCTCATCGGATTAGGGACGGACGGGGAAGGAAATCGTCCGTGCCCTTTGAAAGGAACCATCCCGGCATTTGCCTGGAGCGATTTAGGGAAATCACGGAAAACCTAAATCAGGATGGTCGGACGCGGGATTGAACCGTCGTCCTCCCGAATGCGAGTCCAGTGTCTAACCACTGCGCCACCTCGCTCGGTAGTAAATAAGGTATTTATTCCACAGAAGTGAGCAGTAAGAAGATTGTGTGAAGCAGATAACCACACATCTTGCAGACACCTCCCTAAGGGCCTTGCAATTCTTATGCTCAGTTCCCAGTAGATTTACTACTTCACAGTTTTGGTTGGTGATAATTAAAACTAGTCACACTTCAACAGTAATTTGTACGAATGCAAGCCAAGACACAAAAGTAATTTTCATATAGTCTTATCTCCATATTTAGGATTCAAAGTGGAGTAATGTTTTCTACTAATGAGCTCTTCCATATGCACCCATCCAACACAAAATAAAAAATTTTAAGTCTCATGTATTAGAAACTCATCATATAATTATATGTCTGGTTATCTACACTCAATGGCATAAGTTCTCATTAACTACATGGAAAGTAGCGATGTTCATTGTAAAGCTGCAAGACAAGTAATAATGTTGAAGTACATAAAAATATATGCATGGTGTCTGATCTGTTGTATATGGCCAACACAACAGGCACCACTATGTGAAACAGCAGCTGTTAATTGTGTGAATTGAGAGAAACCAACAACATCAGCTGCATTTGGGCTTCTGAAATAAATCCAAAGACAAGCGAAAGTTTGTGCTCGACCTGGACTCAGACCCAGATTTCCTGTTTAACATAGGCAGTTGCCTTGACTGCCTCAGCTATCCTGGCATGCTTCTCATACAACCCACATTCCCATCCTGTCGTACACAAGTAGCCTCCCTGTCCATTCTCCTCCTGCTGGCGACTCACCTGATTCCTACATCAGTTTGGATGTAACGTGCATCCGCACTGAAATAACTGTAAGAGGTATCACGCATGCAGACATGAAGATACACACACATGCCATGGGCATAAACCACAAGTATACAAACTACACTACTATATGGCCCAGTGTTGTGCATGCGCAAATCATTGCAGCAACTCTCAGAGATTCACAAGGATGCCTTACACAGAGAGCATCCCAGGGTGCCCCTGAGAGCTACAACACCAAGAATCGCTTCTTAGCTTTTCGCAGGATCAACGTATAGTTTTTTGTTTTTTTTGTTTTTGTTTTTTTTCTGGTAGGGGGGAGGGAGGGGGGGGGGGTTTGTAAGGGTCCTTTATCTGTGATGATAAAAAGTCATATCACCAACAAATTTTGGAGTTTCATAAACACCAAATCTACACTATACATAAATAGCTTCATTGATCCACCTTCTTAAGTCCTCAACACAAAAGGCATTGTACAATAGAAATAAGACCTACTTATATCCTTATTAAAAACTTCACCAACATTAGAAGTACAGTAAGTTATGACATCATGGTAATTAAGACTTTCGAGGCCAACAATACTCTCAGTATCTCCACAGTGAACAATAGCTGTGGTAAGCCATTCAGTGCCATGACTAAAGGCCACTGACAATACTGAAATCATTACTGGGCTCAAGGAGAAAAACAAAGTGAAGGTGAAAGACATTGCTCCCCAAGTTGTTCTTCAGATCCTTGCATTTTTGCAGGTGGTAGTTTGAATATTTCTCTTATAAAGGATGATAAATTTAGCCTTGGTACTGGATGGCCTACCAAGGCTATTGTTCGCTGTGGAGGTATTGAGAGAGTATTGGTGGCCTTGACAGTTTTAATAACCATGCTGTAATAACTTATACACTCCTGGAAATTGAAATAAGAACACCGTGAATTCATTGTCCCAGGAAGGGGAAACTTTATTGACACATTCCTGGGGTCAGATACATCACATGATCACACTGACAGAACCACAGGCACATAGACACAGGCAACAGAGCATGCACAATGTCGGCTCTAGTACAGTGTATATCCACCTTTCGCAGCAATGCAGGCTGCTATTCTCCCATGGAGACGATCGTAGAGATGCTGGATGTAGTCCTGTGGAACGGCTTGCCATGCCATTTCCACCTGGCGCCTCAGTTGGACCAGCGTTCGTGCTGGACGTGCAGACCGCGTGAGACGACGCTTCATCCAGTCCCAAACATGCTCAATGGGGGACAGATCCGGAGATCTTGCTGGCCAGGGTAGCCGACTTACACCTTCTAGAGCACGTTGGGTGGCACGGGATACATGCGGACATGCACTGTCCTGTTGGAACAGCAAGTTCCCTTGCCGGTCTAGGAATGGTAGAACGATGGGTTCGATGACGGTTTGGATGTACCGTGCACTATTCAGTGTCCCCTCGACGATCACCAGTGGTGTACGGCCAGTGTAGGAGATCGCTCCCCACACCATGATGCCGGGTGTTGGCCCTGTGTGCCTCGGTCGTATGCAGTCCTGATTGTGGCGCTCACCTGCACGGCGCCAAACACACATACGACCATCATTGGCACCAAGGCAGAAGCGACTCTCATCGCTGAAGACGACACGTCTCCATTCGTCCCTCCATTCACGCCTGTCGCGACACCACTGGAGGCGGGCTGCACGATGTTGGGGCGTGAGCGGAAGACGGCCTAACGGTGTGCAGGACCGTAGCCCAGCTTCATGGAGATGGTTGCGAATGGTCCTCGCCGATACCCCAGGAGCAACAGTGTCCCTAATTTGCTGGGAAGTGGCGGTGCGGTCCCCTACGGCACTGCGTAGGAACCTACGGTCTTGGCGTGCATCCGTGCGTCGCTGCGGTCCAGTCCCAGGTCGACGGGCACGTGCACCTTCCACCGACCACTGGCGACAACATAGATGTACTGTGGAGACCTCACGCCCCACGTGTTGAGCAATTCGGCGGTACGTCCACCCGGCCTCCCGCATGCCCACTATACGCCCTCGCTCAAAGTCCGTAAACTGCACATACGGTTCACGTCCACGCTGTCGCGGCATGCTACCAGTGTTAAAGACTGCGATGGAGCTCCGTATGCCACGGCAAACTGGCTGACACTGACGGCGGCGGTGCACAAATGCTGTGCAGCTAGCGCCATTCGACGGCCAACACCGCGGTTCCTGGTGTGTCCGCTGTGCCGTGCGTGTGATCATTGCTTGTACAGCCCTCTCGCAGTGTCCGGAGCAAGTATGGTGGGTCTGACACACCGGTGTCAATGTGTTCTTTTTCCCATTTCCAGGAGTGTATATATTACTAAACGACCCTGTTCGTGATACTGATTGGCACTTTTATTCAGCCCTTGAGTGGAAGATTCTGGGAGCGGATGCTTGCAATAAGACTTGTAGCACATTGCCTGCAGAGACAAGCCCTGCTTTCTTTCTCCAGAGCAGCCAGCTTATAGTATATAAAAGAAACAAACATGTAATTGATTAATGCATTACAGAAATGACATAAAAGTTTACAGTGAGTCACCAGTAGGACCAGATACATTTTCTTCAATCATTTTTGTAAATAAGCCTAACATTCGCCACACATAACACCTTAAACAGATCATCACTATATTTACAATAGCTACTTATTGTTAAGGCACAAAATACTGTTGCTTAGATAATGTTGGCAATGAGTGTAAACATTCTGGGGCAGCACAAAGTCAGCTGACTTCCATCTCTCACAGAGGGGCCAGTACATCATTCACAGTCCCAATTGTAAGCTACCTATGAAATGGCTTCCAGGGCCAACAAAAATTTGATTTTCAATATCTCTCAGAATTACTGACAGAATTTAAAAATTTAAAACCCTGTCATAATCTACTCATTAAGAGGTATAATCACCTATCAAAAGTTTAACATATGTCTTGAGGCACCGTAGCTCACTGCATGCAAATACCCAGACTATATTCAACCAGTATTTGAAAACAAGAGCACTTTAGTCACTTGCAAAAGAACTTTAAACAATTTTCTAGGTATGGTAGTGTGCCATGTTATAAAAAAACTATTACTGGTGGAACAAATGTTTCAGCCACAGTTACAGAGGTCTCCTCCTACATCTACTACTGTGTTTCTGCTGTGCAGAATTGCTGTATCTTGTCGTGACTGCTAGCACAGCATGACATTACGTTATGATTGGACACATGAGGCAGAAAGAGTGGGAACTTTATTGTAATAGGTTACTGTAATAGATAAAGTAGGGATCTGCTGCTCAAATTTTCAAACCTTTACAAAACTGTCTCTCACTGACAACCTCCAAAATGAGGGATGGCAAAAACTTTATCCCTTCATACATTTTTTGTACTTGTGCAGTAAAACTGCTGCATCAGGCATGAATCTTAATATATTACTTCTTCACTGTTAACTCTACTTGCAACATATTTTGCTGACCGTACTCGCATGTACTGCTGAACGTACTGGCAAAATTATATAACAGTACAACACAGTTCAGGAGATATGACATCATAAACACCGATATCCACGAAAAACTACCTTTTTCATACAACTGAGCACAATTACGCATACTATATGATGCGCCCACCGATTCTGGCTTATGTTGGTTGTGACAGGCAAATATATGGACACAGAGCTCGAGGTCTGAGGGTGCGAGCCATGCCGTGGAGTATAAAGTTTGAAGTCAGACTTGATGGATGGGGAGAGGCAGCTGTAGCAAACCGAGGGCACACTGCGACGGCCAGCTTTGGGAGCAGTGTTGTCTACACACCCGTAGCAGAGGCCAGCCCGAGGAGAGGCAGGTGACCACTATCAACGGAAGCATATGCGGCAGATCAAGGACGTCTGTTGGCGCAGGGCTCCTGGCTGTGGTACTGGGTTTGGTGCCGAGCTGTGATCAGGCTTTGAGGGCACCTTGTCTATTGAACTACAGTGAGAATTCCCTAACTTTACAGAGAAGTTCCTTGATTTTCCCCCAGCTCACCATAAGCTTGCTCTGTGTTTAAGACTTAAATCTTGTTTTGGGCTGTGAAGGGGAGGGAGGTGCGATGCTGAGGGTGTGCTCTGTTTTTCCACACTTAAGTTAGGGTTGAAACTTTGAAAGGTGCTGCTGTGTACGGAATGTCTCATTAAGATGGGATTGTGGCAAATAGGCACTTTCTGTCTGTTAAAGTGCTCTATGTGATTTGCCCAGCTCCTGAAATTATCCTGTACTGTGTGGGGATGCACTGACAATTGGAAAAGGTGATATAAAAAGTGCAAGCCAATGAAGTTTGATGTGCCATGTATGAATACCGCTTGGCTAATACAGTGTTATATTTCTGGTAAGGACTGGATTTAATTGTTTCTTTCCCTGGTCAGTTACACCCATCTGCTTCTAAGTAGTATTTGCTTATTCAGAGACTCATAATGTCAGTTGTTCTTTGGTATTCTCTCAATAATATCATCCCCGGTATTGTGTAAGTAAGCTGGCTGCTAGGCAATAATAGTCACTTGTTTAATTCTGCATTATTTTGTTTGTAAAAATTTAATCCAACTGTTTCTTTTACTGGTCAGTTGCAGCTGCCTCTGGATAAAGAATATTTGCTTATTAGCTGGTAGTTAATAATGGCCGCTTGCTTAAGGTTGTGCTAGTTGCTTTAACTATTAAACCTAACTGTTTAATTAGTTAAGTTCCTCGATGTTGACCTCCACCTTAAAGATTTCTACACTAGTACTTGCATCCGTATGAAACCTGCCGACCATCAGCTTCCACGCATTCCATACCAAGTAGTGCCTCCCATACACCCTAGCCACCTGTAGCTGTTGCATCTGTAGTGATGAGCTGTCCCACTAGAAATATATCAAAAATGTCACTGATGCCTTCAGAGTCCATAATTACTCTCCCAACCTTATAAAGAAACAGATTTCCGACACCTTGTCTCTCCAGTAACCCACAACTTCAAAAGTCCCATTGTCCAGCCACAGAGGAGTGTTCTCCTCTTGACTCAGTGCTACCCAGGACAAGGTCAACTGAATCAAATTCTCCACCAGGGTTTCAACTAACTCTTCTCATGCCCTGAAATGAGGAATGTCTTACCCACTATCCTTCCCACAGTGGTATTCCACTGCCCACCGAACCCACGTAATATCCTCATCCATCCCTACACAACCCCTGCTTCCAGCTGCTTGCCTCATTGCTCGTATCCCTGTAATAGATCTAGATGCAAGACCTGTTCCATACATCCTACTACCACCACCTACTTCATTCCGGTCACATGCATCACCTATCACCTCAAAGGCTGGGCTATCTGTGAAACCAGTCATGTGACCTACAAGCTAAGCTGCAACCATTGTGCAGCACTCTATGTGGGCATGAGAACCAACAAGCTGCCTGTCTGCACGAATGGTCACCAGCAAACTGTGGCCAAGGAGCAGATGGATCACCCAGTTGCTGAACATGCTGCCCAACACGATGTTCTTCATTTCAATGAGTTCTTCACAGTGTGTGCTATCCAGATCCATTCTTCCCAACACTGGCTTTTCTGAACTGCACAGGTTTGAACTTACCCTGCAATATATCCTACATTCCCTGGGCTCAACCTTCATTAGTCATTGTCCTTCAGCTACTTACACCTTCCCTATTCCCACTCCAGCACTACACAGCCGCCTAGTCCATGAACACACCCACAATGTTTTTACTTCTCTCCTAAAACACACTGGATACAGCTTTTTTTAAAACCCAAAAGTACAGCAAAATGCAGCAGGTACTTCTGTATTCAGGATATGGGCACTGAATCGCCAGACGGGTCTACAAAAAATTTTTAGAAAGTGATATTTAGCAGAGTTTTACTAGTACTGTGGCTAATGTAGTCAGTTATTAAAGGTCGGTCATCATTTGTTAGCCTTGTTCTCACAGCCCAGCTGGCCCCAACCTAACCCACATCACACTGTTTGCCTGCTACCACCAAGCAACGGCACTACACAGTCACCAGGGGAGTGTTTGTTATTCTTTGTGGTTCTTCAGTCCCTATTAATACATATATTTAAACTGAATATGGCTCTACAGTATCTTGGAAGTTTTTGTATGTCCAACCATGTGACTGATAATATCAAAACAATAGCGACAGGTGTTTCATTTTATTACATATTTTGGGAGTGTTCTATTGAACGTGCACATAGAACCTCACTTCAAAAAACGTTTTGTTTTCAATGACAAATAAACCAATGTTTTCCTTTGGTAATATTCTTCAAATGGTACACATTATTTGTAGTATTTATTTGGGGTTACTCAAATCTGTTACTTGCAAAAAACTAAAATGCAAATATCTATCAGTGCCCTAGAGAGAATGAGGCTGATGGCTCTTTGGAGAGATATCAGGTATATGACTCCTACCTTTTCTTCTTAAATAACTTCCAATTTATTACAGATCTTTGTAACCTCTTTTCTCCTAGACAAACAAAGACTAGGGGATAATGAAACAAAGACCAACAAATGTTAATAATTATGTTAATCATCTCGATACAGGCATCAATGTATGTTTTCAAAAATCAGCTGTGGCATTTTATTGCACCAGGACAACTGGCCTGTACAAAACAAATTCAGTGATGTAACTCTTAAGTCTGACAAGAAATTGTGGATCAAAAATACGTTACTATTGGGGATTTTTGTGTTGTTATTGCAGACGTTTGAGTGCCACAGTACTCAGAAGTTCATCCACTTTCCATGGAAATAAACACCACCAAGGCAAGCGACAAATGATATTTACATCACTCTTAATGGAAATTGGTATTGTTGAGGCACAATAGGTATCACCACACTATAAACTGGAGAGTGATTTTCTGTGAGACAACACAGTCTCTGGCAAAAATAAATAAATAAATATTTTATCCTTTCTAATATTTTACACACAAGTAAGACTGTACTTCAACATGTTCAAAAATTTCTGTAGAAAGTGGCATAAATGTAACAGTAGCCATTAAAATAGCCACAACAGCAGCACAACAATCTCTATGTTCTCAGAATTTATTGTTAGACCTAAAAAGAGTTGCATCGGTGAATTGGTTTGTTACAGGTCTGTTATCCCTGTGTGTGTGTGTGTGTGTGTGTGTGTGTGTGTGTGTGTGAAGTTATGAAAATGTATCCAAGTTTGTTTCATGGGTCCTTGTCCACTATTTGTCTAGGTGAGGAGGGATTACAATTATCTTTGAGTCAAAACTTATTTGGGGCAAAAATGTTACCTCCCCTAGTATACAAGTAATGTAAAAATCATCACATTCTCCAGTCCACCTACAATCTTTCCGCCCTCCTCTCTTAGTTTATTCCTCTAATTACTTATCCCATCGTAACAGCTGTAGTCCTCCAAGATTTGCTAACATTAGTGTAGCTCAGTCTTTCATACATACAAATTATGTATATGTAGTCTGTAAACCAACTTGTTCTACACCATTTCAATAGAAACTGTCAAATGATCTATGAAACATGAAATTAATCATCCAAGACATTGAGACAATCCTATTGCTTTCATCTGCCCACTGCACTTGAGTCATCGATGCCATTTGAATCGGCCTGTTTCTCTTTCACTGTCTTACTCGTACTGATCTTAGAGATAGGGAGTCCATACCATCATGCTGTTGTCGGATTTCTGCCTTTTTTCCAGTTATTTTTTGCAGTTCTTTAATTTCATCACTCACTCATGCAAGAAGGTTACTTCCACTGATTAAGTCTCATTTCCCAAATTTTCATGTAGCCTGCATAATGATGATGATTCTTATTTCAACTAAATACAGCTTCTTTAACATTTACTACTGGTACACAGATAAACAACATAAACTTGCACACAAATTCAGATTTAAAAATGGCAACAACTGTTCATGTTAAAAGCAGTTTATAATATGTAAATCAAGCTAAAGATAAATTGCAGAGAGAAAAGCAGCTTGGCTATGGCATACAAAAATGGTCTTGTTTAAATTAAGTACTTATAGTACTTTTGTTCTCAATAACTTACCATACTGTCATGAAACTGTTCATCAATCCTTGAGGGCATAAACTGAACACAAGGATATATATTAGAAATTCATTTTACTGAAAATGGAAGTGAAACTGTACAAGTGTATCAAACCATTTTTGCATGCACATGCCAAAGATTTATTTATGTACACACACACAAAAACACCCCCAAAACCGTACAAATGATTATCTAGTTCACCTACTTCACTGGATGTCTTACAAACATTACAATGTCTATTGGAAAGATCTCTGATGATGATAACCTACACTATACAAACGTGCACACCATAAATAGATATTTACACACACACACACACACACACACACACACACACACACACACACACACAAATTCTGTTCTGTACAGTTTCCAAATATTATCTTTGAACATAGATAAATTAGTTCTTCAATTTCCATCAGCCTGGGTACAACATTTGGCTGACTGCTAACTAGTATAACTTTTTACATTGGCAGTAGTAGTAACAGTAACTGGGGAGAAGCAGCAGCAGCATTAACAATATCACCACCACCACCACCGTGGTATTTGAACCTTGGTCTGCCTCTATATTTTTACCATCCTCACTTCTCTCAGTTACGGAATTCATAATTTCTTGATGCTCCAGGATGTGCCCAAGCAACTGATTCCTTCTTTTAGTTAAATTGTGCCATACATTTCATTCCTTTCCAATTTAATTCAACACCTACTCATTCATCATTTGATTTATCCATCTAATCTCCAGCATTCTTCTGTTGTATAACATTTCGAAAGTTTCTATTCTTTTCTTGTCTGAAATGCTTATCATCCAAGCTTCACTTCCATACAAGGCTACACTCTAAACAATTATGTTCTACACACTAGCATGTTCGTAGTGATGTAGATGATTTAGGTAGTGAAAAATGCTGGATATCTTTAAGTTTCTGCCATGATGCTTTGGCACATTGTCTTCTGTCTAGTTTTAAGATGTATACTGCCAAAAGTACTCTGAGCATTTCTTTTTAGAAACTGCTGATGCACACACAGTATACTCTTACAGCACCATGCAGCCATTACTTGTATGCACACGCTACGGCTGTAAGTCTGTGCATGGCTTAGAGCATCCTCCATGGTGAAATCTCACCTTATCAATATTAGATCTATCACAATTTAATAAAATCCTAGAAAGACACTGGTAATGCAGAGCACAGCATTTTCCAATGACAGGGTTCCATGCAGTATGCAAATAATCCAAACAGACCAATTGGGACAGTCGTTTCCAGTTGGAAAATGTGTGGGTTCCAGTCATTAGGAACCTTGATGCTAAGCATAACTAGCATATTTCTATAATTTTACAAAATTAAGATGATTAATATATCGATAAGAGAAGATCCCACCATAAAGGGCTCTCAGAGCAACACACACATTAGAGAGAGAGAGAGAGAGAGAGAGAGAGAGAGAGAGAGAAGGTGTAAGTACTTGAGGAACACCTTTACAATGACCTACTTGAACAAAATGATGTGCAGGTGGGGTCTTAAATGCTGTTGCTGGATATAATGCAGGATTTCATGCTTACTGTCAGAGCACATGCAAAATATTGGCCCTGAATCTTGTGTACTGGAACTGTCATGTATATAACATGACATTTCTTCTGTCCACCACACTGCAAAATATATCATCCAACTCAACGTGCTCCCCCATCACAACCATCTAAAGCAAAATTCAAAATACGAACTTACATCATCATCACTTTTATAGGAATATACTGTCAAGCAGAAAGGGAGGGGTAGAATAACCTAATTTTCCTCTGCTTGTGTATTCTCTTCTTTTACATATTTTTCTCTTCTGTTTGTACCTCACATTCTCTTTGCTTTCAATACAGTCTCAGTTTCCAGCTATTCTGGTTACTTATGATTTCTCTCTAATGAACAAAAGCCTCATCCCCAGCTATCTTACAGTCCTCAAAAAGCACTTTTAGTTTAAATGCTACTCCACTAATTTCTTATATGTGTCTGCAATTTTTTTTGTATGCCCTGACACACACAAATCTACATAGTTTATGCTCTCCAAAATAATGTCTTATCTTTCTTTAATCTTCAAAACTGGCATAATTTTCAAGATAATTTTAAATAACACAGAAGAAAACCTATAACTTAAACATATCACTGAAACTTCACTGTTCTGCTCCCCTTTGCTTGTAAAATGAATGGTAATTCATCTTCTCTCTACAGTAGTCTTTGTCCTATAAGCGTCAATAGTTGTCATGAAAAAGGTGGGGGCAGGGGGGGATGAAATGAGAAAACTTCCATTAAGCTTCCTTCCTTCTTTCTCCCCCACACCTTTCCATTTTTTCTTTAAGTGCAGCAAAATATATGTTAGTTCTCAGTACAGAATACTGAGAAAGGCCAACTCGTACAACATTTACATCTCTTTATTACCACAAAAATTTTATTCAGTGAAGTTTAAGTAGGTATGTTTGGTCTACTTACTATTATTCTGAACTTTTCCCCCCTCTCCTTTACAACTACAACAGTCCACAGCAGTCATGTGACTATTCACCTGTCTTCTACAAACAACCACGTACCAAGAAAAGAGATTATAACTACCACAACTTCATTTCTAATTGGGAGGAAAAAAGTGCACTGGACTACTAAACAGCACTGAGTGTTGATTTCTAGTAGATAATAAGGCATGGAACAGCTGTTGCATGTAAAATGATCATAAGCAAAATTCTGAAGAATTTAGAGAAAAATTTACTAGCAATGACTTACTGAGGTTTTCTACTAATTAGGAAAGAAAATTGCATACATTACTCATTCTGCACATTTTTCTTAGAAAATACATCGTAAAGGTGTATTATCACTTACAAGGCAAAAACATTAAAAATGAGTGTATTTGGTCCTGCATTTGTAGCATAGCGCTCTGCACACACAAGTTATACCATAAAGCAAAGCAGGATGAAAAGGTATCTTTTAAGAACCATCTCTCCTGTTATAAAAAACTTATCTTCTAAATTTCTTGTTAAATTCTTATAAGAAACCCTCTGCTTTTTTTGGTAGAATAAAATCATTGCCTTCCTCAAATTTTTCCTCTGCTGGAAACTTCTTAATATAGAAGAGCTAGGATCAGGCTCTTCTCATTGCTTTATTGGAAGAACTTTCCTTGCATTCACCTCCATAAACTCAGAAAAGCCGTCGAAAATAATGCCAGGAAAAACAATCTACTGTGAACAACAGACTGTCAGTAAACTGTGCAATAAATAGTGTGAACTACTTGAAGAAATTTTGTTTATTTCAAATTGCCAGTACTCTCCTCCACCCCATCATCATCATCATCATCATCCCCCCCCCCCCCCTCTCCAATATTCAGTACCAGCAAAAAGAAATTATGCCTCACTACCTTAAGTCAAGCCTGATGTCAGGAGTGATAAGACAGAAAACTTTTTGTTCAAGCTAATTGGAAGCCAGACTATTTTCACTCTGTTGTTAATTCTCATACTGCCTATCCAGTTATCTTCAACGAGCCCAAATATAGAAACTTGTCAACTGGTTCCCTGTCTTCATTGCTAATTCTCCGACTGCAATTCAATGGCACCACTCAAGTGTGTAATGCCGTGAATGTACTTGGCTGCTACACCCATTCAGTACTGATTTGCCTCGGAATGGTTGACTTCTGTACAAGTTTGAACACATACAGTTGTTTATCGTTAAGCCGTGGTGTAGTGTGAGGTCCACTTGACTATTACACACCTTATTTTTTACTCTAATCTCAACAGGTGGTATATCAATGCACAATCTATTTGAGGTCAGATCTTTCAGCATTCCTACACCGAACTTTGCAGTTTGCTGTAACTCTAACAGAGGACATTTCATTGTAATTTACACAACTTCACTGTCGATGGAATCTCACTACATGTTGGTATTTCTTCTAAACCCAACAAATGATGTTTCACTGTACATCCAGCAGTTTCTTGAGTTTTCGCATTTTGCTATGAGGCTTGTGACAAATACATTACAATAACTGCACTGTACCAGTTCTTTTCCTTTTCTTACTGCTAATCTCCCCCAAAATTTTGAAGATAGAATCCGTTGCCTGAGCACACATTACATGAATTAACAAACTAATGTAAACTAATTTCCCCTGTGAAACCTGTTTATTCAGATTATGCAATTCACTGTTCTGAACGTTTTGCTGCAAATGATGTATTTCAAAAGTTATTGTATTTCAGAGTTTTTGACCTAGAACGCATCCTTAAAAGTCCAGTGAGCTGATAAACAGATTCAGGAAAGTAGTTTTTCTTGGAGTCAAGTTTTGGTCAGCATGTAACTTGCTCCACATTTTCAGTATTCTCTATACTGTGTGCTCTAGTGGTGGTGTTTGAACTAGCCTCAGATTTATTTGAGGATATGAGCAGTGACTATTAGAATCAGTCATTGACTTAACAAGTAACATTCATAAACATGCCACAGTACATTAACTGCACAAACATTTTCGATCTGTAAGGAGGCCTGGTCTTTAGCATTAGAAATCAAACTCTGTAAATAAATATGCGAAGTGATTTCATGTTAACATTTGAAAAGAACTACTGGACTTCTCTTTTTATTTATTAAGAGATATAAACCTATCATGAACATTTTCAGCTAAAGGACCAGTGGCGCAGCTACTGAGAGACAACATTATCGTCACATATGTTTGTAGAGAATGCAACAAAGCGTTTAAATATTGTAAATAATTACATTAATTCTCTCAGTGCCAATACAAATAATAGAACAATTAAAAAAGGTGAGGGATGACATATCTGAAGTTATCCAGTGTACTGTGACAAAGCAGCAACTAAGGCATGGACAATGTGTGACCCAGGCAGCAATCAAAAGGTTAATTTGTGCTATTTTCTGATGGCTGTGTTCATTGTATAGTACAGTCTTGTTATTATTGATTTGAATACCCGCCATCAAAGTTTCTGTATTCTTCCCACATTACACTGAGTGCAAATACTGCTCCCCCTCCCCTTGTAAGGTTAACTTAATTCCGCAAGACAAAGATTTTCATGCCGTTTAGCACTACTTTTGTAGGGCCAACAGCACATCTTAAGAGAAAAAAAAAAAACTCAATACATTTATAAACACAGCTAGACTGTATCTCAACTTGCATGCACAGGAATCCAAGTGAAACCATGACAGCCAAAAGTTACTAACATAATTCATGAGCATGCAGCAGTACCAGACAAATTACAGCAGGATGCAATGATAGTAGTGGCTGTGTATTTATGTTCTACATATCCTAAAAACTCTTAATACTTCACACATAAATAAATATGACAACCCCAAAATAGAATGAAAGTGACAAAATACATTAAGATAGTGACAACTATAATGAAAACAAAGCAAAGGTGATTCCGAGCTAGCAAAGTACAAACTGGAACACAGCTTTTATCGTATTACATACAAACTGTTTGCAAAGATAGCAGATATAGTAAAAGAAATCAAAACACAATGGTCTTGAGAAGAGGGCTTGAGGGAAGAGAGAAAGGACACCGTATTTCCCTCTTTGTGTCTTCCGTTACACACTGTGTGCAACTCTAATCCAAGTTTTGGTAAAACATGTAACTCTTTGTCATACCAGGCATTTGTCTGAATGTATTGCATTCCTGATTTTCTCTTACCTGGCAAACTGAATTGTGAAGTATTTGCAAACTAGCATTTACCTCTAGAGACCTGTGCCGCATGCAAACTAAATCAGATACATCTGGTAGGGGTATGAAGGCTGCCTTAATGGGATGACCAGGGTGATTGTTTTTTGTATACTGGAGAGGGTGTGAATCAGAAGGGGACAGGAACTCTTTATAAATATCTTTTTTTACCTATTTCTCCTTAGTTCAAAAGTCAATAAAAATTTACAAGAACCTAAGCCAGTACTTATCACCAGGAAGCAAAATTTGAAGTACTGCTAAACACAAAGTTAAAAGCAGAAAAGCTATATCTAATTTATCAATCTGTTAGTTCTTCCTCTGGCAAGTAGAATTAAATGCTCTGCATAATGTGATATTTTCATCTTTGGCTTCCTCGTGTGAATGTTACGAATTTTTACAACTTGATAACATACACACTACAGAGGGTGTCCCAGGAGAAATGGCAAATATTCAAGGGTATGGCAGAAACCATCTTTTGAAGCAAAGAAACTTCATACGAACATATGCCTTATTCCCACTGGTTTGCATGGCAGTACACATATAATGTACATTGTTACTCATTTCCTGTATTATTCAGTACATTGATATTGTTTGCAAAGTACCACCGTAGTGCAGAGGATATCGAGACAGACAATTTGATAAAGGACAATTGTGGTCTACCAAGTCACATAAAATATGTCACACCAATTAACAAAAATTACCTAAGCTACAGCACATGCACATCTACACATGTACAACAGTTAGTAATGATTACAATATGTGTTTTACAAAGTATCAATTAAAAATGCATATTTTGACACATTTGCCTCCAAGCAGTATCATACACATCACATGATAGCTGTTGCATAGTTAACAATAAATGTTTGAATATCCCACTGTTAACTTCAGTGTATTTGCGCACTCTCAGGAGAACATGTTGCAATTGTAGGAGAGCCTCTGCACATTCCCCAATGAGAGGAACAGCATCCATGATGCACCATGCAGTTCATCTCATGATTTCACTTTTCATTTGTACACCACAGACTTCATCCACCCCATAAACAAATGTCTAATGGCGTATGGTCTGGTGATCTCAATAGCCAGTTAACCCTAACATGATCAACCCAGCGATTAGGGTACACGCGGTTCAGGTGTTCCCTCACAGATCTGATAAAATGTGGAGGGCCTCCATCTTGCTAGAAGTACAATGCAATCTGTGTGGCCAAAGGAATGTCTTCAAGGTGTTCAACAAACAAATTTTCAAAAAAATTGCAAGTAATTCTGTCCCATCATTTGCTTTTCTAAAAAGCCTGGACCTATAAAACATATTACTGATCATACCACACCAAATATTGATCGAAAAATGATTTTAAAAATAGGTTTCCACAGTAGCAGGTGGATTTTCCTGTCAACATCGGTGATTGTTGGATGTGTTGTTGATTCCTCCCATATAAACATGGCTTCAGCAGTGAATGGTATTAATGGAAGCAAATGACAACTGTCATTTTACCATTGACAAAATTCAAGTTGTGTGGCATTGTCACAAATGTGAAGACTGTAGACACACTGTTTGTGAAATGGGTCCAAGTTTTCTGCATGTACTGTCTACTATACAAGAGTTCGTGCAACACTGATACATTCAAAATGTCACCCATGTGTTGGCAGTAGGACTATGCTGCACCATTTCACCAATGTGTTGCTGTTCTTGCACAGATTGTTGAACTACATGTTCAGAAGAAAATTGGTGAAATTTTAGCCTGTGTGTGTACAAACACAGTTAACCAATGCTTCTCTCTGATAACCTCCCAATCCCTCCCACTACTTCACTCACAGCGCACCAAGGACAACTGTGCATTCCATGGCAAAAAGACATCCTGAGCAAAGAGCCTGAAAGTGACAAGGTAGGTTGGACTAGAATAAAATGTTAAAGAGGCTGGGTGGGTAAGAGGCACATGTGCACCACTAGCCCAAAACCAAATATATATTAAATGTGTTGTATCTCAGAAACCAATCAAAATGGGGCATTTGGCCATATGGAGTGTTTTTGCATTAAACATGCTTTCTTGACATATGCCTGAATAGTGTCCATTCCTCCTGGGACATCTTGTATAAGAGAAATGCAAAGTACAAAGAAGGTGCATAAAAAGAAAAAAATTATGGAGGATCACACCTTCAAATTATTTTCCTACATTATTCAATGAATCTCAGCTCAATGTGCACTATGTCCAATACAGGTGACACAAATGTGACATGTTCAGTAGAACTGTGTTGGTCATTCCATCAGATATATAAACATCCACTGAGTGTCAAACACAAAAACAGCCATAGTGCACTACCTTAACACTTAAATTTGGTTAACACAGCAGAAAATTGGCGTGTATTGTGTTTGTCAGTTAGGCACAATATTAGTAATTCAAATGGTTGTATCTCATTTCTGAAGACCCTGGAGTTTCTTTTTGACATCTAACTTTACATTCACAACTACTATTTTTGTGTGACTGAAGTGATGTTTTATTGCAGTTATGATACTACAGTGAATTTTTTCTACTGTGCGATTCTGGTACCTATCGTCTTCAGATTTTGCCTTCCTTAGTTCCATTTAAATTGTCCACTACATTCTCAGAATGTACAGCATAACTAATTCAGACTTGAGTGAATCTGCTATTGGAAAGGAGGACTCAAAGTCTCCATTGACAAGGAGGGATTTGACATTTCTTCATTGAAAATAATATTCCGGCAGTACATGAAGATACAATGAGTGAGTATAATAAATTGATCACTTACTTATTTGATATCCTTGTTGGCTTTCCATCACTCCCAAGACCAGCAAGTTTTCTACACCTGAAGTTTTCATAGTGAACATTGTTGGTGACATCTTTCAGGTCCTGAAGATGTGTACGGATGAGCATGTCTCGTAATGCAATGAAATCACAGTGCTCGAGGTTTTCCACTAGCAGAAACAAAAGGATAACAATTACAAGCATGTTCTATAATATCTTGTTGCTTAAGAAATTGACCTAATATGGATTTAAAAAAAAAAAAAACAGGTATTTAAATTTTCATGTGAAACACCACTATTTTACAAATTATGAGATTAGTCAATAATGTGACTAGCTGTGATATGCAGTCTGAGGATTATTATATTTAGTGTTAAGAACGACAGCTCTGTCAAGGTATTGCTCCAGCATTCACCGTGAAATTAAACACTAAACTGATGACCAGTTCATACTGAAGATGTGATGAGTGATTTATGTCAGACTTTAATCTGACCTTTACTTCTAAGTCGCATCACTGGCTTATAGGTTTTCATGAAGTGCTAATTATAACAACAGAAATTTGGTTTTATAAAGAGCCCTTGATGGAAGTGAAAAGCCTTGAGAATCTTCCTTTGTAAGAACTTGCAGCCAATGTCAATATGCCCTACTCCCAGTTTACATCAATATTATCTTACAGCAATTGGCATCCTCTGATGACTACATTAGAGAGAGAGAGAGAGAGAGAGAGAGAGAGAGAGAGAGAGAGAGAGAGAGAGAGTCTCTCTCTCCATAGGGCAATGAGAGTTGGTATCCCCATTTCCTTCCTCTGACCTTAAAACAGACATACTCAGCCTGTTATCAGTCTGACACGGACTCCAAACCTGGGGGGCAACTCCTCATTATTCACATTAACAAACTTCCACGGGTGAAAGAGGTGATAAGTGACAGAAATATATACTAAGATTGACTGGGGATTGAACCTTAGATCTTCGGATCTGTAGTCTAAGTTGTTCTGTGTAGCCAGCAGAGTTTGAACAGCTACATTGAAACATTACGAACAACACTTCACTTCTCAGTCAATGGTCTCAAAATTCATGCAATGAATTATGCGACACCCAGCAGCATCTCATTGTCCTTCAGCTGTGACATGGCAGGGGCCACTCAAAGAATATGTCATGACAATTTTCATTTTCTTAGTTTTTTATCCCCTTCCCCTCCCTCTTCAGGTTTCAGTTTGCACTAGTATCAGTTCAATGTTGTCGCATCATCACCGATCAATCCATTCTTTTCATTCTGAATTTTCTTTTTCCTTTTCTTTTTTGTGTAACTCCAAGTTGACAGATCAACATTGAAAGACCGAGTCAGCTGGGCAAGATGCAATGAAATCAGCTAGTCATGACAAAGACTTAATGTAAAAGAGCATAATGCCTCATTTTGTAACCACAATCAAGAACATAGTACTCTATTATGGATTGTGGGGTATTGTAAAAAAGGCACTTCATGACAGTAGTGTCATTTGACTCTGAAATTGGTGTCATCATGACAGAACACACTACATAACAAACATTTTTTGGCTCTGTTATTTTCATCAGAAGACGAGAAAGGTTTAAAGGATTTGTGTGAGTTTATACTTATTGTGAGATTACTTTTAAGGCAAAAGTGAAAAATTTGGATGACTTACCTTCAGCTATTCCCCAAGGATACTTCCTACCCCGCAATTTCTTGCCATCTACTTCAATGACAGTGTTTGATCCAACAACAGCAAATGGAACTCTGTCTTTTAATGTTTTATTTACTTTTGACTCCTCTTCATCCTCTGGGTCCGGGAATTCATAGATTTTAATTTTATGTTGTGATATTTCATTCAGGATCTAAACAAAAACAACCTACTAAGCATTTAACTGTATGGGTATTTAATACTTCTATTTAGCATGAATAACAAAGCATTTTACTGTCTAAATTGTGGTGTGCTGACGTCTTGCTTCCTTACCCAAATGAATCGTGACAGCTCACACTTTTCTACAAGTTTTTTCAGTCACACATTAAATGTCACTAGCATTCCATCTACTAAGAGTTATAGTTATATCCATTTATTTATACTTATGTATTTATAATATTGGTGGTTTTTAATCAAAAAACAAAACGTATTTTTAATATTAGATAGATTTAATATTAGATAGATATGGAAACAACTGACTTGCCTGTTTTTTGAAATGTGTACACTCGTCAGGTGTCATGGTATCAGACTTTGCTATCACTGGAATGATATTTACTTTGTCATGCAGCCTCTGCATGAACTCAACATCTAATGGTTTGAGTCCGTGGCCTGATGGGGCTATAAAATAAAGGCAGCAGTGGACTCTGTTGTCCACAAGAGTTTTTCGATTTACTCGAGACTCCGCATTCAAATATTCTTCGTATTTTGATTCGATGTAATCGATAACTGGTTGCCAACTAGAAATGCAATGCATGTTCATGTGTAACAATGCTGCAAAAAGTATGGAGAACTGCACATGACATTACTTACTGTCTACAAAAGGAAGGTAAGATTTGATTTGATTCAAATTTACTGGATACTATATTGTGTTACTGGTTATTTATAAAAACAAACAAATGGAAAATAAGGAAGTGGCACCAAAAATAAACAAACACATAACAACATAATTACAATTAAGGTCAATAAACAGAAATCATAATGATTTGCTTGGAATGCAGCTGTCAGATATATCATAGACAAGAGAGAGTATTTAGGCTTGCAAGGCTTGTATTAAACTCACTCTCATTCCTGATGAAAAACAGAGGTGCATGGTCTAAGAATTAATATCTACACCTACATATTTGACTTCTCATACAACAGTGCCTTGTTCAATATGAAGCACCACATGAATTTCGAAGAAGTGGAATGGGGGGGGGGGGGGATGAGGAGAGAGGGAGGAAATAATCTACATCTACATCTACACTCCGCAAGCCACCCAACGGTGTGTGGGGGAGGGCACTTTACGTGCCACTGTCATTACCTCCCTTTGCTGTTCCAGTCGCGTATGGTTCGCGGAAGAACGACTGCCGGAAAGCCTCCGTGTGTTCTCCAGTCTCTCTAATTTTACATTCGGGATCTCCTCGGGAGGTATAATTAGGGTGAAGCAACATATTCGATACCTCATCCAGAAACGCATCCTCTCGAAACCTAGACAGCAAGCTACACCGCGATGCAGAGTGCCTCTCTTGTAGAGTCTGCCACTTGAGTTTGCTAAACATCTCCGTAACACTATCATGCTTACCATAACCCTGTGACGAAACACGCCACTCTTCTTTGGATCTTCTCTATCTCCTCTATCAACCCGACCTGGTTCGGATCCCACACTGATGAGCAATACTCAAGTATAGGTCAAACGAGTGTTTTGTAAGCCACCTCCTTTGTTGATGGACTACATTTTCTAAGGACTCTCCCAATGAATCTCAACTTGGCACCCGCCTTACCAACAACTAATTTTATATGACCATTCCACTTCAAATCGTTCCATACGCATACTCCCAGATATTTTACAGAAATAACTGCTACCAGTGTTTGTACCTCTTTCATATAATCATACAATAAAGGATCCTTCTTTCTATGTATTTGCAATACATTACATTTGCCTATGTTAAGGGTCAGTTGCCACTCCCTGCACCAAGTGCCTACCGCTGCAAATCTTCCTGCATTTCACTGAAATTTTCTAATGCTGCAACTTCTCTGTATACTACAGCATCATCCGTGAAAAGCCGCATGGAACTTCCGACACTATCTACTATGTCTTCATGTCTATGAAAGACATTTGGCACAAGTTGTCAAAAAAAAATATCTGTCAACAACTTTGCCAAAAGAGGATGAAGGAGCGGATAAAGGCTCAGGGAACTTTCTTGTCCCTGAAATGAGAACCTGCCCCCCAAAGACTGAGGAATCAGCAATAATGAACAACAAAGATACAGAGGAAAATTTAAAGCACTGAAATATTCTCATCCAGGCCATTTTCAAGACAAAAAATTCCAGATATAAACTAGACCCATTCATTTTTCGACACATGTACTACCCATCGAGGAATTATTGAGAGAGGAACAAAAAAGGCAAAACTCATCAAAGGGATTAGTGCATTGTAAAAAGGGGAGAACAGATTTCTTTGTCAGATGATCACAGCGACAGTGAATGGTGCAACAGGTGTTGGCATTACTGTGAATATGAAGACGGGCAACAGTGTTTCAAGTGAGCTGTGGCATTCAGACTATTGAGTACTGTCTCTATGGGGTTATGGCCTTTGACCGGCTGCCAGCTGTTTGGTGAACCGGTGTCCCACTATCGGTGCAGAGACTTGAGAGTTGGTTGTATAACGGTGTGAGCATCCACACCATAGAGGGAGATGTTTGGTTGTTCTTGTTGCCAGAAGCGGCTTGGAGTGCTACAAGGAAGTGTGGCTTTTGGTGGGCTGCAGTGAACATCATGGTTCTGTGTTATGGATGAGGGATTGGTTCATGAGAGGGTTCACTTGTTGGCATGTTGCAGATGTGTGTACCTCTGGTGTGGTTGCTGTCCCTTGGTAGGAGCCGCGTTTACTGCTTGTATCGGAGGGAGTCTGCAGTTCTGAACGCAGGACTACAATTACTCTGCCAGATCTGAATTGTGATCACTTGGCTTTGTACTGTTCTTGTGCCAATTTATGTGCTTTATTTGGTGAGCATCTTTACTTATTATCCTGTTTTAGTGAGGGTTTTAATTGTTGTAGCATACAGTCAGGTTACATCATGGTGGTTATCAGCTATTGCACTGTGATTTGAACCCTTCATATTGTGTGTGTGCATTTCAACTGTGATATGTTCAAATAATGTGAAGGAGTGACTTCTTGCTCAGCCATGCTTTGTGATATCATACAAGCTGGTTTATTTGTGAACTGACTCACTTCAGTCAAGATGTTATTGATAGGCTAGTACCTGCATAAGCAAACAACTCCTGTAAGTTATGTTCTGATTGTGATCAGTGGAAATGTGTTTAAGTTTGCCACAAGAACCATTTATATTTATTTAGGTTGGGGTTTAACTTGTTTAAGCCATTGAGGCATCACTTAATATCTTGGTGTGATTCTGTTGGACATTTCAAATACTGGCCAAACTGATTGCAGTTTTCAAAGCTTTGAATGATAAAATCAGCTCTAGTAGTGATGTTAGAAGACTTAGTTCTATTTAATGTATCTATTATGAATTTCTCTTGTCTTTAATGATTTTGGTGAGTTGTAGGCAGATTTGCTGTATTGTACATTAGAATAGTCAAAATTGAAAGTGATTACATGGCAGCCGCTGCTTTTTAAAGTTGTTGCCTGTAAGCAGTTCTTCGCTGCCACATTAAAACCTGGCCTTCACAATTGGAAATCTGATTTGCCTAAGAGATTGCAGCTCTACTGCAACTCACTTGTAACTGTTTTAATTTATTTTGCTATTTTGAATGCGATTATTTTACTGTATGTTCTGTTAATTGAGTACTTTTCATTTTCTGGTTCTAAAATTTTGGTATTCCTGAACTCAAATTTTAAGAAAATTTAATAGTTTCTTCACTTTAAATTTAAAATTCAAATTCCAATGGTTTGTATCTAAAATTTTAAATGTTCTTAAGGCTCTGTCAGAAGGTAATGCATGGGCTTCTATCTTTTTGTTTATTAATAATAAATCAATTTACGTATAAAGTACATCTGAACTTACATTGTGTCCAGCACCGTATCACTCTACTACCTAGCTCCTACTGATTCAATGGACAAAACAGTGACCACTGGGGACTGAATTGAAACCAACGCCTATCACTGCTGCATACGTTAGCCCATGTAACTAGCAGATAGTGAGGAAAGATGGAGAATGTATGAATAAATGAGGAATTTTCCACTAGTGTATAAACAACTGCAGCATCTGGCACTAATCAGAGGTTCGAAATGACATGTGCGCAGAAGGATGGTTGGGCATCTCTTAGCAGCTCCAGCCTGCTGCAGGACCTAGTGATGTCCTGTGGAGCGAGGAGCCAAGCACCTGTCTGTGCTATCTTTTGATCCCAAGACTGCCCCCATACCACAGTAAGTGTTAAAATTGTTGCTGTTTATTCTAATCTCGGCCACTGCTTTTGCAATGGAATTCCAGTATGTTAATGCATGAGCCAAGACTCATGTCTTTTCACACTGTATTTGGTGTCCTTTTCCAGGCATCACTTAACTACAGTCAACTTGTCAAGCTCCCTTTGTTTAATATGTCGCTCATGCTTGTTACAATGCTCCGCAATTGTGCAAATTGTTTGACCTATATAGATGCTGCCTCATTTACAAATGACACCGCACACACCAGGTACATGAAGAGGTTGCTCAGGCAATGAGTAGCAAGTTAGAACATGCTGCACAGACATCGGTTGAGACCAGTTTTCCGGACTGCTCAAGTATTTATTTATTTATTTCTTCTTCCACAATCCACCTCACAAGCTGTCCTTCTCCATCTTGTCTCTTCTCACACTCTTCTTCTTCCACATCCCGCCCTCTCTTTCTCTTCCACCTGCATTCTCACATCCTCTGCCTTTCTCGCCTGCTAACTATCCTCTCCATCTTCCCCAAGTCCTCCCCTGTCCACCTCCTCCTCCCGTCTATCTTCGTCAATCATCTTCCACCCTCTCCCCCTATCCATCTCCTCCTGCTCCTCTATTTGTCTCCCACTTTCCGCCTCCCTTCCTCCCTCTCCCTATCCATCCCTCCTACCCCTCTCTCTGTATCCCCTGATCTGTCCATCTCAACGTTCCCCCAGGTGTGCCTATCACACTTGTAGACCCTGCAAAACAGGTTGACAACTGAAAAGAGGAAGAGGAAGAGGAAGGAGGAGGAGGAGGAGGAGGAGGAGGAGGAGGAGGAGGAAGAGGAGGAGGAGGAGGAGGAGGAGGATAGAGAATTATACATGACACGAAATGGCAAGGTGAAGGGAAAAACTAACAAACAACTGTTTAAAAAGCCTATAGGATTGCACATTAATATTTTTAACAGATTATCACAATTTAGCGCAAATGCTTACCAATTGCTGTTGTCGACAGCATCACCAAAGCCAGGCGTGTCAACTACAGTAAGAGTCAGGTTCACACCATTCTCCTTGAGCAACACTTTACTCGTTTCCACCTGAACAGTCTTTTTTATCCTATGTGAAGGGCCCGGGTACTCATTGGAGTAGATGTCTGCCAGGAACATGGAGTTTATCAGGGTCGATTTCCCAAGGCCTGATTCACCTAGGAAGATAAATGGCACATTGCAGATTTCTGAACACAATCTACACAAACACACTCATTATATATTCATTGACTTTGACTTCATTACAAAAATGTCAGTGATCCTTGTGAATATAGAAGACCCACCAGTGCTCATTTATGTTAAAATTGATTAATATTATACACTGATCAAGTCAAGCAGCTGATTGCAACAACAACAACAACAACAAATTTTCAAACTTATGAGTTGATGTGTATTCAGTACAGTTAATTGTTTAACATTTAGACTGGCATGCACTTAAAGAGAATAAGATGTGAAGTGACAAGAAAGAAACAGTTCACTGTAGTATTATTGCAAAGTCTTTCTTTGCTGAAGTACTGTTGCCTGACAACAATGATTTAATTAAAACGCAGACCTCTATTCAGAATTAGTTTTTACTAAGAAAATGAGTCTCTGGCAATTGGAATGGGACACCATATTATATCATTGCCATAAACTGAAATGTGTCAGATCAACTGGGATTTATACTATAATCAATTTGACAACTGTGAAACTCACTGCAGCTGTATCAGCATACACTGGCTGCATCAAAATAATCACACACACCTTGAAATTTATTGAAATTAAATTAAAATAATTAATATTAATTAACAGTAATTTATATAAATAAAAATCAACTGCCACATCTATGAAAGATCATCACCATCACCTGAGAACACTTTACCAATTTGGTTGATTTTTTTTTCTCTTTTTTTTCCCCTGCCTTGTGTTCATTATTGTCAGTACAAGGTTTGTACGACAAAAATTTGCAAAATCCAGTCAGATATTAACATCAATTGCTGCACTTATGAAATACCTTCAATTAAGAATGTCTTGACAGATGTGGCTGACATTTTTTCTTTGTTGCCTTCGTAACTGACAGGACAAGGTTTGAATGAAAGAATTTTTTTGGAAAATGCACCGGAGAAGAAAATTAAAATCAATTACGAAAGATCATTACTGAAGCAGGGATCAACTGACTTGTGTGTGTGTGTGTGTGTGTGTGTGTGTGTGTGTGTGTGTGTGTGTGTGTGTGTGTGTGTGTTCAGTTTGACAGTTCTATTGTCACATGTTTTCATAAAAAAAAATCAATTTGACAGATATACATGTAATATATAAACACACGTGTTATATCAAGGGATTTGTTGTTATGAAAAATCTCGAAAAGTTGTTCACCAATTTACTTCAGATTTTTTCCACGATACTTTAATGAAAATTCAGATGGAAAAGGACATATGGAGGCAGGAGGAGATAGGCAGAGAGAGGCAGGAGGAGATAGGCAGAGAGAGGTGGGAGGAGGTTATTCATAGAGAGGTGGGTGGAGGAGGAGATTTATGGAGAGAGAGAGAGAGAGAGAGAGAGAGAGAGATTCTCATATATATCTAGCAATTGTGAAGTATAGCCTGTTTCGCTAGTTATTAGTGTTAATAATTTGCTGAGCTACAGTGGTGCTGTTGCGGTCTTATCGGTCTCTAATGCAGTCGAGAACAAAAGATACAGAAGGATCGTTAAATATTTCTTGGTCTCTTCTTTCTTATACTCCTGCCTATGCCGCGCTGTGCAGCAGCGCTACTCACTCTGCTGGAGCACCACTTACTCCCGCTCTTTTGTTATCTGTTGATAGCCGTAATA
Organism: Schistocerca nitens; assembly: GCF_023898315.1. Lineage (NCBI taxonomy): Eukaryota > Metazoa > Arthropoda > Insecta > Orthoptera > Acrididae > Schistocerca > Schistocerca nitens. The sequence goes on from NC_064619.1 coordinate 450,357,947, forward strand.
TCGTTAAACTCAATAATATACCAGGAGTATGTTTGGGAGAATGGGCGCATAAAACTCCACTAAAAAATGTTTGAAATGAGGAAAAAACTGACTTTCCCAATGATATTGAGCACCTGGTACATCCATGTACCCTGTAAGTGACCTGGAGGTTCTCCTGTAGCTCTTAGAGACCGTCGCAGACAATGCTGTTACATACTGAGGAGTCACACTGTCAGAAAACATATGGCCAGAGAGGCTTGCAACTGACTACGCATAAACAGCTAGAAGTGGCATGTACATAAATAAAAGAAATCATCTGAGAAAATTTGACAACACAATTGGCAATCAGTTTTTTTTTTTTAGTCATAAATATTTGGAGTGGCTTGATGTGGGCCACCACAAATTCCTCTCCATTGCCACCCTCTTCATCTCAAAGTAGCATTTGTAGCCTACATCCTCAATTATTTGCTGGGTGTATTCCAGTCTCTGTCTTCCTCTACAGTTTTTACCCTCTACAGCTCCCTCTAGTACAATGGGAGCTATCCCCTGACGTCTTAACACATGTCCTATCATTCTATCGCTTCTTCTTGTCAGTGTTTTTCATATCTTCCTTTCCTATCCGATCCTGCGCAGAACCTTCTCATTCCTTACCTTGTCAGCCAACCTTCTTTTCAATATTCTTCTGTAGCACCACATCTTAAATGCTTCAATTCTCTTCTGTTTAGATTTTTTCCACTGTCCATGTTTCACTACCATACAATGCTGTGTGCCAAATGTACATTGTTAGAAATTTATTCCTCACATTAAGGCCTATGTTTGATACTAGCAGACTTCTCTTGGCCAGGAACACACTTTTTGCTCTTGGTGTCCTCCTTGCTCCACCTGTCACTGCTCATTGCTGCCTAGGCGGCAGAATTCCTTAGCTTGATCTAATTCGTAACGATCACTCATGATGTTAAGTTTCTCACTGTTCACATTTCTGCTACCTCACATTACTTTCGCCTTTATTCGATTTACTCTCAATACATATTCTGTACTCAGTGGACTGCTCATTTCATTCAGCAGATTCTGTAATTCTTCTTCACTTTCACTGAGAATAGCTATGGCATCAGTGAATCATATCCTTGATTATCTTTTCACCTTGAATTTCAATTTCACTTCTGAATTTTTCTTTTAATTCTATCATTGCTTCCTCAATGTACAGATTGAACAGTAGGGGAGAAGAACTACATCCTTGTCTTACACCCTTTTTAATCTGAGCACTTCATTCTTGCTCTCAGTTACAACCATTAATTACAATGGCTGAGGAAGAAATTTTTATCTTAAAGGTAAAGGGCATTTCTAGTGTATATTTGGGTGTGGTTTTCAAATAAAGTACTTGAAATAACCAATTACATGCAGTTTTGATACACACTGAGAATTTCTGTGAAGCAGTCAAATTGTAACTATTTAATCGTTATATAAACGGCAGTATTGTTTTGCGATGTTTTGCAATGAAATCTGTTACAAAAAGTAGTTTTACATTATAGTCTATACTACAAGTACTAGGGCTATTTGAGCTCTGGGGGTTATCTAAAAAGAAAAAAAAGAAAAAAAGAACAAAAACACGAATGGACTATTTGCAGGTATTTCAAAGAACTCTCCATCATCCTTAGCCACTCTGCTGCCTATACCAAGTACTCCCGCTTCCTGTGTGAATGAGACTGTTGTAAAAAAAAAGACAGGCACTGGTCTCTCAAACTCTGGCCAATAGAACGCCGAAAGTTGGGGGGGAAAACTTACTCTTCGATTCTTTGATGGACCCTTCAAAAATTTTCCTGCCTCCACTTCTGATAAAACGTGGCATTTTGAAACAATTTATTGAAGCCCTACCATATGAAAGCGACACTTTTAAGTTTATGGCAGCTATCAGAAGCTGGGATGACATAAGTAGTTTTCGTCGGCCCTGACATCCCGAAAATAATGAAAGACGCAACATTTGAAGACGAAACTAAAGACATTTAAAGATTAGATTGGACATCCTTCGAAGAAAATGTCAACAAGTTTCACGACAACTACAGCAACTACAGAGACCCTCATTTTGAGAACATAATAAGAACAATGCTCGATAACTTCAAAGTTTCGGGTGCCTCGATGAACTCGAAACTGCATTTCCCCATTTCCTTTACTCCAAGTCAGCTATTTTCCGGGAAATTTAGGTACTAGGCCTGTGGAACTGTGGTAAAGCTCCACCAAGACGTTAAAGAAACGGAACGGATATACCAAGGCCGATAGGATGTCAGTCAGCATGATGGCAGATTATTGTTGGATGCTGCATGGGAGTATCCTGAGGCAGTACACAAAAGAAAGAGTTCGAATCTGAGTTTTGAGGGCCATTGTATGGTTTACGCCATTGTATTAGTACTGAAGAGCTTAATACTTCTTTGTAATGTCAGGAGTGTCTTATTTTGCCATGTTTTTTTTTAAATAAAGTTTTTTTTAATGTATGCATTTTGTATGAAGTTTTTGGATCTTCATCATCACTTTGTGAAAGAACCTTATGTGATAGAGAAGCCATTACCATTACTAAAATGGGCAGAAAAATTTCTAAAACGATTAAGAAAAAACTTGGAGAATATAAATTTGTAGGCCAGTGTTATCTACGAGTATTTGGCCAGAACGAAGCTGAGTGACCACAAAAATGTATCGGTGGGTAAGGCAGAGGTCAGACTCAATCTGTTGAAGACTATTAGGTAGTAGTAGAGGGGTTTTGTGGGCGCACGACAGCAAGGTCTTCAGCGCCACCAAGACTATTAAGTTTAATTCACGCTCTTAAGACGTCGCTTACAAAGAAATCTCTGCTCGACGAGTTCCGGAGTAATCGAAAAAGTTGGCAACTTTATGACACTTTTAGCAGTTTTTGTAACATTACCTTATTAAAATATGTACTGAGACATTTAATTTCCAGATATACGGAATTTTGTTATCTGAATCCTTTAATTTTGATAGAAATTATTTGTAACTCCACCCCCCCCCCCCCGCCGCCACACACACACACACACACACACACACACACAAATAATTTGTCACAATGTTCGCCAGTTTAGTGAGATTTATTTTGCAAATTTTTTTTTAAAATCCAAATAATTATATGCCTGTATTCAATGAAACAAAATAAATAATAACCACCCCGAATTAAGCAAGGTAATAAAACAAAACCGTTACACACGTATTTACGTATCCGTTTACTGAAAGTGGGGGAAACAACAGCACGTACATTTAATACAATATCCTATAAGGATGGTAATGACACCAAACATACTTACGAACTTAGTGGAGTGAGAGAGCAAGTGTATGCTATATTTCGAATCAAAGTTTTAATGGGAAACAAAACAACATTGTCTGTTTTAATAAACATCCACAAATGTCCCTAATTCCATTAATGAGACTTGTTTTCCACAGTTTCAATTGTTACACTTGCTTCTGCAGATGTGTGTGCTGTCACAAAGTTACCCCTTTAATCCACGAAAATAACTATTTTGACTGTCCAACGGCCAAAGAAAATATTAGAAAAATTCAATGCTTTTACAGACTGGTCAGTACACGTAACTTATTTATAATAGCATAGCTTAAGTTAGTCAGCTCTTCAAAATTATAGGCAGTAGAAGAAAATTTCCAAAAAAATTCACGAACAAATTTTTCGACTTACAAACAAAACAGCTTTGTAAACAGGCTGCAATCAGTGATGGCGTAGTAAGGCGTTGGGCAGCTGAAAAAAAAATTCAGAGACCCTTGTTCCTAAGAGGGACAAGAAAATTATACTTCATACGGCAGTCTTACGAGTTACGTCACGTAATGATTACGACGGTAAAATGGAACAGGTAGAATGATTCTCGTCCCCTGTGTATGCACTCTGCCACGCAGCGAGCGGTGGTTTGTTGAGTGCAGATGTGGACTCTGCCTTCTACCGTACTACAGTATTGTGCAATGTAAACGAGATGTGTAAGTTAATGTAGATGAGTTGGAGGGAGATGGACAAGGACTAGAGATGGGCAAACTCGTTCATCCTTGGGAACTAGTTCACTGCTGATCGCTCTTTTTTGGAAACCGTTCATTTTTACTCGTTCATCGTTCATTTGTGCATGGTATATGGTTATCATGAACAATTTAAAATTAGTAGCATAGGTGACTGAAGGTGGAAGGCGCCAAGAGAGGGCACTTTCCTCCTCTCTGGAGTACAGAGTTTTTATTCATTACAGAATTCTCACACACTTGTAGAAGTAATTTTCGTGATTCTGGAAAACGCCTCGTTTAACCAACGGTAGCGTTATGTGGCTGATCGCAGTGAAATAATATAACGTGGCGCACAAAAAAACCGGTCCCGAGAACAGACTGCTCGCCAATTACGCACGATTTGTTGGCCGCTACGAGCAGAATAGATAAAAATGTAATAATTAGGCAGTAAAGAAATAACACGTATGCTAACGCAAACAAAAACTTCGACACAATAGCCGGCCGGAGTGGCCGAGCGGTTCTAGGCGCTACAGTCTGGAACCGCGCGACCGCTACGGTCGCATGTTCGAATCCTGCCTCGGGCATGGATGTGTGTGATGTCCTTGGGTTAGTTAGGTTTAAGTAGTTGTAAGTTTTAGGGGACTGATGACCTCAGAAGTTAAGTTCTATACTGAGCCATTTGAATTTCGAAACAATAGATGACGACTGGATGGCGACAATGAGCAGTCTAGTATTCGGGGCCGATTTTTCGTGCGCCACCCTGTACCACTGAAGTAATATTGTAGAAGTTACCGTACTCTCTTCACAAAATGTGACACCAGACACTCGATTATGACAGAGCGCAGGCTTCATTCGGTTGTAAGTCGGTCTGCCTTCCATAACAATGAACATGCTGTTTTACCTTTGATCAAAACAGGACGGAAAATGGCCACTCGTGTGTGCCGTGTCGACTTCCTTAGCATGTGGAATAACAAAAAATCTTGCCTTTTTATAAGTATGTCTTCTGCTGTTTATCGAAACAGTGAAGTATGATGATACGCCCTTAAGTTACCTGAAAAGATTATGTATTACATAATTTTTATGTAATTTACATAATTATAAAATAGATTTTAACAACCGGTCGTGGACGCTGAATAGAATACGAAAAGAACCAAAGTCCAGAGTTAAAAAAAAAGTTTGAAACATATAGAATGGGCGTGCGTAGCGAACTAAACGAAAAACAACTAGATACTGAACTAACTAGGAGCAGTCGGCAGCGGAACTGCGACGAGTTGCCACGTGAAGGAGGAAGCCTCTTTGAAATTGTAAGGTGCTAACACGGTGCCTCGCGGTAGCACGCGTCTTCTTCACACTGATCACTCAACATCTAACGCCCGAGGGAGACCGGGACCGAGACAGACAGGGCCGAGGCTGGAACGAGACCGGCCGACGTGCCGTTGCGGGAACAAGACATACCGTTTCCCGTTCCCGGGAACTATAAGTAAAAAACCTCGACCGAAGTGAACTATGAAAGATCGTTCCTTAGAATTCGTTCCTCACCCCTTCCGTTCATCTTGGTGAACCGTTCTTTGGATCCGTTAGCTCGCGAACGACCCATCACTAACAAGGACAGGGGCAGGGAGAGAGAGAAGGAGAATCGTCCCTAAAGCCGTCGGCACACGGACCGTGCATCCGAACGTTGAGCGTGCCGAGATTCTGACGTCACAGCATGGACGTCTTTCCGAACGTGCAGAGCAATATCTGGCATGTCAGATTTTCCGAGCGTGCGTCTGAGCGTGTTCTGAGCCGTTGACCAATGAGATGGCACAACGCCACCTACGTCACAAGCACGCCGTCTCCCTTCAGTACAGAGTTGTGAGGCGCCACATTGGCATTCATTTCAAGCCTATATGTATATATGCCGTTCCGAGCACCATCAAATTGAGAATCACTGCAAAACCCGTTGTTAACTGTGTGATTCGTTCCAATGAAATAATGAGAAACATCATATTCGTGGCAAAAGAATTATTGTTACATGCGTATAATGAGAGTAGGCTATTTGAAGGCAGCGGCACACTGAAGATCCACCCAAAACGCATTGTTCTTGGTACAATTTGTTATAATTAAATTTCAGTTAGTAACATATCTACGATTAAGGTTTTTAGCAAGCGGTAAGATACTATGATTAGATAAAAAGTGTGTGATGTTTGTTTAGCGTAATGAATAGCGTCACCGTCCTAATATGAGTTTTTTTTGTTGGGGGCGGTGGTTCGCGTCCTGACACAACCAATTTTTTTCCTAACATTCGCGTTTTTATTAGGTTCTGATACTTTATTATTAGTTTAATATAAGTATAGACTATAATATTTGATGTTACGTAAATACAAGTTCACCTTTTTTTTTTAGGGGTGACTTTGTTCGATTGGCTTAATCTAAAGGACAGCTTGCGCTACTTGTATAAAGATATTTTGCTCCTTCTTCTTTTACGCTTCGTAATTCACATGTTGCAAAGATTCTGCTACTGGGTAGTAACAGTGATCAAGTAAGACTGACCTTGGGGTTTTACTAAAATTTGGGAATTATGAAATAATGTTTATCTTATGTGGAAAAGTATTCCAAATTTGTAACGCACTCTTTGTAATGGAACTTTTATAAGCCTGTGTCCTTATTGAGTGGACATGGTACTTTCCTTTTCGTGGACGATGGAAGAAATGTGGTAACGTCGGAATTTTACGCGCGCCCGTTTAGTAAACAGTGTGATTTACGAACTAGAAACATCCCTCAACTGTCGCTGGAGTGCGTCGCGATCGCGTATACCACGTTGGAGCCCACGTAACGTATGCACAAGTCGCATCGTAACTGAGCATTCAGCAGCACGCTGAACTTGGCACGCTCAACGTAAACGTTCGACAGCACGGTCCGTGTGCCGACAGCTTAAGGGCAGGACGAAGAAATGAAATTAATCTTGACGGCTTGAGAGGATTTGTGATGTTATTTCAGTGAATAAAATATCGGGTCAAATTTACAACTTGGTAGTATGAGATACTTATCAGTGTGATATTGTACGCCTTCTTTCGGTTTGGAAAGATGTCATAAAAACCGCTGTATCTTCTCATGAGGCAAGCTGGCCCACAGCTGTTGTAAATGGCCCGTGATACTGGCACTGGGATAGAGTTGGTTTCCGAGCCGATCCCTCACAATTTCTACTGGGGGTAGGTCTGGTATACTGCGCACAGAAGTACAGTTCGTAGAGACACGTGCCATGTGGACGAGCATAATCCTGTCGAGAAATTGCACCACGACACTGTCGCATGAGAGGTAACACATGAAATAGCAGGATATCTGTGACGTATCGTTTTTCCGTCAAGAGTTCCCTCATTCACTATCAGCCGTGACCCGAAGTCATAGCCGATGGCTCTCCACAACATGGCGCCATGCCATACACTGGAAGAATGGGATGCCTGCCCAGGTTGCCGCCATACTCGTCGAAGATGGTCGTGGGGTAGCGCAGAACGGCGAGTCACAGATAAACACAATGCGACCAGCAGTCCATCCTTCTAGGTCACGGCACAACTCCAAACATACCTGTCTGTGTTGTTGATATTAGAGCCAGCCTACGTATGGGACGGTAATTCCGTAGTTCAAAAATGGTTCAAATGGCTCTGAGCACTATGGGACTTAACATCTGAGGTCATCAGTCCCCAAGAACTTAGAACTACTTAAACCTAACTAACCTAAGGACATCACACACATCCATGCCCGAGGCAGGATTCGAACCTGCGACCTTAGCGGTCGCGCGGTTCCAGACTGAAGCGCCTAGAACCGCTCGGTCACCCTGGCCGGCTGAGGCGTACTGCTAGACTTGTTATCGCAGTTTCGATCAACGCGCGAATATTATACGGGAAAGGTCCTTGAACTTAAATGTGAATCCCTGCACGGAAAAAAAAAACACGTTTTGGCGAAACGCTGGTGAGAAAGCTTGGAAAACCGACAGTAGTATCAGACTGCAGTATGATTCTACTGTGACCAACACACATCTCACTTAAGGACATCGAATACAAGATAGGATAAAGCAGGGCTCGCCCAAAAACATAGCAGACGGATGTTTTCCTCTAGCTCTGTTTACGAGTGGTACAGGAACGGGACTGACCAGTAGTGTTACAAGGTATCCTCCGCCATCCAACGTATAGTGGCTTGCAGAGTATGTATGTAGATGTACACGCAGACATCGTTGGAGACCAAATACTATGGAATAGTGTTTCGACTTTTATCAACATAGAAACAGGAAGCTGAGGTGTCAAAACCTACTGTGTACATAACACGACTGATGCTTCAAGAAGAGTGCTGAAGGGTTATTTTAGTAAGTCATAATTGTAATATAAAAGAAGGAAAGAAGATATATCATAAAAGAAGGAAAGAAGATATATCATAAAAGAAGGAAACAAGAAACAGTGATAATGGTTTAAGCTCCCACTGACGACGAAGTTATTAAGAACGGTAAGAACGGAGCACAAACTCTGACTGGGAAAGGATTCGGAAAGAAATAGGACGTACCCTTTTTCAAAGGAGCCATTGCGACATTCACCTTGAACAATTAACGGAAAATCATAGAAAGCCCAAACATGGTTTGCAAGACGGGGGTTCGAGCTGCCGTCATTTGGTATACGAGCCCCACTGTCAACCAACTTCGCCACATTGCTTGTAAAATACAAGTATGAATTCCCTCCAGACGCACGGAACGATGGTAGAAGAAGGGAGTGGGGGTGGGGGGAAGTAAGTGTTAGAGTGTGTTATGGAAACAGTAACATTGATCTTACGATATATAATTATAAGATAGACTTAAGAAGAGTCGAGCGCAACTTTGTAGTATATGCAGATTTAGAAAAAAATTTGGCAATGCCGCCTTCAATACGCTCTTTGAAATTCTGCAGTCATCGGGGATAAAATACGGGATTAAAAGGTTACGTACAACTCGTTCAAGAACCAGACTGTAGTTGTACGAGTCGAAAGACATGAATGGGAATCAGTAGTAAAGAAGGGAGTGTGATAGGGTTGTAGCCCATCTTTGAAGTTTTCAGTCTGTATATTGAGCAAGAAATAAAGGAAACAAACGAGAAATTTCGAAAGAAAATTACAGTTGAGGGAGAAGATATAAAAACTTTGATGTTTGCCGATGACATAATTCTCTCCGAGATTATAATGAACTTGGAAGAACAACTGAACGGAGTGAATAGTCCTGAAATGAGGTTATCTTATAAACATCAATAAAAGTAAAATGAAGGTAACGGAGTGTAGATGAATTACGTCAGGTGTTGCTGGAAAAACTCCTAATTACATTAAGGAAGCAGTAGACGACATCTGTTATTTTAGCAGCAAAGTAACTGACAATGGCTAAAAAATTTACACTGACAATAACAAGAAGAGTTTTGCGGCAAAAAGTTGTCCAGGTACGAGTACTCGCGCTTCGGAGGTTCCGTACAAACTTAATTATGTATATAGACAGTTAATCCATCCCGGAAATCGAGAATCTCAACGATTTTTGTCTGTTATGGACATTGATACTGGCAACATATCAGTCCTGGGAATTCCAAGACTTTCGAGTATGTTTCAGTTTTAATTCTGAAGTAGGAAAACAAATTACGAAAGAAATATTTTCTCGTCTGATATAATTACAAATTAATGATTTTCTGATTCTTTTTTTTCCTTTACTTGTTCTGTGGAATGTTGCGAAATTTCCTAATTCTAGGCCAACAAGAAAACTGTAGATAGAGAACAAGGCTTGAACACTGTAAGTAGTCTCTAATGGAAGCAGGATGCGGTTGTTGTGCCGATATGGGCTCTCAAACGAGACTTGTGACTGGATTGAGGGTTTACTGGTGGGCAGGACGCAGCAAGTTATCTTGATCGAAGAGTCATCGACAGAAGTAGAACCAACTTTAGCCGTGCCCCAGGAAAGTGTGCTGAGATCTCTCTTGTTCACGTTGTGTATTAACGACCCCGCAAACAATATTAACAGTAAGCACAGCCTTTCCGCAGTCTGAATCAGCTATCTGCAATGGAGTACTGTTTCGAAAAAGTTGGACAAATATTCATTCATATGAATATGTCTGTGCTTTTAATGTAAAACTAAGCACTTCGCAAAACGCAGGAAGGCAGTGTCTTCTGAGTCACCACAGGAATCAGTCCACTCAAATGCCCATGTGTATCAATTCTTAGGGATAGTCACAGGTTGGTTTGCCTCACGGGAGACTGTCACGGAAATGCTGAAGAACCTGAACTGAAAGATGTTTGAAGTCGAACTAAATTATTCCGCGAAAACCCGCTTACGAAGTCTCAAGGACCAGTATTAAGTGAATAGCCCTAGATGCTTCGGGAACTTCCCTGTAGGAAAGGCGGCGTTCTTTACGGGAAACACTATTGAGAAAATTTATAGAATCGGCATCTGAAGCTGACTGTCGAACGATTCAAAATGTTCAAATGTGTATGAAATCTTACGGGACTTAACTGCTAAGGTCATCAGTCCCTAAGCTTACACACTACTTAACCTAAATTACCCTAAGGACAAGCACACACACCCATGCCCGAGGGAGGACTCGAACCTCCACCGGGATCAGCCGCACAGTCCATGACTGCAGCGCCTTAGACCGCTCGGCTAATCGAACGATTCTGCTGCCGCCAACATACATCACGCGTAAGGACCACGATGAGAAGATACGAGAATTTTTGGCTCCAGGTAGTGTGTAGGATACCCTCCACCACGCACCTTACAGTGGATTGTAGATGTAGATTGTTCAGGTCCCTGTCTATCGTTGGTTGGCGAAGACAACGTTAGGCCTTGATTGGCGAAGACAAGGTTAGGCTAGTTCTCGAGCTTCATACGAGGTCGGAATGGGAAGAAACCCAAACCCTCTGTCAGGACCACGAAGAGAAGATACGAGAAATTTTCGCTCGAAGTAGTGTATAGGGTATCCTCCGCCACGCACCTTCCAGTGGATTTTAGATGTAGAGATTGTTCAGGTTCCTGTGTATCGTTGGTTGGCGAAGACAAGGTTAGCCTAGTTCCCGAGCTTCATACAAGGTCGGAATGGGAAGAAACTCAAACCCTCTGTCATGGATTTCACAGTGGTATCTAGAGTCTAAATATACACAGTACCCCTCCAAGAGCCGTCTGGCGCATTTTCTTTGGTGTTTTAGCAGATATTTGCTATTTCGTTTTTGGACTGTGTAGCCAGGTAAGTCCAAACGCAGGCCGATGTGGCCGAGCGTTTCTAGGAGCTTGAGTCTGGAACCGCACGACTGCTACGGTCGCAGGTTCGAATCCTGCCTCGGGCATGGATGTGTGTGATGTCCTTAGGTTAGTTAGGTTTAAGTAGTTTTAAGTACTAGGGGACTGATGACCTCAGAAGTTAAGTCCCATAGTGCTCAGAGCCATTTGAACCATTTAAGTCCAAACAAATAGTGCTCATCGCGTATTTCATGCGGCGCCACCGACAGTTTGTTTCCCGTTACAAACAAAATCATTTTTAAATCGGAATTTTACTTGCCCATTCGATAGAGCGGCCCCAATTCAATCTAGTCCGTTATTCATTTTTATCAATATGTTCTAAAATGAACAATAAAAACAGTACTCCAGCAGTGACGGCTCTGCCCTGGCCCGCGCTGACTGCCACCACCAAGCACCCAGAGCTACAGAGTCGCTGCCTGATTGCGGTTTATTCTTCGTGTTTTACAGTCCCCTTAAAATCTATAGAAAAGACGTATACTGAACTAGACTAATCTGGGACCGCTCTACCGAATGGGCACGCAAAATTCCAATTTAAAAATAATTTTGTTTATTATGGGAAGCAATCCGGTGCTTTCTGTTGTAACCTGGCGTCGCATGTAAGACTTGACGAGCAGTAACTGTCTGGGCTGACTGCAGCTACGCAGCCCAAAAACGAAATTGCAAATATCTGCTGAAACACCAGAGAGAATTGGCCTAACGCCTGTTAGGAGACACATCCAGCATATGAAATGACTTGCACAAGACAGTCTAGCGTGGAGAGCTGCATGAAACCAGTAGAGACATAACTGTAGGGTGGAAATCAATAACGGGGTAAGCGTCAACCTGAAAAGCGGGCTAGGCGCTTCGATCGTTTCTAGCAGTGCGTACAACGCCCGGAAGACAGCATCAGCGGTATGTGACGATCTTCTGGTGATGTTGTTGTTGTTGTTGTTTTTTGGGGGGAAGGAGACCAGACAGCGAGGTCATCGGTCTCATCAGGCTAGGGAAGGAAATCGGCCGTGCTCTGTCAAAGGAACCATCCCGGTATTTGCCTGGAGCGATTTAGGGAAATCACGGAAAACCTAAATCAGGGTGGCCGGACGCGGGATTGAACCGTCGTCCTCCCGAATGGGAGTCCAGTGTCTAACCACTGCGCTACTGGTGATGCTAAAGCGTGCTAGGTGCAACAAAGCTTTGTAACTGTTAGATAAACGTAAATGTCGTGTGTCTAGGGCCTCCCGTCGGGTAGACCGTTCGCCGGGTGCAAGTCTTTCGATTTGACGCCACTTCGGCGACTTGCCCGTCGATGAGGATGAAATGATGATGATGATTAGGACAATACAACACTCAGTCCTGAGCAGAGAAAATCTCCGACTCAGCCGGGAATCGAACCCGGGCCCTTAGGATTGACATTCTGTCGCGCTGACCACGCAGCCACCGGGGGCGGACTTAGTAACTGTTTGCAGCATGTGACAGAGATCCTGTCGAGACTGAAAAACGTAGGAGGCTGGAAGAATGTCAGAGTGTTAAGTATCTAAGGACCTCGTAAAACTTACGGAGAATGCGACATCTAACAGTCCATTTGAGGTTACTATGCTCCAGCTTGAGAACTTTTTTTATTAGTAAAAAAGCAGGCGATACATATATTAACACAACGAAAAGAAATATTTCCAGATGTAGTTGGAGTCAAATAAAAAAAAATGCACCTGCTGTCGTCAAGACGAGAACAATGATTAACTCCGCTGTAAAGGAAAAGCATTTGTAGGAGATGCTGCAGTATTTGAAAGTAGGTAATAGAACATTTCTCGAATAGTTGATCAATTAAAATTGCTTTAGGTTCTATAACATAAAAAGAAGCATTAAAAAATTTAACCACATGAAAGTGTATTTGTAAAATGTCTGTTATTAGAAAAACTGATAAATGCCTGAGATTTCTTTCGTTGGCGCTTACCTCGTTTTTCTAGATACCTGTATGACATCTAGCACGTACTGCGTTTTTCAGAAAAGATATTTATTTTCATTGATAAAAGGAAGAGAATTTTTAAAAACCGTGCAATAGTTGTGCGAGTCTTACTGTAGAAAACGAGTAAAATGTATTGTTGAGGTTTTTTGATTAAAATATTTTTGCCAAAACAAAAAACAATGAATAACTCGGAATCAGTTGCTCGGCACTTAGCCCGTTACTGATTTCCACTCTACAATTGCAGCAACGACGACGACTACACGGGATTGACAGCCTCGCGCCAAGACAGAACGTTGCACTCTACAATGTTATCTTGGTGACGGCCAGCCTGCTGGCACATATTTCCGGAATTTGCGCACTCGCAAGGCGTGCCCCGGCTGTTAGGGCCCTGCACTTAGAACGCGTGTGGTTGCTGACGTCACACGGGGTGGCCGCGTGCAGTCGACACCCGCGGCTAGGGCCGGCACTGCGTTGCCACGTCACACACAGCTGGACCTAAAATAACGGAGCACACGTGTCGTGCAGCTGCAGCTGTACGAGTCACTGGCCCGGTCGCTCCGCGCGCTTTTTGTTTCTGGATTTGTGCAAGAACGCCGGCCGCAAGTGTGTGTGTGTGTGTGTGTGTGTGTGTGTGTGCGCGCCCTGATATTTCGCACTGTCGTCCGCGCATGTAACACACACACACACACACACACACACACACACACACACACACACTCTACTTTCACCATTCACAGTGTAAGCCGTGCATGCAGATGCAGTGAGCTGAAACTATTCGCTTTCCATCAGGCGCCTATACTGTATTTTTTTTTAAGGGGGGCGGGGGGGGGGGGGGGCAGTGATACCCGAGTTTGTTACTGCCTCCCCACCACCAAGTGTAGCTCGCTGCACCCTAACGAGCCACAGACGCCTAGGACTTTAACAATAAATATAATACGATAATAACAATTTGTTTACATCAGTGCTTAGCACAATGACGTAGCGTAGCTTCTACGAAATTGCAGTTAACTGACAAACTGCAGGGGCGGCTTCTTGACTGGAAATGGAGGAGAAATGGTTCTACGAACATGTGTCCGCAAATGCATAGTTGCCACGGTAGATGGCGCTGACCGAGGCCCAAGAGATCTCGTTGGCCTTGGCGCTGACAAATGACAGTTCCTCTGACTATGTGCCATGCGTTCCTTGTGTGTTGCAGACTATATGATTGACACAGCGTACTGCAAGCAGCAGAATAGTCCGGTATTTATGTCGAGAACAAGCCGAGATGGTGTTCGTGGAGGGTCAGGCCGGTGGAAATGGTCGAGAGGTTATACCAAAAGAAGTACCCTCACAGACACCAACCACATCACACAGCATTTCAGGCCCTTTTTAGGCGTTTGTGTTATAATGGGGCCTTTCAGACAGACGAACGTGCCTGGAGACGGCGATCTGTGCGTACACCAGATTTGGAGCACCAGGTTCCACAGGATATAGAGACAAACCCAATACAGGCTCCATGGCAGTGGCCGGCTAACATGGTGTTCGCTAAAGTATGATTATGTGTATCTTACATGACAACCGCTACTATCCGTGTCACCTGTAATCCCATGGAGACCACTCTGAACATCTGGTCAAATCACAAATCTGGGTGCCAAATTCACATCAACTATGCGAGAAAACACCACGTAGGGAACACCTCTCTCATTGCAACCTACGCGTGAGAGGCTGCGCCATTTTGTCGAAACCAAACCTCTTCAGCATTAACAATATCCAGTTCAGACCACAATAACTCTCTTTGCCATCTTCGAAGAAAAATGTCCCAACTTCGCCCTCAGCCCAATTACCTCACCAGCCACCCACTCGTTGTGGGTATAATGACTTCTCCATATTTCCTCGAGGGTTTTCTGTGCACAAAATCCTGCAATTTTTGCTTGTTCACGAAGTCGTACAGCAGAAAGTGAGTCCGCTCTTTCTTTGGGAAGCACCCAGCTGGCAATGCTCGGTGCTTTTAGAGGCACAAGACTGCACATCATCTTTCAGAATGAGTTCTGGGAAAATCAAATTGTTATGACGGTCGCCGGCTATATTTCACCCGACTTCGGCAACATCGTCACTAACGAGGGCGATGTTTTCCACAGACCAACTAACACGAGGACGCCACGAGAATTTAATGTCCATAACCAAACCCATTTCCTCAAATACAGCAATCATTCTCACCAAGCAGACTGTTAGGTACACTACATTGGGTAGTACAGGATGACACACGGGAGACGGACGGTTTTCAATGAAATAATACTCAGCCAACTTTAAAATTAATGCACGTTTATATACACAAAATCGAAGCTCATTATTTTCCATTTTAGTTAAAGTTATTTGTGAAAAATAATGTCGTAAAGGTGACGTCCATCATTTCGAATGCAGGACTCAAGTCTCTTCTCAGATTCCTCCATCACACGGACTAAAATCTCTGCAGGGACAGCAGCAATTTCTTGAGTGATTGCATTCTTCAACTCGTCTAAATTTCGTGGTTTGTGGTTATAGACACAGTTCTTAAGGCACCCCCACAGAAAAAAGTCACATACTGACAAGTCGGGAGACCAAGGAACATTGCCAAAACGCGAGATAATCCGGCCAGGAAACATGCGTCTAAAAACTGACAAAGTGTTTGCAGTGTGCGATGTTGCCCCATCATGCTGGAACCAAACGCGTGTAAATGGATTCGTCGTCTTCTTAGTTCTGGTTTCAAGAATGTTTCAAGCATATGAATGTAACGAAACGAATTAAAAGTAACTGTGGCCCCGTTCTCTTCAAAAAAATAAGGTCCAATAATGCCAACAGGGCCAAGAGCACACCAGACTGTTACTTTTTCTGAGTGTAGAGGACGTTGGTGGATAAGGTGTGGATGCTCTGCAGCCCAGTAACGTAGGTTTTGCTTATTCACGGTCCCGTTTAAATGAAAATGAGCTTCATCGTTCATCAATAAGATTTCATTTTCATTCGATCCCAAAATCACTTGCATTCTGTAAGAGAAGTCTTCTCGTACAGCAAAATCGGTTTCCTTAAGCTGTTGGACAATGAGCATTTTGTAGGAATGGAATTTTAATTCCTTATGCAAATTTCGTCTAACCAATTCACGATCGATTCGTAACTGACTAACATGACGTCTAGCTGACCGTTCTCGGCTTCTGACTGCCGCTTGCCTTACCCTTTCAACATTTTCTGGTGTCGTTACTCTGCGTCTCGGGCCAGGATGCTTCTTATCGAGTATGTTTCCAGTTGATCTGAAGTTTTCCACCCATCTGAGGATTGTGTTACGGCTCGGAACAGCTCCCTGTCGACCGACATTAAACCGCGCACGAAACAATCGCTGCGTAACAATAGCAGACTCACCACTTTTCACGAAACTGTCATAGACACACACTCGACGTTTCAAGTCCCACTGCTCCATAGCGACTGAGTAAATGAAATGGTGTCTTGTGTGGATCAGAACTATCACCACCACGACCACCTCCCCCACCGCGCCCTCAGTACTACGCAGTTCAAAACCGTCCGTCTCCCGTGTGTCACCCTGTATGAATAAAACGGAGAATATATATTTGAAACTTCGGAAAACACTCGCAGGTTTGCAACAATAAGGCGAGGCGGAGAATATGCTTCACCTGAGAATGTTCTCAGTATGAATAAAAGGATGTGGGAAGTTGCTCAAAGCACAGAACATTCTCCTATTTCGCATGAATAAAACTAGAGGAGCTTCTCATACGCGGAGAACATACTCCATTTTTTGACGTGGCGCTCTAGCAGACTTCGAGCGGAGTAAATTCCGTTGAGGTTAAGTTTTGCCGACTTTTTGGTAGTAATGGCAGAATTTATGATGCTCGGAAGGCAAAAAAGATATACGTAACCCCAATAAATATTGAAGAGAGAAACTATAGAAGTTTCTACGGTTTTAACAATAAAAATTTTATTTATCTGGCGAACTTACTTCCAGGAAATCTCGAAAGAAGAGGGGTGACCTTTCAAACTACGTGAAAATTAAAACATTTTTGTTGCTATTTAGTAGACCCAAGTTTTTAGACTGACTTAGGTATATGGCTCTGAGCACTATGGGACTTAACTTCTAAGGTCATCAGTTCCCTAGAACTTAGAACTACTTGAACCTAACTCACCTAAGGACATCACACACATCCATTCCCGAGGCAGGATTCGAACCTGCGGCCGTAGCGGTCGCGCGGTTCCAGACTGTAGCGCCTAGAACCGCTCGTCCACCCTGGCCGGCACTTAGGTATATACTAAACAACTGTGTCACTGACATTTCCAAATGTTGATCATCATGCCTTCTCACAGCATAAATCTTATATTTTGCTGTGTTAGAAATAAGTAGGCGGTTCAGAAAAATCGATGCTTATGCATTTGACACGCAAGCAGACCAGTATACGTCTTTTGTTGTTGTTGTTGTTGTGGTCTTCAGTCCTGAGACTGGTTTGATGCAGCTCTCCATGCTACTCTATCCTGTGCAACCTTCTTCATCTCCCAGTACCTACTGCAGCCTACATCCTTCTGAATCTGCTTAGTGTATTCATCTCTTGGTCTCCCTCTACGATTTTTACCCTCCACGCTGCCCTCCAGTACCAAATTGGTAATCCCTTGATGCCTCAGAACATGTCCTACCAATCGATCCCTTCTTCTAGTCAAGTTGTGCCACAAACTCCTCTTCTCCCCAATTCTATTTAACCAAACTTTGACAGAGTTCCGGTTTGGAATAGATGAAAATGTCATTTTATCTTAAGATTTCGTTCACAGAATGTGTTCACCTAACTTCAATAACAAGAAAGTTTCCTGCTTGTCGAAAATTCAGGAACACCGCAAGAAAACGCATTCTCCGTAATCGTCTTAATAATTTGTTGCCGCACATAAAAGTAAAACCGAAATGTAGTGCAACTCTTTCAGAACATGCTGATGCCGCTTGCATACATTGTACGCTGAATATTTTGCCTGTTTGAGCCAGTTGAATGAAATGTAACATTACGCATGCATTCTGTGCCGGACACGGCGGACAACACACACCGAGAACATTCTCAAGGAGTATGGGAGGTAGTGAGAAGGAAATCCCTCGTCATAGAAAATGCTCAAAATTTTTTGTTCATAAGAAATTGAGAACTTTCTCAGAGAATTTTCTTTTGCTCTGAGAGTCTTCTCCGGAGAATGTTCTCTTTTTTATTCATATGACCCACCGACCAAACATTCCTCAGAGTTTGCGAAGTGTCTCTACATACCACTCACTACATCTGTAACAATTTTTCATCATGGTAACACGTTGTTCCATAATGAGGCGCTCCACTGTTAACCATAAAGAAAACAGATGAAAGTCGTACAACGTTCAGTAATGCTAACTCACAACAACAGAAATAAAGGGCATTTCAAAAGTTGCGTTCTTTGCTATCTTCTTTCAACCGTTTTACTTTTTATAAAAAATACTTTTATAAAATATTTCTGGTACTACTGGAAAACTGAAACAATCAAAACTGACTTAGAATTAAATGTTAATGATTTTGACGTACTTTTATGAATGCGTGCAGATAATCTTTTTTTCCCGCGCGCTACGCAGCCTCAGCCATACTTCGTATGAAGTCTCCTGTTCGACTTGGCGGGCGGCATAACCATGTAGGCGTTTCCGACCGCGAGTGGAACACTCAAATTACCGACTAAAAGCCAAACGAATTCTGGGAGGAGCCACTATGTGGCCTATTTCAGACAATAACACGCCCGCACGTAGCTTCGTTCTGTTTCTCACGCATCGATGACGCTTCAGCCAGCACTCATTATAGTCAGTGCAACACGTACACTGGAATGTCATTTATCCAGTCATTAATCCGGATCTCTTAGTTCCTCTCTTTTTTTTTATTTAGAAAATACAGTAACTGTACGTCATTTGATACACATGAAGTAACAGCAACAGCAATTGACGAAAAAAATTAAATTTAAATTCAGCCAACCACCATACAGCCTGGACCTGAATCAGTTACCAATTTAATATCGAGTAGTGCAGAAATGCATTCCTTGTGTAAAATTACATCAGAGTGAAAGAAGATGATAGTATCCATTATTTCTTTTGATGAAAGTGCCGCCGTTCTTACGAATGCAGGCAGCAACTATAGAGATGGTGGATTAGCTGAGAAAGTTAGCGCTCAATGGCACATACAGAGGCAACAAAGCAGTTGGACAAAAGAACGGTTTATTTCAAACGCCTATCTGGCCAATTTTATGAGGAAGTAATGTATAATTTGTGAGTTTACACACATACACACACACACAAACACACACACACACACACACACACACACACACAAGCGCGCGCGCGTTTTAGAAGTGTCAGTAAATTATTCGCTCGCACATGTAAAGTACAGGCCAGAAGTAGCTAAAAAGCTCCAATAAACGTGGGTCCACAAATCAACCTTTGTCGAGATACAACAAATTTCCTGTTATGGTAATAGTGCCTAGGAACACATGGCATCTCTAAACGTTAAAGTAGGTGTTCGAAATGTTGTCCTGGCGTCTGAGTACAGCACTGAACTCGTCTCGGAAATGAGTTGCGAATCTTCTCTCGCAGTTCTGCGGAATTCTGTTAATGCTGGAAGGCTACTTCAATCCGCAAGCGTAGTTTCTCAAGCGAGTTGAACTCGGTAGTGTAGACCAGGCTTCTGACATAAACCCACACACAGAAATCCATGGGATTTAAATCCGCAAACCTTTGAGGCCATGGCACAGGCCCTCCTCTACAGACCCACTGTAGATCATATGTTCGAGTTAGAAGCCGGCGCACTTGTAAATGAAAACTTGCTGAAGCACGAACATGCATGAACCACAAGTTCAGGTGTTGGTTCAGTGGAACATCATCATATAATCTGGAAGCACAGTCCGCAAAAACCGCACGTACTGCTGTCCGGTTGGTCTCTGTGGTATGAAGTGTGGTCCAATTTTGTGGTCTCCGAGCAGTCCTGCCCAGACGTTCAACGAACAACGCTGTTGATGTCATACGTGTGTTGTTTCAGGACTTACATCGGCCCAAATGTGACAGTTATTGTAGTTGAAAATACAGTCACAGGTAAATGCAGCTTCATCCGTGAACAGAATCAATCTGAGGATTCAAAGAACACTGTTGTTGCACCCACTGGCAGAAATTCTATCTAGGAGGGAAGTCTGCATCGTTGAGGGTTTGTAGTAGCTGGAGATATGGATACAGTACTGACCGATGTAAAATCCGTCACACACTTCTATGACTCAGGATCGCTCTTGGGTAGCAATCCTCCTTATTGAAGTACTCGGACGTTCGTGTACAGTGCGTAACACCTTTTCCTTAACATCGGGTGTTGTGGATCTGAGTCGACATTCTCGTACATGGTGCGCAAAACTCCCGGCTTCTCTAAGCCGCTGATGGAACCAGCTAAATGTACGCCTGTCGGGCCGAATACGGAGAGGAAAAGCTTCTTCATACATTCGTACAGCCTCAAGGGCACTGCCATTCGCTTTGCCGTACGTGAACTGCATGTCAGCGTACTCTTCATTGTTGTAACCTCTGTCCGTGGTGCTTTCACGTTCGTAACTGATAGTGAGACCGGTACGGCACAGTGCACGGAGGGGGGAAAGGAAAGTCGTTGCGCATGCGTAAACAAACATTATCGATCCCAAAACCTGAGATATCAACGTAAACACCGCGGTATCCGGGGGCGTTTATAGTTGGTTTCCAACTCGAATTAATGCGATACCTCGGCAACGATTGATATGCGGACCCATGTTTACTGGAGCTTTAGCTAATTTTGACCTCTACTTTTCATGTGTGAATTATTGACCATTACTTCCGAAACACTCTGGGTAGATACATATATTCAGTCTGTGTATGATTGTGCTAGCACAAGTCGATAAGGAGTAGGTCGATTGACATGAAATTTTGACAACGCTACATTGGAATAAGTGCGTATTTTATATATCTTTTTTCAAAATATATATAAATAAATACGCAATTTATAAAGGAGAAACGGTGCTACCAAAAATTTCAAAAAGTGCTTGACTGATTTATTTCAAATTTTGCAATATTACTGTAATAAGCATTTGGACGAATGTAAGTTATGCACATTTTTAATATCCATAATGTACAAATGTCGTATATAAAATATATACTAGTGAAACGTTCTTAGTAAAAATACCGGAAAGTTCTTGACCGAGTTACTTCAAATTTCAAACGATCATCTATTGAAACATCTAGATGGTCATAGACTATAGTTTTCTAAACAAAAATCTACAGGTTTTCATTTAAAACTGACTGCAAGAAAAAAATGCTGTGTTGTAAAAATGTGCGGTTTTGTTTACTTTGTCGCAGGTAGTTTCAGCTACGATACCGGGGCATTTAAATCATTAGACGAATTGTTTTTCCCATATACATTTTATTTCATTATATATATTTTTAAACATAAATTGTTCACACAACAATGTGTTTTCTTCCCCACAGACGGTTTTCATAGAAGATAGGAAAGTTTTGTTTCTGGCTTATCGACTTAGGATTGTAATACTCCTCTAGAATCTGAATTTGCGATAACAATAAAAACGGCTCAAGATCAGAGGGGGAGGGAAGATACTGTAGAAAGATGGGAGAAAATGGGCAGATAGAGGGGGCAGCAAGAGACAGGGAGAGAGGTATGAAGAAGAGATTGTCACAGAGTGGCCGGGGGGGGGGGGGGAGGTGCTGGACGGGGGAGGGAGAATGAGGTGATGGCCAATAAGGAGGGGAGGAGGAAATGGACAGGGACATGGAGGAGAATGAGATTAGGACGCATAACCAATTCCCATACCTATTAGGAACATGTGCTTTCTCTTTTCTTTTTTCCCCATTTAACCATACTGAACAACACCAATGCGTGGTCAGGTATATGGCGTTTAACTAGGGTTTCCATATGTAGCTGGAACCTCGTCGGAGCCCTCTGAGATGGAGGTACAGAAATCAAGTAAAAAATTTCTTTAATATTATTACTTTTTATTTAGAACACAATTGCGGCATAATCAGTTGGTACGCCATATATTTCGGGAGATTCCACTCTTTTTAGCAAATCTTTTTTCCCTTTTACATTACTAACTTGCACTCGTTGCTCGTATTACGTTTAGGAAGAATCGTCTGTTCAAATGGGAGCTGCCCGATTCTTCCGCGTGGCCCTGCTGAAATAATTACAATCCCCTACTAGTGGGGCCGGCCGAAGTGGCCGTGCGGTTAAAGGCGCTGCAGTCTGGAACCGCAAGACCGCTACGGTCGCAGGTTCGAATCCTGCCTCGGGCATGGATGTTTGTGATGTCCTTAGGTTAGTTAGGTTTACCTAGTTCTAAGTTCTAGGGGACTAATGACCTCAGCAGTTGAGTCCCATAGTGCTCAGAGCCATTTGAACCCTACTAGTGGTGAAGTCTGGTATTTTCTCGAAAGATGAGCGCTAGATCTGGAAGGTTCAAAATGGTTCAAATGGCTCTAAGCACTATGGGACTTAATATCTGAGGTCATCAGTCCCCTAGACTTAGAACTAATTAAATCTAACTAACCTAAGAACATCACACACAACCACGCCCGAGGCAGGATTCGAGCCTGGGACCGTAGCAGCAGCGCGGTTCCGGACTGCTTCTAGAAGGTACCTGCTTCGCCGATACACGATATTCAACAAGCGACGCCATATGTGTGATGACCTATTCAATATTAACAGTTTGACATAAATAAGACTAATTGAGGTTGCATTTACATTTTGCGCTAAGAGATAGTGTTACTTCAGTATTTGAGACAAGCTCGTAAACAGTATTTTGCAAAATCGGGACAAAATTGGGTCTGGTCGGGATGTCGGAGCAAGAAGATTCATAAAGGTGACGGGACGTTTGGCAACCCTAAGTTTAACCCATGTCATTCTAATTTTTTTACGAATATCTGTATTTTCAATAATTTGGATGCCACGATCCCGCCTAGTCCGGACAAACAAGGGTCCGTTTTACAGACAGCAGGCTCTAATTCATGGTGCTGCATGAAATACCCACAGTTAAAGCTAGGTGCGCTAACTGTACTCGGCAGAAAATGGAAATCCGCGTTCACTGGACTTTAACGGGCGAGAGCTTTAAATGCACATGATCAATTCACTGATTGGTCTAGTACGAAACACGCCCATTGGCGAGGACATCAATGAAACGATAGGAAAGGTTTTTGAAAAACAAGGCAAAATGTGTCCGAGGTCTGTTTACAAAATAGAAACACACTACCTGATCGAAATTATACGCACACGCCTACGTAATACGGAAATGATCACTAAATGTCATGAGAGGCAGACGCACCAGTGTGAAAGGAAGCGGAGAGAATTGTGTTGTCAGCAGAGGAGAGAAACAGCAGAATGGGTCCGTCGGGACAGCTCTCTGACTTCGAAGACGTGGACTAGTCACTGGATGTCACTTGAGTAACAAATCAGTCAGGAATATTCCATCCTTTCCAGAGCTGCCCAAGTCGACTATTCGGGACGTGATTGTGAAGTGGAAAAGCGAAGGAACAACCACAGCGAAACCGATACCAGGCAGACATTGTGTACTGACGGACAGGGACCGTAGAGCAGTGCGCAGTGTGGACGTAAAAAACTGCAGGATCAGCGGAAGGAATTGGTTGTGAGTTCCAAAGAGCTGCCAGCAGTCCATCTAGCACAATGACCACACGTAGGGACTTAAAAACAGGGCTACAATGGTCGAGCAACCCCTCACGAGTCATGCATTTTTGTAGCCAATGGTAATCGACGCTTGAGGTGGTGCAAAGAGCGACGCCAATGGGCAATGGATGACTAGAAACGAGTGACTTGGGTTGATGACTCACGCTTTACCCTGTTGCAATCCGAACGAATTGTTTGTATATGACAACTGTCTGGAGAAAATTACCTGCCATCATATGTAGCGCCAACAGCGAAGTACGGAGGAGGTGGTGGTGGTGGTGTTACGGTATGGGACTGTTTTTCGTCTAGGCTGTGACTGCCTTACTGCACTTTAAAAAATAGCTACATACGGTAGAATATGAATACTTTTTACAGCACTGTATACTGCGCACAGCTGAGGAACAGCATCCGTGAAGCAATGTTTTGTAAATTTGAGTAAAGATGTTTTAGTCAATAATCACACTTATTGTAAACGGTTGTGGAAACACACTTGACCTCTTTGCAACAAATAATACTGAGTTAATAACTAGCATCAAAACGGATACAGGGATTAGTTAACACAGGGTTGTCGTAGCGAGATTGAATATTGTAACCCGCAAATTCTCCAAAAATAAACGAAAAATTTACCTATTCAAAAAAGCAGATAAAAATTCACTTGACGCCTTCCTGGAGACAATCTCCACTCCTTCCAAGTTAGTTATATAAGTGCAGACCAGATGCGGCCTGAATTCAGAGAAATAGTATCAGCAGCAATTGGGAGATTTATGCCAAATAAATTAACAAACGACGGAGCTGATCCTCCTTGGTACACAAAACGGGTCAGAACACTGTTGCAAAAACAACGAATCAAACATGCCAAATTTAAACAGACGCACAATCCCCAAGATTGGCGACCTTTTACAGAAGCTCGAAATTAAGCGCGGACTTCAATGCGAGATGCTTACAACAGTTTCGACAACGAAAATTTCGTCTCGAAACATGGCAGAAAATCCAAAGAGATTTTGGTCGTATGTGAAGTATGTTAGCGGCAAGAAACAATCAATGCTTTCCCTGTGCGATAGCAATTGAGATACTATCGAAGACAGTGCTGCCAAAGCAGAGTTATTAAACACAGCCTTCCGAAATGCCTTCACAAAAGAAGACGAAGTAAATATTCCAGAATTCGAATCAAGAACAGCTGCCAACATGAGTAACGTAGAAGTAAATATCATCGGAGTAGTGAAGCAACTTAAATCATTTAATAAAAGCAAGTCTTCTGGTCCAGACTGAATACCAATTAGGTTCCTTTCGGAGTATGCTGATGCAATAGCTCCATACTTAACAATCATATACAATCGTTCGCTCGACGAAAGATCCGTACCCAAAGACTGGAAAGTTGCACAGGTCACACCAATATTCAAGAAAGGTAGTAGGAGTAATCCACTAAATTACAGGCCCATATCGTTAACGTCGATATGCAGCAGGATTTTAGAACATATATTGTGTTCGAAAATTATGAATTAACTCGAAGAAAACGGTCAATTCACACAGTAAACATGGGTTTAGAAACATCGTTCCTGTGAAACACAACTAGCTCTTTATTCACATGAAGTGTTGAGTGTTATAGACAAGAGATTTCAGATAAATTCCGTATTTCTGGATTTCCGGAATGCTTTTGACACTGTACCACACAAGCGGCTCGTAGTGAAATTGCGTGCCTATGGAATATCGTCTCAGTTATGTGACTGGATTTGTGATTTCCTGTCAAAGAGGTCACAGTTCGTAGTAATGGACCGAAAGTCATCGAAGAAAACAAAAGTGATTTCTGGCGTTCCACAAGGTAGTGTTATAGGCCCTTTGCTCTTCCTTATCTATATAAACGATATGGGAGACAATCTGAACAGCCGTCTTCGGTTGTTTGCAGATGACGCTGTCGTTTATCAACCAATAAAGTCATCAGAAGATCAAAACAAATTGCAAAACGATTTAGAAAAGATATCTGCATGGTGCGAAAATTGGCAGTTGACCCTAAATACCTCAAAGTGTGAGGTCATCCACATGAATGCTAAAAGGAATCCGTTAAACTTTGGTTACACGCTAAATCAGTCAAATATAAAGGCCGTAAATTCAACTAAATATCTAGGAATTACAATTACTAACAACTGAAATTGGAAGGAGCACACAGAAAATGTTGTAGGGAAGGCTAACCAAGGACTGCGTTTTATTGGCAGGACACTTAGAAAATGTAATAGATGCACTAAGGAAAGTGCATACACAACGCTTGTGCGTTCTCTCTTAGAATACTGCTGCGCCATGTGGGATCCTTACCAGATAGAACTGACGGAGTACATCGAAAAAGTTCAAAGAAGGGCAGCACGTTTTGTATTATCGCGAAATATGGGTGAGAGTGTCACTGAAATGATACAGTGATTTGGGCTGGACATAATTAAAAGAAAGGCGTTTTTCGTTGCGACGGAATCTTCTCACGAAATTCCAATCACCAACTTTTTCCTCCGAATGCGAAAATATTTTGTTGACTCCGACCTACAGAGGGAGAAACGATCACCACGATAAAATAAGGGAAATCAGAGCTCGTACGGAAAGATACAGGTATTCGCTCTTTCCGCGCGCTATACGAGACTAGAATAATAGAGAATTGTGGAGTTGGTTCGATGAACCCTCTGCCAGGCACTTAAATGTAATTTGCAGAGTATCCATGTAGATGTAGATAGATTGTTCACTGACTAAACTGGCTTCATTTGGCCGATGGCTGCAACAGAACGGAATAGGAGTGATCACCACCTCAAGATTCCTACTACGCTAAGAATGACAAAGGGTCCAAACCGGCTTAGCAAATAAACAATATGCGTGAGCATTGACTGATGTCATATGTAGCCATAAAGCTTTTTGACCGCTTTGGAACTTTGGTTTTCATATGATTGCAGCAAAAATCTACACAATCATCCCATCATCTCTCCCGCGTTATTTCCACAAAATGTAGTTCAACCGGCCGAGTAAAACCAACACATGCGCGGTCAAACATGCAGAATTTTATGTGAGACACCCTCGGCTGATGTGATTTCTCTCTCACCGTTGTTGCACAGTAACACGACGACACACTGATCAGGCGACTAATGGAATTTTCATTCTCACTCAACCTTGCGATTGTACAATTAATTCTTTTTCAACGCTAAAGTTTGTTGCAGTCAAATATTCGCAATATGCCTAAACCAGTTTCGACTTATCAGTCATTTTCGACAGTCTGTAAACAACACTTGGCCTGGGACTGCGTGAAAATACGCCGAGGGTCCCCACCTGTGTTGGACTGCTACCAACAGACTGCAGGGGGGATAAATTGAAACTACTCTGTAACTGTCCGCAAGAGTGCTCGACAAATTAAAACTTAATTCTCTTCATTTCATTAGTTGACGTAATAGGCCGAGGATGCGCGGCTCGTTAAATGACAGTAGACATGTTTACTGACCAAAATTATCCTCATCCGGCAGGGTGAACGTAAGTACTTGCGTGAGCGCGGGTGTGTGTGTGTGTGTGGGGGGGGGGGGAGGGGGGCGTTTAACCCTATCCCAGAATTTATGAAACATTCCACAATATGTGGCGTATGCACTAGCAAGGAACTTCATCGTGCACCTGCTAGCTGTTGACAGTAGAATAAAAACTTGCGCAAGTTATTTCTGCAAATCGGTTAGGCAAGTACCTTTCGGGAATCTGCTGTAAGTACTTTCAGAATCGTTTCGGCTAGAGTTGCGTCGTGAGATGGGCAAGTGGAACTTCGGTGAATAGTGCTTAAAAACAGATCAACCGCCATCGTTGTTGCATTATTATTATTATTATTATTATTAAAGAAAAATAAATGTCTGTGTAAAGAAATCTATACAGAGCCATACATGCTCCTTTTGTCGAAAAATTTCCGAGAGGCATTTTTATATTTCTGAGTTTGCAATACTCAAAATGAACAATTTTTTTTATGTTACTTGGTATGTGTGTCCTTGAAATGACCTTGGCCATGATTATTGACCACGTCACTAGGTGGCAGTCCTGTGCTTAGCAACACAGTTTGGGGTCTTGGCGCGTTAGTTACGGTGACACAATGGATGCTGAGTGTGAACAAACAGTGAACATTAAGTTCTGCGTTAAGCTGGGGAAAACCTCTAGGGAACGTGGACAATGATTAAGCAAATATATGCAAGCGAGGCAATTTCAGGAAGTCGTGTTTTCGAGTGGCACAAAAGGTTTCGTGGAGGCAGAGACTCAGTGCAAGGCGATCCCAGGACTGGTCGCCCGTCTACAGCACATTCCGATGCAAATGTGGAGCGTGTAAGGCAATACTGCAAGATGACTTTCATGTAACTGTGTGTGCGATATCAGAAGAACTTAATTTGAATCGTGATGTGTGTTGTAAGATTTTGTGCGAAGATTTAAGGAAATAGAAACTTAATCCAAAACTCGTCCCTCACACACTAAGAGACAAACAGAAAAAGGAAAGGCGAGGAGTTCCTGCTGAACTACTGGATAGAGCCAGACGTGATCCCACATTTTTGTCAAAGATTACTACTGGCGATGAAAGTTGATGCCATACGTATGGCTCTCACACGAAGCGTCACAGTGCCGAATGGCAGGGTTCTGGATCACCAGCCTCCAAAAAACTCAAATGACAACCTTCGCGAACAAAGACAATGTTGATCGCATTCTTTGATAGTAAAGGATTAGTTCACTATGAGTATGCTCCTCCAGGTCAAACAGTGAACCAAACTCTTTACATCGAAGTCTCGAAAAGTTTCCGACAAGCAATTTCTACGTCCCCGCCCTGATTTGTGACATTTTGAGGACTGGTTCTCACTGCATGATCGTACAAGATTCCATAATCCTTTACCCTTTGCCACGCATCTGGCCAGACGTTTTTTTACTACCATCCCCCATTCGACGTACTTGCCCGACCTCTCGACTTGCCATTTTTTTTTCTTGTTTCTGCGAGTAAAAGGCGACTGAAAGGAAAGCAGCATCAAGATATCGCAGACATCCAGCGGGCTGTGACAAATTAACTTAACTCACAAATATCGCAGTTTAAAATTTCCCTGCTTGCTTCCCAGACCTTCAGAAAAACTGGAAACTGTGTATAGATAGCCACGGGGACTACTTCGATAAGAGCTAGGATCATTACTTGGTATGCATAATTTTCTATTAAAAAAAGCTACCTGTCCTGGAACTTTTCTGACACAGGCAGTGTTTAAGTTATCAAGAAGCAGTGCTGAATGATCTAAAATCGGAGGACTTTCTGATATCATCGTAGTATGCAAATTTCTAAAATCTCTGTATAATAAAATATTCAATAACATGATACAAAAATCCTGAAAGTTGAATCACCACGAGATCGCCTTTTAATGCAAACAGCATTTGTTACAAACGTAATACGTTTATATCAACGGTGATAGGAATAAATCAGCTAAAATTTAAAGACGTTTCTACTGCAGTTCTACATCCTCATCTGGTGAAACATAGTAATTGGTAAGTTCATTTCGTACTTCCTTAGCCGACGGTGACTAATTAAAGTTATTTACGGGTTCGGCCTGTCTGTCTTTGCGCCACTCTGCTTTTCGTCATTTGCGTATCGGTATTGAACATACAAAAGTTTTACAAGTCTGAGAAAAACTTCCAGCAACAGAGAAGTTCGGAAAGTAATTGCACCAAGATGCAAGAAACTGTTTACAACAACTTACAGAACCTACTTCTGCAAGTTGACGATACTTTCCACGTCGAAGGATTTGAGGAAGTAGCTTCTGCAAGCGACTTGCGGAAGTTTACTTGCTAGTGGACACACGCTTTAACGTCGTAAGCGCGAAACATCTATTCTAGACGCTACCAGGGAGGGAGAAGCTCGATGCGCAGTTTTGGATTCGTGTGTGCGTGCGTTTTCGTGTGGTCCGAGGTTTCTTGAGTACAGCGGAGACATTCTGAATTTTGAAGAACGATCTTACGTGAAATATTTATGAATATAAAATGTGAGATTAACGTAGACGGCATGTAAGTATGGAAGGTGATGAGAGGAATATTAGCAAGGAATACAGAAAACAAAATGGAAATAAATACTTATTGAAGAAGTAGTGTTCGCATATGAAGTGGGCCAGGTGGTTCACGTTAACAAGCGCTTGTTAATTATAAGAAGCTGTAACTGTTGCACACGATACTTATCTAAATTTTCGTAGTTTTCATAACAAATACTGAAAATGGCACTAATAATTGTTAAAATGGTATTACAAATGGCTCTGAGCACTATGGGACTCAACATCTATGGTCATCAGTCCCCTAGAACTTAGAACTACTTAAACCTAACTAACCTAAGGACAGCACACAACACCCAGTCATCACGAGGCAGAGAAAATCCCTGACCCCGCCGGGAAAAATGGTATTACAACAACAGTGATGAATGTGAACTAGAAATGTCTGGATTGAAATGTTTATTTGACAAACAGTGGCAACATCTCCAGAATGAGATTTGCACTCTGCAGCGGAGTGTGCGCTGATATGAAACTTCCTGGCAGATTAAAACTGTATGCCGGACCGAGACTCGAACTCGGGACCTTTGCCTTTCGCGGGCAAGTGCTCTACCAACTGAGCTACCCAAGCACGACTCAGGCCCCGTCCCCACAGCTTTACTTCTGCCAGTACCTCGTCACCTACCTTCCAAACTTTACAGAAGCAGGAGCGCTACACACATAGTTACACACGTCAGTTTTTGCAAACGATGCGACCAGTGCCAGTCCTGATACTGTTTCATCCGTCGAATTCAACTGGAAACGGAGAAGAGACAGTGGCGTACAGTTCCTATTAAGATTGTGCTCTAGTGTCTTATTGAATTCTTTAATGGAAGTTAGTTTAATATCTGAGTATAGTACCAAGCTGACTAGCTCGTTCACACAGCGCAGGCTTTAAATTCTGAACCCCATTAGAAAACACCTGTATCGACAACGAACTCGCGTCCCGTTGCCTTTTTTTAAATTTTTTTTAAGGAATAGTACTCTACTCGTTTCTTCATACTGGCGATTGCTGTGAAGTCCACAATCGCAACAGGAACGATACGGTTTCGCCAACAAGGCACAGCACGAAAACGAAACGACTTTTCCACGCGTGCGCAGACCCCCCATCGAAAAGTACATGAATCGTTCTCGGGAAGCCAGGTGTGATTCAAGGACGTGTAATAGAGCTGTTAATGCTTACGATATGTAGCAACTTTTTGATGTGAACGAAAACTCACATGACGAAAATACTGCTGAGAGGAATCAAAGTTGTTACCACATTTCACGCAAACTTTTTAAAATTACTTTTATTATACAGACCTATCGCTACTTTACTGTAACACACAAGCGACTAGTCGGAAGAACATAATACTATCTAATACGTCATACACAAATGAGTACATGATAAAGGTTTCACGAAGCTGCTTCGTCTGAAGGAGAACCCCCTCGCAGTGGCGTTACTATTTTAAAATGTAAAATGAGAAAGAGCAAAAGAAAAAGAAGAGGCAGGAAGTTTTCAACTAGAAGATGGAACAACTTTCGTTAAGCCACGTGAGGCAACGTAGTGAGTGTGTTAAGGGTATGCTTTGCATTTCTTGTTAAGCTTGTTACGGTAGGCAATGAAAAAAAGAAAAAGGGATCGCGTTGCTGTTGCAAGTTTAGACTGTTTTGGATTGTAACATAATATTTATTGAAATGTATATTTGTTATTTCATTGGAAAGTCGTCTTGCTCTCAGTAAACAAATGAACAGGATAAGCAACGATCTGTATTAACTAAAACGTGAGGAGATATCAGCAGCGGACACAAAGTTTAAGTTTGGCCTGGGCACTATGTACCCTAGATACGTCAATGGTCCTCCGAGCTTGTAAAATATATAACTCTAGTTGGCAAGTGTCGTCAGGACAAAGCAACAGTTTTTTTTCCCCTTTTACATATTCGTCGCATGTTGTTCAGACATCCGAGTGCAGTTACCAGTTCCGTCTACAGAAGGTCATCCCTATAAACAAGAAACTCAGAAGCTAATTACTGCCAAACAAAAAACTGGAAGAAGAATCATGCATATGCAAATTATCTGGACTTTCTATAGACGACTTTTTCCATGTATATAAAAACCCCTCCTATATGAGGTAGCTTTCAAGTATTACCACCTAGAAAAAATAAACTTACATATATTTTTTTGTTTATTTGCAGGTATCCGTCTGTTATTACTACAAGTACTAATCGCACATTGAAATGTGACCCTCTTTTGGAGGATGTTGGGAGGGAAAGGTTGGATTGGCTCGTAGCATATCGGCAACTGGCAACCAGTTCATAATTTATGAAAGAAACCAACGTCTAATGTGTTAATACGTCGCAGATGTGACACCGAAATTGATGCCGAGCCGCTAGAACGACCAGGTACAGTGTCTCGCTCATCCTTTTTTTCTGAATAATGATAACAACAATAATAACCACTAGGCACAGCACCGCACAGAATGAACTCTGGGCGTCCGTAGAATTTTTTTTTTTTTTTTGGGGGGGGGGGGGCGTGGGGAAGACTCGGAAATCGTTATTTTTAATATAAATGAGATGGCCGCTTTCCGGCTGTGACATGCCACAAAAACTTATTACATACTACATTCCAGAGAACTAAGTGTCCACTCACTTCTGGAACTGTATAAAAATTCTGAAATGAATAAAAAGTCTGTACTATCTGCTGCCACCGCCGCCGCCTCCCTCCACCATCTCCTCCTCCTCCTTGCATTTAGAAATTAACAACGTTATCACAATGGCTATTTTATTGCTAACGCGCGAAATCCTATGCTAAGATTGGCATCAGACGTAAACGTTCAATTGCGGCCCGCACCCAGACGAATTTATCGGTAAGAAAAGGTTCACCCTTAAAGAGTGGAATTAGTACTTCTCCATTTTGTCAATGAGCTGCGTTATTTCGTTCGAAAAACCATGTGACATTTCTCTCTCGCCGCGCCAGTGCAAAGAACATCGTAAAATTACAAACCAGCCATAAAAAGCAGCTATGGCTCTGCTTAAAATTTGAGTTTCGTGAAACACAGGAGAAATTGTATTAAATCCCACCAATTCGCAAACTCAGACCGTATTACGGGTTCTCATACAGGGCTCGCATGTATCAATATATGAACTTTTATACGGATTTTCAACTAAAGGTAATAGGAAAGGCAAAAATGTTGTCCTCCAAAAAATACAGTATTATATGAGTTAACCCAGTAATATAATTTATTCATAAGAGACTGTAATGGTTTACCAAGTGGGTTGCAAACGATCATTTCAATCGTGTTCACATATTAGAGTAAGAGATAAAGACGTTACCAGATTTTAAACAGTTTGAAAACAAGATGGCAACATTCAAATAAAGCAAATAAGAAAATTAATCAGGCATTAAATGCCTAACAAATGAAATATATCGTGATAAAGTGCCTGTAATTGATATCGCGAGACAAATTACAGCGAGGAAAAGTTCGAGAACTGAACGGAATCACGCCTGCAATGCTTTATTTATTTATTTCCATCGTTACACGAGACCTGCACCTTACAAGATACTTCAGTCCCTGTTTCACAGTGTTTTTTTTTTTTTACTAAAATCTGTGGTCCATTATAAACGGTAAGACAAGTAGTTGCGACAATACCACCAAAAACCGCGGGCTGATTGAAGAATCGAACAGAACCCGCGATTTTCCGGACTGTGGTCTATAGTGATCGAAGAGTTCGAGTCGTGTACAAACACAGCTCTACTGTGCTGTGGGGATCGAAGTATGTTAGGGACTGCCAGCTACACGAGACAAAGACAAACAAAAATTGACTACATACTATCGTCGCTCCACGAGATTCTGCTGTCAAAGGGGCGAGAGGCATGGTGAGAAGAAGGTGTGCTGAGTGCAGGCGCCACACAAATAGCTAGGTCCTAGCGGCGAACATCGGCCGACTCATTGTTAGCAATGTGAACAGTAGCGATGGGCCAACACGGGTTTACTCCAATCCGAGAAGGGACGAAAAAACGGAGACGAATAATTCAACGCCGTTCTCTCTCTCGCGTCTGCGCAGATTACGATTCAGTTCACTTAACCAACCCGAGCTTCGCAGTTTCCCAAAAAAGTTAGATCATAGATTTATGAAAACCTTGAAACCTGTATATATTTCGATGGCTATCGGGCAATCATAAGGCAGCCAAACGGCTGTATACGATGACGACTACATACCGCACTACAGGCCGCAATATTGTATCTAGTAGCGTGAAACTTTGAAAATTGATTTGTGAAACATACGAACCGTGCAGTATAAATTTTGATAGATATTGGTCGATCTTAAGGTAGCCAAAAGCCTGTTCACGTGCATGATTGCCTACCTCGCTATAGTCCGCGATTTTGGGTCTTTTTGTTTTGATTTTTGGCAAATAGACTTGTGAATATCCGAAACTCGGTGTATAGATTTTGACAGCTATGGGGCGATCGTAAGGTAGCCAAACTCCTGTACACGGGAATGACTGCGTACCAAGCTGCAGGTCGCAATTTCGAGTATTTTGATGAAATTTTGAAAAATGCTAATACACATAGGAATTTGTTATGATAGTTTGTCGGCAATCTGGCTATTTTATGGTACACATTAATGGATGCCACACAATAGGCTGAAATTTGAAAAAAACACTCATGAGACGCTTCGTCGTCAGGTGCATAAATGGTTGCCTTGCTACAGGCCGCAATTCTAAAATACCATCGTGAGACACGGTATTCGCTGTAAGGATTTTGACTACAATCGGATGATCTTATGGTAGCCAAATACCACAACTTAAAGGATGAATGCTGTAAAATTACGACTTCATCATCATTTCCCTCAGTCACTTTGTACTCATAATTTTAATATATCAGTAGTAGGCAATGAAAACCTCGTTACTTCACTTGTCTGTCGAAGATGCGCGGTTTGAGGCGCCATGCCACGAATTGCGGAGCCCCTCCCGCCGGATGTTCGAGTCCTCCCTCGGGCATTGGTGTGCGTGTCGTTCTTAGCATAAGTTAGTTGTAAGTCTAGGGATGACCTCAGCAGTTTGGTCCCTTAGGAATTCACACACATTTGAACATTCCAGTGACCAGTAACTCCATAATCAAAGAGATGTTGGCAAGTTCATGGATTTCTCTTATCTGTCAGTAACTAGGCTCCTACTATACAGTTTCACACGTGGCAACTTTCTCTATGACTTTTTTTTTCACGAGGTTTTCATTGCCTACCATTAGTATACATATTTCCTTGTTGCCATGACGCTGTTCTGTACGCACCCACATGAAAACCAAAACGGTCCCAGAATTTCGATCACACAAAATAAAGCATAATGAGCTATTGTACTTTTAAAGATCACAGTGAGCGACGTCCCGTTCTGTTGGCGTAGACAGACTCAACTCGGTTCAACTCGGGTCTTGTCGGCGCAACGGCGGTAAACTCCAGCTTCACGCGAAACAAGTCATCGACAGCTGCGCACCGCGTGAGCACAACTTGAGTTAGTAACAATGTAACTGGGAGTGCGGAAATCCCCTCCACCCGAGTTAACCCCGTTTGGAAACTTGAGTTGACCCATCTCTATCAAACAGTTGCGGCAGTAACGTCACAGCCGAAGGACGAGCGTACAAATTGTTGCGACTGCTCCTGGCGTGGGGACTTCAATTTTTTCGAGGTGATAAGTAAAACCCTATTACTGCCCCTCGTACACAAAGGCGGCAACGCGTCAACTTGGAATGAGCAAGTCCTTCAGGTAGACTGCCGCTTGCCGCCCCCAGCCGGAGCCCCTCCGCCTTCCAGAATGCATTACCACGCCGCGCCCGCGGCACACGCCCCCGCCTCCGCCCATCGTCAGTCGCTGCGGGCGCCGTATGCCGTCGGGATCCCGTGCGACTACTATGCATCACCTGTTCACCTGTTCGCAATGATCTAATACGTTCAATGTCGACCTTAAAGCTCACCCCAAAGTTTCCCCTCCGCTTTTCTGCATCTCCATACACGAGGTGAAGCTATAAAATAACGGGACAGATGATTGCGGAAAAGATGAACCACCAATAGCCTTTTTAATCTAATGCGGCATCTCTTGTGTATGTAGAGAAATCAGTGTGGCCATGGCCTTTGTTTCTGTAAGAGCTGCTATTTTGTGTTTGCGAAAAAAATGGTAAGTGTAATAACAGAGCACAGAATTACCGAGAATTTTCATTCGAACTTGTAAAAAAGCTACTGCAACACATCTTTTATTAAAAGACTATGGCAAAGGCTGTTTATTAAGTACACGAGTTTTCGCGTCGTTCAAGCGTTTTCAAGACGGCCAAGAGAAGATAAAGATGACTCTACCTCTGGATGCCCTTCAACATCGAAAACGGACGAACATATCGAAAAATCAGGTCAGCTGATTCGATCTCACCGTAGGTTGAGTATTCGATTGATTGCTGACACTGTAGGTATTGTCAAAGAATGCGTAAGGCAAATTTTACGCAACCATTTTAACAAGAGAAAGTGTATGCGAGACTGATGCCGAAAATTCTCGCGATCCAACAAAAACAAGTTCGTACTAACGTTTTGAATTCCATCGAAAATAATCCTAATTTCTTGGAAAGAGTAATAAAGTGTGACGATTTTTTTTTTTTTTTACTTATGATCCATAAACTACGCGCCAATCCATGTACTGGAAGGGATCACCTTCACGGAGAGCGAGAAAAGCTCGATGACCACATCAAGATTCAAAGCGATGATGATTGTTTTTTTCCAATATTCATGAAATTTTGTATCTTCACTGGGTTCCTGAAGGTCAAACTGTTAATCAACATTGTTACCTTGAGGTTTTTGTTCGACTTCATGAAGGGGGGGGGGGGGGGTGAGATATCCGAATTGTGGAAGAACAAGTCATGGGTTCTGCATCAAGACAATGCACCGACTCACACTGCATTGTCGTAAGAGATTTATAGCGAAGAAGAGCAACCCAGCGTTAGATCACCCTACATAGCACCAACTGACCATTTCCCCACGGTCGTATCTGCATTAAAAGAAACAAGACTTAAGTCCGTTGAAACTGTGAAACAGAAACCGGCACGGGTCATCAAGCAGCTCGCAGAGGACGACTTTCTGCACCATTTCGATCAGTGGGGAATTCGTTTGGAGCATTGTAGGGATAGAAGGGCGAAGTATATTCAGCGCGACGCGTGAGAGACGGACCATACATTTTGAAAATAAAACGTTTTACAGCAATAATACCGTTATTTTACTCCCTCATCCCGTATACTCGCAAACAAGTGTAAAGTGAAACTTTGTGACAGATTAAAAATGTGTGCCTTGCTGAACGGGGACTCGAACCTGGGACATTAATCTTACAAGAAGTTTAAAAATCAGCAACACTCCGCTGCAGAGTGAAAATTCATTCTGCCAATGTACCTTGGATGGCAGAGTGTACATCGTACCAATATTATCGATTTTCTTTTCTATTCCACTCCCATAACGATCGTGGTGAGAGTGAGTGTCCGCATGCCTCTTTGCGCGCTAAAATTTTGTGTGTTTCACATGATCCCTACGGGAGATATAGGAGGGTAAGACAAAAATTATCCCCAATCTTGACATAACTGCTCTTACGTTGCTCATACTGATGTGTGCTCGTTTATTTTATGCTTGTGCCGTTGTGGTCCTGCTATTTGTCTTCCTTTGTTGCAGGCAGACCACGGCCTCTCCATCAGAAGTTTGCACCAGAGAGGAACAATGAGAGGCGATCCAGTTTTTGTGGCCGGAAGGTGTATCGGGGCCGCAACCCCATTAAACACTCTCGGCACAATACGGGAACAGAGTCTTGCCGCAACGAAATGTCTACTACTGGATCTGAAAATTCAAAAATGATCGCAGAAGTGTTACGCATGAGAAAGGAGACGGACCATCACCCACGAACACATAATGAGAACATTGAGTGTGCACGTGTCATGACATTGGTAGACAGACGAGTGGCTATTGATGAAGTAGTATACAATCTACAAATTAGTCATGGTTATGCCTACGAAATCATGCACAACAGACCTGAGTTTCATAAAGTCTGTTCAAGATGGGTCCCGAAACAACTCACAGTATTGCATAAACAAATGCGTTTGGACATGTGCCAAAAACATGGATCCACCATTACGAGCCGGAGAGTCAGTGGCAGAGTATGGAATGGAGACATCCACACTCGCCCACCAGGAAAAAGTTCAAAACCCAACCATCAACAGGAAAAGTGATGATGCTTACCGTTTTTTTGGCACGCATAAGGCCCAGTACTCGAAAAATATCAGGAGAGTCACAACAATAAAAAGTGCGCGTTACAGCGAGAGGCTTACTGACGGGCTAACGCCTGCAACTCGAAGCAAATGCAGAGATGTACTGTTGAAAGGTGTTGTTGTAAGACAATGCACGTTCACATACCGCCGCCCATATTGCTGAAACGCTCCGGAAATGGCTCAGCCTCCATATAGTCCTGATCTTGTTCCTTCCGACCATCATTTGTTGGCCCATTGAAAGAGGCATCAAGGAGCCGTCGATCCACCTCATACCAAGAAGTGAAGGACACGGTGCATGCGTGGCTCGCTGCTCAGCCGAAAACTCGCTTTTTCTGACGTGAGAGTAGGGGGAAGCTCGTGCAACGCTGGACCAACTGCGTTGGAAAGTAAGGGGACTAAATTGAAAAATGATGTTGAAGTACGTGTCCTATTTGTATTGCAACAATAGATATGGCTATACTATGGATAATTTCGTATGCTGGTGATATGAAGGTCGCACAGTCATCTTCGAACACAGGTTCACCAGCGCATTGTTTCTTAATTTTAGAGAACTATATTGTCGTCCTTGTATGGATTTCCATTTACGTTCCTCGAGAATTTCTATTACATTTTCGTAGCGGCAATAACCACTTTTTACGATCCTAGTATTGCGTCTCTGAATTCGTTAGATGTCCGTCGTCTCGTTTACTTCATAAAGACATCAAATATCGGAATAATACTCTAAAATCCGTTGCACTACCGTCTTGTATGCTACCTGTAATGATGTACTGCACTTTATTTCAGCCCTCCCAACATATGTAAGTCGTCCATTCGCTTTCCCTAATTCTGATCTCATTTCATCGACCCATTTCATCGCACCCCTTCTTAGGATAATCGCTAGACACTTGTACGATGTGACGCGCCCAAAATTTACACCACTAATCTTGTAATAAGATATTATTCGGATTTACTTGTTTCGTAAATAAAACCGCCTTTTTCTTCTGCCACTTAATTTATTTTTCCCAGGAGCGTTTCGCCTTCTTCTTACTCTAAGGCATCATCAGTGGGCTCTATAACGATACAGTTTTGTTATTTTTGGATTATCAAACAGTTCACGTCGCGACTTTTTCATGTAAAAAGTGATTAGTTACGATTTGATGTGATCTGCGTTTCCTCTCATCTGGTTTGGAAGTCGCACTGTCAGTTTATTACCAGCACAATTTTGAGTTCCGACCTTTTTCACATTGTTCACCATGTTTCTCCATCTTTTTTGTAGTGCACTATTATTCTTTTGCCACTCGATATAACTACTTCGTCGGACACTGTGTTTTTAACAACGTAAATATTGTAACTTCATTACGTGTTTCCTCGTCTTTGATGTATTTACCTACTTTTTGTCAACAAAGTATATGTTCAAAACTAGTTTCTATTCATTATGTTTATATCGTGTGTGTTTATGAGAGAGAGAGAGAGAGAGAGAGAGAGAGAGCGCTGAAGAGTATATACACTCCTGGAAATAGAAAAAAGAACACATTGACACCGGTGTGTCAGACCCACCATACTTGCTCCGGACACTGCGAGAGGGCTGTACAAGCAATGATCACACGCACGGCACAGCGGACACACCAGGAACCGCGGTGTTGGCCGTCGAATGGCGCTAGCTGCGCAGCATTTGTGCACCGCCGCCGTCAGTGTCAGCCAGTTTGCCGTGGCATACGGAGCTCCATCGCAGTCTTTAACACTGGTAGCATGCCGCGACAGCGTGGACGTGAACCGTATGTGCAGTTGACGGACTTTGAGCGAGGGCGTATAGTGGGCATGCGGGAGGCCGGGTGGACGTACCGCCGAATTGCTCAACACGTGGGGCGTGAGGTCTCCACAGTACATCGATGTTGTCGCCAGTGGTCGGCGGAAGGTGCACGTGCCCGTCGACCAGGGACCGGACCGCAGCGACGCACGGATGCACGCCAAGACCGTAGGATCCTACGCAGTGCCGTAGGGGACCGCACCGCCACTTCCCAGCAAATTAGGGACACTGTTGCTCCTGGGGTATCGGCGAGGACCATTCGCAACCGTCTCCATGAAGCTGGGCTACGGTCCCGCACACCGTTAGGCCGTCTTCCGCTCACGCCCCAACATCGTGCAGCCGCCTCCAGTGGTGTCGCGACAGGCGTGAATGGAGGGACGAATGGAGACGTGTCGTCTTCAGCGATGAGAGTCGCTTCTGCCTTGGTGCCAATGATGGTCGTATGCGTGTTTGGCGCCGTGCAGGTGAGCGCCACAATCAGGACTGCATACGACCGAGGCACACAGGGCCAACACCCGGCATCATGGTGTGGGGAGCGATCTCCTACACTGGCCGTACACCACTGGTGATCGTCGAGGGGACACTGAATAGTGCACGGTACATCCAAACAGTCATCGAACCCATCGTTCTACCATTCCTAGACCGGCAAGGGAACTTGCTGTTCCAATAGGACAATGCACGTCCGCATGTGTCCCGTGCCACCCAACGTGCTCTAGAAGGTGTAAGTCAACTACCCTGGCCAGCAAGATCTCCGGATCTGTCCCCCATTGAGCATGTTTGGGACTGGATGAAGCGTCGTCTCACGCGGTCTGCACGTCTAGCACGAACGCTGGTCCAACTGAGGCGCCAGGTGGAAATGGCATGGCAAGCCGTTCCACAGGACTACATCCAGCATCTCTACGATCGTCTCCATGGGAGAATAGCAGCCTGCATTGCTGCGAAAGGTGGATATACACTGTACTAGTGCCGACATTGTGCATGCTCTGTTGCCTGTGTCTATGTGCCTGTGGTTCTGTCAGTGGGATCATGTGATGTATCTGACCCCAGGAATGTGTCAATAAAGTTTCCCCTTCCTGGGACAATGAATTCACGGTGTTCTTATTTCAATTTCCAGGAGTGTATATTGGTGTGGGGGGGGGGGGGGGCGCATGTTGGGGGGAGGAGAGGGTGGTTTCAGTTGTAGGGTGCTGAATATGAATGTACTAGCTGTTAGAGAGTGGTATAAAGCTTTGGTTTGACTTTTCGTTTCAGTGTTCTGTGGAGGGATTCATGCATAAGTGCGTGTAAAGATGTTAGGTGGCACCATTATATTAATCCTCTTTGGGAGCGTTATTCTATTATTTTATCTATTAGTGTAAACAATGAATCGTTTGGCAAGTGTACTTGATCATTCAACAGGGCTTTCCTTTCTGCTTTGGTTTATGTGTGTGGAAATTTTCTTGGAGGGTTAGGTGGCGTTCTTTATTGTTGATTCTAATCATTTTTATGTCTTCTTCTCTAGTGGTCTCTAGTGGTTAGCTTGTAGTCACGTTCTTTTAGATGTTCTGCAGATGTGAAGTGGTTTGTTCTATATTCCCAGGCCCCCACGTGTTCTTTCTATCTGACGTCAAATGTTCTACCTGTTTGTCCTATGTATCTGCCTTCACAAGTGTTAAACTACAGTTGATATATACCTGCTTTCTGGTATATACCTCTGTTTTTCGTCAGTTTTGGGTGTATTTTTATATAGAATTGTCTGCTGTGTATGCTACGTTTATTCGCTGTCTTTTGAAAACGTTGGAACTCAAAATTGTGCTTATATGTCGGTAATAAAGTGGCAGTGCGACCTCCAGACCAGATGAGAGGAAGCGCAGATAATAGCAAATTGTAATTTTTTTTACATAAAAAATCGTGACGTTAACTGTTTGATAATTCAAAAATAACAAAACTGTATCGTTATAAATCCCACTGATCATGTCTTAGAGCATGGGAAAGGCGAATCGCGTCTGCGAAAAATTTATTCTCAGCAGGAAAATGCGGTTTATTTACAAAACAAGTATTTCCGTGCTTGCTGCAGAGGATAGCCACGCAAACAAACTTGTTATTATTCGGATCGTTCCCTTTTTGTAGATATTATCTTTCGTATATCCACAGTAAGAACTGCTATTCGTTACACCAAGTGGAAGTTCCGTCCAAATCCTGTAATTCGTTACAATCGTCCAATGACGATACTCCCCTGCACACAACATCGTCAACTGACATTCGTGCAGTGCTGCTGACGCTATCTGATAAAAACAGTCTGTGTGTATTGACAACATTAGAGGCGTTATTAAGCTTCCTTGAGGCACACCTGATGTCACCTGCGTATCTTCGAAACATTCGCCGTTAAGTGTAAGGCACTGGTTTGTATTCTTCACATATTCATCGAGCCAGTCATTACTCCTACTGAGAGATCTGTCTGTCTCCTTTTCAAACCCAGGATTACAGCACTTCTCCTGAAACATGGCTTCAGCATTATTAGCTTGCTACTTTTTTTTATCTTAGTCCAATATACTGCGTGCTGCCTTCTAATCCAGTTAAGCAGTTTTGATTTTAGCATTGTCTTAGCGATGGTTAAGACATCCTTGAGTGACCGGACTTAATCGCTAGCCTCTCAAGGGCTTCATGGCGCACTCAGATGCTCTTCGATCTCGTTGCAGGGGCTGATCAAGATTTCAGGGCGGCTTGGCTTACTGAGGGTAGATACCACGATCGTTGAAATATTTATGTAAATTCTCTTCCGCGCACACTGATGCATTTATTTCGCCTGGAATACGGTGGCCAGATCACCTGGAGAGAGTGTTATGTTTCCTGCACGGTGTTGTGGCTCGTTCTTCCTCTGTTCACGGCTTCCAGACAGTACCTTGAAACGTTTACTGAAGCACTTTGAAGTTATTGTATAGTCAGCCAGTATTTTCCAACCAATCCTATATCTACCCCATCAAAACGTACCTAAGGCTTTATCCTTAATTCTTTCTTCAGATTTTCTCCTCCCTGGAGCGAGACCACTGGTTGCCGAGCCGTCTACATCATTTGTTCTTCCGCTTGGGCTGACAGAAGGGTTGCTTTCGTTGTCTTCTTTGTCCAGGCTGGTGTTGGAATTATTTGGAGATGTCTTTTTCCTTTTTATATTTCTTGAGTTTTTTCTTCGTCCTCCAACATGATATGACTTGATTTGTCTCTCGTTTCGACAACCTCAGTTCAGCTGCTGGATGAGCTACTCTTCTCTTCTAATTCTACACGATCTTCAGATGCATTACTTCCTCTTTCCACATTATTTATGTCATCCGATACGGATTTAGGAAGGAAAGCAGCGCAGTTTTCTGTGTTTCCTTTAGGCCCCATTTTCCGCTGACCATAAACAGAGTGTCTCGACTCGGCATTCGTTTATAAGTTGCCGGTCTGGGAGAATTTTTGTTATATGCAAAATGAGAAGGCAGACTAACACACATACTTGGCAGTTGAGCAAGAAAACGCGTGTAATCCAAAATTTTGTATTCTTCGTCCCAGCGCTCATATCAGATGCCGGCGTTTATAGAAAACGAACATGTCTGCGAGACCTAAAACTGAATGCTCCGTTCTGTTGGCAGCTGGAGAGTAGTCAGTCGGGTTGTCTTGAGAATACAATTTATTAAAACCTAGTTACTCAAACTGTTGCCCGCATCTCGTGGTCGTGCGGTAGCGTTCTCGCTTCCCATGCCCGGGTTCCCGGGTTCGATTCCCGGCGGGGTCAGGAATTTTCTCTGCCTCGTGATGGCTGGGTGTTGTGTGTGATGTCCTTAGGTTAGTTAGGTTTAAGTAGTTCTAAGTTCTAGGGGACTGATGACCATAGATGTTAAGTCCCATAGTGCTCAGAGCCATTTGAACTCAAACTGTTAGTATTATGTGACTGACAACCATTTTTGACACGAAAGTGACGAAAATAGTTGCTTGTATTA
The DNA here is from genome assembly GCF_023898315.1 of Schistocerca nitens. Taxonomy (NCBI): domain Eukaryota; kingdom Metazoa; phylum Arthropoda; class Insecta; order Orthoptera; family Acrididae; genus Schistocerca; species Schistocerca nitens. The sequence continues at coordinate 450,401,841 of NC_064619.1, forward strand.
GTTTTCTTTCATATATTCAAATTTCTATGCTGGGACAGTTTCGGGCAATATTTGATGCAATAATGTTATTCCACTTTTTCTGTCAGTTTGCCCACAGCAAAAAATCCGACGACTATCACTTATTCGTGTTCACTTGCCAACGGCTAGCTAGCGATTGGTTGTTTCCACAGTCTTGGGAAAAAAAAAAAAAATCAGGCATGCGCACTACGTGCGCCTACAAACAGAGACAGCGTGTGCGCCCCGATTCTTCATCTCTGATTAACTACAGTACTGCAACCAAAACCTGTTTGAATATGCTTACTGCATTCTTTCACTGATCTCCTAGAATTTTTAACTCCACATTTCCCTTCAATGATACAGGTACTGAACTATAGCAAAGCGATCGGACTGTGCATGTTACGGTTTGCAGAAAACCAAGTACATAACGCGCTATTAACCATCTACGCCGTGGATTTTACGATGTCACCGCTGCGTACATACAGGGTGGGGCAAATAAAAGTGGCCCGAACGAGTGGATACGATTGGGCGTGAATTTGTCGGAGCATTAACGGAGAAGGGGAACAACTAGAGTGACTTCCAACGCGATAGAGCAACTCCCCTTACAGCCGCCCTAACCTTGGAGCGCATTTACCCAATCTTCACGAATGACACAGTTGTTAGCCAAAGGTCAGTCTGGTCGCGGCCGTAGCTGGCCACCCAGGTCATCTGACCTGTCACTGTGCGATTACTTTGTGTTGGGAGGCCTCAGGTCTAATGTGTATTGCAACAACCCTCAAAGTCTTCCAGAACCGCAACAGAACATTTCGGATGGGACTGCAGCAATTCCAGCAGTCCATCTTTGATCCGGCTTCAGCACCTTGCTGACCAGGGTCCAAAAGTACCAAGAGATGAATGGTGGTCACTTTCGTCTGCTATAGTCAGATTAGTACTGTATTTCCTTTCTTCCGCTGTGCTTCTTTGTTCTCTGGGCCACTTCTATCTGCCCCACACTATACAAGCACGAGCAAGCATCACACGCCGTGTGAAAAGTAATAAGGTAGGTAACACCTGAAGATGACATGTCTAAATTAGCACATGCAAGTGTAAGAACACACATGGAATATGTTTAAACCACAATAGCTCACGTTACCAGTGAACATGAAATTGTGAAAGTGGAACAGCTGGAAATGCGGAAATAATCTGCGTCAAAGAATCATGTTTTTCAATGTTATTATATCAATACTGTGCGAAAAGTAAGTCAATAAGTACTACTACTACTACTACTACTACTACTACTACTAATAATAATAATAATAATAATAATAATAATAATAATAATAATAGGTTTCCTGGCTGCAACGTTGAGATTTAAATGCCTATATAAATGCTGTTTCGGTTCCCCGCTGCGTCAACAGAAGTAGACAATGAACCAACGACGCCAGCGGTCCTCCCTTTCCTGCCTACCATCACGAACGACCGCTTCCGCATCAGACAGTAAACCAAACATTCCTAGTCGGGTTAGGATGGAAATTCTGCCACGTCGCATGCAAATGGTAGCTCGTGTCCCTATGTATTACTTCCACGTGAAGCTGTCTCTCTCAAGCAGACTATCAAGTACTGCGTGAATTCTAACACGCTGCAATTGTTTACTAGCGTTTCATGCATATAGAATACTACTTTGTAAACAGCAGTGTCATTAATTAGTTTGCACCCACTTCCGCGTTCAGAGTAGAATGGTAGAAGAAATTCCGAGGCCACCATAGACCAACCTCATTCAGATGGGATCGCACGGGGACCATTGCGGCTCCGTGCACTTGCTAAACACTCAGCTGAACTAATCTGACCTATGCGAGATTATTCGCCAAGATCGACAGAAGACATTTAAAGACAGCCTCAAAGCTAATTAAAGTAGTGTCATGACTGCGCCCTGTATGTAACCTGAAGGTGGAGAAAGGGAAGGGATTACTTGATGTCAGCTGCATCGGGATATCACGCGGCATCAGCGGCGACAAGTGAATAATAATGTATCACAGTTGCGGATTCCGCGTGGTGTCTGTTCTTTCGGATATGTCCGAAATTACAGACACCACGAATTCGTTGAATCCTACTCCCTTTAATTGCGCAGTCCGGAGGAGAAACATTCATCACAAGGAATGGTGAATGAAAGAAGAGGCCATATTTCAGGAAACTACACGAACTAAAAGTTTGCCATAACCTCGAGGAGTAAATGCCAAACACCAGCTAGCTCTCACGTTTACTTGTAATCAATATTGAGTATCGGGATAATCGGCCACCAAAAACGACATTCAAAGGAAGATAACATCCCTGCACGAGACGTTGTATGACGAAACAGTGTTTAGCCTGACCTAACAGTCTATGTTCAAGAAGGAAGTACTAGATTTGCAATTGCGATACTATCAAGCTTCCAGTTTTCCAGCAGTTACTCGCGCAAAAACAGTATCAATCAAACACGCCGACACTACATACGAAATGACAATGCTTACGTCGTCCGTCCTTTGGCACGCAAATAGGTGTAAGCTTATTTTTTGATACGATGTAACACTCAAGCATTGTTTCGCGCTTGTGACAACAGTACATACACACTTTTGGGGCTCCGCGGATGTCGACACCAGACAGACAGCGACATACGTACATCAGACGGGCACTTCAAGTACTGTATGGCCAAACTATGTCATCATTGCTATACTCTGCGAAGCCGCGAGGCCGCAAAAGTAAAGCTGTCTTCCAACTCGAAGAGTGCTTGAACTTCAGAGTGCTTTGCTAGGCACAGTCTTGTTGGAGGTACAGGTCTGTGTAGGGGTGCAACTCCGACCTTTGGACAGACTTATCTCACAGTTATAAGGAGACCTACAGCTCAGAGTGAACTCCAGACCACGGTGGAAAACAAGCGCGCGCGCGCACACACACACACACACACACACACACACACACACACACACACACACACACACACACAAAATCGCCAGGGGGTTAAAGAAGCGATAGGTCCCAGAAAAAAATAATAGGCCTAACTAGGGACTGATTCCCGGACCTACTGATTCCCGGACCTTTGGGTTTGTAGTCTGACACCTACATACTGAAATACCGATCACCTAAACCCCCCCCCCCCCCCCATCAACGCGGGAAAAATACATTTCAAATTTTTCCTGGAAACAACTATATGTCCGAAAAAGCGCTTAACGAAAAGAGCTTTCGCTCTGTGGGCCCTTCGGGTAAAAAGGAGAAAACAGTGAATAATGCTGTGACAATCAACGGCACACAATTTGTCGATGCGAAAGAAGAGTATTCAACATTTGCAACGTACAATAAACATTAACCCACAGGTTTATACGTGGCAAGAAAAATCAAGATGTTGAAATGGGACAGACAGAAAAAAAAAACACTCCACTGGTCATTAGAGGCACAGGAAATGGCTTCAGCACGAAAATTCTGATGAACCCAGAAACAACAGATTATGCTGAAAGGAAACCAGCTCAGCCTATGGTTAACGGGAAAATTTCGATTCTGTGTTATCAATAAATAAAATCCGTTTGACTCAGACGATTTTATTATCTACATGGTTAACGGGTACTTGAAAAGTGTGAGATGTGCCCATCACTAAGAGGCATGAGAATACACTGATTAGCCAAAACATGATCACATGCGTAATAACGGGATCCACATTTGAAAAACAATTCACCAGTAATTCTGCATGCATGTAGTCGATATCTCATTCGCAGGTATCCGGAGGTATGTGGCAACAATGTCGACATACATGTCACGCAATTTCCGTAAAGCTGTGATTTGTGAAAGCGGAGTTGGCTCCCGTTTGTATCTCAGATAAGTTCCATCTGGTTCAGATCACGCAAATTTGGTGGCAAAGACATCAGCTTGGATTCACTATCATGTTCCTCAAACACTGCAACACTATTTTGGCCTTTCGACGGGGACACAGTTAGAAGATGCTTTCGGAGCATCATGCATGAAGAGATGCAGGTGGTCCACAATAATGTTAATGTTCCTGTTCCATAGCTGTTATGCTGCTTTCGATTGTTAACACAAGTCTAATGGAAGCCCAAGTCGAATGCCCCCATAACAATACTGCCCCTGTTGGTCTCAGTCCGTGGCGCAATGCACGTTACGAAAAGCCGGCTGTCTGGATGACTGCGTACCCGGCACACTACGGTCGACGACTTTGTGGAAGAAGGAACGTGATCCATCCCAGCAGGCAACACGTTTCCACTGAACCACGGTCCAACCTCTAAGATCCCATGTCCATTGTAACTTTAATGGTAGATTTGTTTTGAAATGTTCTAGGGTATGCAGCGAGTGGTCATTCGTGAACCTACTCAGTACCCGAGAACATTTCCAAATTATCATATGCTACGAAAGCCTAAAATAACACTAATAACGACGTCGCTGGGTCAACATGGGAACACGTAGGGATCGTTTGCTGCTGAATCCCATGTGCGCTGCACGGCGTGCTCCCAAACACTTAAGCCTACAACAACTTGTTTTGGCTTGTTAGTGTATGTTGGATAGGGCATTCTCAGAATCAGGTACTCGTTACTATAACGTGATAAAGGCTTGTGACTCGACTGCAGGAAAATGATACACACTAAAACTCACTATGCCTCAAAGAATCCGTTGCTTCCATCTCGTTTCGTACGTATAATGAATTTCATTTGTACGATTTGAATACAGTGCATAATAGGACGTGTGATTTCTAAAATCAAACATATACGAAGGAAAAAAGTTCTGATTCCAACGAAATCGAAAATAATTTCTTCCGTTATCTTGTGTAGGTATTTACTTACGTTTTATTTATTCAGCGTGCTGATGGAGCATATCTACGAAAAACCAATGGTGCTGCGAATAGCCCACGCCGCACTAGAGAAACAGACGAAGTTCTCCCGAGAAGAGAAAGAAAAGGAGGAAAAAAATACTATTTTGTCAAGTAATATAAATCTGACAGAAAAATGGAATAAAGCTATGAGAACAGTGGACGTCAAGATTTCAAATGCAAGGGCCTAGGTTCCACTCTCAGGATTTTTATGCCCCTGATCTCTTTCATTTCTGATAACAAATAATTCTTGTGAAAAATACCGAGTTGCACCGTAGTTCAGAATCTACATCAAATCGTAGGCCCCCTGTAATTGGATAAGTTAGTCCAAACGTCAAAGGAATACGATGTAATATCACCACCTTTGGCACCATGCCCAGTACAGAATTGTGATGTCCTAATTAATATTTGGTTGAGAACATCTTTTACTGTTGAAGCATATCTCTTACACTTTCATATAGGATGCACCACCCTGAAGCAACTGTACCAACGCATTGCCGAGTTTCTTCTTCTGTTTGCTGTCATGACTATGAGATAACACAAAATTCCTGTAGAATGAGTTCCATCAACGTCTTGTCTGTAGCTGGCTTGACTCATGCACCACAATTTTCCAGATTTCTTACGAAAATGCGAGTCTACTGTTGATCTTCCCTACTACCAACTGCCTGCGTTCGTCCCATTCATTCTTATATCAATACACACTATTATCTCTAGATATTTTCGTGATGTGACGCACTACATAAGTCTACAACCACTCTAGTCGAATAATATTGGGTTACTTCTTTCTTTGACTGGAATACTCTCTTTCAAATTCTGAAGGTGGCAGGGGTAAAACACAGGGATCGAAAGGCTATTTACAATTTATACAGAAACCAGATGGCAGTTATAATAGTCGAGGGACATCAAAAATGGTTCAAATGGCTCTAAGCACTATGCGACTTAACTTCTGAGGTCATCAGTCGCCTAGAACTTAGAACTAATTAAACCTAACTAACCTAAGGACATCACACACATCCATGCCCGAGGCAGGATTCGAACCTGCGACAGTAGCGGTCGCTCGGCTCCAGACTGTAGCGCCTAGAACCACGCTGCCACTCCGGCCGGCCGAGGGACATCAAAGGGAAGCAGTGGTTGGGAAGGGAGTGAGACAGGGTTGTAGCCTCTCCCCGATGTTATTTAACCTGTATACTGAGCAAGCAGTAAAGGAAACAAAAGAAAAATTCGGAGTAGGTATTAAATTCCATGGAGAATAAATAAAAACTTTGAGGTTCGCCGATGACATTGTAATTCTGCCAGAGACAGCAAAGGACTTGAAAGAGCAGTTGAACGGAATGGATAGTGTCTTGAAAGGAGGGTATAAGATGGAACATCAACAAAAGCAAAACGAGGATAACGGAATGTAGTCGAATTAAGTCGGGTGATGCTGAGGGAATTAGAGTAGGAAATGAGACACTTAAAGTAGTAAAGGAGTTTTGCTATTTGGGGAGCAAAATAACTGATGATGGTCAAAGTAGAGAGGATATAAAATGTAGACTGGCAATGGCAACGAAAGCGTTTCTGAAGAACAGAAATTTGTTAACATCGAGTATAGATTTAAGTGTCAGGAAGTCGTTTCTGAAAGTATTTGTATGGAGTGTAGCCATGTATGGGAGTGAAACACGGACGATAAATAGTTTGGACAGGAAGAGAATAGAAGCTTTCGAAATGTGGTGCTACTGAAGAATGCTGAAGATTAGATGAGTTGATCACGTAACTAATGAGGAGGTATTGAATAGAATTGGGGAGAAGAGGAGTTTGTGGCACAACTTGACAAGAAGAAGGGACCGATTGGTAGGACATGTTCTGAGAGATCAAGGGATCACAAGTTTAGCATTGGAGGGCAGCGTGGAGGGTAAAAATTGTAGAGGGAGACCAAGAGATGAATACACTAAGAAGATTCAGAAGGATGTAGGTTGCAGTAAGTACTGGGAGATGATAAAGCTTGCACAGGATAGAGTAGCATGGAGAGCTGCATCAAACCAGTCTCAGGACTGAAGACCACAACAACAACTTCTTTCATTTATACGTTTAAAGAGAGTAAACAAAGTGGAAGTAATTCTGATTGGAAAATACGTTCACCAGACAAAACATTAGTCAGAGCCCTTAAAAGAGCACACCACCGCTGACCAAAGTCGTGGCAGTGAAATGGTGTGTATGTGGCACTTGGGTGTAAGGAATCAGCACAATAAGATGGATCGACATGGAAGCATGACAGAATGGCAGATATGAGCTATCGTATTTGCGTTTCCCATGACCAATTTGTGAAGAAAGTTGCCCAATTTCTTGATAAATCGACGCCGACTGTCAAACGTGTCTACAAGGAATGGAGTACCATGGTGTAACATGGAGTAAAAACACTGGCCGTAAAAAGATCCTAACCGACAGGATATGACAGATGCTGAAGAAATGAATTAAAATTTACAAATGGTTCAAATGGCTCTGAGCACTATGGGACTCAACTGCTGAGGTCATAAGTCCCCTAGAACTTAGAACTACTTAGACCTAACTAACCTAAGGACAACACACACACACATCCATGCCCGAGGCAGGATTCGAACCTGCGACCGTACCGGTCGCGCGGTTCCAGACTGTAGCGCCAGAACCGCTCGGCCACCAGCGGCCGGCTAAAATTTACACTACAGCCGGGACTTGAACCCAGGTCTCCTCCTTAATAGGCAGATGTGCTAATCTTCAGATCACTGTAACAGGATGGCTAACGTAGCTGCACAGCCTACCCTAGTGGACAAAGGGCTGAAGGCGTGAATTTAAGTTAGTGTTAGTGAGGCCGTTGCACTACAGTAGTACGTGCAGTTGTGTTAGCCATACTGCTATGATGGTGGAATGGTTAGCACATCTGACTAGTAAGCAGGATTCATGGGTTCAAATCCTGGCCAGGGCAAAAATTTTAATTCGCTTCTTCAGCCTCCATCATTATCGAAGATAAAGTTAAGACTCGTATGTCTCAAGGAATATGTAATTACATATTATCATCTGACAGGAAATGTTGCGGTCACTGAATGCAGGTCAATCTAAAACAGTATGCGAGCGAGCACTGGGGAGTGGAACTGCATACAATGGGCATTTGGAGTCTGCTATCACGCGATAGGCCACAGCTCGAAGCGGCTCATAATGCTGCATGTCTACAGTGGGACAGATAATTTCGCCTATTTTCACATGATGCAAGGCGTCAAGTGCACCGGGACCCACCCTGCACCCGCGATGTGTGGAGGGTGTAGTTCAGTTCTGCTATGTTTTGGGGATGTCTTATTTCCACATTCTTGGTGACCAATTGTTGTCCTCAATAAAATAACTTTGTGGGATCTACAATTATCTATCAGTAGTTTTAACTGGTAAGGTATACCTCAAGAAACTTGTGGACTTTCTTCCTCGTTGAACTGAGGGGATTATTAAGACTAGAGGCCGTGTTACGCGATATCAGTGCCATGTCTGCTGCGGGCGATTGCCGCCTGTGGTGGCCAAGCGGTTAAAGGCGCTACAATCTGGAACCGCGCGACCCTTACAGTCGCAGGCTCGAATCCTGCCTCGGGCATGGATGTGTGTGATGTCCTTAGGTTAGTTAGGTTTAAGTAGTTCTAAGTTCTAGGGGACTGATGACCTTAGAAGTTAAGTCCCCTAGTGCTCAGAGCCATTTGAACCATACGAGCGGCAGCTCACTTGAGTCAGACTGTATAATTTTTGCGGGCGATTAATTGCTTGACCGGCATGCTTAAATGCAGATGCTCGAGCAAAAAATAAGAAAGTAATAATCTGACGTGGCATAAGTCAACAGCCTGCATGTAATTATTGAAAATGGTTATTTCTAGAGTTATATTATTTTTTATTTCCTGAGTTTGTTATTTCGAGTACTACTGTTCATTCTCTGCCAGCTGGAAACACCAGGAATCAGTGCATACAGCGGTTCACAAAAGGAGACGTCTGTCCTATAAAACTACAAAAAGCCGCATGTGAGTGGCACTTAAAGTCTTAAGAACAAAATTCAGCGCCCAGTCTAAAACAGGAAGTTCAAATCAACCTTCTGGTTGATGACAGCTTTATCATACGCACAGTGTTCAAAACAGGGACCCTCACTGATGGCCGTAGGCGTTAGCACGGCATAACACTAGACGCAGCCAATTAGGGTACACAAATTTTGTCGCGGGTGTTGGGTGGTGGTGACAGGAAGGGAAACCGGCCATCCTGTACCACTTATATTGCCAAATGCAGTAACTAATACACCAACCCTGTGAAGTGAATCACTGAACCGTTCCCGAGGGCGCCTGCGTTTTTGTACTTAGTGAGTCAGTTGAGTCGGATGGAGTTGAGAATATTTTGTGCTGTAATTGATATGAAATGCGACGATGCGTAAAGCAATGAAGCGCGATGAAAGGAAAAGCATGTTAATTAACAATCAGTGTTTAGAGACTGTGATGGAAAATTATTAAAAAGTAGCAGTGCGCTAATGAGGATCATATAACTACGGTTGAGTGAGTCAAATAATTACGAGGGTAATCCCAAAAGTAAGGTCTCCTATTTTTTCTAAGTACACAGACCTGTTTATTTCTACAACGGTTTACATCAGTTTACAGCTTGCACATTTAGCTATTTTTCGACATAATCACCATTTCTGTCGATGCATTTTTGTAGACGCTGTGGCAGTTTTTGTATGCCCATGTCATACCAGCTCGCCTCCATGCTGTTCAGAAAGTTATGAACCTCTTCTTTCACCTCGTCGTCGGAGCTGAATCGCTGGGACCACAATTAACGCTGACAGGTAATGTGAGACTCTGAAAAAACTCAAACGGGCAATTCAGAACCGGAGAGGGAGTGTTGAGCAAGGGCGTACGCACTCTCCGTGACAACGCTCGCCCACACATCGCTCGGCAAACCGTTGCCCTCCTGCAATAGTTTCAGTGGAACATGATCACCCACCCAACCACCCTATAGTCCTGACTTGGCGCCCAGTGACTATCACCTGTTCCTTAGGTTAAAAGAACATTGGGTCGATAAGCGATTCAGCTCCGCCGACGAGGTGAAAGAACAGGTTGATAACTTTCTAAACAGCATGGCGGCGAGCTGGTATGACATGGGCATACAAAAAACTGCCACATTGTCTGCAAAAATGCATCGACAGAAATGGTGATAATGTCGAAATATAGCTAAATGTTCGAACTGTTAACTGATGTAAACCATTGTAGAAAGAAACAGGTCTATGTACTTATAAAAAAAATTGGAGACCTTACTTTTGGGATTACCCTCGTATTATATAGACCATTCTTCTACAATGGATGATTTGAATTAATACGTCCGATAGTCAAAACGCATTTAAAACAAACGAAGTTGGGAGAGGCACGGTCTCACCTTTCACCCCATAGTGTCTGTGTGTGATATCTACCCTCCAAGTAAGTACAGGGTGGCAATTATCGAAATATATGAAACAAACTCGTCACAACTTCTGAACCGTTTACGTTACGATGTTAAAACAACATGGTTGGCCGCGGGGCATGATGGGAAGTCGTATGGGCATGCGTGGTTAGGTTTAGCGACGAAGCCCACTTTCATTTGGACGCGTTCGTCAATAAGCAAAATTGGCGCATTTTGGGGACCGAGTATCCGCATTTCGCGATCGAGAAATCCCTTCACCCTCATCAGATGATTGTATGGTGTGCAATGTCCAGGCACGGAATAATCGGTGCGATATTCCTTGATGGCACGGTGACTACCGAACGGTACGTGATGGTTGTGGAAGACGATTTCAACCCCGTTATCCAAAGTGATCCTTATTTCGACAAGGTGTGGTCCATGAAACACGGAGCTCGCCCCCATCGACGAAGGAGTGTGTTTGACGTACTGGAGCAACTCTGGCGACCGCATTCAGGCTCTGGGCTACCCAGAGGCCATTGGCTTGGGCCTCAATTGATCGCCGTATTCTCCGGATTTGAACACATGCGACTCCTTTCTGTGAGGCTACACTAAATGCAAGGTGTACAGCAATAATCGCAAAACCATTGCCGAGCTGAAAACTGCAACGGGTCATGCAGAATTTCGCTATTCGTCTGCGCCACATCATCGCCAATGATGGCAAGCATATGGTAAATGTCATAACCTAAACCCGAATATCTGCGGCAACGTTTACATGTTTAATAAAGTGTGTGCACGCCGTAGTTTTTAACTAATTTACGTTTCTTTTCATATAGCTCAATAATTGTCATCCTGCACTATCCGGCTGCTTTGACTCTACGAACAACAGTAGCACCTCTGCGGCGTAGGACGGAGATGGGAGGCGATATTTCACAGGATACACGCGGACAGCGGAGTGAGTGTCGCAGTAGACGGACGCCGCCCATAGCGCGCTCGCGCCCCCTTCCGTCTGGCGTGGGGGAGCGGTGTTTACAAACAGACGCAACGCGGCGTTTGTAAACCGTCCCAGCCAGTGCGGCGTCACAGGGAGGCCCGAGGTAACACACGACGAGCTACTGCGCGCTCGTTCACATCCCTACCTAACATTGAGAGGAAACTGAAGCCAGCAGGCACGAGTTTTGAAACGATTTCTTTCTCTCTTTCTTGTAGCCTTGAACGGTTCAAATGGTGCAAATGGCTCTGAGCACTATGGGACTTAACTACTCAGGTCATCAGTCCCCTAGAACTTAGAACTACTTAAACCTAACTAACCTAAGGACATTACACACATCCACGCCCGAGGCAGGAGTCGAACCTGCGACCGTAGCGGTCGCGCGGTTCCAGACTGTAGCGCCTAGAACCGCTCGGCCACTCCAGCCGGCAGCAGCCTTGAACGGTCTCAGGCGTATTTGCATCTTTAGATAGCTGTATTCATGTACACTGATTAGTCAAAACATTATCACCACTTGCTTAATAGCGAGTTAGTCCACCATTGGAATGAAATAAAGCGGTGATTCTGTGTGGCATGGTTTATTTGTGGTATCAGGCATCTTCTCAATGATCACGCAATTATAGTAAATTATGGGCCGGCGGATTGTAGGCGCTGAGCTGGCGCCTGATAGCGTCCCAGTGGCACTATTCGGAGAGAGGCCGGAAGTTGCGAAAGAGCGTGGCAATCCATGATGAGACAAGTTAACGCGTGCACTGCATCCCATGGAGGCTACTTTGTACGTCTATTGCGACGTGGATGCGATGCAGCTCGGTTTTGCAGCCGCGTCAATTCGAATAAAATACTCCAGCTTTCGGTGGTCATCTCCGCCATCGTCGTCAGGAGTTCACTGACTGCCGAGGCTGCTACGGTTACTCGCTTATATAGGCACGATGGCATCATCAGCAGCCAATCAGATCTAACCAATGTGGCGAGCGCGTAAGTCGACCCAGGCAGCTAGCGCAACTATTGCCTGTGGCAGCCCCGGTGACGTCAGGTGGCGCCAGGGGCAGGCGCTCAGTTTGAAACTGCCGCTCCCGCGTCGCGCACCTGTCTTTGCTTTCTTTCGACGTCCAATGACCGCCCCCATGCCCTGCTGAGTGTGTATCCCTGGTCTCTGTTGAAATTGTTGTTTAAACGAATCTCGGCCGCTTCCTTTATAACTGAGTTCCAATATGTAGACGTATTAGCCAACACTTTTGTATTTTCGAACTGTATTTTATGTCTGTTTTCTAGGCAATGCTTCGCTATGGCCGACTTGTCAAGCTCCCTTTGTTTTATATGGCGCTTGTGCTCAGTGCAACGCTCCGCAACCGTGCGAATTGTTTGTCCAATATACATGCTGCCACATTCACAGGGTACACCATACACACCGGACACTCTAAGAGCTATGTCGTCTTTAACAGGGCGCAACATATCTCGTATCTTGGGTGCGGACCGGAACCCTGGTCTTACCCCATGTTTCTGCAGCAGACGTCGTAACTTACTGCTAGTTGGTCCACAGTATGGCAGGAATACAATCCGTTTGGCCTCTTCTACTGGTTCACCAGGTGTCTTTCGCCCTTGAAAGCGCTTGCGATGCCTCTTTTGCTGTATTCGTTTTACCAGAAAACATGTTTTAAGTTCTGCGATTCAGACTGTATGTGGTCGTCGTCAGAGATAACGTCTTTAGGACAGCTTTCTTGTGTACAGGGTGGTGGAAACTACTGGCGTTCAAGTACCGATCAGTGTGTGTTGGTTTCCAGTACACTGAATGACCAAGGGCTGGTCTCCCTCCTTCCACTCAACCAAAACATCCAAGAATGGTAGCTTGCCGTGCTTCTCCATCTGTTTACTGTAGCATGAAGCTATTACAATATCCTTGTTCGATAGCTAACAGCCCACACATACAGGTATCGGCTACAAAGAGAATGCTACCAACAGATAATTTTATTTAGATTCTGATTTTTTTTTTTTTTTTTGCAAATTGTACAACAAGCGTTGTTTACACATATATTGTATCAAGAATTTGTGTTTGAAACTGTAAAGGAACATCTGTGAAATACCGGGATTACAAAAAATCCATCGCACTGTTCCGATTACATGTGTAAGTACTTCATGCTTTTCATGTATTCTTTTAGTTCTTTGCTCCTGTAACGTTAAACTCAATGAAAGTATGCGAACGAGAAAAGACTGCATCAGTTTTCTAAAACTGAACTATAAAACAAAATGAAACAAAATAGATACAAATAAAATATAGATAGCTTTATTTGCGTGGTTCGGCCATCAGCAGAGAAATAAAAGCATCGGCACGTTATTCGATGCTGCTTCAACTATGTCAGAGTTCATGTGGGCTGCGAGCGGATGGGATTAGTCTCAGCAGTCATCGGCCATATTTTTCTATGGCTGAGAAATATGGACAACGTGTTCGCCAGGGCATCAGTCCAACATTTTCCGCATCGAGGTAGGTCAAAAACAACACATGTACATGCGGTCTTGTGTTATCTCGTTCGAGGATAACGTCGCTGAGACCTAGAGGGTAGGCCACAGCGTCTGGAATGGAACGCCTGCTATTCAAATTATTGGCTATGCGAACCAAAGGTTACTGTTGTGCACCCTGTGGCATCTCATACCATCAGCCCAGGTGCTTGGCCCGTACGACGACGGCGACTGCAATTTGGCAACGTCCGTTCTCCTCTGAGCACCCACGCACAGATTGTGAGGATGGGGGCGGCAGCACTGAGTAAGAAACTTCATTTCCAACCATGTAACGTCATTTCGTTGACAGCTTCATAGCTATACAGCTTTTTCCAGAAACTTACCTTCCCCCCAACCCAACGCCTCCCCTATTTAAGGCCTCCCCACAAACAATGGTCAAGGCTTTCGTTGTATTATTTGGGTGGCTAATGATTACCGTACAGTCATTTTAGAAGACGACCGTCATCTGCCCATAAGCAAAGGTACTCTGTCGGAAAAAAATTCTACGTAACAGTACGTTTATGAGAGATTCCCGCACCGCCTTGTACTGAACCAACGAAGTGACTAACAACAGATGTAACGCTTAATAACCATAGGTCTGAAGTTACTATATGTAGCACAGGAACAAATGGCTGTCATAACAGCAGTGCAGGCTAGTGTTGACGGCAAAATGCCTGAGAAAATGACATATGGCGATCCTTATCTGCGTTTGATAAGCGCAGACACTAATCGCGACGGACAGTTGGTCGTATGGATTTTCGTGTGCAGCTTCAGTGTGCTGCTATATCCCACGTAGATGTTCGCAGTACGCTGATCATTGCTGAATTTTACAAATTGCTGTAGGCCAATCGACAATTCTGGAAACGCATCTAGGGATCAGAAGCCTGGCGAAAATCTAAACACTTTAATCAGTTAGGTTAGTCTTACGTAAATCATAATTGCACCGTAATGGGAGAGTATTAAATGAATGGCGCAATATTAAGAACGAAAGTGATTCACCGAAGGAGGTCATAGCGCATTTCCTACGTTCGATTGTTGCACGAGTGAATGACACAAAAGTGAGCCCAGAAAAGAAAGAAACATACTCTAATGGTAGTACAGAGGCAATGCTACAGGACCGTGGGTTGCCTGATAGAGTGTACAGTGAATTTGGTCTGTGTGCATGAACTGGCCCCTGATCTAGCATCGGTTTAACAAACATCACTGGAACAGCATATCGTAACTCTTGACAGGAAGAAGATAAAAGTAATTCCAGTCTATAAGATGGCTTGCGATACCGACGCACAAACCTAACGGCTTATTTTAATGACGTCAGTTTCTTGCAGATTTTGAAAGATACACTGATGAGTCAAAATAATGTGATCCACGCCCGCCGCGAGACGGAGAAAATATAAATTGGCATTCATTTTAGCATCTATACAGGGAGAAAACAGGAAAACCAACCGAAATAAGCTACTCTGACAAACGGCAGATGGTGCAGCGCCAGAGAACGATGATCTCTGAACTGGTTCGGTGATTGCGTGCTACTGTCGTGAACATCTATGGTAAATGACTGTAGGATGGGGAAACCACGAATGGGCCCACGTCCATCACAGAAAGTGGAGGTCGGTGGCTTGCCTGCTCTGGCAAGGTGGCGATCTGTGACAGATCTGACGACAGAGTACAATGACAAATACGAACAGGTATTCTGGAGCACAGCGTTCGGCGCACGATGTCGAAAATGGGGCTTCTTAGCAAATGGCCCCAGTGTGTTCCCAACGACATCGTCATTTACGACTGCGGCAGGCACAGGATCTTCGAGACTGGTCCAAGGATCGATGGGAAAAGTGTCGCCTGGTCGGATAATCACGTCTCTTGTTACACCAGGTCGATGGCCGTATCCGGATATGCTGCCATCCACGCGAGGGGTGGTTCGAAACACGCACGACGCCACCAACGTAGGCCAAGGGGGGCAGAATGATGCTATGGGGGACATTCACCTGCCTACCATGTGACATTTGGTAGTAATCGGAAGCACCACAACAGCTGTGGAATCCGTGAACATTATTGTGGACCACTTCCATCCATTCATGAATAATGTCTCCCTGACTACGATGGGATTTTTCAGCAGGATAACTATCGGGGTCAAAAGACCTGAATCGTGTTACAGTGGTTTGAGGGGCATGATAGTGACCTCAGGGTGATTGCTGGGCCACCTAATTCGCTCGATCCGAACCCAATGGAACAACTGGTATGTTATCGAGCGCTGGCTCCGAAGTGCCACAAATCTCTGGAAACCAACTAAGGACTTCTCGAATTCATACCACGTGGAGTCGCTGTTGTATTATGTCCCTAAGGTAGAGTGACACGCTATTAAACAGATGGCCGTAGTATCTTGGCTAACAGGTTGTGTGGAAGCAATATGGTTTCCGCACGTATCAAGGACGTAAAACCCAGCTTTTTCAGTTCATTCCCGATATAAAGATGGCAGTGGACAACGCAGTTACGACTGATACCGTGATTCTTCACTTCCTTAATGCCATCGTTGAAGTTCCGTACTCTCACCTAGTAAACAAAATTAGTACACCCGACCAAAAGAAAGTCGCCACAGCAGACACGACGCTAATAACGTCTGTAGCTTTGACAATGGCCTCAATTCGACGGGAACAGAGTCTACAAACAGTCTACAAGTTTTTCATGTATGCCTTACGCACACTGAAGCTACTCATTGATGAGCAGATCCCGTAGAGTAACTAAATTACAGACAATTAATTGCTTCATCTTTCCCCCTGTTGTGAATACTACCAGACATTTTCTATGGGATTAAGGTAGTGTGATTCGGCAGGCCAGCAACGGTGCGATACGACGCCCAAAAATTCGTCGAACCAGGAATTTATGGATTTATGGGTCCAGGTCTGTGAACACGGTTGTAGGCATCTTTGAAAACGAAAGTGTTCACAGCACACTCCATCATGAAGCTGTAGGAGCAGGAGGAGGAGGAGGAGGAGGAGCGACCTTTGGTCCAAGAGAATGATGAAATAAACACCCTCGTTCATGTTCACAGTCCGCAGCTCGTGGCCTTGCGGTAGCGTTCTTGCTTCCCGCGCACGGGGTCCCGGGTTAGATTCCCGGCGGGGTCAGGGATTTTCCCTACCTCGGGATGACTGGGTGTTGCTGTGTCATCATCATTCATCCCCATTACGGTCGGAGGAAAGCAATGGCAGACCCTCCGCTAGGACTTTGCCTAGTCGGCGGTGCGGGTCTCCCGCATCGTTCCCTACGCTCCTTTGAGTATGGGACATCATCATCATCATCATCATCATCATCATCATCATCATCATCAGCAGCAGCAGCAGCAGCAGCAGCAGCATGTTCATAGCAATGTGAATGGATATGACCAACACGCAGTGCAAAGAACACCTCCGAAACATCACACACGCCTTCAACCCCAACTACATCCCCACATACTGTGTGTTAAACGCCTCATTTGCCGTCGGTGCACTCAGCATTTATTACTTCAATAGAGGCAAATCGCAATTCTCGACCACAGTCCATGCTTCAGTCATCTAATGTCAATACGTTGTTTGGACCATTGAAGATGTGGTACTGTGCCGCTGTGATGTAAGCAATGCGTTGTGCGCGGTACCGGACTCCAAATGCCCACTGCATGCAACTCTCTTCACAGGGATCGCTTGGAAACTGATTGATATATACCTGCATTCACTAACACCTGTCTTGTTTTAAACAAACTGTCATTGACAAGTGTGACACTCTTCCTCGTCCCTGTCAGTTGGGATCTTTTTACGACCACTGTTCTTACGCCCCGTTACATGGCTGTGAGTGGTACGCCATACCTCGCACACATTTTGGACAGTAACGGGCGATACACCAAAAAATGTACTATTATTCGCGGTGTAGTCATGGGCACGTTCAAATACGACAGTTCTTTCTAAGTCTCTACGCTGACCCATCTTACTGTGTTTATTCTATACAACGGACTGTCACATACCCCTTTGCAGCATGGCTTAGGTCAGCGGTGGATGGTCAGTTGAGAAGCTGATGTCAGTTCTACACTGTCTACATCACTCCATATCGTTAAGTATCCTCTTTTAAGGGAGGCGACTAATATTTTGGACCCTGATCTTACGTGTACGGTTAACATCCGAACAGATATGCAATCGATTTAAGACTTCACATTCATTCTGAACGGTGTAGCATAGTCAGAAGCAAAAGTGGCGTCTCGTCTATCTCAAGATAATGTATTGTTCACGATTCATACATTAATGATTTGGAGGATAGCATCCATAGCCCCATGAGACTGTTTGCAGATGACGCAGTTGTGCACAGGAAGGTAACATTGTAAGAAACTTGGTACGAAATGTAGCAAAACTTTATGATCCGTGTCTGGTCTAATTATAAAAGCTAATTCTTAGCGTCAATGAATCCCGTGTAACTCGCGTAAATAGATGAAAATATCGGGCAGCGTTCACTACACGGTTGGCAGTCAGTCACTGAATTCAGCCACATGCTTCGAGTAACTGAGATTTTCTGACCAGAGTAATTAAAGGTGGAGCGACTGTAAAACGTACCCATAAGGAAGGCAGACAACTCAAACAGGACCATATACAAAAGTAGTTAACACACAACAGTAGTCAGTCTGCGCACGTTCCTCACCTAGATACCTCAGATTCTCTGAGTAATTTCATTGTATGTAAAAAAGCTGCACTTGTTTTTCATTTATTTATTTTTCAGCTACTGTTTTCCATCTATGTTTGACGACCTTCAGGCAATATAGCTATTACAGTCTGAAGAAGATCCAATATATATATATATATATATCGAAATCGGTTGTTGAATAATAGTAACGAGGGCTGCTCTTGTACATACAATGGAATTACTCAAATATCTAACAGCTGTGAACAACTGCACACACAAAATATAACTGATCTATCTGCCTGATGATAAAGGGGAAGCGTCCAGTAGACATGGTCGGATGTCAGTGCGACTATGCACAGCCTCGGCGCATTTGTAAATGATTAGAGTTGCAATTCTCTGTGACTTGTAGAACGGGCACCAGAGTGGATTGGTTTTATTCGTGTTTACTGTTGTTACCATACCTAATAGCGTATACGGGGGGGGGGGGGGGGGGGGGGTGAACAACGTCACATTCTGAGCGATCACTGAATGACAAGACGTTATCTGCAGTGTTATTTCCTCAGCAATAAGTTTCTTTTTTTAAAAGAATTTCTTTTAGTTATATTGAGTGATCACACTATGAAGGAAACTGAGACGCTGCATACTCATATGAGACAGAGTTATCAGCACCTGAGAGTACGAAGGGAACTCGTAGTGGGTCTCCGGTCGACCAGCTGGTCGGATAATACAATATCCAGATTCTTGGGTTATTCAGATACGACGGTGGCCCAATGCTGAACTGCATGCAAACGTGAGGGCAGCCATACTCATCGTCAAGGTACCGTGAGGGCAGTCATACTCATCCTCAAGGTACCGGTCGACGACTGCCGACCACTGCAGGGGAGAATCAACGTGTTGTGCACCAAGGACTTCAAAACCCCTTAACATCCGCGCCTGCTATTCGAGAAGATTTAATGGACTCCCAGCAACATTCTGTTCACCCCGCACCATTGGTTGGAGACTAGCATCGGTCGGACAAGGGAATTACTGCCCCTTACGTAGGCTGCTGTTAACACGAACAGCTGTGTTTGGAGTGGTGGCGTAGCAGGGCAGTACGGACTACTTGCTGACAAATGGTGTCGCACTGCGTTCAACGATGAATCGCGGTTCTGCACAACCCATGATCATCATCGTCGGCGCGCATGGCGGCGACCTGGACAGGTCCCATTATTCCAGTGCTTTGTAGAAGCACGGTGGTGTTACTCCCGGCGTCATGGTGTGTGGAGCCATGTGGTACGACTTTAGGTCACGAGTGGTAGTGAGGCCCTGGCCAGACAGAACACGGCCTAGCGGCGATGCTTAGGTTTCGGCGGATTTCGCGGCGTTCAGCCGCAAGAGACACCACACCGGCAAGCTAAACTGTTCGCAGCTACTGCTGTAGCTGCGTCAGTTGTCGCACCGCGAAAGCGGCCAACACCTCATTAGCAGCTCGCATGTGTAACGCGATTGTCATGGCGGTGTAACAACACAGCTCTGACGGCACAATTCTATGTCGCGAATATCTGGTTGGCGTCCTCATGTTACCTGCCACATGACAGTATCGTGGTCCCAATTATCAATAGGACAATGCCCGTCCACGCATGGCACGTGTCTTTATGAACTATTTGAGTGATGCTGAGGTACTCCTGTCGCCAGCAAGATCCTCAGATCTGTCTCCGATAGAACGTTGAGGACCAGCTCGGGTATCAATTCCAGTGCCAGTATCCAGGATATCACAGACCAATTACAACAGTTGTGGGCCAATTTCCGTCAGAAGAAGATACAACGGCTTTATGACACCCTTCAAACCGAATATTAATGCATGCATCCAAGCCAGAGGAGGTGCAGTATCATACTGATAAGTGGGCTCATACTGGCAAGTTCTTTGTAATCATTCAAATAATATACATACCGACTCAACCCATGCCGTTTCATTTCTCCCTCTCCTTCTGTGTGAAGCGTATTAGCAAATCAGACCGCTTCCTATATCCTTTGGTAGCCTCTATTATCCCGCAGCTACGATAATTTTGCGCTTTTAGTCAATCACATTCTCCTTCTTGCGTCGCAGTTTCGTGCGTGTCTTTAAAACATTATTATTTCTGCGGATTCTAATCACGGCTTCCGTCCCTGTATACGTGTCTCAGCGCACGATTAGCTGAAGCATGCCCAGCATAGTTGGCGGCAAAGTCAGAGACTGTCAGCTATTCCGCGTACAAACAAAGCGGGATTGCTCATGCCTGAAGTGCTGTGCTAATACGACAGCCGACAGCAAACAGCGCTAATAGTCACCGATTCACAGTCAGACGACTCTCACTTTTAGCAGGTCTGCCGTTACTAACAAGTTAGTTCTGCAAGAGCTGTAAACGCTCAAGGTGATCACCTGCCACGCCATGTTTAGAGAAAATCGTGTGGCAAAATTGAAGTAGAGAGAGAGAGAGAGAGAGAGAGAGAGAGAGAGAGAGAGAGAGAAATATCCATGCCCATATCTTAGTAACGTGAAAGGATTCTTAGTCCAGTCACCTTGATTTAATTTATCCTCACTTTGCCGAAATATCTAGTCACTATAGATGAGCATGTAGCTACGATCGAATCTGTTCTTGTTTATCATGCTGATTATGATATGTCGTATAGTATGTCGTCGTCGTTTTTGTTTACATCTAGATCCACATCCCGCAAGCAACTTGTGGTGTGCAGCGGAGGGTACTTCTGGCACCACGATTATGTCCTACCTTCCCTGTTGCATTCGCGAATAGTGCTTGGGAAGAACTACTGTCGATAAACCTGGGTTGTTATTTAGGGAGACAAGAGAAGGAAGTCATATGGTGTCCGACTCTTCTTGGAACGTAAGCTATCGAAATTTCAACAGTAAATCTCTTCGCGACACGCATGCAACGCCTCTCTTGTGAAGTCTGACACAGGACTTCGTTGTGCGAATCTGTAATGCTCTTGCACAACTAAACGAACTAAACGATCTCGTGAGATAATGCGCCGCTCTTCGTTGAACCTTCTCTGTATCATCTATTAAAACAACCTAGTTAGAGCCCCAGATTTATTTGCAGCACTCAAGAACCGGTCTTACAAGTGTTTTGTAAGAGATTTCTATCACGGACTAACTACGTTTCCTTAGAATCCTTCCAATAAATTTCAGTCGTGCAACTGCTTTACCTTTGGTCATTACACATCAGATGGCTGCGGACGGTTACTCGAATGTATTTTACGGTTGTTGCAGTTTCCAGTGATTTATCGCAATGGCATAATCATACAGTAATGCATTTCTTCTCCTACTTATGGGCAATACGTTACATTTATTTACGTTAAGAGTCACCCGCCGGTAGTTGCAACAATAGCTGTGATCCTCTGTTCTCTGCAATCTTCATAAAGACAAAAACATCGCTTATCAACAGTCTCGTTGAGTTATCGAAGTTATCCCCCATATCAACTATATCAAATAAATGCACACGGTGTAAACGATAGCCGGCCGGTGTGACCGAGCGGTTCTAGGCGCTTCAGTGTGGAACCGCGCGACCGCTACGGTCGCAGGTTCGAATCCTGCCTCGGGCATGGGTGTGTGTGATGTCCTTAGGTTAGTTAGGTTTAAGTAGTTCTGAGTTCTAGGGGACTGACGGCCTCAGATGTTACGTCCCATAGTGCTCAGAGCCATTTCAACCATTTTTGTAAACGATAAATGTTTACAACGTACCACAGTGGTGTACGGGAAGTCGAGACGAACTATTTGACACTAGACGCTTTTACTATATCAAGCCGTGAAGCCTCAAACTGGCCTACAAAAGCGTCACCACATTAGCGCCGCGCGAGATTCTTAACATCCACTCGTTCTTATGCCAATGGCTTAGTAGGCTATTTCGTTAACAATTCGATTTATACTAAACCCTTATAAGCACAGTAGTTTCGTAGTTGAGAGTCCACCCATCTGCATCTGTATCATACTCCGCACGCCATCTAATGGTGTGTGTAGGAGGGTCCTTCTGGTACCACCAACTGATACCTGTACTCTGATCCACTTGAGAATGGTGCGTGGGAAGAATGATTGACCGTAAGCCCTGTATTGGCTCTAATTTCTCAAGTTCTCTCGTCGTTGTCATTACGCGAGCGCTCTCTCTCTCTCTCTCTCTCTCTCTCTCTCTCTTAGTTCCTGCCTGGTAAGGATCCCATACTGAGAATCGATCGAGCACGCGCCTTATAAGCCACTTCCTTTGTCGATGAGTTATGCTTTCTTAATATTCTTAATATGAATCTCTCTATGGCATCCACTTTTCCTACTGTTTATTTTATTTGGTCATCCCACTTAAGGTCGCTCTGGATAGTTATCCCTAGGTATTTTACGGTACACATCGTTTCCAGCAATTCCCCATCAATAGTGCAGTTTTACAGTAGTGGGCCCGGGTTCCCGGGTTCGATTCCCGGCGGGGTCAGGGATTTTCTCTGCCTCGTGATGGCTGGGTGTTGTGTGATGTCCTTAGGTTAGTTAGGTTTAAGTAGTTCTAAGTTCTAGGGGACTGATGACCATAGCTGTTAAGTCCCATAGTGCCCAGAGCCATTTGAACCATTTTTTTACAGTAGTGGCTTCCTTTTCCTATGTATACGCAATATGTTGCATTTATTTATCTTCAGGGTCAACTGTCGCCGCCTGCAACAGTCATCAGTCCTCTGCAGGTCATTCAGCAATTAGATGCTAAATTCTGGCGTTGCTACTGTGTTACACACAGCCACATCATCTGTGAACATCTTGAAGAGCATACTGCGCTTTCTGCATCATCATTTATACAAATTGTAAACAATAACGGTTCTATCACACTTCCTTGGGGTACTCCGGTAATTACCACTTTAGATTCTGTTTCGTTAAGAGCGCCAAACAAAACGATTTAGTTACTAATGTTATACTGTTGAATTCACAGTATTTTGAGGTAAAGTTTATACAAACGTCAAATGTGCAAGAACAATGGTATTTCATATTCATGGGGGATTTTAGCGGTATCAAAAAATGAACTCGCGTGACGCGCATGCGCCGTAGCTTAGGAGGCTTCTGGAGGCTAGTTTCAGGTTGTTTACCGGCTTGATAGCCCGTCAGTGACCCATGCCGAATTGTTCGTCTCGACTTCATGTACACCACTGTGGTACGTTGTAAACAGTTATCGTTTGCACCCTGTATGCATGGTGTTTCAGAAAAAATGGTAAATATTTTAAGGGGTGATAGATTAATTCGAATAAAACATTCCACATAACGTGTCCAATTTTTACTGGCCACAGGATAAAGGTGGTTATATAGCTAAGGTTTATTTTACTTGCTGATATTAAACTTGATAGGAGTTTAGTTATCGATCATCACTTTTGTTCTGATGTTCAAGTCGTGAAATTGTGCTTGAGTTTACAAAACAGAATTTTTCAATTGTCATTGTGATATGTTGGTCAATTCTACAGTATCATTTGACCATTCCACACGTATTTACAAATGCTGAGCAGTCCGGTTTTGTAATAGAAATGCTGATGCTTGTAAGGAATACGGTACACGACATCACCATCGCAGAGTACCAGGTTCAAGACAGTTTACTCGTGCTTTTACTTAGCTGTGTTAGACTGGTGCAAACCCCAACAGTCATTTCTCAAATGAACGTACAAATGAAACGAGTTTGGATGAAGTAGAGTATGGTACTTAGTCTGTTGAATGTAGCTCTTCAACAATCACAAGCATAATTTCTACACGTTCAGTGTTATTCATACAGGAGTATGGCGGTCATCACGCATGCATCATTACTCCTATCCTTATCTACAGTGCATTCAATGCCTCCGAGGAGACCAGTTCTGTCATTGCTTTATTCCAAAATGAAAACTGTTTACTGATGAAGCCACTTTTACTAGTGACGCTATCAATAACGCTCAGAACAAACATAGGTGGTCCGACGAAAACCCGCATGCCTTTGTGCAGACACATTTTTAAGAAAGCTTGTGTGGTATGATAATCAGCCGATTAAGCCTGTTATGTTACATCATCTTATAGGACCTTGTTACCCAGACTTTCTAAGAAACGAGCTTTCAGTATTTTAGCAAAAGATTCCTTTGGCTAACAGGATGAGTACGTTCTTCCAGCATGACGGGGATGCTGAAAATTCGTCACATCATCCAAACCTAAGAATGCCGGAAGAAGGTTCGACAGAACGATCACTCTTCTTGGTCATTTAGGTTCGTGAACTTAAACCGTTAATTTTTTTTCTATGGGAATGGCTAAAAGACGAAGTATCCAAAGAAAAATAGTTGAATTAATTGTCTGAATTTTGACTAGGACTGCCGTCATAAAAGAACACTAATCGAACTGCGTGCCTACAGGGCATATCGCAGTTGTGCGACTGTATTCGTGATTTCCTGTCAGAAATGTCAAGTTTATAGTGACAGACGGAAAGTCATCAAGGAAAGCAGAAGTGATATATGGCGTTCCCCGGGGAAGTATTGTAGGCACTCTGCTGTTCCTAATCTATGACAACCAATTATTAGACAATCTGAGCAGCTCCCTTAGACTGTTTGCAGGTGATGCTGTCATTTACCGTCTATTAAAGTTATCAGAAGATCAATTTAAGTTATCAGAAGATCAATTTAAGTTATCAGAAAATCAAGACCAATTTTAGTCAAGGTATGTATATGGTGCGAAAAGTGGTAATTGACCCTCAACAAAGAAAAGTGTGGGTCATCCACGTAAGTACTAAAAGAAATCCGTTACATTTCAGTTACACGACAAATTGCACAACTCTAAAGGATGTTAATTCAACTAAATACCTAGGGATTACAATTACGAACAGCTTAAATTGGAACGATCACAAATAAATTTGCTGTGGGGAAAGCGACCCGAAGACTGCATTTTACTAGCATAATATTTAGAAGATGTAACAGGTCTAGTAAAGGGATTGCCCACGCTACGGTCGTCCGACCTCTTCTGGAGTATAGCTGCGCGGTTTAGCATCCTTACCAAATAAGATTAACAGAGGACATCGAAACAGTTTAAAGGACGGTAGCTCGTTTTGTATCGCGAAATAGATGAGAGAATGCCACGGATGAGATACGCGAGTTGGCGTGGTAATCATTAAAAATAGGCGTTTTTCGTTGCGACAAGACTTTTTTCATGACATTTCAGTCACCAACTTCCTACTCCGAAAGCGAAAATATTTTAGAGACGTCCACCTATACAGGAGGAAGTAATCAGCGTAATAAAAAGAAGAAAAATCAGAGCTCGCACACAAACATTTACGTGTTCGTCTTTTTCGCGCGCTGTTCGAGGGTAGAAAATTAGTCTGAAAGTCCTTCGACTAACACTAAGCCAAGCACTTAATTGCATAGTAGTCATGTAGATGCAGAAGAAGATGACCTCAGAAGAGCTACACGTCGTATTCTCAAGAAAATTCAAGGAGTGCCTTGAAGCCGAATGGGGAATTTATGAAAATCAACTTGGAAGTTAATCGTTTTCCTTTGACTGAAACCCCATTATTTGTTTGCGTTACAGTGTAATAGCTGTATCTCCGTGAACAATAAAAATTAAATACATGGTGTATGAAACCGTCCATACTATCGGCTAAGAAGTTCTGAATCGAGTCACAAATCCGACCCGATGCTCGGTAAGCTCGCGGTCTGTTCACCAGAGAACCGTGTCTCAATGTTTGAAATGCCATTCGCAAGCCATGCAACACAGCATCAACCTGGGCATCTAGATTTCATGAAGGAACGAGCGAGCTTACATTTGTTGTTATAATCGTAGTAAGTCCGAAGATCGGTTTGAGGCAACTCTCATCTGGAAAGGATAAAGGGGAAATAAATCTGGTACCCGAAGGATCCTCCCCAACACACCTATATGAGACTTGAGTAGTACAGATATACAGGGTGTTACAAAAAGGTACGGCCAAACTTTCAGGAAACATTCCTCACACACAACGAAAGAAAATATAATATGTGGACGTGTCCAGAAACGCTTACTTTCCATGTTAGAGCTCATTTTATTACTTTTCTTCAAATCACATTAATCGTGGAATGGGAACACACAGCAACAGAACGTACCAGCGTGTCTTCAAACACTTTGTTGTAGGAAATGTTCAAAATGTCCTCCGTTAGCGAGGATACGTGCATCCACCCTCCGTCGCATGGAATCCCTGATGCGCTGATGCAGCCCTGGAGAATGGTGTGTTTTATCACAGCCGTCCACAATACGAGCACGAAGAGTCTCTACATTTGGTACCGGGGTTGCGTAGACAAGAGCTTTCAAATGCCTCCATAAATGGAAGTCAAGAGGGTTGAGGTCAGGTGAGCGTGGAGGCCATGGAATTGGTCCGCCTCTACCAATCCATCGGTCACCGAATCTGTTGTTGAGAAGCGTACGAATACTTCGACTGAAATGTGCAGGAGCTCCATCGTGCATGAACCACATGTTGTGTCGTACTTGTAAAGGCACATGTTCTAGCAGCACAGGTAGAGTATCCCGTATGAAATCGTGATAACGTGCTCCATTGAGCGTAGGTGGAAGAACATGGGGCCCAATCGAGACCTCACCAACAATGCCTGTCCAAACGTTCACAGAAAATCTGTATTAATGACGTGATTGCACAATTGCGTGCGGATTCTCGTCAGCCCACACATGTTGATTGTGAAAATTTACAATTTGATCACGTTGGAATGAAGCCTCATCCGTAAAGAGAACATTTGCACTGAAATGAGGATTGACACATTGTTGGATGAACCATTCGCAGAAGTGTACCCGTGGAGGCAAATCAGCTGCTGATAGTGTCTGCACACGCTGTACATGGCACGGAAACAACTGGTTCTCCCGTAGCACTCTCCATAAAGTGACGTGGTCAACGTTACCTTGTACTGCAGCAACTTCTCTGACGCTGACATTAGGGTTATCGTCAACTGCACGAAGAATTGCCTCGTCCATTTCAGGTGTCCTCGTCGTTCTAGGTCTTCCCCAGTCGCGAGTCATAGGCTGGAATATTCCGTGCTCCCTAAGACGCCGTTAGCACTAATAGAGCTTTCTCTAAAAATTTCATCCCGTTAAGGGAACATTTGCTATGAAAAAGTTGTATTTGTATGTTCAGATCCACAAAATAGAGAATAACGCAATCGAAGTTACACAACACAATCATTCCCCAGTACTTACTCGAAAATCTGCCTGGGCTATAAACTCTTCTTTCTGCTCTCTTCTGAGCTTCCTCAGTCCTTTTACTCCCTTCTTCGCTCGACTCTAACTTTGCCCCTTCACGTCGTTATTGCTGACAGCGGAGTGGTCTCTGTTGTTCTTGTTGCTTCTGTCAGATAGATCCTTGATTGAACTGTGAAACAGCTTCTGTCACGGCTAGGTCTACTTTTCTTTTGGATACAAATACGTCATTTGGGCACTTTGTTCAGATTATACTCATTTGCATTTTGAGTCTTTCCAGCACTGCATCTGGAGAAAATTATTCAGATGTCAGCCTCTGATAAACACACATAATTCCAACAACAACAGTCTCAGAGCAGTATGCATAGCTGTTTTATGAGATTCTGCTTGTCCTCCTTTGGCAAGGGCACGATTAAACAAATACCAAGAATTCTCATCTTTTCGGCCACTTCATGTGTTGCTATTTCTCTTTAGTGCTCATGCAACGGTACGATGTTGCACAGACTGCATTCTTGATTGCCGTAGTACCTGGAGCATTGCCCTTCAATAATAATGAGTCAGCTTTACAATTGTTTCTTCTTTCAAACTTCCACATGCTTTCCCACCGAGAGTCACGTTTAGTGCCCGACTTTCCTTCATCACATTTCACAATCCTATCCCAAGTTGTTTCGCAATGTGATTCACACTCTCTTCCTCCACCCATAGATTTTCAGTTGAACTAATTATATTTTTTTCTGTATTTCTCTCTAGCTTTCACAAAATGCTTTCACATTACGACAATGCATATACGTATGAAGATGTTTATGCAAAAAAATTTGAAAGATGTGCAAAGCAATGGAGATTTAAGCTGTGGTGCAATGGTAATGCCTGGTTTAGACCAGAACGAACACAAACGAATGGGCAACAAGGTGAAACGTCCCCTTTTTAACAATTTTACACGACTGTCCTTAACCTGACACACAATATTTTTTTAGCGCAACGCAATCTGACTTTCAACACACAATGTTTTGTTAGCGCAACGCAATCTGACTTTTCAAAATTCTCTACAAGAGAATGGCCCTGACTAACATTAAACTATACCTTTCACAAATCACTTACCTCACAAAAATCTTCGCTGCTCAAGCTACTGCAATACAGCGAGCGCCACTACTGCCAGCTAAATAAAAGATTCAAACTATGGAAGGCACTAACTACTGATAGGGATAGTTAGCAAATGAAAGATATTAATAGAGAACAAACAATGTATTTACCTTGATATCATGACAAATTACAAAACTCCGCCATCTCTCTCCCCACATCCACCACTGCTGGCGGCTCACCTCCAACTGCGCAACGCTACGAGCTGTTCACAGCCAGCTGCCTAACACTACAATGGTTGAGTATTACAACAATGCAAAGCAGCCACAGACTGCACACGGCACAGCCGGTGATTTTCATACAGAGGTGGCGTTACTAATAAAAAAACCTAAACAGCCTACTTACATAGCCCCCATGCTCCCCACAAAAAATTTTACAAATTGGGTTGGGCAGTGCCCAATACAGATTTGAAAAAATTTTTTCATAATTACAATAACTAAGAAATCAAATGCACACACTTATTGATACAATGTTGGTCAAAAGCTAAAATTTTCTCACAGTCCATAAAGACAGTCCTGATCATTCATCACATTGCAGTGTTTTTCTCAAAGTCTGAGCAGTAAAAGAAAATGCACACGGAAGTAGTGGAATTTCATACAGTCTTGAAGAAGTAGTGTTGTCCTTCCAACGGAAAGACAGTGCTGACTCGACATGCAGACAGGTCATGGGCCACAACAGAGCAAACCCACAGCAGAGTCAGTCGAAATTTTGAAGAGTATTGGTAGATAGGTCATCACAGAGCAGACCCACTGTAGTCCTGGTAGAGGTTACGGTATTGGTGGGCCACCAGAGGTGCAGAACCACTGCAGTCCTTGTAGAAATAATGGTATTGATGGATCATCAAAGATGCAGACCCACTGTAGTCCTTGTAGAGATGGCCAGCAGCCATCCGTTGTGACTGTGCAGGTGCACAATCACCATTGAAGAGTCTTGCGGATAATATAGCAAGTCCATAACCACCACTTGTGCACTCACAAAGTTTTTGGAATTGTCCTTAGAACCAGCAATGCCGTCATCCAGTCCCTTGCTGAATTATTAACACACATACAAACACTAACAGTCCCTACTTCTCACATATTGTCCATATACTATGACCAATAAAACGTGTGCAGTGAAATGTAACTTACAAGTTACTTAATTTGATGACCTGGTGTCAATTACAATTTTATAACATAAGAACACAATAACAAAGGTACAAAACACATCATTCAAGAACATAACAATACAAATAACAGTTGCGATAATAGGGGCTTTACAAAAGAATAGAAATAAACATATACATCAGTGTTACAGGAATTATGACATGAATACATACATAAAAGATCAGAATAGCTTTTGAAACATCAACTTTACACATGAGCATTAAAACAAAACAGAACAAATACTGTTTAAACATGTTTACAAAGTAAATAACATATTATCAATGCAAATTATATTTGAGGATAACAGTATTCCTCATCATAGTTCATGTAGCTTAGTATTAGAAGAAGAAAAAATTCTATGAAACTACACAAAGACAGGAAGAAAACAAATACACAAGGGTACACAAACACATAGTGGGATAACACAATGAAAAGGACAGGGTTCGTTTTCAGTGTAACTTTTGGTACTGCAGTATTTTGTGAACAAAACCTTTTTTGTTCTTGGAGATCTCCCTTCGTTCATCATTATTCCCAAATGGTCCTATCTGTACCTCTTTTCTGTATTCTAACCATATTTCTTTCAAAATAATTATTTCTCATTGTACAATACTCATTTTGGCCCTATCTGTTTCTTGTGGCTTCTCAATGCATTTCTTCCAATTCATCATAGTTAGTTTCTTATATAGTCTACCCCCTCTTAAGCTAACTTAAATCTACTGAGCTCAGATGCTAAACTAAGGGACGAGGCAATGCAGCATCACATAAAACAATTAATATAAACAGCAATAAAAAAAATGCAGATTTGCGAAGCAGCATTTTAGAAATTAGCGAAGCAATTGCAATATTACAACTAATATAAGGCAATGTGCAGCAAACAATAACAAGAAATAATTAGTAAAACTGGCTTAACAGAATAATACAAAGTCAAATTCAATAACACTATGCCTGGCAAACAGCAGCAACTTATACCTAAACATGACATAGCTCAAGCAAAAAAAATAGTAGACTAAAGATAACAATGCAGATAAGTGAAATGTATAATCACATCTTAATGTCTAAGTAATTAAAGTGGTGCACCACAAAAACTAATTCTACAAAAAATTACTCAGTAGTTGAAAAGAAAATTATGTATGCAGTTCCTGGTATTAGTCCCTTCTTATTGTTCTTTCTATTCCAAGAGCTCCTTTTTCGAAGAATGTGGATTACAAAATTATTATTTAATAGATCTGTAGACAGAAAATATTTAAATTAGTACATCTATAAAATTTTATTTTAACCAGTGCTGCAGTGCAGCTAGAAACTAGATATTAAACAAAATGGGCAAAGCAAGGCGTGAAACGTCATTCACTAGCCATATGGCATTTCTCTCAATTAGCACGACAATAGCCATGAAATGTTTCTCATCGTTTTCAAGTTCGACCGTGTCGTGTCGTTTTTGCG
The DNA here is from genome assembly GCF_023898315.1 of Schistocerca nitens. Taxonomy (NCBI): domain Eukaryota; kingdom Metazoa; phylum Arthropoda; class Insecta; order Orthoptera; family Acrididae; genus Schistocerca; species Schistocerca nitens. The sequence continues at coordinate 450,433,067 of NC_064619.1, forward strand.
ATGCTTTCTACAAAGGAACGTCAATAGCGATTATAATGGCTTCCCCTAATGGCTTTTTCTTCTACCTGTGCCGCTGGAAGGCTGATGGCTTTTTTTTTGTTCGGGCGGCCGTCGCCCAGGTGGGTGCCCGCGACGCATTACGTGCAGGTGGTCACTTAACTTTCGTACGGAAATATTAACGACAGCAGTTTGCGCTAAAATGGCAGTCTCATATAACAATATTTCACAGGTCAAGAATTTGCGTTGCAAATCTGTAAAAACAAAATCCTATGAATATAACAGTGTCCAAAAATTTTTCGTCGGCATTGTGATACATTCACGCATTTACACACATTTCATAATTCTAAAAGTACGATTCTCGGTTTCCAACATACGTCTTCACAAGGCAAAGTTCCTAACCGCTACTCATTACTCCTTACCTTATTACACATATACATATTCATCGACACTTCTTCAACATTTCATCTTAACAAATGCATAGCATAATCAAATTCTTCATATAACATCAGCTTCTTTATCATAAACATACCGCAACAGCGTAATACACATCGTCATCATAACATCATAAAACCTCAGCCAAATCTCAAAATCGTCGTAGCTTCCTGAATATTTTAAAACCTAAAAGTAATTCTCTGCTCATTTCAAAAGTGTTATCTACCTCAAACGTACTTCAAAAAATCATGATCCCATACCAAATACATCATTCAAAGCTCTCATAGTATCACAATGGTTCCGAAAAAAATATGAAAATTTCACGAAGTACAGACAAAATACAATTTCGTAAGTGTGAAGTTATCCACCTGTGTAATTACGTAATCATGTGTCACTGATGCAGTAAAAAAAATGTTTATCTCTCAGTTAAATGATCAGATAGCTGTGTAATTTGTGTTAGAGAAATATGGTACCGATGTTTAAAGTTGTATAAGCAAATACCATATTAGCTAGGGTTCCTTGTGGTTGCCACACACATGGTACACAAAGTAAGCGTGTACCCCCCTGAGGATTAATGTAATTATACCCTCAGGTGTTACAGATTAGAGCAATGGAATGAAATATATCTCGGAAAACTTTCTTTGCAATTTAAAAATCTTTAAAAATAAATGTTTTAAGTACAAAATTAATCACTCAAATACGTGTCCTGTAGCGCTAAATGTGCGTCTTGCTGTAAGATAATTCTGTGGAAGTGTCGTAGTTATCGTCCTCTGAAAGCTAAGTTCTGCAAAAGTCACTGTACTTACCTCATGATACACAAAAGTGAAATGCTTTGCGTATAGATATCTTAGTTATTACGCTTATTGCCGTGATGAGGAAAGTACTGTCCTGTAACGTATTGTTGTGCCACGAAAAAAGGCTGTCTCATTGTAGCTATACCACAAAAGTTACTAATAAAACATGTTTTTCTTTCCAAAAGAATTCAGAAAACTGTGCAAATATAAAACAGAAACACCTCAAAAGCAACATTGTAAACTGTCACTCATTAGTAGCGTCGTGATAACATCGTGTAGCTGTCACATAAACTAACCACTGTATCATCTGGTATCTCTCAGAAACCACCTTGAATCCATAATGTATTTGCAAGTAAACCAAAATGTTGCATTAAAAAAAAGCAGATTATCTTTCAATAAACGGTTTTACGTGTGAAATGTGGTGTAAACCTTTACTCTTCCTAGTACGCAGAGTTTCAACTTCAACGCAATTATCATGTGGTATACGTCGGATTCTGTAAGGTCCATTGTAAACTAGAAAGAATTTGTGACTCAAGTGTTTCTTCTTATGTGACAATGAATGAGCTTTAATGAGAACTTTCTGACCAATATACAATTTCTTTGCATTTGTTTCACCGTGTAGTTTTCTCCTTTTATCTGCTGCAGATTTTATATTTTTAAGAGCCAAATCAATTATGTCTTTGTGTCGAAGTTTACGTGTATTCGGGAAAGGTACAAGCTCTCTGATTCTGTTCGGTGGTTTTTCATTCTTCAGTACAAGAGTAGGTGGTAAAGCAGTGGAGCCATGAGGCATTTCATTCAGCACGTTTTGAAATAAGTGTAAATATCTGTCCCAATGCTGATGCTTTCTGTGACAATAAAGTCTGCAAAGCTTATTGATTTCTTTCATAATCCGTTCGGAGGGGTTACAATGTGGTGAGTACAATGAAATAAAAACAGGTTTGATTTTATGGTTGCGAAGCATGCGAGACCAAACAGCAGATCTGAATTGCGGTCCGTTATCTGAAATGACTTTAGCAACGTGGCCAACTTCACGTAAGAAATTTTTAACAAAGGCGTTGGATACAGATCGTCCAGTGGCTTTACGTAACAGAGTGAAAGAAACAAATTTGGAAGTAAGTTCAACAGCGACTAGAACGTACGAAAATCCATTCGATGTTCTGACAAGGGGTCCCAATAGATCAACTGCAGCAAATTCTTTTAATTTAGAAGGAATAATAGGAAACAACGGAGCACGATGTGAGACAGTAGATGGTTTCGCCTTTTGACAAAGTTTACAAATAGACAAGACTCTGGTCGCCATATGAAACGTCCCCTTTTTAACAATTTTACACGACTGTCCTTAACCTGACACACAATATTTTTTTAGCGCAACGCAATCTGACTTTCAACACACAATGTTTTGTTAGCGCAACGCAATCTGACTTTTCAAAATTCTCTACAAGAGAATGGCCCTGACTAACATTAAACTATACCTTTCACAAATCACTTACCTCACAAAAATCTTCGCTGCTCAAGCTACTGCAATACAACGAGCGCCACTACTGCCAGCTAAATAAAAGATTCAAACTATGGAAGGCACTAACTACTGATAGGGATAGTTAGCAAATGAAAGATATTAATAGAGAACAAACAATGTATTTACCTTGATATCATGACAAATTACAAAACTCCGCCATCTCTCTCCCCACATCCACCACTGCTGGCGGCTCACCTCCAACTGCGCAACGCTACGAGCTGTTCACAGCCAGCTGCCTAACACTACAATGGTTGAGTATTACAACAATGCAAAGTAGCCACAGACTGCACACGGCACAGCCGGTGATTTTCATACAGAGGTGGCGTTACTAATAAAAAAACCTAAACAGCCTACTTACAAAGGACCGAGTTCTTTCTCGTATGTAAGCGGTAGGCGAGAGCGAGCTAATAGCATTCGGTCGTGTTTATTCACAGGTGCTGTAATGGTGTTCTGTTGGTTGTCGGGCTCTAGTGAATTATCAAAGGCACTTGCGTTCTCCGTTTTGACGCTCGCCTCAGCGTGAAAAACAGAGCGCACTCGATTTCGCAATGCGATGCTTTTCGCGCGCGAACTATCTTTATTGCTGCACTTGAGCCCTATGAGCGATGGAGTAGTCAGAAGAGAATGTAGTAATGTTGCTAACAAAAAAAATGGCTCTGAGCACTATGGGACTCAACTGCTGTGGTCATAAGTCCCCTAGAACTTAGAACTACTTAAACCTAACTAACCTAAGGACATCACACACATCCATGCCCGAGGCAGGATTCGAACCTGCGACCGTAGCGGTCGTGCGGTTCCAGACTGTAGCGCCTTTAACCGCTCGGCCACTGCGGCCGGCTGTTGCTAACAGAAGAGTATAGATGACACAGGTGCTTCTAGAACGTAAGGGATCCACAGCACAAAATGCAAAACGAAAACGGCATCAATGTTGCATTGCAGGAAATTGCCGAATCGCTCAGTGTTGGAACTGGGAAAATGTGGAAGTAAATAAATTCATTTTGGGAACGAAGGGAAAAAAATAAAAGCTCTGGAATGGGCGAAATGTGAAACAAGTTCTGGTGAGTGTAAGTGCTCGAGCCCTTTATCAGCTGATGATCGTTTGTAGTCAGTGTCTTACGCTGCAATGTTACGGTTGAAGGCAGTGAACAGCAAGCCAAAATCGTCTACCTGCCTTCGCGTAAAGTTTTTGGAAGAAAGCTAACGCGCGTTAAAGGTGCAGCTCAGTGGTAAGTGTAACACTGCCACGAGTGTCACGCTCGTATAAATATTAAATTACTCACATTTTTCTTTACCTACACCGCATTGCTTGCTCTATCACCAACAGCGCGTTAGCCGTACAGAATAATGCTGTCTGTATATTACAGTTCTACAGGATGTTCCAAAGCTTTTCGGTCAAATTGAAACATGTGATAGTTTCAATTTTATTGAGATGTATTGTATATTGAGACATACTGCAAACAACGTAGCTCATTGCATGTGTGTCATTTGATGACCGCATGCATCTCACTGGCGCATTAATGTGTGGCGCACGCATCCCTACCCCTGTTGTCGGTTGCATCAGACAGTTTGTGGTGTGTCCATGGTGAGGGTGTGTGTGTGTGTGTGTGTGTGTGTGTGTGTGTGTGTGTGTAGTCAAAGATGAAACGTTACTCGTCACGAGAGTTGGTAGGCATGCATTTAATTTACGGTGGGGCAGGATGTAATGCCAGTAAAGCAGCACCAATCTACAGAGAACGCTTTCTCAACAGGCGTCATCTTAATTTGTATGTAGATACCAACTTAAGAGAGACGGGGTCGTTCAAGCCACAGAGAGCCGGGAAAAGTTCCCACCAAAGACATGTTCGTCACCAGACTTTAAGAAGATGGCGTTAGATGGTGCTGCCGACCACCCATCAATTTGCCCATGAAACGAACACTTTGAAGGATGCAATATTGGGAATACTGCTGGAACAGGTATTAACGCCCTGTCAAAGAGAACGTGTGCAAGCACTGGGACCAACGGATTTCCAGCCTTGTCTTCACTTTTGTCAGTGAATTATCCACCGCAGTGCTGAACTGCCAAACTTCCTGCAGTATTGTTCGTGGATGAGGCCTCATTCATCCGTGATTGTACTTTCAATAGCCGCAACAGCAATGTGTGGAGTGAGGACAATCTCCACGTCACTCACATTGGTGGCCACCTTCAATGATTCTCTGTCAGCGTATGATAGGGATTCGTCCAATATCACGTAATAGGACCTTATTTGCTGCCTCCCTGCCGGACTGGCCCACGTTACCTGGTGCCCCAGCGACGTGTAGTGCCACCGTTCTTGGGGGCTGTACCCCTTTTTTGTCAGCGAAAGGATCTGGTTTCAGCATGACGGTGCACCAGCCCACTTCGATGTTAATGTCCGAGAGCACCTGGATAGCACGTACCCTCATCGTTAGACTGGAAGGGGACGTCCTGCGCGATCACCTGGTCCTCTGGAGTTACGTCAAGAAGTTGGTGTGTGAAAGCCCCATAGTGTCTAAGCTGCCTTTCTCCTAGTACTAGACACACCAGGGATCTTTGAGAGAGAGTGCGGCAGAACTTCTTGCACCATTACCATGCACGCATTGACGGTCTTCATCTTGAACAATTGTTATGAGCGACATTGTTGTTACGCGGTGTACGCTGAGTATGTCCATAACACAGTACAACCCTATCTCACTATACTCGGTTGTAGGCCTTCTGTCACCTGTTTGAGACATCCTGTACCACTAGCTTTGTACCAAATGAAAATTACGTGCCAATGTTTTTTCGCCAAAGAAACAGTAACTTAGCGTCCGCGGTGTTTAAATGCGTAAATGCCCGCTTCCTATCACTGGTCCTCTTCATTGGTAATTTCACCGGACAAAATATTAATCATTCAATTAAAAGAATATTACCTTGAAAAGTAAACGGGATGTTTATTTCAACATTCTCTCTGACCAGTGTGTCCTGATTTCTGCATTTTTATGGCAAGTAAGCCGTAAACCCTTCGGTCTTCAAAGAGGACAAACAGCCGCTTTCACAGAGCTGCACCTATACATTCGTGGTTTGACGAACCCTCAGGCACCATATCGTACTTCGACTGGCCCATAGAAAGTACCTGGCACTATTTGGAACAATTGGTGATACATCCCCCACAGTTTGGTAGCTCTGTGGGATCCGCTCATCACTGAGTGGTTTCAGGTGCCAGAACAACTTGTGAAATCTCTTCCTCCTTCAGTTCAGGACGTTAATAATGCTAGAGACGGGTTAACACGGTACTAATATGATGTCGCCGGGGATGGGGACTAATTTTTTGACAAGTGTGCCAAGAAACAAGAAGTGAACTGTAGTGAACACTACTGAGTTGTTCTATGTATGCTCATTCGCCTTTATCCGCTTCATTGGCCTCACTATGAAAAAGGCTAAAGAGTTTCTTGATATCCGAGACTTGGCGTTCGCCTTCCGAGCCTGTGAGTTTAGACTGTGAGGGCCTCTGTAACGTACTGCTTGCAGAAGCCGCCCACCGCGCGTCCTTGCTGCAGGAAAGCCGGCTTACGTGTTTGGCACATACGTCATGAGGAGTGTCCTCGCGTGTGAGCAAATTGACTGACCAGTAGCGAACGCCAGGTCCGAACCGGCCGCCTTGCCAGCGCCCAGCGGCGGCTCCATCCTACTCCAGATACGTGTTTATCTCGCCGTCCGTGACTCACTACGGAAACACGAGCCGCGCTGAGGTCAGCCCTTCCTCCTTAGAGTCGCCTTCCTAGCCGCGTGGACCGTTAAATGGTGCGACGGTCGCGCTGGCTCCGTTTTTCCAATCAGCCTCACTGGCCCTAAGTGCTCTTCACAATTTCCGAGCAGCTTGGTACATATTAAGCTGAACAGAAGTCCTTGTCTGCATAACAACTTTTCTGTGCTTGAAAAAATGTAAACAGTTATGTTCCATTTACTCCGCGTCCGTTACATCTACAGGGTGTTACAAAAAGGTACGGCCAAACTTTCAGGAAACATTCCTCACACACAAATAAAGAAAAGATGTTATGTGGACATGTGTCCGGAAACGCTTCATTTCCATGTTAGAGCTCATTTTAGTTTCGCCAGTATGTACTGTACTTCCTCGATTCACCGCCAGTTGGCCCAATTGAAGGAAGGTAATGTTGACTTCAGTGCTTGTGTTGACATGCGACTCATTGCTCTACAGTACTAGCATCACGCGAGTATAACCCCGAAAAAAATAAGAAAATAAAAATAGAAAATACTGATATGTGAATGTTTTGATTATTTCAATAATAAGATTCAGAAATTTGAAAATTAACTTCCGAGTCACCGTAAAAGATATCCCAAACAGCTTACACAAAACTGTCTATATGATTAAAAACAGTCTTCAATTTTTCGAGGACATCAAGTAAATTTCCAAAAAATCCTTCAAAATAAAATAAAATATTGATTTCTCAAAAACTGTTGGATAGCTGGAGTTGTAATTTTGTACTTATATTTAGCAATACGCAAAAATTATATGTTTAAAATTTGAGACAAATTGATTAATTAGAGAAAAAGCTTCATTTTTTCACCAGACTATTCCGTTCAAAGTCAGATATGTTTTGACTTTCTTTAGTGCTGCCAGAAACTGACTGCATAATCTCACCAACGCAATTTTTACAGTTAATCATACCGAGATATTCAACAACAAGAAAAACATCATCGTACTCATAACAACTGAAATCGGACAAAATAATGTCTACGAGAGGTTATGTAACTTTTTTGTGTTTGGTTGTAGGTACATGTCTGCAGTCCAGGTAATGTTGGAATCACCAGCCATAGTACCGTAGCACACCGGTGGAGAGCAGGGCCAAAAAAATGGCGCAGGCACTGATAAAAGTGGAGTGCCGACATGGACTTGCAAACAAAAAATTACGGAACTATTTTTTCGATGTGATAATTAAAACTTTTGACTATCCCTTTTAAATATTAGAAATGCGCATGATTATGGCAGTACGCTGCCAAAACTTGTGGTAGCAAAGAAAATTCTGTGATTAAAACGTGACTGCAGTAAGAAAGTGAGTCACTTATAAAATTCGTAAGACAGTTGCAGATCTCATCCACTTCCGTGAAACATGGACAAGTTTAAGTGAAACGAACTACATTAAGAGAACCTGTGCCGCCATTTCTCTATTCCATGAATGACTTCTGGGCAACAGTCTGGACGAATAACTCTGCAAATAAAATGATTCATCGAGGGGAACGATCATTATTTGCAAACCGCAAACCGGATGGACCACCTGCCTGCTAAGACATACCTTAACAGCTCTTGCAGATGCTACTGCACCCCTTGCGGAATCGTTGTGGGCCCAATGGAAGGTGTGGGATGGAAGCAGCTGAACCGGAAGAGAAGTAACTCTGTTTTCGCGAAACATCGTTGGGCAAATTTAGAGAGCCGATAAGAGGACGGCCGTCCGAAGTTCTGCTGCACCAGCCCAGAGATCATGAGAATACATGAAAGACAATGGAGGGCGTGTAGAGGCACATACACCATCATACTTCCCTCGCTCAATATGCGAACAGAACGGGTCAAGAAATCGCTGATAATGGTACGAAGTTCCCTCTACCACGCACTGACAGTGATTTGCCGAGTATGTATAAACTCATCGGACGACAATTAGAAACAGTATCTGTAGTTCCATCTTGTGTAAATGGAATAGAACTGCGGCTGGTCAAAGACCCGAAGAAAACAAATACCGACAACCGTAATTATTATTAATTTTATTTGACTACCAGTTTCAGTGCTTCGTTGGCATCATCGTCCGGTACCTATACACGTAGCTGGAGAAGCCATCTAAACGTATTTGTTACTGTAAGGATCATTAATTTCAACTGGTTTCCGAAGATATCTAAACTTCTCTACAGTCGTGGACTCTCCATGCCTCTGTAACACAGGCGTTTAGATGACTTATCTAGCTACGTGTAAAGGTGCCAATGAGGCACCGAAACTGGTAGTCAAACAAAATAATAAAATTACAGCTGTCGGTATTTATTTCCTTCAAATTAGAAACATTATTCAAACAGTAACCAAAGCTACTGAGTTTTCAAAGAAATTCCATCATGGCACAGACAGTAGTGTAAACGCGTGGCTGTAACTTCACAGTTAAGTCTGATAAGCTGATACAGCTAAAGAAAAAGAAATCTTTTGTCAAACTTCGTCGTCTTATGGATTATTTAAGTTTCCGGCATACTCGAACAAGCCCAAAAGAAGCACTGCTATATTTATCTAATGTCATAAACCGTGACGTCAGCGCTACAGACTGCTACTCTAAATGAAAGTACCCGTTATTTCACATCTGACGCGTGGCGCCATAGTTTCTTCCACGTCGGCTGACAGTTGCATCTCGGTTATGGCCATCACAACACAGAACGGGTTGCAGCCCTTAACCACAAATATGGATATAGAAATTCTGTAAACAACGTTAATCCTTTCGGTGTGCAGAAACTCGACAGCAGGCTTGAGCTTAGCCCGAATTTTCGTCTTCTGAAGTAGGACACTGCAGTCCACACTCCAGTGGCTATGAAAGATACGCAAATCATGACCACATTTTAGCACAACGTACTCTGTGAAAGCAGAAACGTTTAAATCTGTTTTTATGTTTTCCTTACAAAGAAAAACACAGAAGTACAGCCCCAACTTAATTTTCGTGCCACTGAAAATTTGAGTGAAGCAGATATTAGTCAGTGGCGTTGAGAAACACCTGATATCTTTAAGATTGAACAAAGCCCCAGGGCACGAGGGAATCCCTATCATATTCCACACCCAACTCGTGGCTGAGTTATCTGCTGTTAACCACGAGTTATCTGCTGTTAACTACCATCTATCGTAGAACCCTCGAACAAAAAATGTTTCCAGTTGTTAGGAAAAAACACAGATCACACCTGTCTACAAGAATGGTAGGAGTAGTAACCCACAAAACTACCGGCCAATTGCCTTGCATCCACTTGTTATAGAATCTCAGAACGTGTAGTGAATTCAAACACAATGAATTATCTCGAACAGGAAGACCACCTCCGTGCCAAACAGCACAGATTCCCAAAACACAGATCATGTGAAACTAAGTCGCACTTTTCACACATGACATCCTGAAAGCCATGGATCAAGCCTGTCCGGCAGATGCAGTATTTCTCTATTTCCGAAAAAAAAACCACATTTAACTCAGTACCACACCTACGCTTATTGTCAAAAGTGGGGTATTAGACGAAATACAAGACTGGATTGAGCATTTCTTGATAGGGAGGCCGCAGCATGATATCTTGGATGGTCAGTCATCGACAAATGTAGAAGTAACTTCGGGCGCACCCCAGGGAAGTATACTGGGTCCCGTAGTGTTCATGTTGTATATTAATGACCTCGCGGACAATATTAATAGTAGCCGCAGACGTTTCGCAGATGATGCAGTTATCTACAACGAAGTAAAGTATGAATGAAGCTGTACAAATATTCAGTCAGACCTTGATAAGATTTCGGAGTAGTTAACGATTGGGAGTTTGCTGTAAGTATTCAAAAAATGTAGAATTGTGCTCTTCACAAAACGAAAAAAAAATATTCTATGAATGTAATATCAGTCAGTTGGAATCTGTAAACTAATAAAAATACTTGGGTATAACCCTTAGTAGGGACATGAAGTGGAACGATCACATTGTCTCAGTCGCGGGTAAAGCAAGTAGCAGACTTCGGTTTTTCGTGGAATACTAGGGACATGTAATCAGTCCACAAAGGAGGTTTCCCACAAATCGCTCGGTGACCAATACTAGAATACTGATCAAGTGTGTGGAGTCTTACCATAAAGGACTAGCAGAAAATTTTGAACATTTACAGGGAAGGTCAGCACGAATGGTCACAGATTTGTTTGATCCGTTGGAAGGTGTCACTGATGTTGAAAGAACTGAACTTTTAGACTATTGCAGATAGACGGAAAATATCCCGAGAAAGTCCTCTAACAAAGTTTCAAGAGCCGGCTTAAATGAAGACTCTACGAACATACTATAGCACGCTACATAACGCTCCCATAGGAATCCCGAGAATAAGATTAATTATAGCACGCACAGAAGCATTTAAAAAATCATTTTTCCTACGGTCCATACGTAAATGGACCGAGATCCGCGCGAATTCGATCCCTATCTCTCTCACTTTCTTGTGCTGCGAGGTACGCTATACGAGCATGCGAGGTGCAAAAGCTATGAAATATTTCGCAACAAATCCTGACTTTTTTTTATCGCTTCATGCCAACTGTGTTGAACTTGTATATACTAATTCTTAGTCATCGTTCGTCCTCGTGGCAAGACGTCATGGTACAGTACCCGAATAAATCTAAGAACAGTGTGCATACCCTTCGAGGAGGATTGAGTATTAGTTTCGATGTCCTACCCGTAAACATGTGTTTCATCATCCATTATATGACACATTTCAGTAGTTTAGTATCGTCATTGACTTCATCTGGCGACTAGTGAGCAACTTTCATTTTTCGTTGTTTTAGATCTAAATTCAACAATTTTGGGATAAAATTTGTCATCACACTTTTCATACCCAAAACATCCCAAAAAGGAATTCATGACATTAGTCATTTAATATGCCATCATCATCATCATCATCATCATCATCATCAGTGACTTCTCTGATTGTTGTCTGCCGATCGTTCATCATCAATTCTTTCCTCTTTTCGATGAATACATCGGCTGACGGAGTGATGATACGTCCAGGTCGCTCGTCATCTAAAACGTCTTCACGGTCTACTTCCGAACCCTTGTACCACTCGTAAATCTTCTTTTACTTGTAGCATATTCACCAAAACAATATCGATGGTTTCTAAAACCTTGCTACACTATTTCATCGTTGTAGCAAAATTTGATACTAATTTCTGATATTTTTATACAAAACTAGCGACCTGCGCCGGATTCTAACAAGTGGCATTAAGTATCTAACGGTCGGACAGACGCCTTTTCAGGTATATCAGTAAAAAATTATACAGGGTGTTACAAAAAGGTACGGCCAAACTTTCAGGAAACATTCGTCACACACAAATCCTGTCTGTGATACAGCGTCAAGGGTAACCGCAGCCATGGTCTCCGAGCTGATAGTCCATGCTGCTGCGAACGTCGTCGAACTGTTCGTGCAGATGGTTGTTGACTTGCAAACGTCCCCATCTGTTGAGTCAGGGATCGAGACGTGGCTGCACGATCCGCTACAGCCATGCGGATAAGATGCCTGTCATCTCGACTGCTAGTGATACGAGGTCGTTGGGATCCAGCACGGCGTTCCGTATTACCCTCCTGAACCCACAGATTACATATTCTGCTAACAGTCATTGGATCTCGACCAACGCGAGCAGCAATGTCGCGATACGATAAACCGCAATCGCGATAGGCTACAATCCGACCTTTATCAAAGTCGTAGACGTGATGGTACGCATTTCTCCTCCTTACACGCGGCATCACAACAACGTTTCACCAGGCAACGCCGGTCAACTGCTGTTTGTGTATGAGAAATCGGTTGGAAACTTTCCTCATGTCAGCACGTTGTAGGTATCGCCACCGGCGCCAACCTTGTGTGAATGCTCTGAAAAGCTCATCATTTGCATGTCACAGCATCTTCTTCCTCTCGGTTAAATTTCGCGTCTGTAGCACGTCATCTTCGTGGTGTAGCAATTTTAATGGCCAGTAGTGTACTTTTCTCAATTAATAGCATTAATGCGGCGCTGTTTCCTCACATGGTCCACCCACTACACACATATATCGTGCTTTTCCTGGTACGTCGCTGATGATAAAAGTGAGACATATACGTAACAATTGCTAAATATCAAGAATATGTCTTCTCCAAGTTGTACATAGTACCTGCAGTAGTACCGAAATTACTTTATTACCCGCTTCGAAACAGATAAATGAATTAATTCACAGCACGATGCAGCAGTAACTACATAAGAACTACTACAGTGCTACACACAATTTTTTTTATTATTAGAATTGTCAGACACAAAGCATTAACAGCCTCAAGTCGTCCAATTTCTGCCAGTTCAAAAGTAAGGAGTGCATCAATCAAGCGATTTACGAACAGTAAGTAAAGTGCACACAACTGAACTTGTTTGATTTTCAATAGGTTGCAGTGTGAAGGTCAAGCAAGTACCGCAATGGAGAGGAGTGTTTTGATGTGTGTAGCCACACTGTGGATAGCACTTGCGATGCACCACGAATTCCTTCGTCATTCATTCTCATTCTCTCTCTCTCTCTCTCTCTCTCTCTCACACACACACACACAAACAAACAAACATTCATCTTCCATTATTTTAAAAATAAAAGTGTTCCAAGAAAAGTATTCCATTCTACAGTTTAGTTAGGAGCTGAAGCTGGCGATTTTGTGGGGGAGCGGCAACAGATGCCGGGGAGAGGGGGGTACTAGTTAATGTCTGCTTGCACTCAGGACGAATGGTCTATGGAAGGATGGGAACCACTGCTGTAAGGGTTCCGTTTTCACAGACTGATGAACGGAACCCTAATAACCGCGAAAATCTGTCTCACACAAGACGAATCTGTCTCACACAAGACGCGCAATTACAAGATTTCAATTACGTTTTGAAAGCACCTCGTGGGCTACAAGGCTCGGAGTACAACAGACGAGTAATTCTGATGAGGCTACACACACGGCGACGCGCGCAGCTGCGCGATCCCACGGCGCGCCTTACCGAAAGACAGCGGCGCGGTTTTTGCTGCCCCGGGCGGCGCAACGCGCAGCACAAAAAGCCCCAACCTCCCGCCCACAGCTCTTCCTCCGCGCTCGCTGCCAGTACAAAGCACGTCCCACCACACTAATCGTCTAATTGCACTCGCACTCTCAAATCTCTTTCGGCTCGTTACTGCTGTTATTCGGCTCGTACGCGGCACAGAGAAATGTAAAATGGAAGAAACAATAGGGTTTTAAAGACCCGTCGACGCTGATGTCGTTACGAATGGAGCACAAGCATTGATTGGGGAAGGGTGGAAAGCGGCCGTATCTGTCTGAAATGGAATTACCGCAGGCCGTTGTGGCCGAGCGGTTCTAGGCGCTTCAGTCTGGAACCGCGCGACCGCTACGGTCGCAGGTTAGAATCCTGCCTCGGGCATGGATGTGTGTGGTGTCCTTAGGTTAGTTAGGTTTAAGTAGTTCTAAGTCCTATGGGACTGATGAGCTCAGATGTTAAGTCCCATAGTGCTCAGAGGCATTTGAACCATTTTGAAAACGAATTACCTCGGTATTTGCGGAAACCGTGGGAAACCTAACTCTAGGCGGCTGTAAGGAGCTTGAAATCCGCTCCTCCCGAAAGCATTTCCATTTTTCGCTGCCTTACTCTTTACACTAAATGCGATTCGAGACATTAATTTCATGAATTCCACAAGACTAAACTCGTGTGCAAATTAACACATAACGCATGTTCAAGTCTGAAGGAGTCCTTTAATGATGGACAGAAGTCTAATGGCAGTGATAAGACGACTCAAAATAGGAATCTAAAGCTTCCTCAGGCATAAACTAGTAAGCCTCCATCGTCTACACAGGTTTCTTGATAAGAAACTGGAAACACGATAATAATTCTTTGAGAATCGAACAGTGTGCTATCACCTTTATCTGTACTGACGGTCAAGTAATTATTCAAGAGTTTAAAGACAAAATGCTGAAGTCAGGACAGAGGATTTTGCTAAATGGGGACAAACTACAGGAAACGATCCATGACAGGATAAGGAGCAAAAAATGTCATATGCATACACGATCGGAAATGCGTTCCGAGAGAGCTAAACCTATTTGACGGCGGAGATAAAAATCCTCTGACAATATAGGTTTCAGTGACTGAAGGCGCTTGTGAGAACGCCAACCAAATTTGAATGTTCTGTACGTGATAGTGTTTAAGCTACTAACTCAAGAGGGCACAAGCGTGGTGTCTATAACGCAAGGTCGCCGAAGAAACAAGTCCGCAGGTAATAAGGGCCGCATACACTGTGTTAGGGAGAGCGGTACTTGTATTGGAGGACGTTCCACGCGGTCATCTGGCTTTACACCATGCTGGCGGCCCACCAGTCTGGGGCTGATATCGAGATCACTGTCGAAATTTCATATCCACCTTCACGTGGGTGTACCGCCCTTGAAACGCATTTGCGGCCGTATGTCCAAATGACCTGTTCTGCTCCTCACGGGTCGTCTCTTGCAGTTTGTCCCCATTTGGCAAAATCACCTACATCTGCTACATCTCTTGAGTGATAAAACTCCATTCCTCCCACCAACAGTGCAGCGTTTTACCGCAGCGCTTCCTCGCTCGGTGCTTTGTTTTTAAAGCTGATTCAAATGTTGTCAAAAGATACCTCTTATAGTGTTTCACGAGTTAGGATCTAAATAAATGTAATTTTCTTCTCTTGTCTTCGTTGAAGAGCAAATCTATGGTTCAAATACTTCCATGGGAAGAAACGCGAAAAGTCAATACGATAATCACGTGATTATTTGTTGCAGGTCAATAACCCCCACTTTAAAAGGAGGAAAAGTAGACATTATGAGCCTACTGAAAGGAGTTGCTCCTCCACCGACTGCATGATTCCTCAATCCATTGCGCTTTCTTCCGTCAGTACATGAAACACTTTACTTTCTTTGCGAAACCTCGCCTCGGGCGTGTGTGTGTGTGTGTGTGTGTGTGTGTGTGTGTGTGTGTGTGTTTGTTGATCTTAGCGTAAGTCAGTTTAAGTTAGAGTAAGTAGTGTGTAAGCCTAGGGACCGATGACCTCAGCTGTTTGGTCCAATAGGAACTTACCACAAATTTCCAAATATTTCGATTTTAGAGAGTTACAACTTATGTTAAAGCAAGCTTGTCAGAGTAAGTCTTATAATACTGGTGTGCATGTCTCCATTTAGAATCGTCAACTATTTCTAATTTCGAACAGAAGGCGATATTATGGATAGATATAAATGCAATTGGCGTAAATTCCACGTTTTCAATTCGTTATAACTCATCTGAGTTATTTCACACAGGGAAACAGTGTAAGATGTTTGATTCCTGGAAAATAATGTGGAAGGAATAAAATAAAAATTATATAACTAAGGTGATGCAAACCAAGCTCGAACTCCTACGAGGATCGACGAGATCCCGCGAATAATGAGGATAATGAGCAGGGGCGCTACATCAATAATGTGTGGTATACGCTGAGAATCTGGATCTGACGGGAGGCATGCTAGTGTAGTCCGTGCTGTTGTGGTGACCACTGATGAGTCCGTTTGGCGTAGTGGTCAGCGCATCTGCCAAGTGAGCAAGAGACCCAGGTCAGAAACCAGGTCCGGGACAAATCTTCAACCTTCAATGCCCACTGGAGGCTAATATCTTTAATTCCTTTGTGCCTTGAGAATAAAAAATGTTTGTGTTGAAATTGTTTCAGCGTTTAAACAAACGAACACGGCAGACAGATTTTGTTGCATTATGTCCATCTTGCTCATTGTATTATGCACTTTACATATTCTACCATTATATTGCTACCTGTCGAATCGCGTTATTCAATATACATAGTGAGTGCGTGCCACAGATACAGGGCATAGGCAAAATAATGTGAACAGTTGTAGTAATGGGATGGTTGTGTTTGACGGTTAACAACACAGGTAAGGCACGTGTCGCGCAGGACTGTGCCTGTTAAGGCATCTGTGCAGGCTGTTTACGATTAGTGCACACTTCGTATTTGCATTCAGAGGCCGTGATCGACGCGCAATGAAAAACCTAACGAGTTCCAAAGAGGGCAGATTATGGGGGTCGGATTAGCTGGAGCAGCAGTAACCAAGACAGCCAACTTTTTGAATGTTTCAAGAGCAACTGTTTCAATAGTCATGGCAGCCTACACAAAACGTGGAAAGATATCATCGCGTAAACGTAATAGTGGGCGCAAATCAAAACTAAATGACAAAGATCGTAGTACGCTAACAAGAATTGCGTCAAAACAACAAAAAACTATGGCGGCTAAATTGACTGCAGTGCCTAGTAGCCATCTCCGAGATCCCGTATAGATCGACACTGTCCGCCGAGAACTCCATAAAGCGAATATTCCTGGACGAGCTGCTATACCGAAACCATTACTGACGACAACCAACGCAAAGAAGCGGTGTCAGGAGCATAAATCCTGGACGGCTGATCAGTGGAAACACGTCATATGATCCGATGAGTCAATGTTTTCGTTATTTCCAACATCGGGCCGGGTTTACGTCTGGAGAACGCCAAAATAAGCCAACAATCCTGATTGCTTATTCCAAAGGTTAAGCATGGAGGTGGTGGTGCGAATCCATATCATGGTATTCTGCTGATCCCATCATTACTCTCAAAGGCCGTGTTACAGCCATCGATTATGTGAACGTTTTAGGTGATCAGGTGCATCCCATGATTCAAATGTTTTTCCCGAACAATGATGCCATATTTTAGGACTATAATGCACCCATTCACACAGATAGGACAGTACAATCGTAGTATGAGGAGGACGCAACTGAACTGCAGCGTCTTCCCCGGCCAACACAGTCCCCGGACTTGAACACTATCGAACCCTCGTGGGCGGTATTGGTACGCAGACTCTGAGCGGATTTCCGCCTCCCTAGTCACTACAGGAGTTAGAAGAGGTGGACAGTGGCACAACAGTCCACTGGAGACTACACAATCATTATATGCTAGTATTACAAGAAGAATCGCAGCTGTATTATGTACAGATGTTCACATTATTTTGCCTATCTGCTGTAGATATCTCACAAATACCAAGATGCCTGTAACAGACTCTGTGCCCTGACAGTAGTGTCTAATGTGAGTAGGAAGTGTGACCGTTTAACGTTTGGCAGCAGTAACATGTACTGCAGACGTGGGGCAGATGATGTATCCGATAATGATCACGTGAACACGGATATAATTAGATTTTAAATTTAATGGGGTTCTATGTTTTCTAGATCCGCATCTACTCTGACGTCACACAGATTTTATAATTGACATGTACGTCATTTGATGTGTACGTGCATAATATGGACGTAACCTCATGTTTCTGCTGTTACTATACAAAATATTATGTTGTAGGTATCGACATGTATACATTTGTTTGATAATCCTCTGTATCATTTGCCACTGACGATGAGCTCTATGGCCGAATATCGGTCTGGCTATTAAATATTTCACATGCAGCTCATGATGTACAGCAAGATGTCTTAAAAAACAATTTCAAGCTGCGGAGCACCAAGCATACGAGATTTTCGGAACATAGGATCTACGTTATCGGATTCTGTGTGGTAATCGTCAGCGTATTTCATTGGGAGCTGACTTTTTTGCAACTGATTTAGAACAGACATTTATTTTCTTGCCTGGGAAAGTAATGTCAACATTAACTTGTCTGCCTAACAGAGACATTCTAACACTGACGGTGAGCCTGCTGAAACCTAGTGCGTCAGATATGTACGGTTCCTTAACAAGAATGGGAGGAGACGCAGCTGGGCAGAGAACAAGGCTGACTTTGTGGACACAAAGCGCGTGGTCCAAGCAGTATCTGTGTGTGTTGCTGCTCATCTGACAGATAAGCCGACCTTCGATAAGCGCCCTCTCTTAGACTGGCTGCAGCTCTAGCAGTTGACTAGTGGCTACTCGACTATTCACATTAAAAGTTCAAAAAGTAAGAGACTTCGCAGGTTTTTTGCTATGTGAACTGCTCAATGATGGTCGCATTAACCACTTTAAACGATTCTTCACTTACGTAACTACGGTTCGGGACATGTGCATCTCCGTATCACTCCGCAAGCTACTTAACAATTTGTGCCAGACGACACTTCTTGCGTCACCCATCTTCGTGCTTCATTTGCGGATGTTGATGCAGAATAGTGCGCGGGAAGAACGAATATCACTAACGCACCAAAGAAGCTATAAATTTTCTGATATTCCCATTACGGTAATTTTCGAGAGATGAAGGTAGCGGAAAGTAATATCTTGGTCGATTCTTCACGGAACACACATCCTCAGAATTTTGACATAATCCTCTCAGTGGCGTCTACCACTGGAGTTCGATGACGCTCTCGCACTTACTTAGTGATACACGTCGCTCTTATTTGAATCGGCTCTGATAATTCTACCTGCTCAAGGTCCCAGACTGACGAGAAATACTCAAAGACCGATCGAACGAAGGTTCTGCAAGCCACTTCTTTCGGGGACGAGTAACACGTCTTTCGGTTTCTTCCAATGGCCCTCAATCTGACATCAGTTGCATGTGACCGTACCACTTTGGGTCGCTTCGGTCGATTACTCACGGATATTTTATGATTGCCACTGTTTGTGATTCATCACCCACACTGCAATGATGGATCTTTCCAGCTGATTATACACAATATATTACATTTATTGACGTTATGGGTTAACTGCCAGTCTATACAAGAACCATTAATCCTCTGCAGATCATCTTGCATTACGCTGCCGTTTTTTGGTGTTAGAACTTTCGTACAGGCAACGGCACCGTCTACTAACAGCCGCACTGAGCTCGCGGCATAATCCAGCAGACTATTTATTCAGTAAAGATCGATAACATAAACTGATCTATAATGTTCCCGTGGTGTACTCCTTATGTGATTTTCATCATCTACCGATACTGCTCCATGAAGAACAACATGTATGGATAGAAATTTAAATTTAAACAAAGTGCTCAAAATACGAATCCAGAGTCGTAATTGTTGCGTCACCTACCTCAGTACGAATTCCAATGGATACTTGTGCAAACACACTGATTACGACAATGCCTTTTAGAACTGCCCAATCTCTTTGCTGGGTGAGCCATAAGACTGGGACAACATTCATTTTCATATTGTCTACCTTTTTGTGCCGTGTACACTGCGTTCTGATTGTAAAGTGGATGCTATTGATTTTTTGTCAGTGAACTGCAGCAATTGGGAATTGGTTGTAGAATTTAATAGGCTACATGCCGACCGTTCCCCCACTGCACAGTGTCGTATCTATAAGCAGATGCATTAAGAGCGGTTAACAGAACGTCAGTAACTAAATCATCATTATCAGAACGTTGGCTTCTCTTATCAACCGATCTAAATAATCACTCCGAATTCCGAAACGGATACGAATGAAACGCATCAACAGCATGCAACTTAGTAACTACAATTCATCGAAACAGCGACACTACATGGTGTTAACTGCAAACAATTGCAAGTAGAATGACTAGATTGTAGCTACTAAAATTGTGTGCACTGTTATAGGCTAACGTTTATGGGGAGGTCAAATGTCAGCGCACCCGGTATTGGTCACTAAAAGTCACCCACTGGTTTACTCCTTCAAAATAACGAAGATGCAGGAAATGAAACGACACTGTTGTAGATACACTCCTGGAAATGGAAAAAAGAACACATTGACACCGGTGTGTCAGACCCACCATACTTGCTCCGGACACTGCGAGAGGGCTGTACAAGCAATGATCACACGCACGGCACAGCGGACACACCAGGAACCGCGGTGTTGGCCGTCGAATGGCGCTAGCTGCGCAGCATTTGTGCACCGCCGCCGTCAGTGTCAGCCAGTTTGCCGTGGCATACGGAACTCCATCGCAGTCTTTAACACTGGTAGCACGCCGCGACAGCGTGGACGTGAACCGTATGTGCAGTTGACGGACTTTGAGCGAGGGCATATAGTGGGCATTAGGGAGGCCGGGTGGACGTACCGCCGAATTGCTCAACACGTGGGGCGTGAGGTCTCCACAGTACATCGATGTTGTCGCCAGTGGTCGGCGGAAGGTGCACGTGCCCGTCGACCTGGGACCGGACCGCAGCGACGCACGGATGCACGCCAAGACCGTAGGATCCTACGCAGTGCCGTAGGGGACCGCACCGCCACTTCCCAGCAAATTAGGGACACTGTTGCTCCTGGGGTATCGGCGAGGACCATTCGCAACCGTCTCCATGAAGCTGGGCTACGGTCCCGCACACCGTTAGGCCGTCTTCCGCTCACGCCCCAACATCGTGCAGCCCGCCTCCAGTGGAGTCGCGACAGGCGTGAATGGAGGGACGAATGGAGACGTGTCGTCTTCAGCGATGAGAGTCGCTTCTGCCTTGGTGCCAATGATGGTCGTATGCGTGTTTGGCGCCGTGCAGGTGAGCGCCACAATCAGGACTGCATACGACCGAGGCACACAGGGCCAACACCCGGCATCATGGTGTGGGGAGCGATCTCCTACACTGGCCGTACACCACTGGTGATCGTCGAGGGGACACTGAATAGTGCACGGTACATCCAAACCGTCATCTAACCCATCGTTCTACCATTCCTAGACCGCAAGGGAACTTGCTGTTCCAACAGGACAATGCACGTCCGCATGTATCCCGTGCCACCCAACGTGCTCTAGAAGGTGTAAGTCAACTACCCTGGCCAGCAAGATCTCCGGATCTGTCCCCCACTGAGCATGTTTGGGACTGGATGAAGCGTCGTCTCACGCGGTCTGCACGTCCAGCACGAAAGCTGGTCCAACTGAGGCGCCAGGTGGAAATGGCATGGCAAGCCGTTCCACAGGACTACATCCAGCATCTCTACGATCGTCTCCATGGGAGAATAGCAGCCTGCATTGCTGCGAAAGGTGGATATACACTGTACTAGTGCCGACATTGTGCATGCTCTGTTGCCTGTGTCTATGTGCCTGTGGTTCTGTCAGTGTGATCATGTGATGTATCTGACCCCAGGAATGTGTCAATAAAGTTTCCCCTTCCTGGGACAATGAATTCACGGTGTTCTTATTTCAATTTCCAGGAGTGTAGTTTCCTTTATTTTCTTCTTTGACACAATATACAATCATTCGCAAACGTCATTATGTCGCAAGGAGAAGCATTTCAGCAAGACTCTGTCTTGCACGCTAAGTTCAGACAGTAACTACAGAAGTCTCTAAAATGCCGGGATGTAGTCGCAGAAAAAATGTTTGCGCTGCTAGAAACTCTACCCTCACTCAGCAGTGCTGATTTCAAAGCAATCTGCCATTGACAGCAACAAGTAGAATTTCTGTCAAATTCATCTTGAATCACCCTACACTCAGCCACGACACTTTCCCCGTACACAACAGCATCGTGAGCAGTAAACAACCTCAGCTCGCTGGCTCGTCCTACCCGACGGGTTGTTATGTGCGCAGAGAGAGAGAGAGAGAGAGAGAGAGAGAGAGAGAGAGGTCCTAACACACTTTCCCGGGGCACTCCTGACCTTACCTTAGTCTCCAATGAACACTCGTCGTCCAGAAAAATATACTAGGTTGTATTACTTAACAAGTATTCGAGCCAATCACAGATTCTATTCTGTATGTTCGGATCCGTGTAACCACACTACCCAAAAGCTTTCGACACTGTATCGCTCTGTAATTTCTGAATATAGAATAAGGTTGTTTGCTTGCATCTAAGGTTCACAAGATATCGTGTGTACCGTGGGTGGTGAGGGAGATGAAACACTTGCATCTGACGTGTGATCACGCAGGTTTACAACAAGCTGCAGACCTACGACAAAGAATCAGGAGTTCGGCCGTTGCCAGAGTCGTAACTGCGCGACGTGATGTTCTGCGTAGAGGTTTTACGACTTTGAGGGCGCGCCAGGCTGCTCCCCCGTGACGTAGGTGGTCACGTCAGAGTTACACAGTTGGCTGACTAACGCTGTGGGGTCAGGCGGTGAGTCAGCCCACCACCAGGGGCGCTGGATTCCCCTCCACGCATTTGCGTCTGTCTCATCCCACGGCATTCCACTTACGATGGCAAATCATTTATATTGCAGCACTACTTCAACGCAAGGCGAGCAGGTTTCGAAAGAAGACAATCGCAAGCCATCCGGTTTTAATCTACTTTTTACAACAACCAGCATCCCAACCACCATCGTCATTGTCAGCCCTACCACAATCACCACCGTCATCGTCATACCCACCACCACCGTCATCGACATCGTTATCCCCACCACCAACGTCAGCGACATCGTCATCCCTCTCCACTGTCATCGTCGTTCCCACGAGTCACCACTGTCATCGTCATCCCCACCACTACCTTCAGCCCCGCCGCCGCCGCCACCATAACCCCCCTCCCCACCACCACCATCGCCATCATCGCCATCCCCACCACCACTGTCATCACCATCTACCCACATTCCACTGGATTTTTATTATGTCTTTAAATCCAACACAGAAATTCCTTTCCTATTTATCAGCCATCCACCAAGCTGCATGTCCTGAGCTCACCATTTAATTTTCATTGTGGCCATGAATGTTTTTGTAATATCTTTGGTATGTGTTGCGCCTGTTGAGATGTAATCTGGCCAGGCAAAATAAGCAATAAATATATATTGCTGCACATGCTGTTTATCCCAGACAGTAACCCTACGCTAGATTTTTGTGAGCAGTCGCCATAGCAACTGACATATCGAAATTTGCCTTCAGGCCTGTCCTCCGTCTTTTAAAGACATTGATGCTTCTACTTACTACTTCCGTCCACTAGAACCAGAGGTACTCCTACAGGGTTTATGATAGGAGCGTCAATGAAGGATGGATTTGGCGGAGGACAGTGGCTTACCATGCTGCATGTGATGCGTATGAGCTAAATTACGCTCACTGAAATGGACTCGATGGGAATGAAATCAATTAAGAGGCAATGACCTATGGTTGCAGTCCTTGGACTGTATGAAAACGTCAGTGACACTTCAGGCCTGTAAGCATGCAGCTTAGTAGTTAAGGAGACTGCTCAGGAGAAGCAGGTTATCCGGTTTCGTGTCCCAGTCTGGTACAAAGTTTCATTCGTCACAACATATTCAGAACATTGCTGGGTCAATATTTCTGATCTGTTTCCACTGGTATTAATTACTTCCTGTTACTGCATCTTCACTGATTTCATTCCCATTGGCGGAATTTAATTTTAGCGAGTTTAATTCAGTCGTCCACGACTGCGTACCTTCCACTACAGTCTGTTTCCTGTTCAATTTGTTTTCGTATTTCTCCCAGTAATCAACAGCAGGTATATCCATTGCTCAACGGGAAACATTCTTTTTTTAAAATGTTTTGGCGACAGCAGTTCGTGTCTCACTGCTAGTAATACTGGTAAGACACAGTGACAGAGTTACACACGAGTGACCGACTTAAAGCAGCCCTGTCCGCGCGAGCAGAAAGACCTGAGTATCCATACGACGCCACTAGCTACGCAGATATTGGGCAGGGTCTTCCAAACCAGGTAGGTGCAAGTCCGCGAACCAGATGAAGTGTTATAAATGAAAAGCACAAAACTGTTTATGTTTTATAGTGTTAAGAACTTTTTGTGTAAACTAAATAAATTATTTATTGTTTCACGTTTTGAATTACGTTAGCACTGCACGGTCAAATACGATATTTCCTCTACGTTGCGCGTTAGTCTCAATGTGTGTGTGTGTGTGTGTGTGTGTGTGTGTGTGTGTGTGTGTGTGTGTGTGTGTTTGCATTGTGGTTCAACCGAAAAGTTTCATCTTTGACGACGAAATAAATTAACATAGTAGAACATCCAACAGTTTGAGGATTTTTTATTTATAATTACCGAGATGTTCCACCGAGAACCGACAGAAGAATCAATTAACTGATGAATTGTCTATCGCAACACTGAATTTTTCTCATTCTCTATCCTTCACCCTTTCATACTTAAAATTTAAGAGACGGTGAAGCCTGTCTCTCTCCGCAATCCAACGACTCCCTTCTAGAGTAGTTGAGAAGTTGGACGCTGGAAAAACGCTCGGCCCTGGAATGGAAAAGATCCCCTGGGGCACATGGGACATATGACGTCAGCAGCATAGAAGTCTTCAACGGTGGGCAAAGCAGATGAGCAGCAACTTAATTTAGCTGCAGTGAATGGAAGGAGGATGTGGCTCCAACGGACCCGTAATATCTAGACGACGTAGGATTACGGGCTGCGGGTGGTTCGCAGCTGCCAGTGTCTCTTCAATTACTACCACAGGTCCCATGCAAGCGGAGGAGAATGTCTCCCATAGCATAATACTGCTCCCACCAGTCTGCGCCCGTGGCGAGCTGCACATTTCGAGCCGCCGTTCATATCCATGACGGCGTTTCTGGAGACGGCCATCGACCTATTGTAGCAAACATGTAATTCTCCCCAAGTGTCGACACGTTTCCATTGATCGATGTTTGAATCCCGATGGTCCTGCCAACTATAATCGTAATTGATGATGTTGGGTGAACATGTAGAGGTGGTATGCTGCGAAGCTCCATGTTCAACAACGTACGATGAACTGTGTGCTCCAAATCACTTGTGCGTGCACCAGCATTGTGCTCTTTCGGCAGACATGCCACAGACCACCATCTGCCCCGCTTTACAGAGCAGGCAAGTCTCCGAACCCCAGGATCTGTGAATAGTCGAGGACGTCCGACCATTTAGCACCTAGTGGTAGTTTCACTGTCCTCCGACCTCTTCCCGTAGATGCCCATGATATTGGCAAGTGAACATTCGACCAGCTTTGTCGTTTTCGAGATATTCGTTCACAGGCTCTGCGTAATAATAATGTGGCCTTTGTCAAAGTCGCTTATCTCAATAGAGTTCCCCATTTGCAGCCTATATCTTCGGTAGGGTCACTCCCCGTCCATGTCTGCCACGCTTAAATACTTTTGTTACCACGTCACGTGCCTGCAATGCCACCAGGCGGCGTCCAACATCGCGATGGGCTGTGGTCATAATGTTTTGGCTTATCAGTGTACTGTTGACCGTCATCCTAACACTTATTTTCTATACTTACTCATCGCTCTCTAAGTATGTAAAGAGAAGAATTTGTCTATCATAGCAACATGCAGTTAGCAGAGGATATCAGCATCGGCGACCGCCTACTTTAAAAAAACTGACTGGCCAAACTTCACAACCATACTGTATGGTGGGATTTTATGATTTTAAAAACGGTCAATATGACAACCGCTTCATGATGCTAATCCAAAAGTTTACGATTTGTCTGGCAGGGCAGTCGGGTTTCGGGTTCTGAACCATCTTCTATAGGGAACTGTTGCACTACTACAATTTTACAGGAAAGGAATTGCAAAGAAGTATGAACCCAAGATTTCATTTGGAAGCCCGAAATTTGCTCCATAAGGAACTTTCAAATGGCCAACCATATCGTCTTTTTCTAGTCTCCTTGACCAACCGGTCGTGCCGGATAGGTTCAGTTTCATTATACATCTCGCGCCTCGGGACGACTGCACGCATCTCTAAATGGTGTCCTCGTCGTACGCTAGTCCATGACGGCCGCGTGCGGTATGCAGTCGGCATGCACGATGCGTTTGGATAATGGACACATCCGGTGTAAAGTAAATGTCAAGAACGAACGCGTGGTGACCATTGCCGCACTTTTTCTATTTACTTATTCCGTAATTAAAACGCTGTAAGGTAGTATTTTACGACAGGTCGTATATTTTACACTTTTTATCATACAACAGCATACGCTGTCCCATACTACAAGCAAATATTGTTTTCACAAAGAAATTAAAAGTAATACTAATGAGTTGCAAAGAAAATTAGATGCAAATCAGTTAAAGGAAACGGAGGGCATCATGTAAAAATGTTAGTAATTTAGAATAGAATTTAGAATAGAACAGAATAGAATAGAATAGGAAAGTATAGGGTGCTCCAAATGTCCTTTAACATATGAAAATTCAATACTTTGTCGAATAATGTAGACAGAGGTAACATCTGACTCACATGCATCAAATGACATGGAGTTTTACTGAAACCAAAAAATGCACAAAACGACCCCCATATGACGCTTCACATGATACAAAAGCAATAATTAGCACAACAACTGATTTTTAGCAAAGATTATGTTCTTCACAACAATTGCTCAACATGTCGGCTGTCATTCATCAGCAATAACTGTAGTCGGAAGACAATGTTGCGAACAGGATTGTACAGCTTATCAGTAGATATAGTGAGAAACTGTCGTCGGATGTTGTCTTTTAGCATCCATCATGAGCTCGGACAATCGCGTTAGACTTGTGACTTCAGGTAACCCCACAATCAATGATAACCCGAACTGAGGTTTGGGGACTTGGGAGGCCCAGCACGACTGAAGTGGCGGCTCAGCATGCGATCCTCACCGAACGGTGTGCGTAGGAGATCTTTCACACATGTAGCAATACGGGGTGGAGCGCCATCCTGCATAAAGGACGTAACTTCCAGTAGGTTTCATCAGCCAGGCGAGGCATGATGTGGTTCTGCAGCATACCGGCATACCTCGCACACGTCACGCTGACGGTTCGGAAAGCAGCACCCAGCTGTCCAGCGCCATCTGCCGGCCGGTTTGTGCACTCGTTTTTGGCTTCAATAAAAGCCCATCTAATTTCAGACGTGTGTGTCAAGTTTCATCTCTCTACCTACATTATTCCGTCAATTAGGGCATTTTCAAACGTTAACAGACTTTTGGGTCACCCTGTGTAGGTAATATGGATGCCTGCTGCCGTCAATCATCGGAAGAGAAAGCCTCGGAATTGTCTTCCGATTTATCGTGCCACCGCTCTACGACATTCTACGATTTTAACCACGCCGCCCAAGAAATATTATTTGCGATGACAAAGGAAGCCGGCCGGAGTGGCCGAGCGGTTCTACGCGCTAGTCTGGAACCGCGCGACAGCTACGGTCGCAGGTTCGAATCCTGACTCGGGCATGGATGTGTGTGATGTCCTTAGGTTAGTTTAGTTTAAGTAGTTCTAAGTTCTAGGGAACTGATGACCTCAGCAGTTAAGTCCCATTGTGCTCAGAGCCATTTGAACCATTTTTTTGACAAAGGAAGACTGGAGTTTAACGCCATCAGAGACAGAACGTAAGCTCAGATTGGGGGAAGAATAGAGGAGGAAATGGACGATGTCATTTTCAAAGGAACGATGCACTATTCAAGTCACGCGGTTTGTAGAAAATCAGGGAAAAACCTGAAAAGGGACGGCGCGACTGCGATGCGGGACTAGTGCGTTAACCACTGGGCTATCTTGCTCAATGTCATCGCAGCCAGCTACGTGGTGTAACCCAGTCATAATCTGAGCAAACTGTGAACAGCAGGGTGACAACCGACGACACAAGTAATGACAAAGTTGCAAAGTGAACCCTCTTGCAGAGAGTACGACTGAGATATTTCGGAAACTGTTGCAAATTATTCAGAGAAAGAAACAAAGTAAAAGAGGTGAGGGTATGTTTCATTTTTACCATAGAAAAATTTTATACTTTTCCTTACAACATCTCTTATAGACAAGCCAGCAAATCCCCAGGCCCCGATACTTTAAAGAATCAAAGTCCCCCGTATAAAGCAGCTTCAAATGTCTGATGATTTCAGAAATGATTTAATAGGTTAAGTATTGTACATTAAGTATTAAGCGAGTAAAAACTTAGAAAATATTTGAAATTATGCTTAAAGTTTGATGGAAGTCGCTAAGCGCTTTTTACCGCATACTGGGCGAGTATGGTCTGGGTAATTTCCACTCCGTTTTTTAAAGAAGTAAGTTTTTTCGCACCCCAGTATTTACGACGTAATATATCCTGATCTAGATCTTACAGCTGTATAACTTTGCTGGTACATTCAGTGGTATATGTGTATACTGTCTGCAGAATATGTTCCAAATAGGGTTGATACTAAAGAAATAATTAATTAAAACATCATGCATGATGCTGCAGTTTTTACTGCACAAACAGCGAAAACATGGTGAGCGACAAGGCTTTTTCTCCTTTCATCATTTTGTGAGGGTTTCGGTGAGAAAAATTGTCTGAAAAGGTTGAAATTGTGTGTGAAATTTGTTGGACTCTCGCTCTCATTTTCCAATACTGGATGAATAGTGAGGGGTAACTTGGGCACAGCGAGCAACGTTGCTTCAAAACAGGCACACACGGTTTACACCTGTAATACTGGTCTTATTGTGTCAAGCCTTTAACGTAATATTATACCTCTTAAATCTTTTAAATTCTGTACTAATTACATGAAATATTGAAAATATTCCTGCAAGAGGGACCGTGAACCATGAACCAGGTAGCTGTTAAGTAATTTAGATTACTGGTTATTATCAGTAGCTTATCTCTCACGAAAGTTTCTCCACGACCTTAAATTTGACCGTGAGTTGATAAGAGACATTTTCAATATAGCCAATTATTCAGCTAGCTAGCCGTACGATCGTACTGGGTCTAAATGAGTCGTCGTCGTCGTCGTCGTCGTCGTCGCAATCAAAATCTCGCTCACCATCATCGTCATTATGATGACCACTATCATAATCGTCATCCTGATTGACAGCAACCATATTATATTCACTGCTCATAAAGGACTGCTTTTGACTTTTCCACACAATAGGGTGTTCAGCAGCAAGCATCCACGCTGCTGTCGCATCTTTTCCAATGCAATCTACTCTTATTCAATTCAGCCGTCGTTTCGATTTTTCTTACTTCTTTCAATCCAACAAATAACGCTCCTTGTTCATTCACCATACATTCGTCTGGCTACACATTTTCCAACGTCATCCGTTCCAATACGGTCACAGTAACGCCTTCCTTTCCAGTCTGTTTCTTGATCACTTTGTCTGTCTTGTTCCCAACATACATGTCACCACTTCGAACTGATAAAATCCCTCTTTTTTATTTTTTTTAGCATTATACGTCTAAGCTGACCGACACAAACACAAAATATTAACACACACTGATCTTAAACATTTTGTTTCGAAGATATTGGAAGTTTAATCTTTGTACGCCGCAAGAACAACTGTGGCAGCTGGCAGCGCTTTTGGTTTCATCTGTGAATCACGGCTGCTGGCGGTACCTAATCCATGTCACTGAAAATAAGAGTTGTCTATACAGCTGCGGCAACACCGATGTGATTTGTTATGTCAGTTCACTTCTTTTGCCGCAAGGACTATAGTCCTGAAACGTGGTCCTAACTAAATACAAAGTTTCTCTACTGTTACGATTATGTAAGACAGAATTTTTGGGAGCGAAAATGGAGTTTCGGGAACTGTTTCTCGGTGTCACGTTTACATGTTAAAGTGCGAGGTTTTGCTAGACCGGTCAAAAAGTCATGGGACACCTAATAGCATGTCGGACCTCATATTGCTCGGCGTAGTGCAGCAGATCGACGTGGTATGGATTCAACAAGTCGTTGGTAGTCCCTTGCAGAAATATTAAGCCATGATACCTTTATACCGTCCATAACAGCGAAAGTGTTGCCGGTTCAGGATTGACCTCTCGATTGTCTCATAAATGTTCGATCGGATTCATGACGGGCGATCTGGGTGGCCAAATCATTCGCTCGAATTGTCCAGAATGTTCTGACACGGCGCACTGTCATCCATAAAAATTCCATCGTTGTTTGGGAACATGAAGTCCATGAATTCCTGCAAATGGTCTCCAGGTAGCCGAATATAACCATTTCTATTCAATGATCGGTTCAGTTAGCCCAGAGGACCCAGTCCATTCCATTCCATTCCATGCAAACATAGCCCACTCCATTTGGAGCGGAGACCAGCTTGCACTGTGCGTTCTTGTTCACAATTTGAGTCCAAGGCTTCGTGGGATCTGCGCCACACTCTAAACCTACCATCAGCTCTTACCAATGGAAATCGGAACTCATCTGACCAGGACACGGTTTTCCAGTCGTCTATGGTCCAACATATATGGTCAGGAGCCGAGGAGAAGCACTGCAGGGGATATGCTGTTAGCAACGGCACTCGCGTCGGTCGCCTGCTACCGCAGCCCATTAACTCCAGATTTCACCAGTTCCCTATCGGATACCTACGTCCTGTGTTCAACATGCGGTTATTTTACTCAGTGTTGCTTGTCTGCCAGCACTGGCAACTCTACGCAAATGACGCTGCTCTCGGTCGTTATGCGAAGGCCGTCGGCCACTCCGTTGTCGGTGGTGAGAAGTAATGCCTGAAATCTGGTAATGTCGGCACTTTCTTGACATTGTGGATCTCGGAATATTGTATTCCCTAACGATTTCCGAAATGGAATGTTCTATGAGTCTAGCTCCAACTACCATTCCGCGTTCAAATTCTGTTAATGCCCATCGTACGGTCACAATCACGACGGAAACTATTTCACACGAATCACCTCAGTACAAATGAAGGCTGCGAGAGCGCACTGCCATTTTATGCCTTGTATACGTGTTACCACCGCCAATTGTTTGTGCATGTCGCTATCCCATGCGTTTTGTCGAATCGGTGTAAATCGCCTCTGAAAATAACCTGTTCAAGTTCCTGCTGCGGCCAGCACAACGGCTTTTTCTCTTCGTTTATACTTCGGAGGCACACAGCTTCATGCTCATTCTGTTTCTATCACTTCTTCAGCAAACAAAGTTACTCCGTCCAAATTAGTCGAAAATTTTCTAAAATAAGACTTAACGTGACAATTCAAGCGCATTGGTTGTTGTGCGTTTACATGAAAGCGAAAATCGATTATACGGGGTGTTCAAAAAGTCTCTCCGCAGTGCCGTATGATTGTTCGCGTGCCTGCGTTACTTCCCTTCAAGTGGACTCTCCCAAGATTGCGCTGTTTCATTTATCTCAGCCAGCGTCAGTGCCGGCCGGTGTGGCCGAGCGGTTCTTGGCGCGTCAGTCCGGAACCGCGCGACCACTACGGTCGCATGTTCGAATCCTGCCTCGGGCATGGAAGTGTGTGATGTCCTTACGTTAGTTAGGTTTAAGTAGTTCTAAGTTCTAGGGGACTGATGACCTGAGAAATTAAGAGCCATTTGAACCATTTTTTAACCATCGTCAGTAATATCGTTGGTGTGTGTCGTTACGTGTTGACGTGAACGTTTAAGTTTAGTTCCTTTTTTCGTTTCTTTCGTTTTTGTCACTGTTAAAATGCTAACCATTGAAGAACGGCGGTAAATACACAGTTTCAGTTCGCCAAACATTTATTCAGTTTTCCCGGAGACAACACTCCCACATCGCGATACTGTGCGAGATTTGATTAACAAATTTCGATGACAGACGCACCGCGAAGTGGTCGACCTAGCGTTTTGTCTAAGGATAAACTACTCGACATTTCCCATAAAATGTCCACGAGTCCGAACAAGTCAGTAGGAAAAGTCGCCCATGAAATCGATGTTAGTGTCGGAACGGCCCACACAGCTGTAAGTAAAAAATTAGAGCTTTTCCCCTACAAAGTGATAGTCGTGCAAGAACTCAAAAATACTGATCATGGCAAGAGACCGCATTATTGTCAATGGTTCAAAAATTTCGTTCAACAAAATGGAAGGGATATTATCAATTAAACGGTTTTCACTGATGAGGCGTGGTTTCATTTATCCGGGTACATTAACTTGCAAAATTCTCGTATGTGGAGTACTGCAGATCCATTGCGTATTCATGAGGAACCACTTCATTCTGTGAAAATAGGAGTTTGGATTGCAATTTCTAAACGTCGGATTGTGAGTCCCATATTTTTCAACGAAACAATATACGCACACCGATACTGCAGTGATATTCTGTACCCATTCATAGGAGAACTTGTGTTAAGTGAAATACTGAACGGTTATTTTCAACAAGATGGTGCAACCGCGCATACAGCTCGCGTTTCAATGTCACTGCTTACTGATGTTTTCGGTGATGGCACAATTTTACAGGGACTTTGGCCTCCACGATCGCCTGACCTAAAACCATCTGACTTTTTCTTCTGGGTGCAGCGAAAGCAACTGTCTATAAAAACCTTCCAAAATCCATCGATGAATTGAAAACTGTAATATCCACTTTCACTGCTTCTGTTACAGAAGAAATGTTACAGCTTGTGTTCGTAAACATGATTAGACGAATGGAATTGTGTATTCAACAACAGTGGGGAGGGGGGGGGGCACTTTCAACATTTAATGTGAAAATCTGTAAAAACTAATAACGTGTATTTCACTGATTTTCATTTCGGTATATTCACTGAGGCATACGGCACGCGCAGCTAACAATCATACGGCACTGCGGAGAGACTTTATGAACACCCCGTAGAAGAGGAGAGAAGCAGCTACAGTAGCATTTCCAGAAATGACATACAAGAGTTTACATGAGCAAGTAGGACTGGTTACTGGGAAATCAGTTCACGATATCCGGTTTTTGGAGTATCGTGTAAACGTAGTGTAGAACCTCAGCTTTTAGGGTATACATGCAACGAGCCCAACATTTGAGACAGGCGAGACAGTAATGGAGTACGTGACGTACCGACCACCATGAGCGTGAAGTCGAAGCCGCGCTTGACGGCCTTGCGGTAGACCTGGTTGGGCAGGTTGGCGAAGCCGACGTAGCCGTCGAGCTCCTTGGTGCGGCGCTCGGGCACGCGCTCGCGCTCCGTCTTGCTGGCGGCGCAGCTGTCCTTGTCGCGCTCGGCGCGCGCCGCCGCGTAGCTCTCCTTGTTGTCGGGCTGCGGGGGCGGCGGCGGCCGCTGCAGCTGCAGCTCCTTGGCGACGGCGGGGGCGGCCGGCGGCGGCGCCGCGGGCTGCGGGCTCGGCGCGGGGGCGGGCGCCGCGGGCGACGGCGTCGACGCGTTGTGCGTCGGGCCGCCGCCGCCGCTGTTGTTGCTGATGCTGTTGGGCAGCGACGTGGGGCCGGACGACGACGTCACCGGCAGCTCATTCTTGAAGAACAGCTCCCGCTTGCTCTGCAGCTGCAACACCACGCAAAACGGAACGTGCTTTCAGACCTGACCGCCATAGCGCTCTAGCGAGCCAGCAACAGCAAAAAACAATTGCATTTATTAGTGCTGGACACACACACACACACACACACACACAGACACACACACAGACACACACACACACACACACACACACACACACACACACACACACACACAAATATATACAGGGTGGTCCATCGATAGTGACCGGGTCAAATATTCAAGAAATAAGCATCAAACGAAAAAACTACAAAGAACGAAACTCGTCTAGCTTGAAGCGGGAAACCAGATGGCGCTATGGTTGGCCCGCTAGATGGCGCTGCCATAGGTCAAACGGATATCAACTGGTTTTTTTTAAACAGGAACCCCCATTTTTATTACATATTCGTGTAGTACGTAAAGAAATATGAATGCATTAGTTGGACCACTTTTTCCGTATAAGTACGTGGTATCACGTAACATTCCGCCAATGCGGACGGTATTTGCTTCGTCATGCATTAACCGAGTTAAAATGGACCGTTTACCAATTGCGGAAAAGGTCGATATCGTGTGGATGTATTGTTATTGTTATCAAAATGCCCAACGAGCGTGTGCTATGTATGCTGCTCGGTATCCTGAACGACATCATTCAAGTGTCTGGACCGTTCGCCGGTTAGTTACGTTATTTAAGGAAACAGGAAGTGTTCAGCCATATGTGAAACGTCAACCACGACCTGCAACAAATGATGATGCTCAGGTAGGTGTTTTAGCTGCTGTCGCGGCTAATCCGCACATCAGTAGCAGACAAATTGAGCGAGAATCGGGAATCTCAAAAACGTTGGTGTTGAGAATGCTACATCAACATCGACTGCACCAGTACCATATTTCTATGCACCAGGAATTGCGTGGCGACGACTTTGAACGTCGTGTATTGTTCTCCCACTGGGCACAAGAGAAATTACGGGGACGATCACAGATTTTTTGCACGCGTTCTATTTATCGACGGAGCGTCACTCACCAACAGCGGTAACGTAAACCGGCATAATATGCACTATTGGGAAACGGAAAATCCACGATATCTGCGACAAATGGAACATCAGCGATCTTGGCGGGTTAATGTATGGTGCGGCATTATGAGAGGAAGGATAATTGGCCCCCATTTTATCGATGGCAATCTAAATGGTGCAATGTATGCTGATTTCCTACGTAATGTTCTATCGATGTTACTACAAGATGTTTCACTGCATGACAGAATGGCGATGTACGTCCAACATGATGGATGTCCGGCACATAGCTCGCGTGCGGTTGAAGCGGTATTGAAAAGCGTATTTCATGACAGGTGGATTGGTCGTCGAAGCACCATGGCCCGCACGTTCACCGTATCTGACGTCCCCGGATTTCTTTCTGTGGGGAAAGTTGAAGGATATTTGCCATCGTGGTCCACCGACAACGCCTGACAACTTACGTCAGCGCATTGTCAATGCATGTGCGAACATAACGGAAGGCGAACTACTCGCTGTTGAGAGGAATGTCGTTACACGTATTGCCAAATGCATTGAGGTTGACGGATATCATTTTGAGCATTTATCGCATTAATGTGGTATACAGGTAATCACGCTGTAACAGCATGCTTTCTCAGAAATGATAAGTTCACAAAGGTACATGTATCACATTGGAACAACCGAAATGAAAAGTTCAAACGTACCTACGTTTTGTATTTTAATTTAAAAAACCTACCTGTTACCAACTGTTCGTCTAAAATTGTGAACCATATGTTTGTGACTATTACAGCGCCATATATCACAAAGCGAAAAAAGTGGTCGAACTAAAACACTCATTTCTTTAAGTACTACACGAATATATAATAAAAAATGGGGGGGTTCCTATAAAAAAAAACTCAGTTGATATCCGTTTGACCTACGGCAGCGCCATCTAGCGGGCCAACCACAGTGCCATCTGGCTTCCCCTTTCAAGCTAGACAAGTTTCGTACTTAGTTGTTTTTTCGTTTGACGCTTATTTCGTGAGATATTTGGCCCGGTCACGATCAATGGTCCACCCTGTATATACAGGACGAGCGCGCGATTACCCGAAAAATTGGGGCGTAACAATCTCCCCTTTCTCAAAGTTGCTTACGTCATTTGACGTCCTTGTCAGTGGTCTGCATCGTCGCAACCATGGTTCCTCATGTGTCTTTGCTCCGCTTGTAGAGGGCGAACATTAATAAAACCGACGAACTGCCGTGACGGATTCCTGACTGGGAATGGAGGAAAATAGATCCTATGAACATGTGTCTGGAAACGCATCGTTGCCACGGTAGATTACAATTCCACCCATTCTGAACACTACTATATCGTCTCAACTACTACGTAACCTCATTCCGTCAGGATCACAAGAAAGAAAATCTTATAAGCCAGCAATAAAACATTTTTTTTCCAAACAAGCAGTTCCCTAAGACAATCTACTGAAAATTGCGATTTGTCGTTTCTTGTGTCAAACTGATTGCCTCAGTTTCCAGATGTTTGAGATACACTGATGCTAAACCATGTCGCCGAGATAACACGTACTTTGCTCGGTTCGGGGGTTTGAGCGGAGCAGAATGAAAAACACAATATAGATCAAAACTCCTTGTGAAGAGCCATGTGGTTATAATTTGAGTGCAGCGATTCACAGAGGTCCACTGTGGGCTCTAACTACCGAATGGCTGCGAAACTTTGTAGATATGCTAATGCGTTAATGCCATCAGGTGCAAATTTGGCGCTGTGAATGCAAGATAGACGTATAGAAATGATTCCACAATGGATTAGGAACGGAACGTGCGCATTAAAGGTACAAAGAGTGAGGAAGGCAATGAGTTTATTATTAACCGCCACTTACACAATTCGATCAATACAAGCACTTGAGACGTCGAAGAGATGCTGTAGAGCGCCAGATTTGCAATGGCCAAAATCAGTTCTAATTTTTTCCAGCCTAAATTGGTTCCACTTTAACGCATTAGCATATTTATCAAGTTTCGCTGCCATACAATAATTACAGCCCAGCTGGACCTCCTTGAGTAGTTGCACTTTAATTATAACCACCCGATATGAAGAAATTTGGTTACGATATGTTGTTCCAGTAACATCAAGGAAAATATTTGGTGAAGGCGTAGAGCGGCCGTGAAACAGTCATTAAGTGACTAACACTTTGCTTTCCCCCTCTTCAGGCAGCAGCTTACACATTTGGGACAGTTTCCTGAAGTTCAAAGTTGATCTTCAAAAATTCCACATCCGCCTTTAATGGACTTTTGAATCCTGTAGACATCATGTACAACTCGTCCGAAGACTTATGGCATTCCTATTTATTATTTGAACGACCAATTCGTCTCTTACGTTCACTTTTTCTTTGGAATGTCTGCCTTTTGACTATTCCCACAGGCGAAAAAATCTTAAGGGTGAAGTCCGGGTACCTTGGTGCATGACAAAAGTTTTCCAGTGAATATTGGATTGGCAACTATAATGTGCTGGGACCATGTCCTGCTGGAAGAACATGCCAGTTCTTGTAGCCAAAGGAACCTCGTCCAACAATGCTAGAAGTTGGTTTCGAAGGAAGTCTACATAACGATGCCGTGTAAGATGATGCGGCAACACAACAGACCTACTCAGCTGATTGTCTGTCATAAAACACCATCCACTTGCAGAGAAACTTTCTCGAAAATAAAGTGCCTTCATCAGTAAAAAGTATTAATGGGATTATTCGGCGATTTCTTGAATACTTTCAACCAACTTGATAATATCTTTTATTTCATCAACACACTGTTCATTCAAGTATGACAGCTGGGCACTGCACCAGTCCCACGCATTTTAATGAAAACGCGAGCAAACACTCTTCAGTCTGGTACTCTGACGTTAGGATAAACGTCTACTGTATTCCCTACAGGTGGTGGTGGTGGTGGTGGTGGTGGTAGTAGAAGTATTTCCATTACAAAATCCATACTCATACCAAATACGGCATGCTCAGCATTTGTAAATACGAGGGCCGTTCAGAAAGTAACCTCCGGTTGATTTAAAAAAATACACCAAGTTAAATAAAAATATTTTAATATATACATCTTACAACTACATCTTTGCACTATTTTTCTACATGGTCTCCATAGCGATTGAGGCACTTATCGTATCTCTTCACAAGCTTTGAAATTCCTTCTGCATAAGAATCATCCGCTTGTGCCTGGAGCCAGCCTGTGACCGTATCTTTGGGCTCTTCGTCGTCATCAAACCGCTGTGACCCGAGCCATTTCTTCAAATGCATGAAGAGGTGATAATCACTTGGCGCCAGGTCTGGGTTGTAAGGTGGATGGTTGATAACGTCCCACTTGAAGGACTCAAGAAGGGCCGTTGTTCTGCGAGCAGAGTGAGGACGGGCGTTATCGTGCAAAAAAACGATACCGGAATTCAGCATACCACGGCGTTTGTTCTGTATAGCCCGTCGTAACTTTTTTATTGTTTCACAGTACACGTCTTGATTAATGGTCGTACCACGTTCCATGAATTCAACCAACAACACCCCTTTGGCATCCCAAAACACCGTTGCCATCAGTTTTCTGGCAGAAAAATCTTGCGAGGCTTTTCTTGGTTTGGTAGGCGAATTTGAATGTGCCCACATCTTTGATTGTTCTTTTGTCTCAGGGTTCACGTACTTAATCCAGGTTTCGTCACCGGTCACGATTCTGTTTAACAATGGTTCTCCTTCGTCCTCATAACGTGACAGAAAGTCTAATGCAGAGGCCATTCTTTGAGTTTTGTGGTGGTCGGTAAGAATTTTGGGCACCCATCGTGCACAGAACTTACGGTAACCCCATCTTGCTGTCACTATCTCGTACAAGAGAGTCTTAGAAATCTGTGGAAAACCAGTAGACAACTCCGACATTGAGAAACG
Source organism: Schistocerca nitens (assembly GCF_023898315.1). Lineage (NCBI taxonomy): Eukaryota > Metazoa > Arthropoda > Insecta > Orthoptera > Acrididae > Schistocerca > Schistocerca nitens. The sequence goes on from NC_064619.1 coordinate 450,471,332, forward strand.
TCGATTTTCACGAACTTTTGCATCAACTGTCTGAACGAGTTCGTCAGTCACCAATGATGGTCTACCACTCCTCTCTTCATCATGAACGTTTTCTCGTCCACTTTTAAATAAACGTACCCATTCACGGACAACTCCTTCACTCATAACTCTTGGTCCGTACACGGCACAAAGCTCACGATGAATAGCTGCTGCAGAATATCCTTTGGCTGTAAAAAACCTTATGACAGCACGCACTTCACATTTGGCGGGGTTTTCTATTGCAGCACACATTTCAAACTGCCACAAAAACTAAACTAGCGCAGGTACGACGTTCACTCGACCACGGCTTGATGCCGACTGACCTGTTGAGTGCGCGAACGCACAGATGGCGTCGCTACTCCCCCCACAACCCGCACTGTGACCAATCGGAGGTTACTTTCTGAACCGCCCTCGTATTAGGTCTACAACTTTGCTCCCGCCGTTTTGCAATACATGGCAGTAGCATCAAGTGGTGGTACATGTGGTAGGTCGTAAGTGCCACAAAATAAGCTTAGTCATTCCTAAACATAATACAAACACAATCAAAATATTAGTTGAATTGTGATTGCGTTATAACGTTAATCTCGATTGAATATGTCAACTTACGAACCCAGTTCTCGTTATTTGCGGGAAGTTTTAATTTTCTGCTTTAACACGAAGTAATCTGTGGCCGAGGATCATAAAATTATGTGTAACACCTGTGTTGAAGCACTTACTAGAGGAAGAACGTGGAGAGGACAGTTTCAACGCTTCAAGGACTGTGATTTTGACGTGTCTCGAACGAAATAATCACAGAATGTCGTTATCGAAAGCAATTCATGCGTCTGAGCCGAGCACTGAAAGACAAACGGTCACAAGACAGCGATAAACACGAAACTGTGATTTTGCACTATGACAATGCACCCTATGTCACAAAATCCGTCAAAACGTAATTGGAAAGGGTGAAATGGCATGATTACCACCTTTTTCGATCAGTGGCATACGGCCTGGTAGACCAAAACTTCCAGTCATATGAGCAAGTGCAAAATTGCGTCGATCTCCTCAAAAAACGCCCAGTTCTTTCGTCGCAAGACGAAAACAACGTTGTAGACCTAATACGTGCAGCACGCTTAAACGATGCAGTGTGCAAGCTAAAGCACAACTTGAGTTTCAAAACAAAAATGACAATACATAAATAATCCCATAGCAACTCGAATTCCAACACGTGAAATGAAAACTTTTAATGTGACCAGCTGTATCTCAGAGAACAATAAAAACTGGACACGTGTTAGGCGAAATGTTTTATGCGATTAAATTACTCTATTCTACCACCTCCTAAAATATTTACTATTTCTAAAGCAATGGAAACGAAGATGTATAATAATTTGGCGCGTTTCGTATATTGTCGTGCGTTATTCCCATTATTTAGTACCGATATCAGACACACCTGTCACGGAGCAGCTGTCAATAGATCGGGCTCAGACAGTCTACTTTTGCAAAAAAGTGGAGCCGACAGCGTGCAGAATATGATTTATCGAGCCTGCTCCACTTACTGCTATACGAGCCGAGCCAGCTACTCCGCCGCAATAAAAACGAACGTTCGGATAAACTTGGGCTGACAGCGGGAGCTCGACATGCGTCGCGCAATTCTACACATCAACTCTAATCTCTTGTGTGGCGAACAAGACACTTGACGCCACTGGCCTTTCTATTCATAGTCTCAGCCACACATGGAAAAATAACAACCTGTCACAGCAGCTAGGAAGAAAAGACAACCATCCTCAAATACAGTCCGGGAAAACTAGCAAATATACAGTGATTATTATACTTCATTCCTATAATAAAAGGTATTTTCTTCGTTGTGGAACTACATCTATATCTGCACTCCGCATGCTCGCGAACAGTTCCCGGGAAGAAATATTGCCGGTAAGAACCGGTGTGGACTCGAATATCTCTAATTTTATCTCTATGGTCATTCCGCCAGATATATGTAGCAGGAAGCAGTCTAGGAACGTAAACTCTCGGAATTTTAAGTCAGACACATCGTGATGTAGAACGCCCGTCTTGCCGCCCTCTCTTAGTGTCCATACGAAGATGGCATCTGTTCTTTCGGACATGTCTGAAAGGACAGATACCGTTGGTGATCTTGCAGCTATTGAAGAATGAAATTACAATGAAATCCAGGCCTTTAGCTGCTTACAGACGTTGATAAATATCAACGGGGACAGTTGAAAATGTGTGCCCCGACAGGAACTCGAGGCACTAAAAATGTAGTGTGTGGACAGTAAGGTGGGAATGTGGTTCTCACGGGGAGCGTGTCAGAGAAAAGTCCCCTGCAGTCGCACTCTCCTGTGTCCTCGGTGACTCAGACGGATAGAGCGTCTGCCATGTAAGCAGGAGATCCCGGGTTCGAGTCCCGGTCGGGGCACACATTTTCAACTGTCCCCGTAAGCAGCTAAAGGTTTGGATTTCATTGTAATGTCATTCTCTTGTGTCTGCCGCTGGAGTTGGCTAGGTATTCTCGTGACGCTTTCACGGTTGCTAAATGAACCCACCAGTCTTAGGATATTCTGTATTTCCTTTATCAGTCCTATCTGGCATGGAACCCCTACTGACGTCCAATATTGAAGTACTGGTCGAGCGACGGTTTTGTGAGCTACCACCTCTGTGGGCGAACTTCACTTCCTGAGAAATCTGCCAACGAATGTCTGGTTGTGCCTTACCTGGGATTAGTTTTACGTGGTCGTTCAACTTTAAGTCGCTCCATGTGCATATCTGTAGATATTTTATGGATGCGACTGGTTCCAGTGATTCTTCTGCAATAGTGTAGTCACACGAGAACCGGTCTTTCTTCCTACTTGTGCGTAATACCTTACATTTGTTCACCGTAATTCAAGAGCCAATCCTCTACAAGTCTGTCTGCACATCGCTACAATTTTCTCGCGTTGCGACTTCTCTGTATACAGCAGCATTATCTGCGAAAAGCTTTTTGGAACTCCCGACATTATGCTCTAGGTGGTTTATATACACTGACAAAATTAACGATCCTGGAGCGCTCCCTTGCGGTACGCCTCAAGTTATTTTTGTCTGAAGTTGTCTCTCCGTTGAGAATGCCAAGGTGTGTTCTGTTTGCTAGAAACACTTCATTGACTCACACATTTGGTCCAACATTCTGTACTCGTATTTTCTCATTATGTGGCGGCAGTGCGGAGCTGTATCGAATGCCTTCCAAAAATGAAGGAACACTGCATGAACCTGGTATCCGGTATGTACTGACTTCTGGGTCTCGTGGACAAATAGAGTTTGGGTGTCGCATATTACCTTCCAGGTCAAGCAAGCTGAAACAAGTCGAGGTGAATGGAGTATTCGGACGTGCCCTTTACCACATCTTGAAAGAAATGACCGTTTGTTGGTGCACTATTCAACGTGTCTACAAGGAATGGTGTACCAGTCGCAACCATGGTACGCGCTAAAGAACAGTAATCATTAAAACCTACTTTGTTATGAGACGAGTGTCATGCTTTGACAATCACAGTCTGCACCAAACTCGACAGTAACTGCTGTCAGTGAATGAAGTTCCATCTCAACCGGTCTTCGAGCGAACTTCAAGAATGGAGCTGCATGAAATTGGCATTTGGAAGCGAGTACTTCGTAAAACGCCATTGCTTACAGAGGCACACGAAGCTGCAAAAAGAGACAATAGCTGCCTGGAGGCGCCTAATGAATCGACAGATCGCGATTTGCCACGTTTCAGATGGTACACCGACAGCCGACTGATGAGTTTAACCCGCAATGCGTGGACAGAGTATTTCTGGCCGTAGGTAGTTTTGTGATGATGATGATGGAAAGAGAGAGAGAGAGAGAGAGAGAGAGAGAAAAAGAGAGTGTGTGTGTGTGTGTGTGTGTGTGTGTGTTTCATACCACGACGTGGACGCACTCATTCAAGTTACCATAAAAATGACAGTTTTTACTTCTATATTCTCCGTAACCAAATAATGTTCTTTCATCTACATTTTTATGATTAGAATCTATGGACACTCTCCTCTCGGAAGATGATGACAGCCGTGTACACAGGGCTGCACATGTGTGTTCCTGATTTGACGAACAGTCAGACACCCTATCGCATGTCGACTGGTGCGGTGAATCACCCGACGTTAATCCCACAGAAAATGTCTGACACTATTTGGGACAACTGGTCGAAACTTAGCTCCAAGATCCCATTAGTTTGTTAGCTGTCTGGGATCTAATCATCCATGGTTGGGGACAGCTGGATATGGAATACCTAAAGATAATTTGCGGGTACATTTTCACGGCAAATCGATGCCAATACCAAGGCTAGAGAAGCTGGTAGGGGGGAGGGTGTGGGGGTAGAAGTAGGGGTGATATTTTTGTCCGGTAGGGTTATGTTAAAATCCTTTATTTCCTGTTTTTTACTCGTAGAAAGGACTTCGCTATTTCACTCGCAATTAACACAGAATTGACAGTTGAACATAGAGAGAAGGAACGTTCCTGATTCGCCGTTACGCAAAGCTCAATATGATTTAGGTAGCAGCAACCACATGCGTCTGCAAGGGGGAGGAGGAAGAGGCGGCGGCACTTGCCCACTGCCCCTGGAATCTGGAGTACAGAGTTTTTATTCATTACAGAATTCTGACTCTTCTGAAAGTGAGTGGACATCAGGTGTACATTTTTGTTCTTGTGGTATGGCACGTCTCCAAACTGACCAACTCACTGATATCAAACATGGCAATTTTCACGTCTTGCCCTTGATAAATTTCTGCTGGCGCCCATGGCAGCAGATGTAAAGTTCCATAATGGGTTAGTCAACACGTTCTACGTTAACGTGCAGTTGCAGGCTCGTAACAGTCTTAATACTTCCCTTACCTATTTCACAATAGCTTCACACATTTCGTTCAAGAAACGTAGCGCACTGAGAAATCATATAGGAACAAATTACAGTGATTTTGTTACAGACCGCTACTGTTGTCCTTAGCTGACATAACTGGCGGATCAGTTGTGCGCAGGACATAGTGTGCGCCCAAACTCGTGGTCTGATTGGTTGTTGCTGTGGTAGGTGTTCTGTAACAACTACAATTTGTTCACAGCGTTCTTAACGAAGGCTCCAGTTTCAGGCCGGCTGAAGCTGGTACGGTTGGTTAACTTCGAGCTACGAGTCTTGTGAGTCCGGCTGCTGCTAACATTGGCGATCTCCCAGCGATACAATACTTGTATGTAACACAGGCATTACGAAGTGACTGTCGTGCCATATCAGCAAGCACATGTGTAACGCCAGAACTGCGTGAGGGAAACTTAACTTGTTCCCCCCGTAGCGCCACTCTCCCCGTGGTCGTCAGTGTGCTGGGCTTTGGTAGCCGGAACATGACTTCTACGCACCATGTAAGCCACCTGCGAACTCGTCCACGACGTCGTGAACAAAATTCTACCAATCACTTTGTTATTCTGATCCAGGTATAACAAATTTTATTTAGGGGTTACCATCTCTTCAAATTTGCATGTGAAATCTGAATCAACTTCTGGTGATAATCCTCCGCAGCCTTACATAATGGTCGAGCAAAAACCGAGAAGGCACTTTCGGATTAAGGGATTAACCACTAAGACACAAATTCAGTCATTTGCTACCAGTTACAGCATTTAAATCAAACTGGAAGAACAATCGGCAATATGGCCGGCATTGCGCATAAATAGGCAGGAAGACTCTTTAATTACAAGTCTGCAGAACAACCACTGGACGCAGTCGCATTCATAAAATATCTGAGTACGCGCAAGTAACGATATACGTGCATTGGAACGACAACGTAAAAATAACCGAACGTAATGCAGAAGCCGGACAGATCCATTAAAAATTGCTCTGAAAATTTAGTCACCCCACGAAGCAGGTAGCCAGCCTACGAAACCCTCGGTGGATCCAGATTTTAATATTGTTTGTCAGTCTGGGATTTGTACCAGACAAGATTTTTGGAAGAAATGAGAAAATCCGAAGAAGAGCAGGAAGTTTCGTTAGGTATTCATTTAATAAGTGCGAAAGCTTCACGGAGAGGCTCAGCCAACTCCAGTGACAGCCGGTGGAAGAAGGGCGTTTTGCACCATGGTGTGGTTTACTGTTCAACTTCCGACAGCATGCTTTCCTCTAAGAGTCAATACGGACGGGGGGGAAAAAAAAATCCCGCACCATGATGGAGCTACGCAAATTCGCCACGAATTGATATTCACACAGGTGTCGGCGGAAATTGCAAGGCTGAAAGCTTTACCGGCAGATGGATGAATGAATGTGTGGCGCTGCAGTGCAATTTCACAGCGCAGTTGGCACAGACAGTAAAAATGGGCATAAAATTCTTTGTAAATTTTATTTCGTGCACACAGTTGGCCAGTAACTATCCCAGGCATGCAGGGGCCTTAACGGTATACGTAGAAGTCAGCATTTGACAGAGGACGTGTAGTTGGGCTCCAAGAGACCGGTTGGAGTAATCGGTGAATGGCTTGACAACTGAGTAAGGCGCGTTACCACTATTTGAATTGGCAACAGTGATGAGTCGCACTTCGAACTCAGCCGGCATAACTAGCGAAGATGTGTCTGGAGACGCCCTGTCTGTCACCCGCTATATGGCTCGATAACCAGGAGTGGTAGTCTAGGCTGCCATTTCATTTCATAGCACAGACCCTTTGGCTACTATCCGCTGCACCCTTACACCTCAGCGGTACTTGACGATATTTTACGTCCCGTTTTGTTGGCCTTCGCGGCAAGCCGTCCTGGGCTTCCATTTCGGCAACGTAATGCCCGCCCACAGCCGCACACGGCGATATTTTTACTGCTTGTCTTTGTGCTTGGCAATTCCTACCTTGGCCAGCAAGGTCGCCGGATCTCTCTCCAATTCAAATGGTTCAAATGGCTCTGAGCACTATGGGATTTAACATCTGAGGTCCTCAGTCCCCTATAACTTAGAACTACTTAAACCTAACTAACCTAAGGACATCACACACATCCATACCCGAGGCAGGATTCAAACCTGCGACCGTAGCGGTCGCGCGGTTCCAGACTGAAGCGCCTAGAACCGCTCGGCCACACCGGCTGGCTCTCTCCAATTGAGAACTTTTGGAGCAGTATGAGTAGAGCCTTCCAATCATCTCGGGATTTTGACGATCTAACGCACCAGTTGGACAGAATCTGGCACGATATTCCTAAGGAAGACATCCGACAACTCTCTCAATCAATGCCACGCCGAATAAATGCTTGCATACGGACTCGAAGTGGACCAACACGTTAATGCCTTGCTCAATTTGTGAAGATATTTCTTTCGAATAAATCGTCAAATTTTTCTGAAATTGTAATCATTTGTTTGTATTTTATTGTATGATTATATGATAGCGGAACAAACACTGGTAGCAGTTACTTCTGTAAAATATCTGGGAGTATGCGTGCGGAACGATTTGAAGTGGAATGATCATATAAAATTAATTGTTGGTAAGGCGGGTACCAGGTTGAGATTCATTGGGAGAGTCCTTAGAAAATGTAGTCCATCAACAAAGGAGGTGGCTTACAAAACACTCGTTCGACCTATACTTGAGTATTGCTCATCAGTGTGGTATCCGTACCAGATCGGATTGACGGAGGAGATAGAGAAGATCCAAAGAAGAGCGGCGCGTTTCGTCACAGGGTTATTTGGTAACCGTTATAGCGTTACGGAGATGTTTAGGAAACTGGAGTGGCAGACTCTGCAAGAGAGGCGCTCTGCATCGCGGTGTAGCTTGCTCGGCATGTTTCGAGAGGGTGCGTTTCTGGATGAGGAATCGAATATATTGCTTCCCCCTACTTATACCTCCCGAGGAGATCACTAATGTAAAATTAGAGAGATTCGAGCGCGCACGGAGGCTTTCAGACAGTCGTTCTTCCCGCGAACCATACGCGACTGGAAGAGAAAAGGGAGGTAATGACAGTGGCACGTAAAGTGCTCTCCGCCACACACCGTTGGGAGGCTTGCGGAGTATAAATGTAGATGTAGATGTCTGTACGTGTGAGAGGTGGCATGAGCCCCCTCTCATATTTCTATCTTACGATTCTCCTCTCTAGTTGCATGCGGTGGAGGTTCCGTTGTTCCTTCACACGCGGACTTCCCATGTAGCGTCTCTCGCCACCCGGGTGGTCCAGTGACAGGCGGGCTCTTCTCACTTTGAAAGGGTAGGCTGACAGGTGTGGGGGCCGAGTGAATACTCTCCGGACGCCGACATTGTCAGGAGACGCGGCCGCGAAAGCCGGAAGTGGCGGCTGGGCTGGTGGTTCCGTTGCTTCGCAGAAGCTTAGCGAAAACACTTTCTGGCGGGCTACCAGCGAGGCGTGGGAATGACTTATGTACCCAGGCAGCTGGGGCGGGAAAATTACCGCGCTTTCTGCAAAATAGGAACTGTGATTGGCTTGCTAAGGGCATAGCTCCGTGACGGGGCAAAATCAGCACAGAAATTGGCGCCAAGAATCTCCATTGGTGGAATGGTAGTGCTCCGGCAATGGAGTGGAATTTCCGCCGGTTTTGGTGTTGCTGATTGGAACGTAACCACGACCACTGTCGTGGGGGCGGGAAGGTTGTGTGTTCGGCCTGTACGGGTGCTCTGGGGTAGTCGGCAGTCGCCTTTCGGTCGAGGACGTTGAAGCAGCCAGCCCTCGCCTGCGGTACGCCAGATCGTGTTCTGGGAGATAAGAAGACTGTTGGTAATGTACGTCCGCAGCACCGGCAGATAGGGATTTTCCTAGGTGATAATCAGAGCTCAGCAGAGCGCGCCTGTTCATCCTTTTCTAACTTTGTTCAGTTTCGAGTAACAGCAATTACCATTGGGTTAGCTGTGTGTCTCTCTTGAGATTTGAGTGGAAAGGAATTGGCTCCACATACCACTTCGTCTTAAACCTCACGATCTAAGTTAGGGACAACTTCACCTTTATAGTGTTTGTATGAATCTCCAATTTTAGCCAATTTGATGTTTTATAAATTTGCTGTGTTTCTTTTACTATTCTGTGTTTAATCTTAATAAATCATATTGTTATTTTGAACAGAACTTTCATTCTGTTAATCAATAGAGCAACCCTATCATTCCTCACTATGCTAATGAAACCTTTGTTTATTTAACTTATGTATCAAATTAAATTACTGCAGGTGCCAAACTCTCTTCTACTCCACTAGCAGGGTTGATTAGAGTCAGTTCGCGTATTTTTTTTATCCTTGTGCAACAGCAAAAGTCGGAGTTAGAATAGGGGGGGCTTAGAGCATGATTTACACATGTGGATTCTAGTAGAATTTAGTGATAAATACACTACTAGCCCCGGCACCTCGCATAATATGGCGACCCTTAGCCTCGGATCTTTCCTGAGAATCACTGATTAACAAACAGTATTCTTAGTACGAACATTCAAATTTTTTTTCTCTAATTTTTTTATTGATTAATACCCAAGTTTTTCTGGTAGTTCCGCGTTTAGTTTTAAGTAGCGGCGCATGATTACAGTTTTTGTTTTCAGTGTATATTTTTTTTGTTCATTGTTTTTTGTGTTTCGTTGATGTGGTGTCCGTACCACATTGCACTTTGTCGGATTTGTGTGCGGTTTCTGTACCACATCAAATTGTGTTTGTGATTACAGCGTTGGAACAGCGTTGTTAAAATTTTATGTCTATGTGTAAAAAAAAAAAAATACAGGGAGTAGATTATTTTTACTGTGTATTTTAGATAAATTTTGTTTCTCATGAATGATCACGAGAAGTAAGGCACGACTATCAGCGAGCGAAACTAAAACAAAAGAGAATAGCATAATGGATAAGTGGCAGTTTACTGACGGGAATAGGTTCGGAGATGAGATGGGCACATTTTTAGCAGGACAGGACGCCAGGGTCATTGATGAGGAAGGTGATTTGGACGCGATCTTAGAGCAGCGTTGCGACCGTGATTATGATAGTGAGGTAGAGGATGAAACAGAGACAGGCACACAGATCGAGACGGCAGCAGAAATTCATAATCAAACGAGCGAGAGCAGACAGGGGCCAGCTCGGTCACGTCAGAGCTCTAGCGCCCAGGTGTCCAGAGTTACATCACCCATGTGTGACGAGGATCAAAATGATGACATTAACCCAATACTAAGCTTCCTACGATCAATGAAAGAAGAAGCTGACGAACAACGTAAGAAGGAGAAGGAAGAAGCTGACGAACAGCGTAAGAAGGACACTCAGGCAATAATTTCGCATATAGGGAAAATTCGTGGGGAATTACTAACAATAAAGAAAGAATGTGGAGAAGCAAAACAAATGTCAATGGTAGCACAAAAAGTAGCAGGCCTAGCCAAAACGGCAGCAATAGGGGCAATGAAAGTCGCGGAATCAACTTCTAAACTCGCAGGGCGCTTGCGACGTACAACACAATCCCACTCAAAATCCCTAGCATTCTTAAAAACTCAAGGTAATATCGCGGTTGGGAACATCACGAAACGAATGAAAGAAGTAGTGAGTCGGATAGCGAAACTAGAGCGAAACGGGCACACGAGCACTGCGCGTTCGGATACCAATGATGGAGTACACAGGAGTGTGTCTCCGAGGAAAAGCCCGCCGTGCTCTAGCCCAGTGACAGAGTGCGGAACTAATAATGCACACGCAGAAACAGCGAGTAATAGCTCCAATAATTATAGCCCACCTAGGAGAGTGAATTCTGAGAGCCACTTCCACTGTGATACAGAGGTAGCACATCACAGTTATCAGCAAGATAGAACAGGACACTCAGCAGACGTGCAAGTATCGGAAACGAGTGACAACACCAGTGCGAGGATCAGACAGGATTTTGATCACAATCACTTCCTGTCGATACTAAAATTCCAGAAGTTCAGAGATAATGGAGGGTCGATGCATCCGAAGAGCTGGGTGACGCAGTTCACTAATTCATTACCGTCATCATGGCCAACCCACGCAAAATTAGAATTCATGTGTGGACACATCGAAGGCCAAGCCGCGGAAAAGATGCGGGGTGTGGCAGCGACGTGTCGGACCTATCAGGAATTTGTTGGTGCATTCCTGCGTACCTACTGGTCAAAGGAAACGCAAGACAGGATTAAAGAGGAAATAATATTTTGTCCTGAACTGGAAGTGTCCGGGCATAGGAACGCAACCAAATTTTTTGATGATTTACTCAAGAAGAATCAGTTTTTAGATAGTCCATATAGCAACGGAGAAATCATTAAATTTTGCTTTTCCAAATTGCCTATTAGGTATCAACAGACACTTGTCGGGAAGTGTGGATCTGACATAGAAGCATTCAAGAGTCTATTGCGCGAACTCGAAGTAGTCTTCGATAAACAAGACGCAAAGGACAGGAAGAAGGCGCAAAATAACAAATACCACGGGCCAGCAAGGGCAGACGACAACAGATCGCATAATCGCGCTCGTCGGTTAGGAAACCGGGGTTACGGAAATCAAGGTTACGCAAGTCAAGGTTATGGAAACCAGAGACACGGAAACGAGAACGTTAGGGAACAAGGTCAATCTAGACAAGGAATCTGGGACAGGAGGAATGACGAACGGCAAAGCGACCGTAATTGGAGAGAGCGAAATCAAGGACAACAGGAGAACCGGGAGATAGAAATTAGACCTCCAAATCCTAATACACGTCAGAGGAGGGGGAGTCTAAGAAGGGATTGACGCTAGTCCATAGGACTCCACCACTTCTCTCACACAAAGAAGTTCGTGGAATAGTAGTAGTGTAAGAAATGTACATAGTAGAATAGGCAAAGATATGAACCTTTTTTCGGGGAACAATAACCGTTGCATTAATAGATTAAGATTGCTAAAGTGTTAACACGCTGCGTTGTCTTGCATAAGAATTTACTGCTGCTATCCTCTTTTTGTTTATGTTTGCGATCTCCAATGTCGATGGAGTAGGAGACACTACCTTTCCATGAGCAATGTTTTAGTCCTTTCCTATCTGGTGTCCATGTTAAGGGATAAAGATGAGTGACGAGATGTCGCACAAACGGGCGCATACAAGAACGTGCTCTTAGCAGCGTTCTGAGAAGTCGTGATACGCTCCATAGCGGCCACAACCAGTTCGTGAAACGTTCATACCAATGCTTGCAGGCACGCGTCAGTGCACTGCAAGATTGTGGTATATTGCGTGATTTCGAGGATGAATATGGGCAGTATAGTTTTTTTTTGCAGAGCTGCGCCAGCATCGTTGTCTTGCAAGTCGGGGTGATCCTGTGAGCGTTTGACTCTAATGGTGCCCTAGACGAGAGAAATGAGGGCATAAAAGCCTACCATGCTAATGTGCTGGTTGGGGATTTAGCGTGCTGCTCGTTTTTGTCACAGATGAATCACCAAGGAATTGTACTTGGATATTCGTGACATACTGTGTAGCTGGCGTGTGTTGGGTGTCTGAATCCTCAACAGGAACCAGTCCTGGCTTGGTCATATTACATTGCTTCTGGAAAGGTGTACTTTGATCACGAAAACCGCTTCACATAGAGAAGGAAGTTGCAACTATAAATTTATTGTCGTGTATAGCCATGGCTAACCCAGTCTCTGGAGTTTCAGTGAGGCGTAATGAAAACTCGGAGGTCATGTCGTACGGCGCGCACATCACTGTCGTCAATAGCGGCGAGCAGCAAGACATCTCAGCGTAACAGGAACTATGTAAGGGTATTGTATAAGGTAAATAAAAAAAAAAAATAAATAAATAAATAAATAAATAAATAAAATAAAATAAATAAATAAATAAATAAAAGGGAAAGTACGATACTAGGATAAGTTAACTGTAGGATTTAGCAATAACTAGATTAATATTGTGGGGGTTTTCTACCACAAGTGTGGCGCGTGCCTGTTGAGTTGCTATTTTTCAGGTCACCAAACCACAGACCCGAGATGGAGGGACGACGGGCGAGCGAAAGTAGCGTAGTTGCATGTTCTTTATAGCACAGTAAAACTTAGACCTGCATAACAACATAATTTAATTAAAAGACGTAGAATGTAGATCGTTGGGATATGGTAGTTAATTCTTGAAGCATGTCTACTGTCGATCTATATAATTAATAGTAATATTAGTGCGGGCCCGCACATTTAGTTGTTCATCCATTATAAAGCATCAGTTATCACACACCATGTACATACTGAGATCAGTCTCTACACATATATCAAAATAAATTATTTCCATGTCTAGATTAGATGTTATAATGATTGCCATAGATTAATAACTATAAAAGTAAAATAAGAGTGTCTGAAATGACAGACCATCAATGTATCACTATGTAAATTTATTATAACATAGAAGGTCATGGGAAAAAGTTAGGCTTAAGATTTTTGTCAGAACTGTGCAGATGACGGGTATCGTGGCAATGCAGAGGCCAGCCAGCGCAAAAACAAGAGGTCTTGGGCTACCTGCTAGAGGGCGAGCGTCCCGTCCTACACGCTGACAGTCACCCGGCTGCCTACCTGAGGGATTACACGGGACCCTCGCCCCGCCACAAGCGAAAGTGGGGCTGGCCGTTGACCCTGACACGCGACAGCCTGCTAGCTCTCCGGACGCGGCAGCCGCTTGGAGGGATTCCCTGCGGCAGACCACGTTGTCGTGAGTACACGAAGAAGATCACATATCGTGTCAGAACCTGCGCCTCATGTGCCTCAGGACAGAAAGGGACGCTCTATACTCACCTGTTTGGGTTTTTACAACTCACTAGCATTGGCCGATCTGCATACACAAAGCAGCATCGTGCCACACTAACAAATGTATGGTCTCATGTCTTACTTCTCCTCTCTATTAGAGAGCAGTTTTTAACAATAGTCGCTCCTAGTTCGATCCTGTATGGATGACCTCACACACTTGTGAAGTCACTCCACGTGCCATCATCCCTCGTCGAACTGCAATATTGGGAAACGTAAAGTTCTGTCCAGCGAGAGAAGAGACCTAGACTAGTGATGTATCCCAACAAGGAGATCTCAGAGACAATTAATCGACGTGAGGAGAACCTATCACTGTGTCTTCCTACCGTACTGCCGTGATCATATGCGTGGGTCTGACTACAATCTCAACAGCGTACTGCAGACACTCCAGAACTCCCTATTGCTGTTGCCACAACGTAGCAACTACACCCGACGTTGAGCCTTATGTGATGTCAGTACGGTGGAATTTGTGAAGTGCCACGGATATTTCTAACAATGTGATTTAGTGCCTCATTCTCAGCACAGTCGTGAACTTTGTGCAATGTGCACGCACAATTTGATGCCCCATGAACCTTGTTTTTTTTGTTTTTCTTAAATTTCTTTCTCTTATGTTGTTTCTGTAATGTATGTTATACCTTGTATGCGTTTGTGTTTTACACTGTAATTCTTATTACAGATTACTGTATTGTTCTCCACATCATGTTTTTTTTTGTATTTTGTGTTTATTGTTGTGTGTATGCTAACAGTGTGCCTGAAGTCCCCATAAACTGAAGCAGATACCACCACTGTCATTGTGAATGGACCATCAGTTCAGGGAACATTTTGTAAAGGTTATTCTTGCTGCAGGGAGACAGAATGAATCGGAGGTTGTAACTAGATTCGGAAAACTCACAAAGAGATTGTTAACTTAAATATTACCATGTGTGAGTGAGGTCAGGTTAGTTTAATGATTAAAATTGTTGTAACATCTTGGGCATTTAATTGCGGAGCACTCCAACTCTGATTGTAAAGAATAAACTGCTCCATATTTGGCTCAGATGCCCGGGCCATGTTTAGAGCGTGAATGTCTGCGTGAATCGGTGTTTGGAAGGGGCTCCCTGGGTATGGATGTGTGATGTGAGTGTTAGTGTTCCATATTAAGAAGGTGAAGTTGGCTACATCATAAATAATCCTCCCTCTATGAGCTGCATTTTTCAGTTGCAGTAATTTTCTTTATAGAGTGCGGCATGTGGAGTCACTTTGTAAGATTGTTCTTGGGCGATTGACTCACTACCTTGCTCCTAAGTGAGCCAACCGCTCACCAATTACAATCTAAAATGGCGTAGGGGCAATGAGAGGTGGCATGAGCCCCCTCTCATATTTCTATCTTACGATTCTCCTCTCTAGTTGCATGCGGTGGAGGTTCCGTTGTTCCTTCACACGCGGACTTCCCATGTAGCGTCTCTCGCCACCCGGGTGGTCCAGTGACAGGCGGGCTCTTCTCACTTTGAAAGGGTAGGCTGACAGGTGTGGGGGCCGAGTGAATACTCTCCGGACGCCGACATTGTCAGGAGACGCGGCCGCGAAAGCCGGAAGTGGCGGCTGGGCTGGTGGTTCCGTTGCTTCGCAGAAGCTTAGCGAAAACACTTTCTGGCGGGCTACCAGCGAGGCGTGGGAATGACTTATGTACCCAGGCAGCTGGGGCGGGAAAATTACCGCGCTTTCTGCAAAATAGGAACTGTGATTGGCTTGCTAAGGGCATAGCTCCGTGACGGGGCAAAATCAGCACAGAAATTGGCGCCAAGAATCTCCATTGGTGGAATGGTAGTGCTCCGGCAATGGAGTGGAATTTCCGCCGGTTTTGGTGTTGCTGATTGGAACGTAACCACGACCACTGTCGTGGGGGCGGGAAGGTTGTGTGTTCGGCCTGTACGGGTGCTCTGGGGTAGTCGGCAGTCGCCTTTCGGTCGAGGACGTTGAAGCAGCCAGCCCTCGCCTGCGGTACGCCAGATCGTGTTCTGGGAGATAAGAAGACTGTTGGTAATGTACGTCCGCAGCACCGGCAGATAGGGATTTTCCTAGGTGATAATCAGAGCTCAGCAGAGCGCGCCTGTTCATCCTTTTCTAACTTTGTTCAGTTTCGAGTAACAGCAATTACCATTGGGTTAGCTGTGTGTCTCTCTTGAGATTTGAGTGGAAAGGAATTGGCTCCACATACCACTTCGTCTTAAACCTCACGATCTAAGTTAGGGACAACTTCACCTTTATAGTGTTTGTATGAATCTCCAATTTTAGCCAATTTGATGTTTTATAAATTTGCTGTGTTTCTTTTACTATTCTGTGTTTAATCTTAATAAATCATATTGTTATTTTGAACAGAACTTTCATTCTGTTAATCAATAGAGCAACCCTATCATTCCTCACTATGCTAATGAAACCTTTGTTTATTTAACTTATGTATCAAATTAAATTACTGCAGGTGCCAAACTCTCTTCTACTCCACTAGCAGGGTTGATTAGAGTCAGTTCGCGTATTTTTTTTATCCTTGTGCAACAGCAAAAGTCGGAGTTAGAATAGGGGGGGCTTAGAGCATGATTTACACATGTGGATTCTAGTAGAATTTAGTGATAAATACACTACTAGCCCCGGCACCTCGCACGTGTGCATCACATCGACCGATTTCCGTCCTATTCGGTAATTCCTTCGTGCTGCGATATTTTTTTATGTATGTTGCCACATCTTAAGTGTGTGCCGCGAAAAGACCTTGAAGGTATAAATGAATTAAATTCGAGTTCACGCCAAGGCTTATCGGCACTTGTTCTTTCCGCGACCGTTCGTGACTGGA
Organism: Schistocerca nitens; assembly: GCF_023898315.1. Classification (NCBI taxonomy): domain Eukaryota; kingdom Metazoa; phylum Arthropoda; class Insecta; order Orthoptera; family Acrididae; genus Schistocerca; species Schistocerca nitens. The sequence continues at coordinate 450,487,841 of NC_064619.1, forward strand.
ACAGCAGAAGGGGAGGTGGCACTGTTACAGAAAGTCGCTCCGCCGCTTGCGGAGTGAGTATGAGATGTACAGTGTGTCCGAAAAGTCTTTCCCTGATTACATAAATTGATAACTCAGGCTAGAAGTAAGACACAAATATGAAACTAGTGTCTAATTGTTTACACACTATCAAAGTTTTTTTCACACATCAGTAAACTTCCACTTCCATTGTTGCCCTATGACAGTACACGTCGATATGACTTTGCGGTCGAAATGCTATCACGTATTGAGGACGATGATGGTTATCTCAGACGAATTGCCTTTTCCGACAAAGCGACCTTTTTTGTCAGTGGAGTAGTGAATCGCCAAAATGTGCGCATTTGGGGTTCACAACCCCGTGGCGAGGTCATGGAGTGCACAAGAGGCAGTCCAAAGGTGAATGTTTGGTGCACGCTATTGCACGATCGAATTATCGGGGCATTCTTCTTCGCTGAGGCTACCATCACATCTGCAGTGTATCTGGACATGTTGCAACTGTATGCTGTTCCTCAGCTGCTTCAGTATCACCCCGATGTCTTGTTTCAGCAAGACGGTGCACCGCCTCATTGGGGTTTGGACGTCCGTGGCTATCTCGATATGACCTTTCTTGGGCGATGGATTGGTCGTGATGGGCCAACGGTTTGGCCTCCACGCTCTCCTGACATAATCCCATTAGACTTCTTTTTATGGGGTTATGTCAAGGACGAGGTCTACCGAGCTGTACCTGATCTTGAAACCCTGCGGCAACGGATAACCACAGTCGTTGAATTGATCCAAAAAAATGGCTCTGAGCACTATGGGACTCAACTTCTGAGGTCATTAGTCCCCTAGAACTTAGAACTAGTTAAACCTAACTAACCTAAGGACATCACAAACATCCATGCCCGAGGCAGGATTCGAACCTGCGACCGTAGCGGTTCTGCGGTTCCAGACTGCAGCGCCTTTAACCGCACGGCCACTTCGGCCGGCTGAATTGATCCCTCCAGTGATATTGGCTAATGTGTGGACGGAAATTGAATATCGCCTAGATGTGCTACGTGCTACCAAGGGTGCTCATGTGGAAGTTTACTGATGTGTGAAAAAAACTTTAATAGTTTGTATACAATTAAACACCAGTTTCATATCTGTATCTTACTTCTAGCCTGAGTTATCAATTTATGTAATCAGGGAAAGACTTTTCGGACAACCTGTAGATTAGGGCTACTGTTTGAGAGAGGTGGTCGGAGCCTGGAGACGGTCGTCGGTAGGCGAGACGGTGCGCGGCGTCGCCCTTCCGCCGGCTGGCGAGCGGCGGCAGTGACCTCCGCCTCTGGAGTCTGAGTCACCGCAAGCCGCCGGCCAGTCGCCGCGGCCTTCTCAATCGATACACTGCGGACCGGTGCGTCACGCTACATTTTATACGCGCCCTTCTGTTTGCCACCCCGCCACGTCCGCGTAAGAGCCGAACTGAAGGCGGCGCCTGTGCTACTGGACAACTGTCGCATTCTAGAAATGAGGCGGGAGAATCCGTTTACAAGATGAATGATGAAAATCTGAAGCGCGTCGCATCGTTTAAATATGTTGGGGTAATACAAAGAAGTGGTAAGTAACGAGATGAACAGATGAAATCGGCATTACAGAACGCTTCTGGGAAACAATAGAGTATCGATGCAGGAAATGTACTGGTAGAATTCACTTCCGTAAATTGTACGAAATATAAGACGGGATCTCGAAAGTATGCAGAGGAGGACAGCAAGATAGTCACAGGTTAGTTGATCCATGGAGAATGTCACGGAGACGCTGAAAATTGCAACCGCTTCAACATAAACGCAAACCATTCCGTGAAAGGCTACTTACGAAGTTTCATCAACCAACTTTAAGTGGTGAGTCAACGCCGGCAGGAGTGGTCGAGCAGTTCTAGGCGCTTCAGTCTGGAATCGCGCGACCGCTACCGACGCATGTTTGAATCCTGCCCCGGGCATGAACGTGTGTGATGTCCTTAGGTTAGTTAGGTTTAAGTAATTCTGAGTTCTAGGGGACTGATGACCTCAGATGTTTAGTCCCATAGTACTCAGAGCCATTTCCACCAGTTTTGGTGAGTCAACATATACACTACGTATTGCTCCCGTGCGAATCACGAAGGCATGATTAGTTTGACAGCGTGCAAAGGCCTTTAGGCCGTCATTCTTTCGGCGCCCCATGGGGAGAACGCCTAATATGTGGTACAGCTGGAAGTACCTTTCGCCATGCACTGCGCAGTGCTTCGTGCAGTATGTATGTAGATGTACAAATCTCGTACAAGGCCATAGAAGACTGCGAAGGCCTGTGGCAATGTTAGGTGTCTTTTGAGATAAATAGCACGTATAAATAGCATACACAAATAATCACTGAACGCACCATCCATGAATAGAACGGGAATAGTCCCGAATACTATGATACCACTCCTCTGTCACGTGCTTTATTCATCGTGAATCACCGACTGTCCCTATAGATTTTGTACATCATCAGGGTGGAGCATTACCGCCCTTCATAATCAGACGAAAGTCATCTTTGAGGTAGCGGGTATTCTGCCGCGTATCGACGTCGTTCTTGCACGATATTCCGATAACGATTTACGTGATCGAAATATCTTGCAACAATGACGCTTATATCCGGCAGAATAGCAGACATCTCAAAGATGTAAACAGACCGCCGAAAGAGGCTGAAGAGTCATGGTTACGATCTGCATGTGGCAATATAGTTATCTCAAACAGAATAACGCCGCTACCAACATTACACTGCGGTCAGAACACTTGCCTGCCATTTGCCTTGTTAACATGAAAGGCCTGTCATTAAGATTAGGTCACTTCGCTAGTTCTAGCATTAAGTGCAACTTTTCAAATTTACATTTAACAAACGAAATTATAACAGCGAAAAATTCAGTCTCTAAGTAAGGGTAAACTTCGACACCAATTTCTTAGTACGATGATCAAGGACCACTGTCTTTAATAGTATTTCACAGCTTAACATACTGGTATATTCAGTAAACTAGCAATTTCTCTATGGCTGCAATAGTTCGCAAAGTGGAGTGAAATGTGAGTGTGGCTATGGCCAGATAGATCAGTCTCCTGGTGCAAGTCTTTTTAAATGACGCCACTTCAGCGACCTGCTGAAAGATGACATGCTGTCATCGTCCAATGGAGAAGTAATTTTCCTTCTACTTGCGCTTTATTTGCTTAGACCACTTCCTCGTTATGCAATTAGGTTAAACTTTTTAAGCCAATAATGAGTATCTAGGTGCATAAAAAAAAGCACACAACATTAAAGCGACATTGTTCAGACGTCTTGTCAGTCCCCTTGCATTCCTACTGCAACCTTCTGCGCCACGCGACAGGACGGAACAATAACGAGTGAATAGACACGAAGAAACACTTCTATCATACCATACACAAAGAGCATTTTTCAAGGCAACTCATTATGTGACCTAACATTAAAAGTAATTATTTTTCATTTTTTATATTTTACAGTGATTCAATGACACTTATTTAACAGCTCTTTATTTATCCGGAACATTTTTGTGTAAATTTAATACGTAAATACGCAAATCACGTTGAAAATTACAATCGAGCTGCGACGTGCCTTCATTACTAAATCACGAATTAGCATTCAGTTTCGTATTTTATTTGTTTGTGGTTTGTACCTCGGGCATGGCAGTCTGGATGGGCAGATGGAACTCTGAACAACTCTTCATATTTGCCACGTTATTGGCAGGGACCATCAGTGAGTACATTACTTTTAACTATAGAGTTTATCTCAAATGACTATACCCGCTTCAACAGCCCATGAATATTACTTGGTCGATGGCTGGTCAGAGTATGTTAGGATAAACTGTTTTACGAAGCCGCCTCCTCGGTAACGATTCTCAACCAACAGACTAAACAGGATGAACCAGAACTCCACCGAAAAGCTTTCAGAGGTTGTTCAGGGATACCTTATGAGTATTTTGGTGTAAGAGAGCAGGTCTACGGTCTCCTGCGGCTCATTGGACACTTACTGAATTTTGGTTCTAAAATGGTTCAAATGGCTCTGAGCACTATGGGACTTAACATCGGAGGTCATCAGTCCCCTAGAACTTAGAACTACTTAAACCTAACTAACCTAAGGACATCACAAACATCCGTGCCCGATGCAGGATTCGAACCTGCGACCGTAGCGGTCGCGCGGTTCCGGACTGAAGCGCCTAGAACCGCTCGGCCACCTCGGCCGGCAACTTCGTTTGGTTTCTTGCCCCAATTATCTTCGCATTTGCGTTGCAACATTGCAAATTCTACGTTGTGCGATGTGTCTTGTTTCCATTCACTCAGTGTACCTGCTCCTTGCATCGTTCCTCTCAACTTGCACTCAATACCGGTACTGGTCGGTTCTGCTTAGGGCAGAGGGCACACCCTTTTAGCGAACCTGGGCCACATTAGAGGATGATTGATTTTGGACCGCGCATATATATAAGGATTTATCCGAATGGGGCGGTTCAGGAAAACGGGATGATTTATTCAAGAGAAAGAATTTTACAAATTGAGCATGTCAATAACGCGTTGCTCCACCTCTTGCCTTTATGCACGGAGTTGTTCGGCTTGGCATTGATTGAGATAGTTGTTGGGTGTCGTCCTGCGGGATATCTTGGCAAATTCTGTCCAGTTGTCATGTTATATCTTCACAATCCCGACCTGGCTGGACGGCCCTGCCCATAAAGCTTGGGGAGAAATACGGAGACATTCATGTTCAAATCTGGTTCTTATTTTTAGTAAGGGATATGATATCAAACTAAATATGTTTTAACAGAATTATGGTACTGCTGGATAGCAGATACTGGCCGTAATTGCAATCCACATGAAAATTTCTATATTGTACCAGAATGTAATGGTCAGAAATACGGTGGAAAAGGTTTTTTTTTAACGTAACTGTACAGAGATAACACAGAATTGTCATAGATTTCCATAAAGTTGCAACTGAAGTAGACGGAAGATAACAGACTTGCCTGTCTGACGAATTGGCCGATTATAAGAACGAGACTTTGGGGGTTAAAGTCTGGCACGGGCGGCAACGTTAAGAATAGGATGAACCATGAGAGAATTACTCACTACATGCTTTTGACGGTGGTCTGAAAGGCTTGCATAAACTGACAGTGATACCGTCTTGTCAAATTTAAACATCAATCTGTGGATATATTGTGTAAATATCTGTGTTCTGCAATACAATATGAGCAATTCTCCACAATATATCGTATTGCATGCTCCTCTGCACCAGTCACAAACAGCACTTTCACAATACCCTCTCTTCCTCAAGATGTAGCCCCATCTCCCCCGTCCCTTTCTGATGCGATATCAGAGCCTGCAAACTTTGTCGTTAAGTTTTGAATTGAGCCGGCCGCTGGTGACCGAGCGGTTCTGGCGCTACAGTCTGGAACCGCGCGACCGCTACGGTCGCAGGTTCGAATCCTGCCTCGGGCATGGATGTGTGTGTTGTCCTTAGGTTAGTTAGGTTTAAGTAGTTCTAAGTTCTAGGGGACTTATGACCTCAGATGTTGAGTCCCATAGCGCTCAGAGCCATTTGAACCATCTTTTTTTAATTGAGTGGGCGTTCTTTCCACACCTGTGACGTGGGAAACGTGATGCGATGATCGACGCAGTTAGCTTACGTGATTTCACGCGTATAGCTGATGGATTCTGGAAAACGTACAATTCAATGCCTTTAAGTACTTCCTCTTGCCATCCTCTAAAGCTAATTCCCCTATCTTCGGTCAATTATACTTATTTCTCTTTTCGTTCCTCAGTCACGCCACGCCATCTCAATCTCTCTTCATTACTTGTGTAGCTGTTCTCCCCTTCCCCCGTATCCCCAACCCCTCTCTCGCGATCATTGCAGCCAGTTCTCTCTCTTTAAATCTAACTGGCTGTAACCTGCATTTCTTGTGTTTTTTTCCAAAAGCTAATATAAACTCAGCTTTGTTCTACAACAGCTAGTACCAATAGCAGCCCACCTGCAGCTCAAAGGAGCCACAGAGATATTGTCAAACCACGTAGCAGATAAAGGAAAAGCAAGACTGAAATTTTGTGGGCATTTTCAAGGGCAATAATGATCACTAACAAGATTATGATATACATCGGAAGATTACAGAATGTATCATGGGCCGAGCGAGTTAAGAAGGAACTCGAGACAGGCCAAATAGGAACAACAGAGGTGCTAGAAGATTCTGTAAATCAGAAGATGAACTGCTGGGAGGTAGAGCAAGGAAAAGAGGTTAATGATCAACGAAATGGTCTGAGGAAAGAAAAACAGCCCACGAAGATATGATGAAAATCGTATGGAATACCAAAAAAAAAAAACGAGTTTAAAAGTAACGCGTGATCCATCAAGGCTCATACGCGAATTATCTATATACGTAAAGCTCAGAAGAATTAGCTGAACATGACTTTGGGCATCTGCCATACTCCACTGAGCAATAATTGGCAAACTTAGTACACAACAAAACATCATTAAACCCTCGACAGTTTACATAAAAAGAACTGAAATGACCAACGGCTGTCGAAAACAAAGTAGAAACATTCATTTACCTCGTCGTCCTGCGTGCTTTCCATTGGACTTTTGAGAGCTTCAGTAACGTGTATGCCCTGCATGAGAGTTATCACTGCCTGACGCCTAGGTGGAAAGCTTCGTATAAGTTTACGGAGGTCACCCTGTTGTGCCTGTTCCCATTATTCAATGAGAGCCCATGAGAGATCTTTGAGAGTTTGTGATGGGACAGGACGACCGCGAACACGTTTGTCAAGCATGTCCTACATGTGCACGATGGGGTTTAGGTCGGGACTCACCACCGGCCATTCCATTACTTCAATGTCCAGACTTTGCAGGACATCCCTATTGACGCCCTGCCATTAGAAGGAATTCAGGGTCACCACCAAATGCAGCAGTCACCATTTCCTAGACAACATCTGTCAAGTACAGCTCGCCACATGAATACCACTCTCACCTTGCGCCAGAGGATATCTGGGCTTCGTGGATAATACGTTTCGCCTGTGACGAAGTTGCCAGTTGACATGGGAACGGCAGAACTGAAGAGGAGCTGCAAGATGATGCGTCAGGCGGGGTGCTCGAACAGGACGACTGGGTCGTAAGGTCCTTTCTCGTAACCTGTTCATTACAGTCTGATCGGGAACAGCGGCTGCAGTGGGCTTTCCGAGATCGCCTTGCAGTGCTCTGGCGGTATTCATACGACGCCGCAATGCACAGATGGCCAGATATCGGTCCTCATGTCGGGTTATAATCCGTCCAACTGGCCTTGTATGCTGACCTATCTCCCAGCAGCGTGTCCACGACCGAAGGTTGGGGTTGGGTTCTTTGGGGGAAGAGACCAGACAGCGAGGTCATCGGTCTCATCGGATTAGGGAAGGATCGGGAAGGAAGTCGGCCGTGCTCTTTCAGAGGAACCATCCCGGCATTTGCCTGTAGCGATTTAGGGAAATCACGGAAAACCTAAATCAGGATGACCAGATGCGGAATTGAATCGTCGTCCTCCCGAATGCGAGTCCAGTGGGCTAGCCACTGCGCCACCTCGCTCGGTCACGACCTATGGATGACACATGGAGAAGCACTGGCATCTGCAAGCAACACGACCGAAAGTCCATCAAAAAAATGTTCAAATGTCTGTGAAATCTTATAGGACAACTGCTAAGGTCATCAGTGCCTAAGCTTACACACTACTTAACCTAAATTATCCTAAGGACACACACACACACACACACACACACACACACACACACACACACACACACACACACACACACACACACACACACACACGCCCGAGGGAGGACTCGAACCTCCACCGGGACCAGCCGCACAGTCCATGACTGCAGCGCCCCAGACCGCTCGGCTAATCCCGCGCGGCGACGAAAGTCCATCCTGTTTGGATCAAACAGATCGCCCTTGGAACTTGCAAGTGTACTGAGATGTCGCACTGTATGTGCTGGTTGAATACAACGTCCACGAATGACAACTGTCATCTGTGTCCCTCACTAGAAAACAATGGGACCCTGGTACTCACTTCCCTCTGAGGGGTAACCTGACACTGCAATGCATAACACAGCCAGCAGGTAGGGAATGATTTTAATTGTTGCCTACAGTGAAAGCGAAGATCGCAAGCCGTGAAATAAAGCCATATCAAAATAGATTTAATATACCGGACGTCGATACATGTGTTCCATGATTCACTTTAAGTCATAAAAATCATTTTATGCACGTACGGTCAGCATCTTCTCTTAAACCTCGGAACCGATTTCAGTCAAACTTTGTACACAAATCGTTGAAAGAAGCACTGCGGAGGTAAAAACCAACCTCCCATAGGAGTGAGGAAGAGAAGGGGGAGGCACAGAAGCTTAACTCGGGAATATCTGAAGTAATTTCAATCAAATTTTGTAATACAGGACTCATTATTTGTGTAAACGTACTGGGGTGGTTAAGAACCCTACACATAGGGGTGGTAGGTGGGGATGAGGAGGCGACACATGTAAAAAACCATCTGTTGGTATTTACTTCCTGTATTTAGCTGACTTGGGATTGTTTAAAAGCACGAACCGCAATCTGTCTCTCATTCGCTTTGCTCCGTGTGTCAATATGGATGCGAGAATGAGCTCTGCAGATAGCCATTAATAAAATCATGTCAGCGTGCTTCGGGGCCAAATATCTTACCACACTGCCGACAACCACAGATGCATTTAATCTACTCTGTGCAGTCGCATGGAGTAAAAACAGAGATTTAGAAAGTTGCCAGCGACAGTTCTTTTTCTCGAAACAATGACCAGTAGTTGTTGTCAATATGTTTCAAACGAAACGAATCGAAAATCTATCAGTCAAGTCCAATGGAAAAGAAATAAAGTCAAACTACAGCGAAGATGTGAAACCTATAAGTATGAAATGTATGTGACACATGCGTACACCGGTGAAGCCGCATACAAATGGCTAGTTCGTAGCAGTAGTACGAGTCTGCCTCATAACTTTCATTTTCGCAGATTTTCAGATTTTCTTTTGAGATCTGGATGATCTCAATATTGGACAGAGCAAGCAGGCACTGGACAGTCGCTAGACACGCTGATAGAGTAAGCGCCAAGAGGGGGTGCAGGTGCGCGCGGTCAGAGACCAGCCGGCGATTACGTAAGCAGCGCAGCGCAGCGCGCGGGCAGGGCCTTGGCGGTGGCCTTGGGCGGCACTAGACTGTCCCGCCACAGAGAGCGGCCTGTGGCCAAAGGATGACCGCGCGGGTCTGGCCGCGCCGACCGTTAAGGCGGGAAGCCGGGGCAGGAGGCGGAAAGGCAGCACACGCTTTCTTATCTCGCCGCCGTCACGCTCTTGCCCTTGCTGAATAGGCCACCTGTCAGTTCCTGTCGCTCTTTACACGTGCCAGAGTACTGGGGAGACTGATTTACTGGCCACTGGAAGCGCTATCGTTTAACAAAAAACCTGAGTCAGCTATATAAAAAATTGGGGTAGAATAATAACCGCTACCAGTCACAACTGAAGGTGATTTTATTTTACACACGACCGGTTTCAGGCTTCCGCTCGTCTTCAGGTAGTTGACATTCATGTACGTGTTTTCATATTGTATGTTGGAGATCACTGTTTAAATCAATAACAAAATAATGTAATGATGGCAAATAAGCACAAATGAAACATTTGGAAGCGGTTAACCAACATGGCTGTAAAAAGAATATTATAGCACTTACCATATAGCTGGGATATCCATACCGTTTTCACCTTACATTGATTCATTCTTTTACAAAAATACTTCTTTTTTTTACGCGTTACTTGTATATTAGTCGTCATGTGTTACATGTAATGTCGAAACAATTTGGATACACTAGCTATATGTAAGTACTGTAATATATTACAACAGATGTCGCTTAGTCATCCCGGAACTTTCATTTGTATCCAATTAGTCATCATCAGACTATTTGATATGAACAGTGATCTCAAACAATGAGTATGGAAACATGTGCATAATGTAAACACCCGAAGATCAGTAGTAGCCCAAAATCGATCGCGTGTTAAATAAAGTCACCTCCTATTGTGACTGGTAGTCATTATTCTGCACGCTATAAAGAAACAGTCACACAGTTCAACTGTGTTCATTATGGATAAAACACCTCAAAAAATTGCAACCAGTCTTAAATTTAAATAACATGCACCAAAATGTTTCAAAATGAGAAAATCGAGTCTGATACGCGTTTCAGATGCTTGTCTGTGGACGCCACGTATTACATACTGTCTATTACTGGAATACCACACGACTTATTAAAGAATAATCCAGAAAATGTACTAACAGTCCAAAATTACCAGTCACGGGGATAAGGAAAATAACAACAAATTTAGTGTTATGAGAAGAACGCAGTTTGCCTCCGATACTTTTTAATATCTATGTTAATGACAATGCCTGAAAGAAATAATTTTACATCCGCAACCATAACCTGCGGAATTCTCTGACCACTGTATACCTTGCTGATGACAAATAACTAACAGCTAACAGTCAGAACACCATTCAAAAACCCAAAACAGAGTAATAGCTTTTAAAGCCTGAGATCCGGTATCAAGCAAAATTGTAATAAACAACAAGAAAACAGTTACTCTATTCAATTTCTTCGAATACGTCTTCATCTTCACATACGAAATCATACTAAAAATGAATTATATTAAGGGAGCCATGTACAGGACACTAAATAAAATGGTAAGGAAAGAAACACTAATAATGTTCTACAAAACAATGATAATACCATCTACACTACTGGCCATTAAAATTGCTACACCACGAAGATGACGTGCTACAGACGCCAAATTTAACCGACAGGAAGAAGATACTGTGATACGCAAATGATTAGCTTTTCAGAGCATTCACACAAGGTTGGCGCCGGTGGCGACACCTACATCGTGCTAACATGAGGAAAGTTTCCAACCGATTTCTCATACACAAACAGCAGTTGACCGGCGTTGCCTGGTGAAACGTCGTTGTGATGCCTCGTGTAAGGAGGACAAATGAGTACCATCACGTTTCCGACTTTGATAAAAGTCGGATTGTAGCCTATTGCGATTGCGGTTTATCGTATCGCGACAGTGCTGCTGGCGTTGGTCGAGATCCAATGACTGTTAGCAGAATATGGAATCGGTGGGTTCAGGAGGGTAATACGGAACGCCGTGCTGGATCCCAACGGCCTCGAATCACTAGCAGTCGAGGTGACAGGCATCTTACCCGCATGGCTGTAACGGATCATGCAGCCACGTCTCGATCCCAGAGTCAACAGATGGAGACGTTTGCAAGACAACAACCATCTGCACGAACAGCATGGACTATCAGCTCGGAGACCATGGCTGCGGTTACCCTTGACGCTGCATCACATACAGGAGCGCCTGCGATGGTGTACTCAACGACGAACCTGGGTGCACGAATGGCAAAACGTCATTTTTTCGGATGAATCCAGGTTATGTTTACAGCATCATGATGGTCGCATCCGTGTTTGGCGACATCGCGGTGAACGCACATTGGAAGCGTGTACTCGTCATCTCCATACTGGCGTGTCACCCGGCGTGATGGTATGGGTGCCATTGGTTACACGTCTCGGTCACCTCGTGTTCGCATTGACGGCACTTTGAACAGTAGACGTTACTTTCAGATGTGTTACGACCCGTGGCTCTACCCTTCATTCGATCCCTGTGAAACCCTACATTTCAACAGGATAATGCACGACCACATGTTGCAGGTCCTGTACGGGCCTTTCTGGATACAGAAAATGTTCGACTGCTGCCCTCGCCAGCACATTCTCCAGATCTCTCACCAACTGAAAACGTCTGGTCAATGGTGGCCGAGCAACTGGCTCGTCACAATACGCCAGTCACTACTCTTGATGAACTGTGGTATCGTGTTGAAGCTGCATGGGCAGCTGTACCTGTACACGCCATCCAAGCTCTGTTTGACTCAATGCCCAGGCGCATCAAGGCCGTTATTACGGCCAGAGGTGGTTGCTCTGGGTACTGATTTCTCAGGATCTATGCACCCAAATTGCTTGAAAATGGAGTCACATGTCAGTTCTAGTATAATATATTTGTCCAATGAATACCCATTTATCATCTGCATTTCTTCTTGGTATAGCAATTTTAATGCCCAGTAATGTATACTTTATGACAGTGAGACTTGAACAAAACAACTGGAAATGAAGAATACAAGCTGCAGAAACAAAGTTTTTATGTAAAGCAGCTGGCCACAGACTATCGGCAAATACAAGTACAACAATCAGACAAGAACTAGGACTTAATAGCATAAATGACCAGATTAAGGATTATGGAAATAAAGGGAGAGATCACATCATAGTATTGAACGCAGATTAAAGTCTGAAATCAGTACTTTTAAAGTTATACCTTCAATACCTATATGTGTCACAAATCAGAGGAGCGGCAGCTGATCGTCCAGTGTATTTTATTATAGATGAAACTTTCACAGGCAAAAAGATAAGTACTGAATATTTTGGTTGGAACCCTGAATGCAATAGCATAACCTTTCTGTTAAACTCCTTTTTTGAGGAAACATCAAATGCCAATACGATCCAAAGTATCGATAACACACTTTTTTGTGTTACGGCCTGGTTGTGTAAAATGTTATAGAGTATGGCTCGTGGGAACATATTACTTGCATGTAACTTATGGTAACAAAGTACGTGGCCTGCATCGAGTATGACTGAACACTCATACGCCCTTACCCCATCCTGGATCTACTTCTATATACCGCAGGCTACCTTACAGTGTGTGATGGAGAGTACTTCTAGCACCATGATCCCCCATCCCTGTTCCAATCGTGAACGGTGTGTGGGAAGAATGGATGCGGGTTAGCCTCCACATGAGCTCTAATTTCTCGCATTGGATGCGGGTTAGCCTCCACATGAGCTCTAATTTCTCGCATTTTCTCGTCGTGGTCATTTCGCTAGACGTATGTGGGAGAAAGTACTGTGAATCTGTCAAACTAGTGTTCCGTAAGCCACTTCTCTCCTGGATGAATTACAGTTACAGTTCCTTAAGATTCTTGAAATGAATCTCAGCCTAGCATCGGTTTTTCCTAAAATTTGTTTATGTGATCATTCGACTTTAAGTCGGTCTGGATGGATACTCCTAAGTATTTCGCGGTAGTTAATGTTCCTAATGATTTGTCGCCAATAGCGCGAAGTAGTGGATTTGATTTCTTTCCGTATTTATGCACACTGCGTTACCTTAATTTACGTTCAACTGCCAGTTCCTGCACCAATTAGCAGTACTTTACAGGTCTTCCTGAAATCTGTTATAGTCTTCTAGCAGCGATAGCTTCTTACAGGCAACTGCACCACAGCGGAAATCCTCGTGGATCTTGCGACGTTAACCACTACCTCGTTCATACGCTACAAACCAGAACATTATGACCGCCTACCTGAAAGCCGATAAGCCCGTCCATTTAGGCACAGGTAACAGCGGCGACGCGTCATGGCATGAAAGCAATGAGGCCTTGATAGATCGCTGGAAGGAGCTGGCACCACCACTGCACACCCAAGTCACCTAATTCCCGTAAATTCCGGGAAGGGGGGCCGATAAGCTCTGACGCCACGTTCAATCACATCCCGGGTGTGTTCGATCGGGTTCAGATCTGGTGAGTTGGGTGGCCAGCACATCCAATGGAACTCGCCACTGTGTTCCTCGAATCACTCCGTCAAACTCCTGTTGTGAAATGGCGCATTATCTTGTTGAAAAATGCTACTGCCGTCGGGAAGCATGATTGTCACGAAGGGGTGAACGTGTGTGTGTGTGTGTGTGTGTGTGTGTGTGTGTGTGTGTGTGTGTGTGTGTGTGTGTGTGTGTGTGTGTGTGTGTGTGTGTTTGTCCTTAGGATAATTTAGCTTAAGTAGTGTGTAAGCTTAGGGACTGATGACCTTAGCAGTTAAGTCCCATAAGATTTCACACACTTTTTTTTTTGCAACCAGTGGACGATACTCCTTGGCTGTCATGGTACCTTGCACGAGCTCCACTGAACCCGTGGATGCCCGTGTGAATGTTCTCCAGAGCATAAGGGAGTCGCCACCACCTCGTCTCCGTCCCGCAGTACTAGTGTGAAGGATCTGTTTCATTGGAAGGCGGTTGATTCGCGTCCTCCCATTGGTATGATGAAGGTATCTGGTTCATCAGACCATGCAACGTTCTACCACTGCACCAACGTAGAGTGCCGATGTCACGTGCCCACTGCAGTCGCAGTGACAGATGTGGTGGTGTTAACATTTGTACATTCAAGGTTCGTCGGCTGCAGAGGCCCATCGTTGGGAGTGTTCGGCGCACATTGTGTTCAGACACATTTGTATTCTGCCCAACATTGAAGTCTGAGGCTAGTTTCGCCAGTTCGCCGCCTGTCCTGTTTTACCAGTCTGCCCTGCCCTACGACGTCTGACATTTAATGAGGGGTGGCCGTTCAACCTCAATGCCTGACAAGTCGAGCAGTTTCCGAAATGCTCATGTCGAGCCTCCTGACCTCACAATCTGCCCTCGGTAAAATTCAGCTATTTCCCGCGCCTTCCCGGGCAGCACGCTCACTGATACTACATGCACCGCACGTGTTTCTGAAAAGCAATCATTCCTCGCCAGGTGACGCTGCTATCATCTGGGCTGTTTTATACCGATAATAGGTCGGCGATCATAATGTTCTGGTTGATCAGTGTACATGTTGTATAGGCCTACAATAAGAGCCCCTTAACTTCCTGGGTGTGGTCCTAAAATTACAATCGTGAATTTTCTTCCGTTAAGTGCGACGTTTTTGAGTTCTGAGAGCAAGCAAGTCATGAATACTGTCACAAATATGACCCGACACTCAGTAAGCTTGTATTTCGTTTACCCATCATTACAAGGGCTATTACCTGACCACGATAATACTGCACTTGGCCTACCGTGGCCATTATCGGAAACATGTGGCGATGTTACAGTAAACAAGTAAAGTGGTGACCAAAGAAAACGCATCGTGTCGTGAACGATTTCAAGACAGATGTGCGTACGTTACCAAGTTGTTCAGCGTGTTCTCGTGAAATATCGACATAAAAACTCAGGATAAACCGACCGAATCGCCCTCACTCCCACGTGCAGTAATATTGTGGTCGACTAACACTTGCTTGAAAGCTGGAGCGTTAATCTGTAGTAATTTTCCGGTTGTATGCAGATTTTAAGGTAATTTGCCGCCAGATGTAACAAAGACTGAATAACTATTGGTAAACAAGATAGGAAATACGAAATTCACGTCACATAACACTCCTTCCTGATTAAAGCCATGAGAAAACTGGAAAGAAGTGTGTTTTGAGGAAGTACAGTGAAGGAGACGAGAAGGATACGCCTGCAGGTATTGAAAAACGGAAGTTCGAACTAAGCTTAGCTAAAAGCCCTGATGTGGAGGGCGTGGCAACAGTCAAAAATATTTATCGCGAAGATCTTATGCAACTGATGTAGCCATTCCCTATTTAGAAATATTTCCCGAGTGTTCGTAAGTACATAAACCTAGATGTTGGAAGTTATTTGTTTTTACAGTTTTGTGGATGGGTGAAGTGGGTCACTGTGTTCGGTGATCTCTCTCACCAGGTTTTACAGTGCTGGAGTGTATTATTCTAGGTTTGTCATTTAATGACATACATGCATTTCATTCACAATTTTTGCATTTGGAATTTTTTTTCCCGCTTGTCTAAAGGTAACACTTTCTGGCCCTTAAAGAAATGCACTGAGCAACAAAATAATAATGTGCCGTGTATCACCTAAAAACCACCGGGGTTTCACTTGCCACGCAAAACATACTCAGTGCTGAACAGAATTACAACCCAATACGGCAGAAGAGAATTTTTTTTCCTTTTACACGAATGAGGTTAAACAGCCATCCCTACTTTGTAACTGAGGACAAACACAGACCATCAGAGAAGAATTCCCCGTAAGATATGTACAGGTAGAAAAGAAGAATTCTTGCTGGCGACTCCAGAGTCGACAGGTTAGATAAATGCTCTAGATATTTGTTTATAAGATTTTATATTGTAAATATAATGCTCTAATACACTCTACGTATTTTTTCTCACTGTTTAAGAAAGTCATAAGATGAATAAATGAATTAATTACTATGTTAGACTTTTACTTTGTTTGCACATCGCACGAAACTTAATTTTTTAATTATAAACAGAAAACACAATATTGTGGATGTTCTACAATGTTAATTTACTTCGTTGACGGTGTGTCTGTTCACAAGGCCATCATTAGACTTGATCTGATTTTCTTCGTACCTGTTGTTCACCAGTATTGCCACCCTCTTTGACGACGATATTCAAAGTCTGATGATGGCTTTGTAAGCCGAAAATCGATTAACGAAATAAATTAATATTTTAGAACATCCACGATAATGTCTTCTAATTACGAAGTTGTGCTGTCACGAAGCGACGGAAGAACCGATTGAATTTTCTAGGTACTTCTGAGGGCTCTGAGCACTATGGGACTTAACATCTATGGTCATCAGTCCCCTAGAATTTAGAACTACTTAAACCTAACTAACCTAAGGACATCACACAACACCCAGTCATCACGAGGCAGAGAAAATGCCTGACCCCGCCGGGAATCGAACCCGGGAACCCTGGCCCGGGAAGCGAGAACGCTACAACACGACCACGAGCTGCGAACTGGTACTTCTGAGCGATCATAAACCGCACATAACTTCGTTGCGCCACATGCACAAGTAGTATCGTAATGGCGCTCTAGCTATGAGAATGGAATGACAATGAAGGAAATTGTGACGGCAGCAGTCTCTAGTCATCTAGACAACGTGGAATGTGCTATGAAGAAAATCGAGCAAACATCTTGTCTCGCAGCT
Source organism: Schistocerca nitens (assembly GCF_023898315.1). Taxonomy (NCBI): domain Eukaryota; kingdom Metazoa; phylum Arthropoda; class Insecta; order Orthoptera; family Acrididae; genus Schistocerca; species Schistocerca nitens. Next base: position 450,504,750 of record NC_064619.1, read on the forward strand.
AGGAATTATACGGAGGATGTCGAAAGAAGTTGCGTAAGCTGAGCTACACAAATTACCTGATGCAACGCCACAAGTATATTAAGGCGTTAGGTCTCGACAGAATAACACTGAGTAGCACCCAGAAAAATCTAAAGTACGATGCAGTTTTCTGGTGCCAGAATCCGAACACGTCACTATCATCATCAACAACATTCATTGTCACAAGGACTATTTACAGAGGGTAAACGATAAATGAATACGACGTACCACAGTGGTGTAGGGATAGTCGAGACTAACAGTATAATAGGACACTGGTCGTCTATCAAGCCGGGAAACACTCACATTGGCCTACGCAAGCCGCTAAGTTACAGCGCATGCGCGCCGCATGATATTTTGTGAATTTTAAAAGCATAAAATTAACAGTTCAATTGTTTTGTTTGTCTGGCCTTCTTACTAAAGGACTATAGTGCTTGTAAGGCTTACGTTTATATTGAATTGGAAACTAAATTATTCTTTGTATAACATGTTCGCAAGTCTTTTCCTTTCATTACCCTGACAGTAAATGTCCACTTACTAATGTTAACGAAAGCCAGTGGCATAAGAGGCCGAGAGGATATTAAAAATCTCGCATGGTGCGCAAACACTGTAGTTTAGAAACTTCAGATGGCTTTTGTGGGCCAATTTGAAATTGTTCCACGGCTTGGTAGACGACGAGTGTCTTCTAGAATTATTCTTCGTCGGGTTTGCACTGCAAATCTACGAAGTTTCTTGTACATTAATTATCTGAGGCAAATTATTTATAAAAACTGTACAAAATAAGTTCTGCGTAATTGCGTGAACAAAAAAAATTTAAGCAGGTAGTAGATTTTTCGCATTACAATGACCTCTTTAACAATACACTGTAGATATTAAATCGCCTAGAATTTATCAAATGTGTCAATGCTATCACATCTCTAATACTGCTATCCTAAGTAACCAAAACTGACTTAAACAGCGTACACAATATGAAATGTCAAAAATGTAAGTGATAATACAACCGATATACACGCAAATACGCCATTATAACTTAGCCTTTGAAACAGCAACCTACAGACATCAAAAGACTCATGAGGAGGGGGGAGAAAAATCGACTTTAGAAGCAGTTCGAAGAAGAACGTAAAATCTTACAGAAGGCAACAACGGGACATATTCAACGAGCATGATCACAAAAGCTTGCAGACATAAACATAAAACGTAAATATCGTTCACTAGAAAGCAATGTGTTACTTACCAATAATATTTCCATCTGAATATTAAAGGACGTCTTCAATTCTGCAGTAATAACTGTGGAGTAAATATTTATTACGTCTCACACTCAATCCTGCAATACACATGTCGTGAAAAAAAAAAGAATAAAAAAAGCATTCTGCACTTTTGAGATGTCTTGTTGTGAACCATACATGTCCAGTATACATGGGGTATTAAATGCGTACCTTAAAAGCCAGGAGCACTTATTCATCTTTGCTACTGCAAATGACACCTCTTCTACTGAAGAAGGGCTCATCATTCTTATGATATGCATTTAAAAAAAATTTAGAACCCCTGTTGATGGACGTATGTTCCTTATATTTGTCCCTACGATCACGCCTCAAAATATGGAATACTTTTTTATATGTAGTCTGTGGTTGACGCAGATCACAATGCTAATTCTCACTGGATCAGAGATAAACACTCGTCATATTTCTTACACACTTACGGTATACATATTACCACCACCACTAAGTTTTAAATATAGACAGAACGTTTGTCTTAAGTAAAGAATTTGCGTTTGGACGGGCCGTCAAATTCAAAAGTGGAAGCCAGTCAGCTGTACATTGTAGCTGTCATGTCAGAAGGAACATTGGTTGCCACACAATAGCATGACAAAGGCGAGCTCCAGTTCTGCTCTGCAGCACAAGCCAGTACGTCATCTGGCAGAACTTGTTTTGTGAGCTGTGCGACGGGTTTCTCAAATGGAACTGTATTCCATCGGACTTCAGGTTGCTAAGCTCGGAAATAGTTGAAACCTTATTGTATCTATAGTCTACGTAGCCAATAAATAATATCTAGAGACAATGAGCTGCAACGTATGAAAACCGAAAGCTGTTAATTTCTACGTAATAATCTACAGCATCACCCCCCCCCCCCCCCCAGACAAGACATCGTCCTTATTCGAAGCGATAAAGTACTAAACCGACGGAGTAAAACCTTCAAGAGACCAGCTATGAAAAACTGGATAATTACTAGCAACAGGTATTAACATCTCTGACAAAACTACGTGTAAAATAACATCTTTGAGCGAGTGTCCTTGCAGTCGTCATGTACACCAACTTATCAGAAGTACTTCGGACACATCTTTGTAATGCCGAATTGACCACTAGATGTCACTGGAGGCGAACTCGCCAGTATAAAAGAAGGCAGAGATTATTGTGCTTTCAGCGGAGAAGGCAGAAACAGCAGCGTTTGTGAGGCAATAGTTTGTGCACAGTAACATCCCTGAAATGGACTGGCCTATCCAGAATTCCGACGTGAACCCAATGGAATATCTGTAGGATGAATTAGAACGACCACCTCATTCCAGACCCCAGCGTCCAAGAAAACACCCTCTTCATGTTTCTTCTCTTGCGGAAGAATTGGCCGGCACTTCTCCACAGTCACCCAGTCATAAACGCGAAGGGCGGACACACCCCACATTAGTGTCCACTAACAGGTATTCGGACACTTTTGATCGGATAGCGTACAGTCAATCAGTCGACGCAAAGAGCCTCATAAAGATCTCCCTCTGACTGCGGTATGTAGCTTATGCGAATCCATCTCGCCCCTGCGTGTTATCGAATGTAACCTTCACGACTCACATTCCGTAAGGTCGTCTTCTAGGTCTTACGTCATGGAGACCATGTAAGAAGCACCTGAGTCCACCTTGCATCCATCAGCCCAGCTACATGCTCTGCCCCCACCACTTAATTTTCATTTTTGCGTTACTGTTCTAATTACACCTAACATATCAGTTTGTTGACCGATCCATTTGTTTCTTCTCCTTTCTCCTCTAGCAACTGTCATTACCCATCCCAATTCTGATCGCTGAGCAACCCCACATTCTTTTCATTAATGCCTATGTCTCACCGCCGTAAGTTAGAACTGTTATACACATTGATCGTAAAATTCCTACTTCAGACCCATTGCCCTTTAGTTTCTAAAACTGTAGTGTACCAAAGCACGCTAAACCACTTTCATTCTTCTATTTATTTCTTTTCCCGTCCATCCAGTTGTTTTCAGCTGTCGTTAATACAAAATTCCACCAACTAGTTCTATGATTTTATTATTAATTTGTGTAACTTTGTTTTTCATATTATTTTTTCTTACTTTAATTAACATGCAGACCAGATCAGTTACTGTTTGTTCAAGTCAGATCTATACCAGATAGGCCTGGCCGTTAGCTATAGCACCGCGCAACGTACACTGCGAACGCGAATTATCTTCATTCCCCAGCTCCCACTGCACTCTGACGTACCTGCACCTCGTAGAATGAACGATTAAAATGTGCTGACAGAATCGTAGCAAACAAATACATTCCAATATGAACTGGAACTGGTCAGAAACGAGGAATAGCGTTGCCCATAAGGAATATGAGACTCTCATAAGACCTGGTACAAGGCCAGCCGACAAGGAATTACAGCGCCGTGCTTGAAAAGCAATTGATAGGATTCGTACGGGCCACGGAATCTGCGCAGAAAGCCTCAAGCTATTGGCTAATGGCTTCATCTTCTCAATGTGATTGTGCCAATTAGACCATCAAAAACATTGTAACAAGCTTAGCAGACGAGCCTACCTTGGAAACTAGAAGATTTCTTTCAAGTGACAGAGGCAGCTATTGACTGGATTGAAAATTCAGATTTTAATTTGTTGATTTAGTGTTTTAGTTCATTTTTTTAATAATGTCATTCATGTATGACAGTTGCACTTCAGTTTGTATTGCAGTAGGTCTGGCTGGTACGACACAAACTGGACTAACCACTTAAAACAAGTTGTACGAGAAGCAGTATGCCAGGTAGAGATTAACTGGAGGACTCATAAGAAAGTGTAAGTGACTCATTTCCGATGCAGTTTGTAAATTGAGTGACCAAAAGCCACGAAAAGGCTTGTTCCGTTTGAAGATCTTTTGTGTATAATGCCCGAAGACGCATAGTTCCCAGCATATCGAATATAACACTATAATTAGAATTACATAGTAGATCTTAAATATCAAACAGGCAGTGTTTCCACACGCGTAAAACGCCGCACAGGAAGACCACAAGTGTTTGACAAATGCAGAATTATATGGGGTGATTGAGGAGCTTCTGTGACTCAGACGGACGTAGATTTGAATGTGGGGCGTCACGAACCCATTCTTACAAGGAATATACGGAGACTGATGCATCGCGTAGGCTTCATCAGCTTACGATTAACTCTCGTCACAGTGCCTTCCTATGGCTTTTTGCAACTCAGTTTAACATCCTAGTTCGACAAATTCTTTACAAAAGCTCGAGACAGTAGATGCTGCTCTGACAACAATGGCAACGGAAACGTTGTACACTACGACGATGTTTACTGTTGAACGTTCCGAGAGCGGAAGTTACTAAAAGTATCGGGAAACCTATTTCGTCTCGCATACATTCCAGAAAGTGACGCATAGGGAAAAACCGGCGGAATTCGACCATATATGGAATCAAACCCAAAACTGTTCTTCTCGCGCAGCATTTGCGAGTGAAATTGGAAGGAGTAGTAGTGATGTAAGAAGTAACCCTCGCCACTAGCCCTAATGTTGCTTGGTGGAGTGTAGACATAAATGTATATCATTGTTTTTGTTGTGTTTCCAGTTCGAATACTGATTTAATGCAGCTCTTTCACGCTTTCTATCCTGTATAAGCCTTTCTGTAGACTCCCCCTTCCTCCCAACAAACACACACACACACACACACACACACACACACACACACACACACACACACAAACTTCCGGTGATCACCAAATTGACGATTCCTTGATATTTCAGGGCGTACTCGTCTACTGATCCCTGTTTTAGTCAATCAGTGGCATAAACTCCCCATTTGCATTCAGGACCTTTTCATTTCTATCTGATCTATCCAGCTAATCTCGTCCAAATTCCCATCTCTTAAAGACACAATCAATTTCGCTGAAGTATTCTTCCAAGTTCTTGACCGTCTCTGACAGAACTACAGTACCATCGCCAAAGTTCAATGTTTTAATTTTTTCTTCGCTGCAAGGACTGATAACTAAGCACGGTTACTAATCATGGATTATCTCGGCCAAGTCACCGACGCCAAGAATATTGGAGACAAGGTAATAGGTGTTGCGATCCGGAGTCCGTGGAAACAAATCAAGGTCCCAGTCATTTGGATTTGGTCTGAGTTGATGGAGCGCAATGAAGTACTGAAGAGCAGGCGGGCCCCTTTGTGAGATGCAAAGTGGCCTGTGACGTTACCGCCCTCCGCCTGGCCTTGTCCTGCTACACGGCCACAATACGACCTTCACCTCGCCCCGGTCACGTCTACACTCGGCTCGGCGGCAGTTGGTACACGCTCCAGGACACTCCCAAGTATATTTTCACTTTCATTTTTCGACGTGAAACGTCTCACTTCAGCTACTTCAAAGGCGAGAGGGAGGACGGGGAATATGTCCCAAAGGAAACTGTTGGCGACACGAAAAATAACGAGTGTTTCAAAAAGAATATCGGCACTTTAATGCCATATAAGTGTACTAACTTCGGGTTATACTGAAAAAATGTACAAGAAGAAGTTGTTCCATGAATATGTTGTACACATGCTCACTGTGAGTACGATTTGTAGGAAGTCACATATTCAAAAAGGTCTTGGGCATAACAAATACCGAGCGAGGTGGCGCAGTGGTTAGACACTGCACTCGCATTCGGGAGTACGATCCTAAATCACTCCAGGCAAATGCCGGGATGGTTCCTCTGAAAGGACACGGCTGACTTCCTTTCCCATCCTTCCCTAATACGATGAGACCGATGACCTCGCTGTCTGGTCTCCTTCCCCAAAACAATCCAACCCCCCCCCCCCCCATAACAAATCAGCAAGTCTACAAATATGACAAGTTTCAATCATATTCCTGAGGTCAGGAAGCTTAACTGGAACCACATGCGAAGACATGCGAAATCTTTTGTAACTCCTCCTCCCCCCCCCCCCTCCCTCAAGGAAAAAGAAAAAACAAGCGTGATCTAAAATTGGGTGATTGTGGAGACCACAGTAAACAAAGCGGTCCTTTGAGACCTTCCGACGGTTGAGAAAAACGTCTCTCGATCAATCCCCATACCCACTGAATACTTGGGAAGCATGCATACGGAGTGATTTGAAATGGAACTGACAATCTAATCGTAAGAAAGACATACGCCAGTCACAGTGAACTCATCCGACCATCACAGAATGAAAGTGTGAGGGAGAAGGTGAGAGTGGCCACTGGTGTTTTAACAGCAAGTGCTGTGAGTGAATGGAACAATTTGTTTGCAAAAAGAGACAGCACATACTATCGACATTTACACTGTTGTCCAGAATCTTCAGTGCAATACAGAAACGGGGGCAAGTAATCAAACGAAACGCAACTTCTCTGCAAAGAATACCGGCGACCAGAAGTCATTTCTACGAAAACATTCCCGAAAAGCGTTATAACTATTGTTCAATTTACACTATATATCTCGCGAAACGCTCGTTAAATTAGAGACACAGATGACTACCAACGGTCTTTCTTCCCGCGAACCACGTGCGAATGGAGCAAGAAATGGGGTAAATTGACTAATGCACATCAAGACGAAGTAAGCTTCTCCAAACAGAATAAGGCTGCTCGAAGAGTATAGGAACAGATAGTTTGTTGATTGCTGACAATTAGGAATTGATAAACAGGTGTGTGTGTGTGTGGGGGGGGGGGGGGGGAAGTGATATTTTGGATGAATACGACGGTCAGTCAACGGAAAAAAAATGAAGTTACGTCATTAATTTTTTGTCTGCTTCCATGGTTCTCGGGTGTATTGCCGCATCCGATGGTCGAAAGTCCACGATATTTCTACCGACAACCGTTCCATCAACATTGCTGCTGATGATATGAGCAACAATATTGAACATCTTATAGCACAGTGGTTATGTGGCGCAGCCGCTTCCAGTGTGGCCAGCCAAATCTGAATGCTAAGATCGAAATGTCTGTCCGTCTCTAAGTGAAGAATCGGGAATGGCAAGAGATGTGGAGGCCCTGACGCTTGTGGGCGATAGTGGAAAACTGAAGTGAGTCGTGGATCAGTTTTCAGCACCCTGAAAGACATTTTGATCGTGGCAAAGGACAATACCTCCTTTGTTTCACCACTATTTAAATCCACTGAAAAACCTGGCGAACTGAGCTATCAGTGGAAACGCGTGGATTGACTACCGTTGGAAAGGGCGGAGGCTCAACCATCTTTGGGCAACGTGATTTCTTTTCGTCATAGTGTACTAAGGTATTACGATCGTAAGGAGCTGTCACACTCGCATACTACCAGAATCTCTTGGCGAGGTTACGGGAGGCTATCAGAACCAAACACAGCGGAAAATTCTCGAAGGGAAGATTTTGCACAGCACTGAGCTCATTCTGAAGAAAAAAAAAGTTCAAATGGCAATGGGCACTATGGGACTTAACATCTGAGGTTATCAGACCCCTAGAACTTAGAACTACTTACACCTAACTAACCTAAGGACATAACACACATCCATGCCCGAGGCAGGATTCGAACCTGCGACCGTAGCAGTCACGCGATTACGGACTGAAGCGCCTAGAACCCTCGGCCACCCCGGCCGGCCTCACTGTGCACAGGACAGCACACATGATGCTCCTTTCGGTGTCAAATCTTGGCTCGTCCTTCGTATTCTCCTGGCATGGTACCTAGCGATTATTTCCTAGTTCTTCGGATGAAGAAACCACTCCCTCGTGAGAATTTACGGCAAGCCGAAGAGGTGGTTTTCGTGGTGATGTGTTTCCTTGACGAGAAAAATTGCAGAATTCTACAACCGAGGTCTCTGTCAAGTCATCCATCGTTGGAGAAATTGTGTCGCATTGACGTGTGAACGTACAGAGAAAGACCAAGTTTCAAGTTGACAGCTTTACTTTTTCGAGGTGATAATTGAAACTTTACGATGTTCCTGATATGGTAGAAACAGACGCGAGGCTGACCCATGACAGTGGGCGTTGTTTTCGAGGCATCTGAATGAATAGGTGCGGCGGGTAGCCGGCTAGCTGTGGTCGCCAGTGCCTGTGGCGACTTGGCCGCCTCCCGCTTCCGGCAGCGGGGCTGAGCGGAGGAGAGCGCGTGGGCGCGTTCCGTGTCCCACGTCTGGCGTCTGGCGCCAGGCCCGGCCGCGGGGCGGCGTTGCCAGCCAGGACCCCCTCTGTCCTGTCCCCGTCTCTGGCCGAGGAATCCACGCGGCGACAAATTTCGAACACACTGTGGTCGATGCTTAAGGCCAGTCCTACAAGTGCCGTTTCCTGCTCGAATTCGCTCACATCGTATAAGTATTCAGAACTAACACTGTAAAATGTAAACTTACACGGCCGGAATTGTCGCAGTTAATAAAATATTCCGGGCTGTTATGCTGTCGTCGAAGGGATTCCACTTTAGAACCCGACGTTTCATTCCCATCCGCGGAGGACATTTTCAAGGGGGATCGTAGCTTATTTGAACGTCCGATTCACACTCTGACTCGTTACTGACTACAGCTAAGTTCCGCTTCGGCGAGCTACCGTGCAGTGGCGTGACGTCACATGTTTTGAATACGCGGGCGCAATTGGACGTTGTCGACTGCCGTCGTCCGCTGTTACTATCACCGCATTGTGGAAGGCTGGTACACATCTTCAGCACCGGAATCCAGATTCCTGGGGCGTTTCACAATCTCTATGGCCTCTCTGTATAGTCTTTCGTGGTATCCGCTTGTGCCTGTCAGTACTTGAGTCCAATCGAAATGAATGTGGTGGTATCCTGGCTGTCAAGCATGTTCCGTAATAGCCGATCTGCCAGTCTTCCCTTTTCTGCAATTGCCCTTGTGCTCTTTGAGTCGTTTTTTGACAGTTCGTACACGCGTGGGTACTACAAAAAGACCTCAGCTCATATATTTGAGGCACCAAGGAATTGTCACTTACGTAACAGGGGGGACAAATGGTTCAAATGGCCCTGAGCACTATGGGACTTAACACCTGAGGTATTTAGTCCCCTAGAACGTAGAACTACTTAAACCTAACTAACCTAAGGACATTACACACAGCCATGCCCGAGGCAGGATTCGAACCTGCGACCGTAGCAGTCGCGCGATTCCAGACTGAAGCGCCTAGAGCCGCTCGTCCACCGCGGCCGGCCCAACAGGTGGGACATGTCTGGAGTAAAAATTGTGGAGGGAGACCTAGGCTTCAATCTCCTAAGCAGGTTCAGAGGCACACAGTGTGTAGTAGTTCCGCAGATGATAAAACAACACTAAGATGACAAGGGTGGAGAGCTGCATCAACGTCTGACGACGACATCAGTTTCGTTAATTACAATAGGTATGGGAAACCTTTGGTGACCCACGAGCCTTGTCCGCATATCTACTTAAGCTTGCAGGCCGTCTCGTCACGTGACGCGGCAGCACCGCTCCTCACGCAAAGTCACAACTACTGCGTCTGTGGCGTTACTGTTTAACACACCGATATGAATGGCACCCCTTTCCCAGCACGCCACGCCAACAATTAAGACTCAAAACACGCGGTTTGGAGAGTACATTCATTTTATGTTCACTTCATCTTCAGACGTTTAAATTTATTTAAGCGCCATGAACATTGATTGTTTACTTACAAAGTTATAAAATTAAAATTATACAATGCCGTTACTACAGAAACAAAGTTCATGACAGGTAAGTAAACGCAAACATCTGAAAATACGTTGTCAGTAATCTTTAATTATCATGGAAAAATGAACACCTATAAAAGCAGCTGGTTGCAATCACTTAGAACACGGCAGCTGTTTAAACTGGAGCTAATACGTTCATAACGGCAAGGAATTGTTTACTAATGTTAATACGAGAACGTATAGAAAAAGAAAATTTGACAATAAGGTAAGGTTATCCACACGAACTACAACGTCAAAAACTTTAACTGCACAATATGCAGCTACATATTCACTGTGAAAGCTACTGAACAGTGCATGACGGAGGGTATTTTGTATCCGATTTATCTAAATCCCGTCCTGTCCGCGGATTGAGTGAGGGGAAAGATCATCTCTGCGCGCACTTTTAACTTGCCTATCTTATTCCAATCGCTCCAGCGCGATAGATCGCGTAGGGAGTAGAATTTTCGCAGTCATCACCGAATACCGCCTCTCGAAAATTTACAGTACAGCGTTTAGCAAGAGTAACACCGAATTCCTTTCAAACATTTCTGTTTTAAGGTGTCTCAATATTTCTGATACACTTTCGTATGGGTAACACCAACAGCGCGTCTTTGAATTCGTTCGATGCCTGCTGTCATGTTTATTGGAGTAGCAATCCTAATGGTAGAATGGTTCAAATGGCTCTGAGCACTATGGGACTCAACAGCTTAGGTCAGAAGTCCCCTAGAACTTAGAACTACTTAAACCTAACTAACCTAAGGACATCACATACACCCATGCCCGAGGCAGGATTCGAACCTGCGACCGTAGCAGTCCCGCGGTTCCGGACTGCAGCGCCAGAACCACTAGACCACCGCGGCCGGCTCCTAATGGTAGAGCCATGCTTAATCATTAGCCGCGCTAGCGTCTAGTGCCCTGGTTTCTTTATAAATTCACCGCGTAATGACGAGGCCCTGCCTACGTCTTCCATTGCATTCCCTACACTGATTCTACGTGTTCCTCATACACTCCGAGACAAAAAATGACACACCACGGAGCAAAAATTGGATGCAAATTGATATTCGTACACGTGTACTCCTTAATTGTGTTAATGCGTGTTACAGACAGTAAATACCGTTTTGTTTACATGCATATTGGTAGCTATGTAAAAGATTATGACTCGTCGATGTTTGAACAGACACAGCTGTGAAAATTAATAGAAAGCACTTAAAAAAACTACCTGATGAGAAGTGCCTACCAGGGACTAAAAGTCAAAGGTGCGACTTTTTCTGTCGGTGATGCAGCATTTGGACTACATAAACATCTACTAAGGCCTTATGCTTGACCACATTTAACGATGAACAAGCAAATCAACTTTTGATTGCCCCGAGCAAGAATTGCGCAACATACGCTTTTGGTATCCTCAGCAAACGGAGAATATTCGACCATTAAATGTTTAACCACAACTTGCTGACGATATTGTTAAAGACTGCGACATTCTTCATTAGTATGTTATGGAGAGATATGGATACATGGTTGAGGATACAACATCAATTCTAGGGATGGAAGATATTTAAGGAGGGAATATAACAAGTGTTGGCCTCAAAGCAAACAATTTGAGAAACATTCTATGTTAATATTTGGTTTCTAGTGTAGGAAGCCTTTCTTGGCAGATGTCCAAGACATAAGGACATTTCGAAAGGCAAGACGTCGGCAACAGATAATCGGCTGCTTTTGTAGTGGACACAAGCAACCCAAGACAGAACTTTTTCTCTTCTACTATTTTAACACTAGAAGTACGTTGCAAGCATAATAAAACTTTAAAAAACGTGATACTGTTACTGATTTTCCAATAACATTTATTTGCAAACAAATAAAACACGTCACGATTGAAATAAATAACGCATGCAGTGTAAATACTACGTGGACGCTACAGAGTGTGAACAATATTTCTTCCAGAATCTCTGAATCGAATTTCTTCTAGCACATATCTGTGAAAATACGTATTAAATTACCAAAATCATCTCTCTCTTTTCCGTCCGACACATCAAAGTCGCTACGAATTCCCAGGTAAATTTAAGGCCAAGCATTTCTGGTAGGGCCCCGGCCCTTGAATATGTCGAGGGTTTTATTCCGCAAAACACGACATGCTTGGATTAATGATCCGTATTATTGACGTTTGCGACAGAAAAAAACAGTTACTGTGTACATTCACAAAAGCTCAACTCATACTGACCGAAACTGCTCTCGGCGGCATAAAAACCGCTCTGGAAGAAAAAGTGTATAACCGCGAATTTGGTATCGTTCGCCACTAGTTGGGCGGTGACGGTTTAACTACCGTCGGCGCTAGTGGCAACCCACGGTCGCACAACTACTACTGATGGAAAATTTACCGCTAGATTGTTTTTCGCCTTGATGTGCAAGCTCTAATTCACTTTAGTGCATTACTGTTGAAACGGCGGCGAAGGGCAGTTGACCGCGGAGGAGAAATCCGTGGTGCGTGCAACCGGCCTACTGTGAGGTGGTGGATGTAGACTGTTTGACGTCTACGCTGGTGTGCGATGTGGTGGCCACAGTGTGGAGTGTGCCCGCCATATGGCAGAGCTACAGTGGAACGCCAGCTGCGTCTGGGCGGGTCAAGACGGGGCCAAGCGAGGGGAGCAGGGAGAGCAGGGAGAGGAGAAGAGCAGCTGTTGAGGTTGCCCCGCCCTGCCTCTGCCTAGCTCAGACCACACTCCCCTATCCCAGCAGCGAAGCATGCTTCCCGCCAATAGCCCGGCTCTCAATCGGTTCCGCTATCCACATTCTCAGTTCAGCAATTGCAACACTAATGTCGTCCTCACACGGGATGTTTTAAACTGAAACAGGCAAACGTGGTTGGTGCACGCTCTGGAACGTACATCACACGCAACGTGTTCCTCACCCTGATTTGACCGCAGCGCTCTCCAGCGACAGTTGTCGCCTATAAAGGTATAAAGGGTGTCTTAAAAGTCACATATTCCTACAGAAGATAGTATTAGTCAGTGCTAGAACATAAGCTCCAACAATTATTTGACAGGAAACCCATAGCTGTTGAGATACGGGCCAATTTGTTCCCCCATTCTCATCTGTCTGTCAAGCAGTTCTCTCACGGGACGAGGCAGCTAACTTTGACGTGGACGCGAACGGGAAATCCGACCTCACAAGGGCGCGCCGTCGACACACGGAACAAGCCGGTTAACGTGGTTTTTCGCTCTCAGCGCTCTCCAGCGGCCGTTCACGGCTTTATACAGCTCGCAAGCAACACCTTCTTTACGCAAACGGATGCGCGGAAAATAGTTGCATTAACTCTGTTAGCTACTGCCGAAGAAGAGCAGACAAAATCGCGAAGATGATTATGGCCTCCTCGATGGCTTTAACAGCGAATTGTTTGTAGAGGAAAACGACATAATGCTGTACAACTATCTGTGATAAACACTGTTAGAAGTTACTCGTTGACTCAAACTATAATCCCCATTTTCAGTTTTAAATTGAATATAGTTAAGGCAGTGTCCAAATCAGTTTGCGCATGCATAACATCCTTATTCCCAACGTTGCATTGACTACCAACACTCTGAAATAACGTACTTTATCACAGATTTCTAGATCGAGAAACGTTCCGCAATTTCATTCGAATGGAAGAGAATTTTTTGAAGCTGCTCACCTTCACTGAAAAAGATATTTACCTTCAACATGGAAACATGAGCCAGTCCATAAACCCGTAATAGGTATATACATTTTACAGGAAGTTTCGTAATAACAAACGGGCCCAGAGTGGAACTAGTGTCTACTGTCAGACGTAGACCGGCAGTCACATTTTCTCGCCACGAAGAAAACATACCAGTCCTTGGCCTTTGCAACAAAAATTTCTGCAAATACACACATCAAAAAAATTTTTGCTTCACCTCGGTTCCGAGAGTTCCGGAACACGTATAGAAAACTGGATTAAAGATCAACATAAACATCAATTCCGCCATTTATATTGCTCAAAAAACCACACATTGCATGCTGTACCACCATACGAGACCTTCAGAGGTGATGGTCCAGATTGCTCTACACACCAGTACCTCTAATACCCAGTAGCACCTCGTCTTGCATTGAGGCATGCCTGCATTCGTCGTGGCATACTATCCACAAGTTCATCAAGGCACTGTTGGTACAGATTGTCCCGTTCCTCAACGGCAATTCGGCGTAGATCCCTCAGAGTGGTTGGTGGGTCACATCATGGATAAACGGCCCTTTTCAGTCTTTTCGAGGCACATTCGATAGCGTTCATGTCTGGAGAACATGCTGGCTGCTCTAGTCGAGAGATGTCGTTATCCTGAAGGAATTCATTCACAAGATGTGCATGATGGGGGCGCGAATTGTCGTCCATGAAGACGAATACCTCAGCAGTATGCTGCCGATATGATTTCACTATCGGTTGGAGGATGGCATTCACGTATCGTACAGCCCTTATGCGCCTTCCATGACCATCAGTGGCATACGTCGGCCCCACATAGTGCCACCCCAAAACATCAGAGAACCTCCACCTTGCTGCACTCGCTGGACAGTGTGTATGAGGCGTTCAGCCAGACCGGGTTGCCTCCAAGCACGTCTCTGACGATTGTCTGGTTGAAGGCATATGCGACACTCATCGGTGAAGAGAACTTGATGCCAATCCTGAGCAGTCCATTTGGCATGTTGTTGCGCCCATCTGTAACGCGCTGCATGGTGTCGTGCTTGCAAAGATGGACCTCGCCATGGACGTCGGGAGTGAAGTTGCGCATCATCCAGCCTATTGTGCATACTCTGAGACATAACAGGACGTCCTGTGGCTGCACGAAAAGCATTATTTAACATGGTGGCGCTGCTGTCAGGGTTCCTCCGAGTCATAATCCGTAGGTAGCTGTCATCCACTGCCGTAGCAGCCCTTGGGCGGCCTGAGCGAGGCATGTCATCGACAGTTCGTGTCTCTGTATTTCCTCCATGCCCGGACATCATCGCTTTGGTTCACTTCCAGATGCCGGGACACTTCCTTGTTGAGAGACCTTCCTTGCACAAAGTAACAATGCGGACGCGATCGAACCGCGGTATTGACCGTCAATGCATGGTTGAACTACAGAAAATAGGAGACATGTACCTCCTTCCTTGTGGAATGACTGGAACTGATCGGCTGTCGGACTCCCTCCGTCTAATAAGGCGCTCCTCATGCAGGGTTGTTTACGTCTTTGAGCGGGTTTAGTAACATCACTGAATAGTCAAGGGACTGTGTCTGTGATACAATATCCGCAGTCAACATCTATCTTCAGAGGTTCTGGGAAGTGGGGTGATGCAGAATTTTTTTTGATTTGTGTATATTACTTACGAGAAATAATATAGACTTTTGAGATATTGCTTCTATTAAATGAATAAGATACACCCACAATCTTTGAGAAAACAAAAAGTCAAATAAATTTTGATAGATGTAGACGCGAAACTGCTACCACCTCCTTCAAAACGCTTGAAGCTCACGACGCTACTGACTGCGCTACAGTTTCAACATAACAGCAGGACCTCCGCATATGGCATACACTGTCTAAAGACTGTATCCGCAACTGTTATTATTTGATATTTAATACGCAAATTATTTTAAAAAGATGCGCTTTTGGTAGACCATCATTGTGCCGTAACATAGGAATGGTATACTTTCGTAGCACTCGTAACACCAAAACCATAACCTACAGGAAACCATTGCCTATTGATATGTAATTTCATGTCATTTTATCGTAAGAAATCGTACCTAAAGCGATGCGTTTTCGAGTGATCCTCAGTTTGCTGCTGGTTTGTAACAGTTTACGCCATCGAATATGGCGGCTCCTATGTTCTGCTTGTGACGTAAAAGAATGTCGCAACTTACTGGTTGCGCTGGAAACACCTGACATGCCAGGTTCTTTATTTCACGCTCCCCAGTATACTGGAACGTGGAATTCCACGCTGTGATGTCACCAGGTCTACGCCCACGTGCGTCTTGATGACTCGAGAGATGTCGGCTTTACCTAGAAGCAGACACTACATGCTGTGCTGCACTTGTTTACCACGCATCCTAACACATTCTTCAGTCCTTCATCACAGTGAATCACGTACACTCTCAAATAAACGTGGCTCCATTCCCATAACGTTACACTCACTGGTTCTAAGTCGGCACATTGTCGATGAAATTTGTATACACCAGTGGTTTTAATTGTCCCCATCGCCAGAAATACAACGGTTCAGGTCCGGTAAGCGCGAAGGCTAAGCTACCAGACCACCTCAACCAATCCATCGCCCATACTTTGCGGTGAGGTAATCTTACAGGACTCGCTAAAAATGGGGTGGTGCGCCGTCATGCATATATCAAAAAATGGTTCACATGGCTCTGAGCACTATGGGAACTTCTGAGGTCATCAGTCCCCTAGAACTTAGAACTACTTAAACCTAACCAACCTAAGGACATCACACACATCCATGCCCGAGGCTGGATTCGAACCTGCGACCGCAGCGGTCGCGCGGTTTCTTACTGTAGCGCCTAGAACCGCTCGGCCACACCGGCCGGCCATGCAGATATCACAGTTGTTGTCTTTCTGCAAATGTAACGTTCTCCAATAGCGATGGTAATTCATCGCATATAAATAAGATAAATCGATGAAAAAAGCTTCCATTAATTTGTTTGGTAAAGTCTATGGGGCTATGAGTCTGTCACCGACAATTTCTGCCCATACGCCTTCACTGAAAAGATCCTGATGGTTCACCTCCATGATTTTCTTTTTTAAGTTTCTATGTGACCAAACTGCTGAGGTCATCCATCGGTCCCTAGGCTTATACACTACTGAATCTTTCTTTAACTTACGCTAAGGACAACACACACACACACACACACACACACACACACACACACACACACACACACACACACGAGGGATGACTCGAGCCTATAAAACAGCCCGTATCTCAGAAGGTAATGGTTTCTGGACACGTAATTTTCGGAAATTTTCTTCTAGTTTTTACCACTACTTCTCCCTTAGGAATAATTGATACTTCTTTGCAAACATCTGTATATTATGCGAAACACCACACACAGTTTGCTTATATTAAATGGATGGGCATAAAATACGTACGATACAGGGGGAAAGAAGGAATGTCTAATAAACAACGTAATGCGGCGAGGGCATAGTGTGTTTCGGCACTAATTACGACTGGATTCGTTGCTGAAAACGAGCCGAAGGGGTTGTTGTCCTAGATGCGAGTGTATAAGGCATATCGTTGATATAGGATACAGCAGTTATGCTGAAAAGAAGAGGGCATCTGGCATGAATCAGGAATGGAGCGCTGTAACAACTCAGACTTAGATTGACAACCGAAACGGAAACCATAGAGTTAGTGCCGTAATGACTCATCTGCAGCTACATACGGAGACAATCTTAAACTGAACCGATAACTTGAGACTGAAGAATAAATCAAACATTGCTGAACGAGTTATACAATTTTTTTATACAAATAATGACTAGTTGAGAATGTTACCTGTAACTATTTCTTCTTCTTCTTCGTGGAAAGGAAATTCGCATGGAGAACTGTGCTCGCTCTATCGTCACAAGGCAATAAAACTGAGCGACATGTTGCTGTTTTTAGCGCAGGACCCGCATTGTGGAGGACCTGGGTTCTATTCCGCACCCGCCGCATCCATATTCAGGTTTTCAATGATTTCCTTCCCCCCGAGTAAGGCAAATGCTGCTCTGGTTCCTTTGAAAATACAATAGTCCTTCGCTTTTTCAATCCGAGCTTCTGACCCGTCTCTAACGCTCCCGCCATCGACAGGACGTGAAAGCCTTATCTTCCTGCGTGTCTGTAGAGAGGGCTGAGTGCACGAGACGAAACGTGACCTCTTCTGTGACAGCAGAAGCGTCTTAAGCCTTGCCCAGTGCTTCGCAGACAAAAACACGCTTTCTCGATTACCGAGCCGTAAAACTATACTAACCTCTAGAAGTTCCACTGCAACTCTATCTTCTTTCACCATCTGAACTAAATGACTCTAAGGCAGATAGTGTGTGCTCTGAATTCCGTCGATGGCGTCTACGGCCCACTAAAAATAATTACTGCCCCAGCATGGCGCTCAGCTTTCAGATAACAGAGCGACTCTTGTTAGCTACCGATAAAGGTTATTAAAGTGATAATGGATCGATTCCGGAGGCAATAACACGTTCGTTGCTGACTTGGCCAGCGGCTAACGGGAAGTTCAGGCCATTTCCACTCGGTGCTGCACGAGCAGTCAGTAACAAGAGGGCTGTCTACAGGAGGGTTAACGTCAACAGAGAGATCTGTTCACAGCGTACGTAAACAGCATGTCACAGTCCACATGACGCAATACGGACCAACATAAAACAATGGAAATACAAGCTTCAGACACCGGGATCGGTATGCTTTTTAGAAATCGTGTAATGTACCACAGACAAATATACGACGGCGGAACTTTATTGCGTTATATAGTCTCGTAAGGAACTCAGTTTTGTACTGGTTATCCGGTAGCAGTGTGGTATTTAATTCTCTGTCCAACAGCTTCTCTAACCACAACAGTACTGAAGAAGGCATTCCACACCAGTTACAAGTAAAAAGTGTACATGTTCAAACTTATCCGACGTAGCACGTTTACGAATGAACAAAGGTCTGGACAACACTGGCATTAGACAGGGCAGTAGACAGGGCCAAAAATAAGCACATTATAAGAAATGGTAAGTTTCCAAGATAAAACAAATTAAAAATTCAACTAGGGAAAGGGCAGAAGGACAGCTGAGACTGAGTGTAGGAGATAGCTTCGTGCTGATTTATAGAGGGCAGTCAGGAACAGCCTGAAAAGCTTTAAGGGTGTTGAAGAGTAGTTTGTGCTGGGAAATAGTTGTTAGTAAAAAACCGATACGTTGCGCCGTTTGCAACTGAATTTGCATTGAAGTTAGTCAATCAGGCCGTTGGCTCGCAAATTCAAGCGGCCCGCCAAGTAGTATTAGAATCAGTTGTTCTCATAGCGTAGATGACAGCGCACGAGACTGCTCAGTCTTTGGCTCGGGTTCGATCCTTTTTGTATCGCTCTCTTGCTCGGTTTTCAGAAACCAATCGACAAACACGTTTGGCCACACTGCCTCTGGCAGGCCGCTTAAATTTGCGTACATAAAGGTCTGATTGGTCAACTTCAATGTTAATTAAATCGGAAACGGCATAACGTATCGAACGTTTTTCCTTAACAATAATTTCCGAGGAAAACCAACCCTGCAACACCCTTACAAACTTTTCAGTCATTTTCTGACCACCCTATACGAGTACAGTTAAAAGTGACCCTCAGTCAGCCTTCAACAGGAAAGAAAAGGAAACTTTTTATGTTTCAATCAGAAACAGCGTTCAGAAGTTGGCGCAATAACTCTCAACACACATCTACGCAGAATGCGTGTTCTAGTGTGAGCGGAAGCGGTTCGTCTGCACACGTTCTTTCGGCACGGCATGCTACCTGCTAACTACGAGCATTCTGAAGATTACTTCGGATCCTAACAAACTTCACCGAAGATCCAAAACACTATGACCACTTGCTTAACAGCGTGTCGGTTCTCCTTTGAAACCGAATACAGCAGCGCAGCGGTTCAGTGTGGCACCGACTCGAATTGTCTATGGTATTTTTCCGAACGTATGTTGCATCTGACGTCTACGCACCAGACACGCATTTCCCAGTAAATTACGGATTAGTGGTTTGTAGGCGACGGATCAGTGGTTCGTGGGTGCGGATTAGGCGATAGAAAGCGTACCTGGTGTCTTTCATGGGGTTCAGATAACGCGAATTTGTTGACCCTGACATCAAAGTGAGTTCACCATCATGCTCCTTGAACTACTGTAGCACGGTTGTATGATTGGATGGTGCCCGTCCCGTATAAACCAGAGTCGTCGTCTTTCTGGAAGGGTAACGTTTTCCATTTCATCGCACAGAAAGCTGTGAAACGCAACGCCTGTTAATCTGTTTGGCAGAGCATATGGCCCTGTGACATGTCACGGCAATTCCTGTTCATACACTGATACCGAAGATTCCTAGACGATTTGCATCCGCTGACATGTGCGTATAATAGTAATTTACCACGCCATCTCTTGTGAATCCTGCCTCATATGTAAATAACATGCACATCACTCGTCACAAGTAAAACAGACCGTATCTCAACAGGTACTAGTTTCTTGCAGTTTTTATGAATACTATCTCTTGTAGTAATATGCGATACTTCGTCTCCAAATACCTCTTATACCTTTTCTTTGGTTTTTCTCTCTTATACGAGGGTAATCCCAAAAGTAAGGTCTCCTATTTTTTAAAGTACATAGACCTGTTTATTTCTACAATGGTTTACATCAGTTTACAGCTTGAACATTTAGCTGTCTGTCGATGCATTTTTGTAGACGCTGTGACAGTTTTTGTATGCCCATGTCATACCAGCTCGCAGCCATGCTGTTCAGAAAGTTATGAACCTCTTCTTTCACCTCGTCGTCAGAGGTGCATCGCTGGGATCGCAATTAACGTTGACAGGTACTGTGAGACTCTGAAAAAACTCTAACGGGCGATTCAGAACCGGTGAAGAGGAATGTTGAGCAAGGGCGTACACATTCTCCATGACAACGCTCGCCCACACATCGCTCGGCAAACCGTTGCTCTCCTGCAACAGTTTCAGTGGAACATAATCACCCACCCACCCTATAGTCCTGACCTGGCGCCCAGTGACTATCACCCGTTCCCTAGGTTAAAAGAACATTTGGCCGGAAAGCGATTCATGCTCCGACGACGAGGTGAAAGAAGAGGTTCATAACTTTCTGAACAGCATGGCGGCGAATTGGTATGACATCGGCATAAAAAAACTGCCACAGCGTCTACAAAAATGCATCGACAGAAATGGTGATTATGTCGAAAACCAGCTAAATGTTCAAGCTGTAAACTGAGGTAAACCATTGTAGAAATAAACAGGTCTATGTACTTATAAAAAAAAGGAGACCTTACTTTTGGGATTACCCTCGTAGATCCTATCTTCCTTTCGCCATCGCTTAAAAATACAAACTTCAAATCACTAGCTTCGGTACATGACAAACAGTGTGTATTGAAAGACGCAGTGTCCATGACCATCCGTTATCTTTCGTCAAATGACCAGCTCATCCGTTTCCTCATCGCCTCCTACGATAGTTCGTTAGATAACCGGAAGGAGCGTTATAGTCGTAAGATCAAAATTAGAGCTCGCCAGTAGGTCCGGTTAACCGGCGACTAATACTGGAAAAACACGGCAATCGCGGAGACGGTTGTATTTCAAAAACAACAAAAACGGCAATAAGACAAATCGTGGCAAGTTTATCAGAGCAGCAGATTTCTGCAGCGGAGCTGGTACCAAGAAGTTAACTCTGACGGTAGGATGGAAGACTGCTAAGCCAAGCTCTGCGCCGTCTTGGTAAACAGGATACGGCGGGCGTGTGTGGGCCCTCTGCAGCTGCCGCCGACGTACCGGGAAGGATGGAGGGGACGATATTTGTGATTTTTTTTTATGGGAATGGGGAAGGAGGAGGTAAGGGGGATAGGGAGGAATGCTTGGGTCGCTACATCCTTGGCGAGAAGGCACGGGTACAGCGAATACATTTTCTGAATAAAAACATCGCGAGTGTAAACGACGGGAGCTGAACCTTTTTTAAAGTTCAGTGCTGCAGTAAACGCAAGATACAGCCCCGCGTAGTTCTACACTATACCCGGTGTGGATGCGCGCGCATCTATACGAAATTAAAGACGACTGCATTTCCCGCGCTCACCCTGACTTCGGGTGACTGACTGACTTTTTGTAATGGTACATGTTATTTCGGTTCTTATTATTGTTTTGTCACCATAGGAATCTGTACGCGCTTCACAAATACCCCTGCACGCTTTTGCGTGCGCAATACCTGCGGAAATACGTCTTTCGGAGTACATGCAAGAAAGGACAGCTGACGCACTGAAAACCACGCTCTCGCCTTTGGTAAAAGAAAGTAGGTATTTCCTGATCTTCCGTGGTAGGTAATTTCAGAATTTCTGAAAGTGGCACGTATTAAGTCCTCTGCACATGATATATATATAACAGATTTTATAACGTTCAGGTACCCATGAAGGAGAAGCAGATATTCAGAGTGTCCCAGGAGGAGTGGTCAATATACAGGGATATGGCAGGAACGATCATTCGAAACAAAAATGGGCTCTACAATGCATGCCTTAAGAGCTATGAACACTGCATCTTCGATACTGTGCAACACATCTTTTCTACTGAACAAGTGCTCGTGCATTTTAGAGCCGATGTTTGCTATACGTTTTTTTGCTTTGAATAATCGTCACATCCCTGAATACTGACGGTTCCTTCTGGGACACCCTGTACATAATGTCGGGAAAGGTAGATATGAGTTCCTACGAACACTGCATATAGAACAAAGAAATACTGATCCTCGTTTCCTTTCCAGACATTCATTCATGCTTTTGCCACTTTCGTAGAACAAAGATTATTTTAATATTATTTGTACTACATACTGCGTATAATTTCTTCAATTGCGTGACTATATTGACCGTAGTTGTTTCACAATTCCTGACGGTATTTTCGCTCTGTAGTTGCAACTACACGAAATTAGCGTGTTTTTCTTTTTTTCACTGCGTATATCTCGTCGTTCAAGTTTCTCTCTGGCCAGCTGGTCGAGAGTCTTTAATTTTATTGCATACTAAGTCAACGCACTGCATTTTAATGTTGTACAATATAACTAAACGAAACTGAGTGATCTAGAAAGCCTTGTTATTTTTGTATTTTAGCTATGCTATTTTAATATGTAATTAGGGCTCTTGCAAATGGATACAAGGGCGAAACTGTGCAGTAGTGAACAACGCAAAATAGGATATTTTAATCCACGTAACAACCAGTGCGGCTGCGTCTCGTTCACAAAACAGTAGAAGTAGAAACAAGTACACGCCACTAAAACACATTCTGTGTACGAACGAATGCTATCGCTGGTCATTGAATAACGAATCTGGTGGTGAAGACGACCGATCCCAGGCTGTGACAGGAAAGTACTAGTGCTTAAACAGTAACTGTGAAATAGGACAAAGGTAATGTTTACGTAGTGAAAGCTACAACGAAATACTCAAATGAAATGACAATAAACGAGTTCTAATCACCGACAACATCCAATTTACACAATGGGTGTTCATGGATGCACTTCTTGTTTCATAAACAGAGATATGAAAACATGGTTTTTTCAACTAGTGACTGTGTGCAGAGGATTGCTATTATGATGCTGTGCGGTTAATGTTCGCAGCTTCTGCCGAAACATGGAATAACTGCAGCTTTTTTATGTAATTATTAATCTTCTTAACGCTATTAGACAGTTTTTGAAAAAAAAAAAACAAAAACAGAATACTGACCCGACAATGTCGTAGTATGCAATCAACATTGTCGCAAAAGGAAGCTGATCATGTGTTACATATGGGAGCGGATATGCATACACGGATATCTTTCGACAATGGGGAATAGGACTCTCTCTCTCTCTCTCTCTCGCTGTCAAAAATAAAGCGTCGCTTCCGTTGATACGCGGTCTTCTATCTCGTCACTGAGCGCAGCAACTGGAAGAAAAAAAAAAAAAAAAAAAAAAAAAAAAAAGTTCAAATGGCTCTGAGCACTATGGGACTTAACATCTGTGGTCATCAGTCCCCTAGAACTTAGAACTACTTAAACCTAACTAACCTAAGGACATCACACACATCCATACCCGAGGCAGGATTCGAACCTGCGACCGTAGCAGTCGCGCGGTTCCGGACTGACCGCCTAGAACCGCTAGACCACCGCGGCCGACGGCAACTGGAAAATCTAGGGCTAAGTGAGGGAATGGGAAAGATCCTCAGTCACAAAAGACATGTGGTCTGTTGCTTCGTTCTGTCAACAGCGAACTTAGATTTGCAAGTTCATCCTGTCAAGGAGATAAATTGTGAAATAAACAAACAGCACGGTTCCTGCGGCTGCCCCCGTCGGAGGTTCGAGTCGTCCCTCGGGCATGGGTGAGTGTGTTGTCCATAGCGTAAGTTAGTTCAAGTTAGATTAAGTAGTGTGTAGGCTTAGAGACCGATTATCTCAGCAGTTTGGTCCCATAAGACCTTACCACAAATTTTCCAAAAACAAACAGCTCAATTTAGAAGTCCTTGAGTGGACGGGTAGAGAGAGACAGTGACTGTGTTTTGGGATTGTCAATAGATTCACGGGTTTGCCACTGACAACACCGATAAATATTTCTGAAATAGTGGGAAGTTTTGGAGGTTTGTCGTTGACTGTGGCTCTGGTTATAGCTTTTCGAACTTTCATCCTTATGCAATGCAGCTTTTGTAGCAGGTGTGTAAATCGATCGAGATCTCATATTTCGTGGGAATGCACGAAGACGTTTGTCTTCCAGAAACAAGACTTCTTTATGTATGAAAGTAAACTGCGGTCCAGTTAACAGAGTTCATGGAGACTTCTCGCCATTACTTAAAATAAAATAATAAATACCGACGCTGACTTACGAGTGATGGTAATATTCTGGGTGAGTAAAGCTGTCTTCAAACAGAAGGTTACTTTGAACACCGCAGTGCTTTTCTACACGCAGCGCTACTGGAAGTGGCATGCCCTTCCTCCAAGCTATGAACTGACACACCCACTCACTCACAGATGGGCAAACATTTTTTAAGTTATTAAATCAGAGATGCAAGAAACGGTAACTGCAAGAAAAAATGCGAGAACTGACAAAGCTGAACCCAAGCCTTTACTACTGAGCCACACTATACCGAGATAGTAAATCGTTTCAAGAGACTGACGAGGTAGCGATTTCCTATCAAACGGTACATACTAACGGTTGTGACGTTGAGTGGCGGTGTAATATCCCCACGGAAAATTACCCTCTACCACGCACTAAGTAATAATGATTAATCAAATCATCCATATTTATTTACGTTTAAAAAGTATCTGATCAGATTTTCTAGTAAGATATGCGCCGACAGCTCGTCGACGCCAAGGTAGTTTTCTAGTACGTTTATTCTCTGGAACAACAGAGGTAGAGATATGTATGCTCCATGGTTATTATAGTTGGGATAGAGAGAGAGAGAGAACGGAACTTTTTCCAAAATCGGATTGTTAAAGAAGTTTTTGGGTACTCTTCTTCGCATTAAAGCGAACAAGGGAAATTTGTGCCGCTAGTGGGAGACATAAAGAAATAATAAACCTGTGAAAATAAATCTCTTGAGATTTAAAATACCAGAAAACGGAATCTGTACAACAAAGGATTTAATATAAACCGTTCATCTGAAATCAGGTTTGTGAACATTTTATTACAGAGTGAATGAAGAATGAGTTCTCTGTATGAATCATTGATGATTGTCTGGGCCTGTAATTAATTGGGAAGTTTCAGCTGTGACGAAGAGAACCTGCAATCTATGAGTTTTACAAATCGTCCAAAAAGGCTTCGTCCACATCTGAAATATTAGATCTGTCGTAAATTGAACGGATTGTTCAAACGATCGATTTTCCCAACTGAATGCAGCGCTTAATAATAATAACAAACGTAAAGATCTTTTCTAGCAAAACTGCCGCTGAATATTAAGACGAGGGGCTCTACCAGAGATTCGACGAGGCTGATCTCAAGTAATATATTTTCATTGTACACAGATAAATTATAGAGAAAAAAGAGAGAGAGAGAGAGAGTGAATGTAATTCTAGAAATTACTTACAATCCTCCAGTAGTATAATTGTTTGTCTGTCCTTTTACGGATCAGCCAATCATAAGACACGAAGCCCTGACTTTACTGTACTGATTCAGGTATGAGCGTGAAGGAGCGATAAAGACGACAGATACACTTCTGTACAGACAAACATTACACGAAGTTAGCGGCAAGCTGCATTCAACACACAAAGACTTTCATCACGATTCAAAACATCACAAAACAATAATAAGAAAGAGTTTTAATTAGAATGGCCAATCCGTGACAGGACACGTTTTTGGACGTTGTTAAAATAATTTTGTTCTTTGTTTCATGTGAACGACGACGAGACAACCTAACTTGGAAAAAAGAGAAGAAATACTCGCAGCTGAATTAGTGGGGTCTACGAATAAACAGCATGCAGGGCGCAGAAAAATATGGCCAGATCTATAATTTTTTTACTAAAGCTTGCTTGTATGCTGGAAGTAGACGTAGATTTGAACATTGACTAATTGTGTTCATACCAGACGTAGTTTGACCTGCCCTAGTTGCATTTAATTATATAAGTAATATATGAAACTGTTATTGTGTGGAGGGAGATATATATAAATCTTGACTGTAGAACATTTATATGGTTTTAACTAGGGCAATGTTTAAGATGAGTCAAGCAGAGCAGAGCAACACGCAACAGCCTTCAGCTGTGAGCACCGACGATAATGAGGTAGTAAGAAGTGTTGTAGAACCGATCGCTACAGATAGCGCAATAGAACGCCCGGTAGACACGGCTGGAGATGTAACAGCAGGGATGCAACATGGATTAGATCCATTAGTAATTATAATGAGACAGATGCAAATGATAACCGAGAGTATGAATAATATGAAAACCGATATTAACGCGAGATTAGCTTCAGTCACTGAAGGGCAGGAAAATTTGAAAGCTGAGATTAAGCAGCACTTACAGGCCAGTTTTTCCGAATTAGAGCAGCGGATAGAGGAAAAGACAAAGGAACTAAAAGATCAGGCCGAAGAGACGGAACGAAAATTAACTGCACAAATAGAATTGGTTAAAGCTCAATGTGAGGAATCTACTCAACGTGTACGTGTAGAAATGAAGGAGTATGTGGCCATTAAGATAGATACAGTACGCGAACAGGTGGAAATGGTTCCGCAGTTAGTACAAAAGCAAGATGCCATGTCATGTGCAATTGCGCAACTCCCTGAATTGGCACGTACGCAGACGAACCTAAAGGAAAGTGTGGAACATCTGACAGAACGTCAAGACGTTATTGACCACCAGATTAATGTATTAACGGGTAAATTATCCGAAATCACATTAGAAAACAAAAGGCTAATGTGTGAAAACGTTGAGCAAAATGCTAAAGCTGCATTCAACACACAAAGACTTTCATCACGATTCAAAACATCACAAAACAATAATAAGAAAGAGTTTTAATTAGAGCGGGCAACGCATAACGCGTTCCGTGTTTGTTGGCGACCCAAAAATCCTGAGTTTTGATGTCGTTAAGTGACGGCAGATGAAACGTGGATCCGTGATTACGACCCGGGGGGTGGGGGGCGACTGTTATCATAACAGATCATTGAAGTCAACCAAATTTTGTGTGTGTGTGTGTGTGTGTGTGTGTGTGTGTGTGTGTGTGTGTGTGTGTGTCGGGCAATAAACAAACGGCTGTTTAGAAAAAGATGAGGCAGTAACTGGGACTCAGAGACAACTATCGGGCAGTTAACTAGTTTTCAAGATGACAATGAACGATCTAATGTACAGTCTTGCAGTTATAATCGTTTGTGTTTTGTTTTGTTCCTAATTTCTTCCACCATCGCCGTTAATGTATTCCAGCCTCAAGCGAGATCGGTTTGGGAAAATGTCCTCTTTATATTCCTCTGTCCTCCCATCATTCTCCGAACCCACTTCTGCGCACTCTTCCCCTAGCTTTGGCACTACTATTTCTAGTGCATGCTGCCATTTACCTCTTGATGTGTTTTTTTTCCCGACCTATATCGAGCGAAACAGGGCAGCAGTAAAGACACGTGGCTCACATTCGAGATGGCGCTGGTTCATGTCTGTGCCACCATCCAGTTTCAGCTTTTCTGTGGTTTCCCTAAATCACGTAAGATCAGCTGAAAAAGAAAGTCACCATCCTTATCCAACCAGAGCCTGTGCTCCGTCTCTAATGACCCCGTCGTCGATGGAATGTTAAACTTCCGGCTTACTTCCTCTACGAGGGCAAGACGTCTGCTCACACATCGGCCGTTGCTGAAGTTCACAGTATTGTTAGCACCCAGTTTTCTCATCAGATTCGGCGCCGTGTGCCTTTCTCGTTTACAGATGTCAAGGAATAGTTTCGGAGGGAACAAATTTTCGTCGAGTGCAAAGATAATCTATGTCTTAAATTCGTATTAAACAGAGAGGGAAACTATTTTATCCTGCGACAAAATACAGTATTTTGAGTCTCGCACAAATAAACGAAGGAAACCCGACGGAGATTAAGCTGAGGAAGAAATTCTCAGTTATACAATGACATTTAAATCCATTCGTTGTACCAGGCAGCTGGTGTTCTATGGTAGTAACGTAACAGACCTGACCGCCAGTTTCTCGCTACGCCTACGTTAACCGTGTCTTTTGAGAACAAAAGCGAACGGCGTGTCGCGAACTACACGTTCCCCGGCTGGATCGAACGTCTCTTTATTATTCATCGACCTGAATGGGCCAACGACCTCCTACACGAGCAAATCGTTACTTTAGCGATGAATAAGGGAAGAGAGATCCAGCACGGTCCTCTAGATAGCCGGTTGAGAGCTAAATTTACCGAAGCTGCAAGCGGCGTCGGTAAGCAATTAAGTATATGAAAAAGACGTCATTTTTAGACAGTGGTACTCTATCTGGGGGGTAAAATGTGATTTTTCGAGAGGTAAAAACAAAGGGGGTTCAGTTGTGTTTCGGTCACGAAACTAAGTTGTTTTTAAAAGGTCTCATCTACTATCGCTATTTCCTAAGACTGTGGTACTAGTATTGACGCATGATACGATGTGGTGGAGCTTATGAAATTAATGTATAAACAACATCTTCCTCACATGCCACACCCGTTGCACACAGAGAAATTTTGTTGCAACAGCAGTTGTTGAAATATTTTAACAGAACTTCTTTTACTGTAATCACTGTTTACTAAAGTTTTTATATATACTAAAATTTTGTGTTTCAGATACACTGTTGACGGATGGAACTGAACCTCTATAAAATGGCAACTCCTCAAGAGAAGGCACAATGTGTGTCGTGACTTATTGAGACAAAATCGGATGTTCAGATTCAACGAAACTTCAGAATGAAGTATAGAAGAGATCCATCATCGCGCCCTTCAATCCGCGCATGGCACAAAAAATTTATGGAGAGGGGGGCAGTGTTGGATAAAGAGGAGAGCAGGCGAGCAAGAACATCTACGAAGTCTATCCGCACTGCTGCCAGACAGTTGTAACTACCACGTTCAATTGTGCGTAAGGTCCTCCACAAGAACTTACGGTTGTGCGCTTACAGAGTGCAACTGTTACAGACACTTGAGCCAATTGACAAGCCCAAACCGACAGAGTTTTCACTCAACATGCTGGAACGCCTTTCGGAGGATGAAGCATTCCTCAAGCGCGTTTGTTTCAGTGACGAGGCAACTTTTCATGTTTCTGGGACATTAAACGGACAAAATGTGAGGATCTGGGGATCTGAACACCTCCATGTGACTAGGGAGCTTCACAGGGATAATCCAAAAGTGAATGTGAGGTGAGGAATCATGTGCAACCGAATAATTGGTCCATTTTTCTTCAACGAGTCAACAATTGATGCAGATGTTTACCTCGACCTTCTGACTGAATATGTAGCACCACATTTGATTGACTTGCAGCCAACTATCATTTTCCAGCAAGATGGTGCACCACCACATTGGGGAATGTATGTTCGTCGGTTCCTCAATGAAACATTTCCAGGCAGATGGATTGGGAGAGGTTCGCCAGATAGCACTCCCTATCAAACACAGATACGGGACATTGCTGACTTGAAGAAAAAGATTCGTAATGCCATTGCCACCATTGATGAGGCTATGCTACAGTGAACACGGCAAGAAATCGAATATCTGCTTCATGCGCTTCGTACAACCAAAGGCGCCTATATAGAGCTCTATTAAACACCGCCAAAAAAACTGTTATAAACACTGATTACAATAAAAGAAACGTTAAAATATTTCAATAACTGCCGTCGTAATAAAATTTTGAAGTTGTAAAGGGACTTTAAGGACATCCTGTACTTTATAATATGCATCTACAACAGTAAAATTTGAGATACACTCTTAGTATTCCATGAAAATGCCTTCTCTGAGTTGCATTTAGTTCCCGCAATAGACCTGAAATTGCTTCACTGTTCACTTCGCAACAACAAATGAACTAATTGACAGCATACCACAACATATAATGCAAGGTTACTACACTGCTGCTGGAGCCACGCTGTATTACTATTATTTTTGTTTATTGACAGTGGTCAGAGACACAGCACTGGCAGCCTGAAGTCTTCCAAATCCTGCCAATTTCGAAGCAAGGAGTCCAGTGGTCAAGTGATTTTAAAACAGTACACGTAAGAATAATGCACGTATTTTAATATGGTTGATTTTAAATGGGGATCCAGGGCGTGGGTGGAGCAAGCGTCGCTAGAAAGAGGAGTGCTGCGGAGGAAGCATGTCTTGAAGCAAGTGTCTGCCATCAATATGGATAGGTAGCTTCCTTTCCTGGAAGGAATTGTAGGCAGCACTTGTGGTGCATTGAGAATCGCTTTATTATTCTTACAAAAAATTGTTAGAAATAAGCAGTACCAATTGTTTCATTGACTCATTAGTTCGAGGTTTAATAAAACACCTACAAAAACTGATTTACGTTACACCACTTTGAAAATCAAAGCGTAGAAAAATGTGCTTTCATTAATGTTTAGCTAGGTGCTAATGCTGTTGATATTGAGAAGTGGGGAATACTAGCTAATAGTCGATTGTACTCGGGGCAACGGGTGACATTCTCCGTAAGATTGGGAACCACTGTTTTAAGACCACTCGATAAGCTGAATGCGACACCCGTACACGTCGATTTTTTTGTGGAAACGTTTTTCTTCGGACGCTTCTTTGTTAGTACAGTATTTATCTTATCACCTCTTTTGAAGGCACTACTCATTTCATTTAATTTATCTTGCAAGTCCTTCGCCATCTCTGATAGAGTTACAATATCTTCACCAAATCCCACAGTTCTGATTTCTCCCTGAACCCTGATCCCTTTTCCAAATTTCTCCTTCATTACCTCTGCTACTTGCACGCCGTACAACTGTAACAACAATGGGGGCAGGGTACAACACTGTCTCACTCCTTTCTCAACTACTACATACATATTTTAAGATCCCGACTCTTAAAAACTGCAGTCTGGTTTCTTTACAAGTTGTAGATAACGTATACACTGACGATCACACTTATGGTAATAACCACGTTGCCATGGATCTGAAATGAAAATCAGACAAGGCCGTCAGCTTCGGTATCTTTGCAGTGGTGGTATTGCCGTGACGGGAAAAATCCCGGCGTATGATTGATTAACGTCTGACTGTGACAGAGATAAAGATTATCGGTGAAGATAAAACTGATTAAAGATTTCAGTTACAGGTCGTTTTCGTATCCCTACTACAGCTGAATTTGCAGATCGCGCCAGGGCCATACTGTGGACGAAATGTGGGCATCATCATTATAAATTTCGGAATGAAAAAAAATTTTGCTCTGTAAGATAACAACGCACATTCGCGTGGGAATGACATCTATGCACATTAATAGACCTTTTTTGTGTGTCATAACTCAGAACGTAAAATTCTCTAAGCTTACTTTACTTAAGACAAATTCGGAAATACATAACAAGAGAATTTGAAAAAAGTTCTCACCTTAATCCATAGAATGAAGCTCTAACCTTATTGAAACCAAAACTCTCTTTCTTATGGAAGCAACAGGGAAAAAGACAAAACAATAAAACTGACACTTTTATGCATAATGACAACTGTAAATATTCGGGATTTTCAGATTTTCTCTTTTCTTGTAGTCATTGCCCATACAATATTTAGCCTCATTTATCGGTAGTCTGTCTAATCAAACGTTTGGCATATGAAGGTCCTGTGAACGATGTTAACAGCAGAACAAAAACGAATACGCAGATTTTTTGCACAGTTCTCTGAAGCCCGCAACACAGCATTCAACTGTGCGTTATCGCTCTGTAACGGAACACTACTGCTTCCGATAAACGCAACCGAAATGACGTCAGGGTACGAGAACGCCCACAGGACTGTTAGCGAAAATGACCGGCATAATAAAACCCGAGAGGGCTAAAGCAAAAGTTTACTAGGTTTAGAGCAGCCCCACGTTGTAACGTACCCACCAGTGGATGGATAAAACCGAAGTTTCGGCCACGGTTGTAGAGGAGTTCGTTTGGAGATATTGGTGTACTTTTACATTAACAGACTTTGGACGCGGAAGCCTACGCACGTCGCACCGAGAGGACTTCTAGTTATCTGTTGACATAATAACCCACCACCACGACTGCAACAACGTTATCATCACAGCTTTCATTGTGGATAACTAGATTACACAGGCGAAATTCTTTCTTTTCTGAATTCTGTCTCTGGTACGCCGCGGACTCAAACAGCATAAAGTAAATCTTATTCTCGTCAGTTGACCCCATCTTGATACACGCACTATGTAATTCATGGAGTAATGGTTTTCGGAGAAATGTATAACGCGAGGCAATACTGGTCCTATGACATATCTTAGAAGACAGGTTGAAGATCGGCAAACATTCGTTTACAGCGATTGTGGACTTATAGAAGCTTTTAACAGTGTGGAATGAACCGCACTCTCTGCTATTACGAAGTTAACTGCGGTAAAATGCAGGGAATGAAAGGTTATTTACAACTTACATAGAAACTAGAGTTCTGTGGCGGCGTATGACTTGACAAAATACGTAATCACGATTAGTGAATTCATCTACTGTGTTTACCATCATAAACAATATGTATATTATTATTATTATTTTATTATTATGACAAACTATGTGCTTGGAGGAAAGCGCTTTCCATCGAAGGCCTGACTGACAATATTAATCGGCACACGACGGTAGTGCGCTCTCTACAAACTTTCATCGAGACAACTTGTGGATCTAGTAGCGGAAGTAAAAGTGGCACATCATCACTCCATGGACATACATGGCCTGGAAAGCAGGAAAGCGACCTCTGCTGGCCTTAGAATAGGTGCAGAAAGCGCTGCTCGCATATTTAGACACAAATTTTACCCGCAGGCAATGAACAAGAACGATATAAATCATCGTGGATCTTTCCTATAGCCGAATTTTACTTTTTCCCTCACTCACATCAACATTCTTCAATATTCGAATTAATGTTCTCACTACTGCGCCGACCACCTAGTCCTCGTCCACAAATTTACTTCATAATTATGCCAGTGAATACAATCGCACGCCCCTATATAAATGGATTCACGATTAGGAACTATAACAAACATTATCCGTGTGCCTCTTCTTGTGTTGTTATCTTCAGTCCTAAGACTGGTTTGATTCAGCTCTGCATGCTCCTTTATCCTGTGCAAGCCTCTTCGTCTCCGAGTAGCACTGAATCCTAAATCCTCCTTCATCTGCTTACTGTATTCATCTCTTGGTCTCCCTCTACGATTACCCCCTTCCCCCACTACCCTCCAGTAGTAAATTGGTCATCCCTTGATGTCTCAGAATATGGCCTATCTACCGATCCCTCTCTCAGCATGAACTGATTTAATTCGACTACATTCTATTATACTCGTCTTGCTTTTGTTGATGTTCATCTCGTATCCTCCTTTCAATACATTGTCCATTCCGTTCAACTGTTCTTCCCCCTCTACTGTCTCTGTCATCGGCAAACTCAGGACTTTTATTTCTTCTCCATCGATTATAATTCCTGCTCCAATTTTTTCTTTTGTTTCCTTTACTGCTTGCTCAATATACAGATTGAAAAACATCGGGGTAGACTACATCTCTGTCTCAGTCCCTTCTCAACCACTGCTTCCCTTTCATGCCCCTCGACTAATATAACTGCCATCTGGTTTCTGTACAACGGTAGATATCCTTTCGCTTCCTGTGTTTTACCGCTGTCACCCTTACAATTTGAAAGAGACTATTCCCGTCAACGTTGTCAAAAGCTTTGCCTAAGTATATAAAGGCTATATACGTAGGTTCGCCTTTCCTTAACCTATCTTCTACGTGAAGTCGTAGGGTCGATATTGCCTCGCATGTTCCTACATTTCTATGGAATCCAAGCTGATCTTCCACGAGGTCGGCTTCTACCAGTTTTTCCATTCGTATCTAAAGAATTCGTGTTAGTATTTTGCAGCCGTGAGTTATTAAACTGATAGGTAACTTTCGCGCCTGTCAGCACCTGCTTTCTTTGGAATTGTAATTATCATATTCTTCTTGAAGTCTGAGGAAATTTCGCCTGTCTCATACATCTTGCTCATTAGATGGAAGAGTTTTGTCATGGCTTGCTCTCCGAAGGCTATCAGTAGTTTTAATGGAATGTTGTCTACTCCTTTAGTCAAATTCTTCACGTGATATAATATCGCTCACCTCACCTTCACCTACGTCCTCTTCCATTTCTGCAATATTGACCTCAAGTAAGTCTCACCCTCTATAATACTCCTTCCATCTTTCTGTACCTTAAATTAAAATAATATTATGAATCTAGCGGTCGACAACGGAGGCCATTTTAAGTTTTGCCAGTCATTGAAATAAGAGTAAATAAAGGTCACTTCGTTTCACATGATTAACGATAAGTTAGTAGTAGTAGTAGTAGTAGTAGTAGTTGTTGTTGTTACCAGTTCGGCGAATTGGTTCTCCAAGCTAGTCCACTCCCCTGCAAACCACCTTATCTCTGCATCCAAACTTTACAACGCGTTTTGTTTTTGCTGATGACAACATCCTCCATAATAGCCTCCGGTATACAAGGATGCCGTCATGATTAAGCCCCACAGTAAAGCAGCATCCCATCGGACAATATAACGGCTGTTGCTCCCCTTCGCTTTCCGCCGTTCGCAGCACCAACATGGCAAAATCATGTTGGCTTACGTTATAAGGCCAGCAGCACCAACATGGCAAAATCATGTTGGCTTACGTTATAAGGCCAGATCAGTCAGTGATCCAGAGTGTTGTCCTTTCAATTACTGAAAAGGCTGCTGCCCTCTTCAGGAATCAGAGATTAGTCTAGCCTCACCAAAGATAATCCACAGCTTTGGTTGCACCTACGATGCGGCTATCCGTGTAGTTGAAACACGCAAGCCACTCCATCTCGGCAAGGTCCATGGTTTTTGACCTCCAAAAATTTTTGAATGTTGGGCTCCTTAAGGTTCCCTTTCTGTGCAGCGACCGTGGAATAATTTTACATAGAAATTTGTCTTACGCACTTAAAACCGATATCATATATAGATTTTCGATGACGGATTTCAGTGAATGCCACAAGAAGGAGAGGATTTAGATGACTTCCATGCAGATACGACGTTAACTAGACACCATCGACATAGGTTGAGTGATCACACCATGAAGGATACTGGAATGCTGTGCACCCGTGTGGAACAGCTGTATCGAAACATAATACAGACTTTGAAACGTGTCTCCATTGTGGGCCTCCACGTAGCCAGCTGGCCGGTCATGTTATGTCCAGATTTGTGGGGCACTAAGAGAAGAAAAAGAAATTGGATTGGGCCTATATTAAAAAATAAAGACGAACTGATAAAAACAGTTTTAGAAGGTTATGTAGAAGGGAAAAGGAAGCGAGGAAGGAAGAGATTCCAGATACTGGATGACATGATGGACGGTACAACATACAGCAGCCTAAAGAAGGAAGCAATGGATCGCAGAAAATGGAGAGGCAAAGGACCTGCTAATATAGCAGATAACTGATGATGATGATGATGGATGCCACGCCGCAACGGTACGCCAACGGTACGCCAAGGACATCTTGCGTTCTCGTGTGTTACCACGTGCGACAGTATCGTGGTGCCATTTTTCAATAGGATAATGCTCGTCTACAAATGTAAGGTTTCCTTATGACCTGTAGCGCGATATCGAGGTAGTTCTGTCTCTAACAGAACATGTTGGAGACAAGTTCGGACGTCAACTTCGTCCCAGCGCCAGTATATCAAGGATCAGTTGTGGGCCAGCTAGCATCACTAGAGGATACAACGACCGCTTTAGGACACCCTTCCCAGTCAAATCAGTTCATGCGTCCAGGCCAGAGGGGGGTGCAACGCCATGCTGACATATGGGTTCATACTGTCAAGTTGCAGTAAATCATATTTTAATCCTTTAAATAACGTCACAAACTCGATGAATCAGTGAAGTTTCGTTTCGTTTACTCCTTTCCCTCTTGGGTTCTTGAATTTTTATGTCAGCAAGTGTATACTGCTCTTCGTCTCAAAGTGCGTAAGTACACTAGTGGAGACAAAAGTCGTGGGATACCTCCTAATACCATGTAGGACCCCCTTTTGCCCGGCGTAGACGGCAGCTCAACGTATCTTGGGCTCAACAATTGGCTGGAAGTCCCTTGCAGAAATCTTGAGCCATTCTGCCTCTATATATGTGCCCGTAATTGCCACAGTCTTGACGGTGCAGGATTTTGCGCACGAACTGACCTTTCGATTGTGTCCCAAAAATGTTCGACGAGATTCATTTCGGGCGGGCAATCTGGGTGGCCAAATCATTCGCTCGAATTATCCAGAACGTTCTTTAAAGCAATAGTGAACAATTGTGGCAATGATGACACATTCCCGTCCATAAAAATTCCATCGTTGTTTTTGAACATTAAGTATGTGAATACCTGCTAATGGTCTCCAAGTAGCTGAACATAACCATACCCAGTCAGCGATCGGTTCATTTGGACCAGAGGACCCAGTGCATTCCATGTAACCACACCCCACACCTTTATGGAGCCACCACCAGCTTGCACAGTGTCTTGTTGACATGTAGGGTCCACGCCTACGTGAGGTCTGCGTCATGCTCGAACCCTAACATCAAGCTCTTAGCGACTGAAATCGGGACTCATCGTCTAGAGTCCAACCCTATGGTCACGAGCCCAGGAGAGGCGCTGCAGGCGATGTGTTGTTAGCATTCCCACTTTGATTTTTGGCGTTATTTCACTCCGTGTTGCTTGCTGTTAGCACTGACAACTCTGTGCTAACGCCGCTACTCTTGGTCGTTAAGTGAAGGCCGTCGGTCACCTCGTTGTCCGTGTGAGAGGTAATGCTTGAAATTTGGTATTCTCGGCACTCTCTTGACACTATCACCTCGGAATAAAGAATTCCCTAACCATTTATGAAACGGAATGTCCCACGAGTATCGCTCCAAGTACCATTCTGCGTTCAAAGTCTGTTAATTCGAGTCGCACGGCATAATTACGTCGGAAGCCTTTTCACATGAATCACCTAGTACAAATGACAGATCAGCCAAAACACTGCCCTTTTCTATCTTGTGTACGCGGTACTACCGCCTTCTGTGTATGTGCCTATCGCTATCCCATTACTTTTATGACCTCAGTTTCTTTAGAGAGCTCGACTAACTGGAAACGTTTCCCTCTGTTCCACTGATATATGATGGTATGCTTGCAGGTACCGTACTACACATTCACTAGCGCCAACTTCGCAACAAACAGACCGACCGAGAGCGTTACCACACTGAAGTGAGGACGAGCGTAGTCACCAGGTGGGAATGTTGGAACCGTTACTCACACATTCACCGTAGCGCGTTCACAAATATGGACACCGTCCTACCGAGCGGTTTACCTAATCTAGAGCGAAGCGTCTTACGTCAAATTGGCGCAATTTCAGTCACGTTGCGGACTGAATACAACACTTTGTGAAACACAGAAATTCATCTGCTTAAAACCTGTTGAACACAAACACATTAAATGCCGCAGTAAAGAAATTGGCTCTCCCTGAAACACTACATTGTGTTTGAAAAGAGTTATTTCCAAAACTGCTAAGATATATTATACAATTATTTACAACAGTCTGTATAGTAATGTTCGTACTCTGGCGCCTAATAAAAAAATTAAAAACCACTATTTGACGCCACTGTATGATACGTGAAGTTGATCGAAACCGGCAGTTACAAAGATTTATTTATTAGAAATTCTTGGCAGAACACTTCTTGGCAGTTCTGAAATATAATCTCCTTCCAAATACGTATGAGATGTGGCGGCACCTCCTGCCTAAAATATACAATGGTGTCCAAAATTAAAGCAGCAAACCGCTATTTCCCCGTTCTGTGTCTAATTCACGGTATAAACATACAAACTGTCAACAGATGTCCGTACGATCGTGTTCTGCGTGGAAGATAGAATTCCAGTCAAGGGATACCCACGCCAACCATGAAGTCACGGCACCTATCAAAGGCGGTAGTGTTTGCCGGGTAGTCTCTCAACCACAATCGCTGTATCTCAGTCACAGACGGTGCAGTATGACACAGAGAAGACGCCTACCAGACACTCTGCAGTGGAGGACCGTAGGAAGAACGGAAGCAGGACAGTCGCAAACTGATGTGGCCCGAAGGCTTAATCTGAATCATTATGTTGCTTCTCGGTGTGGCGACAGTTCGGAGAGATAGAAACCCATATCCCGAAGACCAGATCAGGGCCGGCCACGTGTGACATCAGAAACAGAGGACCGTTATTTGGCTGTGAAGGCACGACGGTAGCGCCTTATTACGAGATACTGTGGACTCATACGACGTACTGATTAACGGGTGGTTGATGTTTTCTTGGAAACGGCAACTGGCATCCTACCTCGCAGCATCCACTGGACGTGTTGTATCGGGGCAAACGGTGTACAGAAGACTTCGACAGAGTGGCTTTCATTGGCGAAGACCTATTTTATGTGTACCTCTGACGCGTCTTCACAAAAGGGAACGTCTAGAGTGGAGCCGTCAACATGCCACAGGACGGTCGAACAGAGGGCAAATGTTCTTGTCACAGATGAGTCCCTTTGGTCTGAAGAGTGATTCTCCACGGATTCGCATCTGGAGAGAACGCGGAACACGATTTATGGACCCAAACACTGTAGAAAGATATCGATATTGAGGAGGATCCTTAACGGTGTGGGCGGGGATTATGTTAACCACTCTAACACTTCTTCGCGAAATTGTATTGATGACTTCGCAAGGTTTAACTGCTGTCAGATGTCGTGCCGAGATTTTGTGACCTCATGCACGGTTGTTACGAGATACTGTGGACTCAGACGACGTACTGGTTAACGGGTGGTTGATGTTTTCTTGGAAACGGAAGGTACCGCACACCTGGCGTGGCCTGCTCGCTATCCCGATATGAGTCCCATACAGCATGTCTGGGAAGTGTTATTGAGACGGGTTGCATCACGTTAGCATCCACCAACCACTCTCCAGGACTTGCGAGCAGCTCTGCAAGAAGAATGGGCCTTACCGCCTCAACATGATTTTGATGGCACCATTCGCAACATGTTCCATCGTTGTCAGGACTGTATTGCAGCCAGAGGCGGCCACATCCCATACTGAGCACATTAACCAGTTGTAGGAATGTGTGTGTGTGTGTGTGTGTGTGTGTGTGTGTGTGTGTGTGTGTGTGTGTGTGTGTGTGCGTGCAAACCCAATAATCTGGTACGCATCCGAGACAGACGAGCAATATACCTACTGGTCGAAAGATGGTTTTGCAAGCTACCTACTTTGTGGGTGGGCTTCACTAAGTCCTAAGTTACTTTTTCCGCTGAAGATTTTTCTACCATAAGAATTATGTGCTTTGTTCTGTTTGTTAGGAACTTTTCAATCCATTTCACAGCTGACATATTCCGTAAACTCGCATGTACCTGGAAGCCGACGGGACGTGGGACTCCTATCGTACGCCTTTCCCCTCCCACTTACACGCTTCACGGAGCGACCGGTTCATCCTCTTAGGCAGCATTTGGGTGTCCTCACAAGACGTCGCGTGGACCTTATTCGAGAGCGTCCACCAAAGAATATTGTGTGCGTGTGTGTGTGTTTGGGGGCGGGGATGTGGGAGGGGAGAGGGGAGGGCCAGCAAGAATCGGATGCGGCCCCACCGTAATGAAGAGCCGGCCACCTTTGTACGCCACTTTAGCAAACTGGCTGCCTCCGAACTGTGTCCCAGCAATATGCAGCCACGTAGCAACGGTAGGCACTACTACTCTTCCGCTTCAGCTGCTGCTGGTGCGCGCGTGTTCGTGTGTGTAAGTAAACGAAGTTTTGCATGTTTCATCATAAGGTAACATGTTTTGCTGGCTAGGA
This sequence comes from Schistocerca nitens, assembly GCF_023898315.1. Taxonomy (NCBI): domain Eukaryota; kingdom Metazoa; phylum Arthropoda; class Insecta; order Orthoptera; family Acrididae; genus Schistocerca; species Schistocerca nitens. The sequence continues at coordinate 450,544,727 of NC_064619.1, forward strand.
ATGAATACTGCCGCCTCAGCGGTTCCTGTGTTGTTTTGTCTCAAAAGAAAGTTGATGCGTGGTAGCTCTTTGGTGCAGTAATCTTTGTTCCCTATACCTTCTGAATATGACTCGCTTTCACACGTGTATCTGCAGATGATCAATTTCTACAGGAACTATGCCCCTCTTCTTCCAACTGCAAGCTTTTATTTCGTCGCGAAACGAGAACATGCTAAATCTAGTTATTATAAACAAAACCAAGAGTAAAGGTAATGAAGTGAATGATTATCATCGAGCTGAACATCAAAATCGGTGAGAAGAAACTAAAGATTCTGTTGACTGATTCAAAGTCATGTTTTTGTTTCAGTCCGGAGACTGTTACATTCAGCTCTCCATGCTAGTCTTTATAATCTTAACCCCCATTACCAAACTGACGATTCCTCTTCATTAATCAAATCCACCCATGTAACCATCATTAGTCTGTAGCGCCACATTCCAAAAGTTTCTATTGTCTTCTTGTCTCGGCCTCTTATCGCCCACCTCTCACTCCCGTAAAAGGTTACAATCCACACAAATACGTTCAGAAGAGACTTCCTAGGAGTGCTGATATAACTAAAGTTGTCTTTTACAGAAATGTGTGTCTTCCTACTGCCACTATCCATTTCATATCCTCTTTCTCGTACGTCAGTTAGTTATCCGCACAAATAAAAAAAAAAATAAAATAAAATAAAAATAAAAAACACAAACGGATCGACCACATTTAGTATTTGATTTCCTAACCGAACTTAAGCAGCACTACGCGATTTAATAGTGTTACATTCCATTACCGTTGTTTTACTTTTGTTTGTCCTTATCTTCTAACCTCTTTTTCAAAACACTATCCATTCTGTTCAACAGATCTTCGAAGTCGTTTGCAGTATCTGTCGTTGGCAAACATTTTTTAAAATCTTTTCTCTTTCAACTGTAATCCCATTTCCAAATTTTCCCTTGTTTTCATTTACTGCTTGTTGAATCCAGAATTTTATGCCATTTTTCAAATGACAGTGGACGTTGTGGTAGATATGGGAAAAGTTGTCTTGAACCGAAGATATCAGCTCCTGTGAAACATCAATGCTGACTGACACATTCTCCAGTTTCCAGGCGGATGCAAGATATCTTTTTACGGCACAATATTTCGACTGACTCAGTCGTCTGCATTAGGAGCTTCCAGCAATGATGTTAGACGTGCCCTAAGCACCTGAAGTACATTACGTGGTCAGTTGCCGAAATATCGCGCACACGTAGTTGAATGTAACTGACAATCTGGTTGGTCACCTTGAGATTTATCTCCCAATCAGGACGGGATTAATCACGTATAGATAGCACAGTAAAAGAGAAGACAAACAAGTAGCACAAATTAAAGGAAAATGAAAACTAAGCTTACTTTTGGGCACATTCGATAGATATGCTGGATGGTCAACTGTTGAACTTTGACAAGAGACTCCCGGAAAAGTGGATGTATTTCGCCATTTCCGAAGCAGAACAGATAAACAATTAACATCGAAGAAAGGCGTAGTAGCAAGGACCGCGCCGGAAAAAGGGCTTTGTATAAAAAATAACACCAATGAATATGAATATTGGAAAAAAAATTGTGAAGAAACTGTGTCTGAAGCACAACTCTAAATGTTTACGAAACGGGGTCATTGGGTAAGATAGAAATGAAACGATTAGAAACTTATGAAATCTTATAGGAGACTGTTGAATATTAGATGGATGGATCGAGTATGGTAAGGCGTCGTTTTACGACGATTAAATGGGGATAAACGCCGAAAAAAGACCAAAATAAACCTGAAATAGAACGGTTGGGTACATAATACGACATGTGTCTTTGCTGAAAACTACAGTTGAAAGACGGAAGGAATAGTGGAGCTTACCGTCCCGTCTACAAGGGGGTCATTAGAGACGGAGCACAAGCTCGGATTGTGTCAAGGATGGGGAAGGAAATCGGCCGTGTCCTTTCAAAGGAACCATTTCGGCATTTGCCTGGAGCGACTTACGGAAAACCTACATCTGGATAGTCGGACATTGATTTGAACCGTCGTTCTTCCAAATGCGAGTCAAGTGTGCTAATACATCGCTCGGTTTGAAGAGATGGTGGAAGGCAACCCTGGTAATGGGTATATGAAGCACGTGGTTGATGATTTGGTACGTAGCAGTTACACTGAAAAGAAGACAGGAATGTAAACTTGCGCTAAATGCCAGAGTTTATCACTGCGCACCTCTTCCATCCATGTTATTTCATACATGGACGCATTAGTAGAGGACTGTATGAAACGGAGGATGACGTCAAACCAGTCTAAATATTTATTATGATTTCTGTTTACAGTCAAAGGAGGCGACATGTGTCAAAGTGATAGACCATCGCTCGCAGCGCCAGACGAACAAAATTGGCTCAGTCTTCTAAATACAGGATATAAAAATAAATTCGTAAACCCAGATGTCCATCCACAAGTGGAAAGCTTATAATTCCAAACGCTTTTAATGAAGACAGTCTTCGGTTCCACATATTCATCGAAATGCTTGGCATTTCTCCATTTACAATAGGAGTGCATATAATGTCCAAACCTAAAGTCTGTCTTCTGAGGTATTTCTATATATTGTCACTAAAGTTACAAGATATTGCTTTCAGCTAGTCTAGAGAGAGAAAAAAAGTCATTCTTAGCAGGTGGGGAGGGGGGGGGGCGTCACAACAACTAGTTATTGTCTCCCACAGTGAGAGTGTTACACAAAATCATCTAAAATACGGCACTGAAAGATTATAAAGCTTTGACATTATGTTTCTTGCCAGAAGGAGATTACGGCGGTCACTCTGTAACAGTGTATATATGATTTTCGCAGCAACAATCGCAATAGGACTTTCGGGAGCTGAAAGACACATTTTGGATACCTTACATGTTGAGCAACAGGAGATTTTCCCAGCGAATATGCACATCAAAATCAATTAGAGTGCTCTGTCATGTTGTAACATCAGTTACGTACCAAATTTCCGCGACGAGACTTCATGTTATCTTAAGGTTCCTGCAGAAGAATGGTGGGCTAAGAGATCATTCAGATTTGCCACAATTTTTAAATATGGGAAGATCTTTATCGCACGACTTCTTATCAAGCGTTGCATGTTTCAAAATTTCATCGTAAGAATGATGATTTACATCAACTTTAAGTAAAAAGCTCACGAAAGTGAGCTCATAGACTGGATTTAACACAGACCTCACGTAATATCAGCATATTTGACAGTCTATGTGAGATGATAATTGCATATATTCGTGAGGGTTTTTTTTTTACTAAAGGTTCATTTAAATCTTCAGTCTGATGACTAAATTCTGAAACGTGTAACGCTTGGTAAAGAATTGTGGGATCAAGTCATTTCAAATTTCGAAGTAGTTACAAGGGAGTGCTAACAAAAGCAACCACAATAAATGGGGAAGTTATTAATAACATTCAATATCCGAATGACTCCGTCGTCGAAGCTACCTGCCTATCAGTATATGGTAAATCGTCTTGTTCAGAGCAGTGAACCGTATTAACCCTGACAAGCCCAAAAACACGACGTTCTCTAAAAGGGAAATCCAAACAAATCACATAGCAAAATATAACAAGTTGAACTTCCATATACAGGGTGAGTCACCTAACGTTACCGCTGGATATATTTCGTAAACCACATCAAATACAGACGAATCGATTCCACAGACCGAACGTGAGGAGAGGGGCTAGTGTAATTGGTTAATACAAACCATAAAAAATGCACGGAAGTATGTTTTTAACACAAACCTACGTTTTTTAAATGGAACCCCGTTAGTTTTGTTAGCACATCTGAACATATAAACAAATACGTAATCACTGCCGTTTGTTGCATTGTAAAATGTTAATTACATCCGGAGATATTGTATCCTAAAGTTGACGCTTGAGTACCACTCCCCCGCTGTTCGATCGTGTGTGTCGGAGAGCACCGAATTACGTAGGGATCCAAAGGGAACGGTGATGGACCTTAGGTACAGAAGAGACTGGAACAGCACATTACGTCCACATGCTAACACCTCTTTATTGGTATTTTTCACTGACGCACATGTACATTACCATGAGGGGTGAGGTACACGTACACACGTGGTTTCCGTTTTCAGTTACGGAGTGGAATAGAGTGTGTCCCGACATGTCAGGCCAATAGATGTTCAATGTGGTGGCCATTATTTGCTGCACACAATTGCAATCTCTGGCGTAATGAATGTCGTACACGCCGCAGTACATCTGGTGTAATGTCGCCGCAGGCTGCCACAATACGTTGTTTCACATCCTCTGGGGTTGTAGGCACATCACGGTACACATTCTCCTTTAACATAGCCCACAGAAAGACGTCCAGAGGTGTAAGATCAGGAGAACGGGCCGGCCAATTTATGCGTCCTCCACGTCCTATGAAACGCCCGTCGAACGTGTACCTCACCCCTCATGGTAATGTACATGTGCGTCAGTGAAAAAGACCAATAAAAAGGTGTTAGCATGTGGACGTAATGTGCTGTTCCAGTCTCTTCTGTACCTAAGGTCCATCACCGTTCCCTTTGGATCCCTACGTAATTCGGTTCTCTCCGATACACACGATCGAACAGCGGAGGAGTGGTACTCAAGCGTCAACTTTAGGTTACAATATCTCCGGATGTAATTAACATTTTACAATGCAACAAACGGCACTGATTACGTATATGTTTATATGTTCAGATGTGCTAACAAAACTAACGGGGTTCCATTTAAAAAACGTAGGTTTGTGTTAAAAACATACTTCCGTGCATTTTTTTATGGTTTGTATTAACTAATTACACTAGCCCCTCTCCTCACGTTCGGTCTGTGGAATCGATTCGTCAGTATTTGATGTGGTTTACGAAATATATCCAGCGGTAATGTTAGGTGACTCACCATGTATATTCAACCGCCGCATGTTCGAAGGAGATTTGCATCGTACTTCTGAACAACACAGGCACTGCAATATCGTATTTATCCACCGACACCGGGCAAGTGACTTGACTTTCAATTAAAGTATCTCCCCAGTTCGCGAATATACATGATGGATGTACGAGTGCACGTTGTAGAGAGATCGTTGAAGACATATGGAAGTTTGGCTGTGAGGCTCGGACAGCCTAATGGTAAGGCGACCGCTCGCTATAGGCGGGAAATGTGGGTTCGAGTCCCGATCCGGCACAAATTTTCTTGTCGTTATTCCATTACATAGCTGATGTTTGTCCATATTCGCAACTGTGAATACATTTCATAATGGGTGTAGTCGCCGCAATGCCTGTTCCTTCAGACATGAATGCTTGCCTGAAGGAACATTACAACATACTTCTGGACAAGGACTGCAATATGGTAGAGACGGAATACTTGGAAAATATAACGTGCAGATGATATCAGTTATTACAAATTATTATTGAAGGAAAGGTCCACTGGAGACTAAGAAAGTCGTGGCTGGCGAGGAGGGGATGGGTAGTACCATAAAACAATTTCCCAGAAACTTCGCTCAGTGTAAGAGGGGCCAAAATACGCGAACACGTGCTCAGCTTATCCGTGGATACTTGACCGCCTGTGAAAAAAGGATGATCGAAGTTTTCGAAGTATTTTCCAGGTACTTTACGTACCATTTACCGAGCGAGATGGTGGCATAGTGGTTAGCGTCGCGACTTCTGAATTTTGCGCCCCGTGTTCGAAACCCGATTATTAGTTTTATCTTTATTTTTTCATTCATCTCTATAGAAGATTACCGCACGAATTTTTTCCAGTTTATATCGATATAACATTGTCCTTATTCCTCTACTAACTGTTTGTCAGATGAATAAATTTAAAGAAACGAATGAGAAAGTTATTTGAAACTGTTTCCGGTGAAATTCACGTAGTGCATCTTTATTCGTAATTGCAAGCGCCAGTTTTGGAAAAGTGATCCCTTGTGCATGGTATACCGCGAAATTATTGCCAAAGGAGCGAAATTTTCAGCAATGTTAACGATACTTCTTTCCCGAGTGAGATTTATACGAAGAAACGTCACTGTGGAAAACCTTTCGCGCCATGCTCGTGGTGTTCGGAATATCTGTCTTTCGAACGTTTCTACCATACGGATCACCCTTGGGAATGCACAAAATCTTCCTGAAGAATAAAAGTATGAGTAAAATAGTATTAATATGAGAATGAAATATCAGAAAATGTGATTTTAAAAAGATTTTAACCCCTCAACGTACCCTGCAACTCACATATATAAAACAAGTGTGTGAGATTTACCGTGAAATCCAGTTTAATTTTACAATTAATGTAAGGTCCTTGTAACACATACTTTAATAAGAAACTTTCGTGTAGCAACCGCCTACAGACATAGGTAGATAAATGAAAACAATAAAAAATAAACAATAATCGGGTTTCGAGAACGGATGCGCAAAATTCAGAAGCCTCAACGATAGCCACCATTTCGTCTGAGGATATTGCGCGGCAAAAGGAGCAATGCACCCGGAAAATATCTCGAAAACTTTGACCGTCGTTTTCATAGAACTGGTCGAGTATCTACGGATAAGCCGCGACACGTGTTCGCATATTTCGACTCTTCTTCCACTGAGCGAATTTCCTGGGAAATCGCGAGATGCTACTTGCCGTGTTCTCCCCGTGAGAGCCATTCGAAGGCGGCGCAATTGTACATCAGCAGCTTTCCATACTGCACGTCAAGATCAGAGCTACTAGCTAATTGGATTGCTATCGTTCGCTAGGTTGGTTGGTTGGTTGGTTGGTTGGTTGAAAAGAGGAGGAGGTGGAGGGGGGGGGGTGGTAAGGGACCAATGTTCGCTAGGAGATTGCGACTTGAGGAGAGGAAGAAGAACTAAAATGGTTCAAATGGCTCTGAGCACTATGGAACTTAACTTCTGAGGTCATCAGTCCCCTAGAACTTAGAACTACTTAAACCTAACTAACCTAAGGACATCACACACATCCACGCCCGAGGCAGGATTCGAACCTGCGACCGTAGCGGTCGCGCGGTTCCAGACTGTAACGCCTAGAACCGCTCGGCCACTACGGCCGGCAAGAAGAACTTAAAAGAATTTAATTTACGTTATATCTGTTAAACCCTCCGTACGCGACGGACCAACGTATGATCGTTTAGGCCGAGTTACACGCCGCGTGAAACATAGTCTAAGTCGCGTTTGGGTATCTTATTTGGCCCACGCACTGGCGAATGTGTAGAGTCTTCGAATAGCGAAATCCAGTGTCCGACTTACCGGCTATGTATGATTCCCAATGCTACCTGTGCGATCGTTGTCTATGTAGCTTTTGGGGCGTGTTAAACTGACTTAATGAAGATGGTGAGTTAGACAGTGAGAGGAGGGAAGCGAGAAGTGTACGTACAGGAGGCTGGTCGGCGGCCAGGAAGACCCTGGAGACGGCGGCGGGCAGGTGCAGCTGCGTGCGCGAAGCAGTCACCTCCAGCACGGGCGCCATGCCTGCAGCTACTGACTGCAGGTGTGCCTGCCCTGCCCAGCGCCGAGCGGCCCGCCACCGCCTGTTAAGGCGACACCTGCCGGCGGCTTCCGGCGCAGCACGCGCCGCTATGCCGGAACCACTGACCGCCCCCGCCGCGCCTCAACTGTCTGTCCGCACTCCCCGACACCACACGCAGTGTTTTGTCAACTACTATGACCCCATTGCGCGTCTCGTAGCACAGTTGTCAAAATGCTGCCTTACTACAGAGCGTCTGATAAGTTACTCCCCATTTTCAAACAGTTATAATGACTGCGTGTAGGGAGTTAAAAAGGATGGGATCCAATGGTCTAGCAGCTCCTCATATGCCACATTTTTCTGTAGTCAAGGTTGGCGACCTTTGCATTTGTGTATTAGACGACCACAATATTATTGCACATGAGAATGAGGGTGCTTCCGTCGCTTATCGTGAATCAGAGCGTAAATGGTGTTGATAGTGGTCGCATAACTGAACTGAAAGCTTTAAACGTGCGACACTTTTTCCTTAGCCACCACTGCACTTCTTTACTGCAACGGCACCGCATGTTTTCGGTAACGACCAAGTGCAATGATAAAGAGCGACTCCAGTGAGCAGTGGACGACTGGTTGGGGTGGTTTGGGGAAAGAGACCAAACAGCGAGGTCATCGGTCTCATCGGATTAGGGAGAGACGGGGAAGGAAGTCGGCCGTGCCCTTTCAAAGGAGCGATTTAGTGAAATCACGGAAAACCTAAATCAGGATGGCTGGACGCGGGATTGAACCGTCGTCCTCCCGAATGCGAGTCCAGCGTGCTAACCACTGCGCCACCTCGCTCGGTGGACGACTGGAAACAAGTCAGCTGTAGTGATTAATCACGATATACCCCGTAGCAACTTGATAGAAGGGGGTAGGGTCTGGCGAATAGCTTGAGAACGTTAGCTGCCATCATGTCTAATGTCAATAGTCGAGAACGGAGGTGGTGGTTTTGTTAGGATATGGGTGTGTTTTTCGTGGTTAAGACAGACGTTCCTTATTGTCTTTACGGAAACAATTGCGGTAAGATATCAACAAATTTTACAGCACTGTGTACTGCATAAAGTAGAGGGACATTTCGGAGACGATAATTGATTGTTCAGCATGACAATGCTCCCTGTCAAAGCAGCATTGACGAGGTCCTGGTTTGTGGGTAATAACATTCCTGAAATGCCCTGACCTGTTCAGAGTTTCGACCTCAACCCAATAAAACACTTCTGGGATGAGTTAAAACGTCGGCTTCGTTTCATACACCAGCGCCCAATATCTCAAATTTCTCCAGTTTCGCTCTTGAGATGAATTGATTGCCATTCCTCCACAGGCATTCAAACACCTCACTGAATGAGTCCCCAGCAGAGTTCAATCCGTTATTAAAGGCGAAGGGCTACAGATATATTAATGTCCACTAAAGGGTGTCAGATAGTGTATTCAGTTGACCGAATTGGAACACGGAAGCCACACGAAGTCACGGAAGTTCCATATGCTACCGGTGATAATGATGTCTGCGATGGAAAAATATTGGTAGTGACTCGTTAGATGTTGGACGATTCAGTTTGTTTCTCTGTTCTCGAGAGCCCTTTTCCATGCACCACTAAGGGTACAGCAGCTGTCCCAGTTGAACTAGCTCTTGCACGATGCCGCAATATACGAGTACTCTTATACTGCAATTTCGACACAACATCTGTTCCCGTACACAGCCTCACGAACAAACATATGATTTTGTTTACTGAAACGAAATCTTATCCCATGTGTTTACCTACTCGCATTCTGATATCACAGAAGCCACTGAGATCGGAATGCAATAAACGGCATTGCCCGTTATAGTTGCTCAAACTTCCATACAACAGAATTATAGTCTGAATCTACATCTACATCCATACTCCGCAAGCCACCTGACGGTGTGTGGCGGAGGGTACCTTGAGTACCTCTATCGGTTCTCCCTTCTATTCCAGTCTCGTATTGTTCGTGGAAAGAAGGATTGTCGGTATGCTTCTGTGTGGGCTCTAATTTCTCTGATTTTATCCTCATGGTCTATTCGCGAGATATATGTAGGAGGGAGCAATATACTGCTTGACTCCTCGGTGAAGGTATGTTCTCGAAACTTCAACAAAAGCCCGTACCGAGCTACAGAGCGTCTCTCCTGCAGGGTCTTCCACTGGAGTTTATCATCTCCGTAACGCTTTCGCGATTACTAAATGATCCTGTAACGAAGCGCGCTGCTCTCCGTTGGATCTTCTCTATCTCTTCTATCAACCCTATCTGGTACGGATCCCACACTACTGGGCAGTATTCAAGCAGTGCGCGAACAAGCGTACTGTAACCTACTTCCTTTGTTTTCGGATTGCATTTCCTTAGGATTCTTCCAATGAATCTCAGTCTGGCATCTGCTTTACCGACGATCAACTTTATATGATCATTCCTAATGCGTACTCCCAGATAATTTATGGAATTAACTGCTTCCTGTTGCTGACCTGCTATTTTGTAGCTAAATGATAAAGGATCTATCTTTCTATGTATTCGCAGCACATTACACTTGTTTACATTGAGATTCAATTGCCATTCCCTGCACCATGCGTCAATTCGCTGCAGATCCTCCTGCATTTCAGTACAATTTTCCATTGTTACAACCTCTCGATACACCACAGCATCATCTGCAAAAAGCCTCAGTGAACTTCCGATGTCATCCACAAGGTCATTTATGTATATTGTGAATAGCAACGGTCCTATCACACTCCCCTGCGGCACCCTGAAATCACTCTTACTTCCGAAGACTTCTCTCCATTGAGAATGACATGCTGCGTTCTGTTATCTAGGAACTGCTCAATCCAATCACACAATTGGTCTGATAGTCCATACGCTCTTACTTTGTTCATTAAACGACTGTGGGGAACTGTATCGAACGCCTTGCTGAAGTCAAGAAACACGGCATCTAGCTGGGAACCAGTGTCTATGGCCCTCTGAGTCTCGTGGACGAATAGCGCGAGCTGGGTTTCACACGACCGTCTTTTTCGAAACCCATGCTGATTCCTACAGAGTAGATTTCTCGTTTCCAGAAAAGTGATTATACTCGAACATAATAAGTGTTCCAAAATTCTACAACTGATCGACGTTAGAGATATAGGTCTATAGTTCTGCACATCTGTTCGACGTACCTTCTTGAAAACGGGGATGACCTGTGCCCTTTTCCAATCCTTTAAAACGCTACGCTCTTCTAGAGATCTACGGTACACCGCTGCAAGAAGGGGGGCAAGTTCCCTCGCGTACTCTGTGTAAAATCGAACTGGTATCCCATCAGGTCCAGCGGCCTTTCCTCTTTTGAGCGATTTTAATTGTTTCTCTATCCCTCTGTCGTCTATTTCGATATCTACCATTTTGTCATCTATGCGACAATCTAGAGAAGGAACTACAGTGCAGTCTTCCTCTGTGAAACAGCTTTGGAAAAAGACATTTAGTATTTCGGCCTTTAGTCGGTCATCCTCTGTTTCAGTACCATTTTGGTCACAGAGTGTCTGGACATTTTGTTTTGGTCCACCTACCGCTTTGACGTAAGACCAAAATTTCTTAGGATTTTCTGCCAAGTCAGTACATAGAACTTTACTTTCGAATTCACTGAACGCCTCTCGCATAGCCCTCCTTACACTACATTCCGCTTCGCGTAATTTTTGTTTGTCTGCAAGGCTTTGGCTATGTTTATGTTTGCTGTGAAGTTCCCTTTGCTTCCGCAGCAGTTTTCTAACTCGGTTGTTGTACCACGGTGGCTCTTTTCCATCTCTTACGATCTTGCTTGGCACATACTCATCTAACGCATATTGTACGATGGTTTTGAATTTTGTCCACTGATCCTCAACACTATCTGTACTTGACACAAAACTTTTGCGTTGAGCCGTCAGGTACTCTGTAATCTGCTTTTTGTCACTTTTGCTAAACAGAAAAATCTTCCTACCTTTTTTTAATATTTCTATTTACGGCTGAAATCATCGATGCAGTAACCGCTTTATGATCGCTGATTCCCTGTTCTGCGTTAACTGTTTCAAATAGTTCGGGTCTGTTTGTCACCAGAAGGTCTAATATGTTATCGCCACGAGTCGGTTCTCTGTTTAACTGCTCAAGGTAGTTTTCAGATAAAGCACTTAAAAAAAATTTCACTGGATGCTTTGTCCCTGCCACCCGTTATGAACGTTTGAGTCTCCCAGTCTATATCCGGCAAATTAAAATCTCCACCCAGAACTATAACATGGTGGGGAAATCTACTCGAAATATTTTCCAAATTATCCTTCAGGTGCTCAGCCACAACAGCTGCTGAGCCAGGGGCCTATAGAGACATCCAATTACCATGTCTGAGCCTGCTTTAACCGTGACCTTCACCCAATATTTCACATTTCGGATCTCCGTCAATTTCCTTCGATACTATTTCCTTCGATACTATTGCACTTCTTATCGCTATAAACACGCCTCCCCCTTCACTGTCCAGCCTGTCTCTGTGGTATACATTCCAATCTGAGTTTAGGATTTCATTACTGTTTACGTCTGGTTTCAGCCAACTTTCTGTCTCTAGTACTATATGGGCATTGTGAACGTTTATTAATGAGAGCAGTTCTGGGACCTTTCTAAAGACGTTCCTGCAGTTTACTATTAGCACATTAGTATTGTTATTCCCTGTTGCATTTTGCCTACTCCTACCTTGCCGCGTCTCAGGAGACGTCTTGTCGGGCCTATGGAGGGAATTCTCTAACCTAAAAAACCCACATGTGCACTCCACACGTAATCGGGTGGTGTATGTATTAAATATACAAGCAGCTTTGCGCCTGTAAGACATGCCACACATTAAGACGACCGTCAACAAAAAACCGATAACGTGTGGTGAAGGAAAGGAAGATTAAGGTTCAACGTACCGTCGACGACATGGTCCATAGAGAAGGATCATGAGGAACACGGGGAAGGAAAATAACTGGCCTTTTCAAAGAAACCATCCCGACATTTAGCTTAACCGATTTCGGGAAATCGCGGAAAATCAAAATTTGGATGCCAAACTGGAGAGTTCAACAGTCATCCACCCGAAACACAGCATTAAAGGCTGTAGCTTCAGCTAAATATGAACAATTAAAATTGGAAGCATCACATACAGGATGTGAGGAAGCGAACTTAAGTCTGCATTTTATTGGCAAAAGACGCAGAAGATGCTACAAATCTACTTAAGAGTGCCTGTAATACGCTTGTTCGCCCTCTGCTGGAGTATTGCTGCGCAGTATGCGATCCTTACTGGAATGGATTGACGGACGGACAATATCGGAAAATATGTCAGATACGGTACGGGAGTTGGGGTGGAAATCATTACAACAAAATCTTGTTTCGTTGCGGCAGTATTTTCATGAAATTTCAATCACCAACTTCTCCGAACATGAAAAAATTCTGTTGACGCTCACCTACATGCGGAGAAATGACCATCGTAAAGAAATAGGTAAAATCAGAGATCGCACAACAAAATTAAAGTGTTCCTTTTTTCCACGTGATATTTGAGAGTGGAACGATAGAAAAATAGTCTGACAGTAGTTCTATGCATACTATGCCAAGCGCTTATGTGTGAATTGCAGAGTACGTATATAGATTAAGATGAACATTGAAATATTCCCTGTAGAGAGTTCAGATAGCATGCAGATTGAAACTCCCGTTTCATATATGTGTTTTTGGCCAACTATTAACGTCCACAGTTTTTCCTTTATAGAAAGCACCTTCAGAAACTGACCGCGGTAGACACAGAAACAGGCGCGCAGTAGACTTCCTGGTTCGTGTTGACAGTATACGGTGGGCACGTTAAAGGAACATACAAGACGACATTGACGAAGTATCCCTGAAACTTACGCATTTTTTGAGCATGCGATTCGTTTAAACCAGTGGTTCCCAAGTGGGACGGTTGAAGTGATCCAAGGGGGCGTTCCTGTGGCAAATTGGGCGGCGAAGAGGGGAAGGTGGCTTTGGGAATCGAATAAGGATTACAATCATTCACTATTGCACAGGTAACTTCGTCGGCTACAAGTATTCGTTGTTATCTGCCAAAAAAGATTTTACAAATTCTTTGACTCAGGATGTTTCGTGAAAGCAAGGCATATCTTACGAAGGAATTTATCGCAGTTTCAGAATGATAGCTTATTTAACCAATTTATGTAATAAATTTAACGAGATACAGCTACGGCTGCAAGCAGATGATCTGAATTTGAGGAAAGAAAAAGCAACTATTTCTGAGGAAAGAAAAAGCAACTATTTCTGCGTTCTTTTAAAACTGGTCAGATACAAACAAAATTAAAATCTGGGACAACTTTATCATTTTCTGTATCTTTCTTCTGCAAAAATAAATGATGATATTCTGTTATATTACCAGCATTTGAAAGCCTTACAACAGACATATCAAACAGATTTAAGCACATCCTTAACATCATCATTCCAGAAAGGGTACCAGAAGCTTTCTCAAACCCATGAACACCAAAATTATCACTACAGGAGGAGTTGATAGAGCTGTCAACAAGTGAAGAGCTAAACTTTAAATTAAAAACGGATATCAAGAATATTGGCTTCGAAGGCAAATTCCAGTACTATATCCAAATTTATGGGCTCCAGCAAAGACGTTTTTCATTGCATTCACATCATGTTTAGCCGATGGTGGATGTAGTGTAATCAGAAATTTACTGGCAAAGAAAAGAAATAGATTTTCAATACTGTAATGTGGCGATTTTAAGACTGTGATGACAAAAATAACACCAAATATCGAAAAAATGTCACTGCATAAAACTCATGCCTCTCAATATTATAAACTCGTCAACCATTTTTGAGTAATACACTAATATTGATAACATCTTTTAATGAAGCTATTTTAAGAATCTCACCTGTTTTTCCAATACACGATATACAATATCATTCACCCACCAGGAACGACATCGAATCAGTGTGGTGTCACCCGAAAAAGCTGGAAAACTATGAGATGGGTAGACCAAGAAAGGTTGGGAACCTATGATTCAGACGACGCAGCGGTATGAAATCTTTACAATGTGATCATTTTGTGTACGGGCCTGTGTGTGTGTGTGTGTGGGGGGGGGGGGCTAAAAGCATTGAAACTGGACACTGCTAACGGCTCTCACCACTGCTGTACGGGGCTTCTTTCCTGTTCACGGTATATCGGACTACTGTTTCCTTAAGGTGAGCAAAACTTCCGATTCCAGTAAGTAAATACAATATATAACAAAGGACTAATTTGTGTTACCGACTGGTGTAAGATCATCGACGGCTTAGAAATACCATTACAGTGTTCAAAATTTGCTGTTGCGTAAAAGCTATTAAGGGTCTGCACATGTTCAATATTTATTTGCAATACTAGTTTGTCAAACTTTATACACACAGGGTGAGTGAAAAGGGACTTTACAACTTTGAAATGATATAAAAATTTATTGACAGAAATTACAGAATTGGTGTGTCATTTTGTAGCAAACAACCTCAAGTTTCACACTAAAGTGTCATTTTGGCCTGGTGTGACTACCCTTTGTGATGCGGTACACATGCCACCGGTAATCAATTTATTCCCACACTCGTCACAGCAAACTGTGCATAACTTGTGCAACTATGGCGTAGATTCGATCTTTCAGGTCGGTACATTCTTTGGTAGGGGAAGAACACACGGTTTTAATGAAATACCAGAGAAAGAAATCCAGTGGTGTCAAGTATGGTCAACGAGATGGCCACGCGACTGGCCCTTCAAGGCAAATCCACCGACCTGGGAAGCGATTATCGAGAAAATCTCAAACTTCCGTGAGGAAATGTGGTGCACAGTCTTGCTGGCAATGAATCAAACTTGAGGTTGTTTGCTACAAAATGACACCTACCGATTCTGTACGTTATCTCAAAAAATTTTTATATCATTCCAAATTTGTGAAGTCCTTTTTGACTCACCCTGTATTGAAGCGATCTCCTTCCCATCAATGGTGTTTCACTTTCTTACAATTTTCGGATGAGTCCTGTAATGTACGACAAATTATTATGTCGATACGACATTAGATAGAAGGGCAAAATACGGTATTACGATAAGGAATAGCAGTCGACGATCGACTATAAATAACTGAGATTTGTGGCGACAGGAAGATCATTCTAATGCTTCAAGTTAAGTGTAGTAATATTAGCAAGTACAATTAGCAAAATTATTAAGTAAATCTGTGAAGCAACAGTATCTTTCCTGCAAGGAATATTACAGGTAATTGACGTAAAAAGTTTTATGTCCTGTGATAATTCGGTAAGATTGTCATGTCTTATTAGTCATTGCACATATATGACGTACTTTTAGAAGTGAAGCGCTTTTTCCATACTGTTAATAAGTTGTTTTCAAATTAATAAAGAAGGCAAAGCCATTATGAATCCTTCACTAACCGTCCTAAAATGGTTAATACGACTACTGCTGCAAAGGCGTGTTAAAGCTGTGTGTGTTAAAAGGCTGCTTGAAAAATTGAATCTGTGGTAAGACATGCACAAAGCCTGACTGGCAGAAAATAAGCAGTACCAAATTAACGCCGTGTGCGTATGGTTCGTGTAGCTCTATCAACACCTGAACGGCGAATGTCGTCAACCAGCCAATACCCTACTTCGCACGCTCAATACTTGTGGACAACATTGAAAATTTTTAGGAACATCAGCACTGTTTATCAGTACTTCTAGTATTGACAATACACAAAAATATGCCGACAATGTATCGATGGTTTGATAATATTAGCGAAACGTGATCCTAAATATTCAGCTTCCTAGAATTTTCTCGTCCGAGTTAAGACGATCGAGCAAAGGAAAATGCTGTCTTTGGAAACGGATAGAGCACAATGGACCATTGACAAGCCGTGAACGAAATTTCTACAAAATGTCCTAACAAACCTGGCGAAACTTGACACTGATACAACATGTGACAGTACACTGAAGATTATATAAGTTAATGCTGCAGCTCCCTTTATGCAGCATCACGCCAGTACGGCATTCATAATAGAAACACGAGACAGAGAAGGACGTCACTCATCACAAAAACTATTCTCATTGGAATTCAATGAGCATTTCAAATATCCGGAGTCAGGTAACGAACAAATTTTAACGACGTACACACAAACCATCGGCGCTTCACCTAATTGAAATCACGCTATTTACCTCTAGTGTAGATCATCTTTAACACGGAATGAATATACTTATATGGGCGATTTTGAATGTCGGTTTGAAAATCAAACATTGCATCGATAACAAAATAGAACAAATTAACAATGGAAGCAAAAGACCACCTGATAAGTTTTTTGTATTTATGTTAATTGAAGAAAACGCGTGGATGGACAGCAGAAGGTGGAAATGTCCTCGAGCAAGTTTGGTAAACTTAAAATGGATTGTGAGATTAAGCTTTTGATGTGTCAAACAAAGTTTACAACCACTGTGTACTACCAGTAGCAGTGAAACAGACTGAGAACCCTAAAATCATTTAAAGACTGAGCGTAGCAAAGCGAGCAATGTGTGATTGCATGTTTGGAAATATTACAAGAAACAGGATTACAAATGAACCTGGGAACAGATTCTAGAGGAAGACACAATTCACAGTTTGTTAATTTGAAGTTGCCTTATACAGAAGAGAAATATGAACGATAAGAAGTGGATAGCAGCTTGTGAAATGGGGTGGTAGAGGTAGATCGAGAAACCAATTTGGAGGTACTCAATGGAATTCGGAAAAAGAAATTTACGGCACGATTTGACTAAAAGAAGGCATCAGTTGACAGGACACATCCTAAGGCACCACGGAATTGTCAATCTGGTAATGGCGGGAAGTGTGTGGAATGAAAACTGTAGGAGGAGACCACGATTTGACTACAGTAAGCAGGTTCAGATGGGTGTAGGTTGCAGTAGGTACTCAGACGATGAGGCTTGCGCAGACTAGCTTGGGGAGCTGCATCAAACCAGTCTTCGGACTAAAGACCACAACAACTGTAAGTTGGCCGATCGGTTACCTACAACTGAATCGGCAGTTCTTTTCCTTATGAAAACTATATACAATTGTAGCATTTAGGATTTTTATTAGATATGTCAATACGTAAGACGATTTCAGTTTCAATTACGACCAACATTTAAGCTACTCGTATTTATATCTCTGTGACTTCTTATTTCGTAGAGGCATGAAGTACGGGTTAAGGTGCCTGCATTGCAATAGGTTGTTCCCCCCCGATCGGCTACTGACCGCTACAGCCACCCGCTCTGGCAGTTGCCAACTTATAGTTTACATACTGTAATTATGATTTCAATAAAAAGGAAACGGAGGTAGGGGAGCTGTGAGGTAATATTAGATGCTCGTTGATTCAAAGAGTTTGTCTCGGAACGGAAAAAATGCAGAACGGCATGTTCAGGAAGGTGGCTAGACAATATAAAAAAATATCAATAAGCAACATGGATATAGCTAATGTCCGTACTGCATGCGAAAAAATGGTTAAGATGATCGATACATGAAGCCCTGCCGGCCCGCCAGTACACTATTGCCATAGAGCTGTCGCATGACTTTTGATGCTTTAGATATGATATACGCTGCTGCACAAAAATATAGAGGTTTGACACGCTTAAGAATGCTGGGACCAAGTAATGTATGCCCACAAAACTGAAATTAATGCGTCCATGTAAGTTACTGTCAATAACGTTTATACTATCCATGAATTTGAATCCATAGTACTGTTGTTGACTGCGAATTCCAGCACAAAGACGCAATTCAGGTTTAACTATTAATATTAAGGTGATGTACGTTCACCATAAAAGTGCTGAGACGATTTGACATTAAGTTTATTTTTAAGAAGACAAATACATATAGGAGCAGCTAGAAAGCGGAATGCCATGAACAAGGTCACAGAGTTGCCGCGTTGCAGTACGGTGCCCTGAAGAGCTCAGAATTGATTGCAGCTGCCAACCATCAGCCTTCTGACGTAAAACCACTTCAGCTATTCTCGGCACCTTCAGTAGTAAGGAAGACCCAGGGATAGCCACTACTCAAGTGGAATGGCTCCGAAACCGCTTTCATGCTTGTTTTTGCAACCATCCGTTAGAAAACTTATTAACCATACCATTTTGAGTAATGGCAGCGGTTTTCTGAAACTATGAGTAACTTCGGTTGTTAGAATGCACAGTATCAAGCCATCGCTTTTCACGCTGTAATAAGTAGTTTGATTTAGTGTGTTGAAAATATCTACTTTTTACTGGTCGTCTTTGCTACTGATTTCGGAAAAACGTTTCCTCGAGACATATTATACCTTAAATATAAAGATAATTGTTTACCTCTGCGTCAGAGACTATCTCTAATGAGACGGAGCATAAGCTTTGAGTATCCCTTTGTATCAGCTGATGCGTGGTTATTTCTCCAGTTCCCTTTCCCTTCCACTTTGAGGCCTATCTTCGCCCACTTCTTCTTCATTTCATTAATTTATTTTGTTGCTGTCTTCCCTCTGACCGTTGTCTCCCACACCCTCCTCATTCCGCGTGCTACCACCCTAATCTGACTCCCGCTTCCAGCGATTTGGTACACTTCTTCCTTACGTCTAAGTTCCTGGAAATCTTTCAGTTCTTCATCGGCATATTGTCATTTGCGAAGATTTTTCTCTTCTCTTTCTACAGTGGTTACGTTTGCTTCATTCAAGACTATGTTCTCCACTGCTTGAATTGTACCGCCCCATCTCTACAAATGGCTGTATCTTCCGGCTTTTTTTCTGTTCCTAACCCTACATTTGTTCACAAAGGACTTTAAATTCGTCCATCTTTCAAATGAGGTTTTCTACTATCTTGCCATTGTCAATTTACATTTTATATCCTCTCTGCTTCGGCTATTATCACTTACTTTAGCGCCCAAATACTAAAACGCATCTTCTACTATTACTGTCTTATTGTCTAATATAATTTCCTCAGCATCCCTTGACTTAATTCGACTACATTCCATTACCCTTGCTTTCCTTTTCTTGACGTTGCAACCCGAGCTCGATTCCACAAGGAATTCTTGAATCGAGGGCTGGAGAATTATACGAATTGCAATACCTTAACAGTAATTTATTTCAACAACCAAATGGGCGACCACAACCGACAACCCACTTTGGTCACTAGGGCACACACTAACAGCAGATATACAAGGAAGATGTACTAGTTTCACAGCGTTCTAGAACCATCATAATTCGTGTAATAAAATGGAACACCTGCAGCCGTCCTTTCGATGTTATTTATTACAGAGTTTCGGTTATTCAATACTCTATCTTCACGCCTTAATGGACGCTGAGGCGGAAAACTTCAATCCTAAACACGATCCAATCAGCGGCCAACATCTAAGAAATGGTTTCCGTATGCTACTGTAACAACGATGCTGTGTCTGCAACCAACTTACTGGAGAAATCAGTCCACGCCTTCCGTCACAAACGGATTTCAATCAACAAATAACGGACAATTTCGTAATCGCTGAATTATAATCTCCGTGGACTCCAACGCCCACTTCTTCAGCCTTAACAGAAAGGGTAAATATCGGCAACAGCTTCCTTCAATTCGCAACTGCCATGAGGACCACCAACGTCAGCCTGCAACCACGCTAATCAATTGAAAAGCTGCTAGGCTGAGGTTGCGCAGGAATTAAATCCATATTAAATACAACAAGCAAAATCTGCAGCAACATCAACCATGCCAACAGCTGCCTGGATAATCTGTGCAGGACTTAAAACGCACAAAAATTCAAACAACCGCAACAACTAAAATGAATTCAACAGCTGTCCAGTTGATTTGTACAGCACCTAAAACCGCTGGTAAATTTAAACAAACTGCTACACAGATAACGGACACAACGGCTTCCCAGCTGATCTGCGCAGCACTTGAAACCACCTGAAAATTTAATCGCAAGTGCAATAACCTAAACGAATCTAACAACTGCCCAGCTGATTCTTGTAACACTAAAAATCGCATTAACCTTTGAATACAAGTCCAAAGCCACTCATGACAGCCATCAAAAAATTCCCTTCAAGGAACGGAAAAGCCAGCACAAGAACCTCTAGGTGGCCCTTAGCACAACCCACCGAAGCACAATCAACAACCTTCTGCCTCCGTGCTTCACCGGAGCTCCACACGTCCCCTGCCTACGCAAGAGGGCATTGCCTGTTTACACTGCGCGAGCCAGATCTAAACCCAGCGAATCTTTCAAATTAAACCTCTAGCCGACACGAACCGAAAGGCGAGAGATACGCTCGCGGCAAGTGCCGCACGGCACTATGTTCATCTTGCATGCTCCTTCCAAGACATTGACGATTCCGTTCAGCTGCTGTTCCAAGTCCTTGGCTATCTCTGGCAGAATAACAATGTCGATGGCGGATATACCTGCGGATATCCTCATCGGCGCAGACGTCTAATAACATCTTACATTTGTACTTTCCTGAAAGGGGAGAGGGGGGGAGACAAATTTGTGTACTGCATATTCGCAACTTAATACGAACGTGTCAGCAGATGAATGACGTGTCAGCAGATGAATGACGTGTCAGCAGATGAATGACGTGTCAGCAGATGAATGACGTGTCAGCAGATGAATGACGTGTCAGCAGATGAATGACGTGTCAGCAGATGAATGACGTGTCAGCAGATGAATGACGTGTCAGCAGATGAATGACGTGTCAGCAGATGAATGACGTGTCAGCAGATGAATGACGTGTCAGCAAGATGAATGACGTGTCAGCAAGATGAATGACGTGTCAGCAAGATGAATGACGTGTCAGCAAGATGAATGACGTGTCAGCAAGATGAATGACGTGTCAGCAAGATGAATGACGTGTCAGCAAGATGAATGACGTGTCAGCAAGATGAATGACGTGTCAGCAAGATGAATGACGTGTCAGTAGATAAGAGCAAAAGTTCCGACAGCGTATTAAGAGAGGCTGGTGAACCATAGCAAGGCGAAAAAGCTAACAGTATTGGTCCCGCGCAACCAGAGGCAGTTTCTTCAGCCGCTAACGGCGGTAACGGGGAGCTGGAAACGAAACGCGTGCGCCGGCCACTGCGTTTCCGGCGCCGGACAAAAGCGGCGAGGCAATTACGAAGAAGCGGGCCAGGCCCCTGAGCGGCAATGCGTGGCGCGTTAGCAGGCCACTGTGCCGGACAGCGGTCATTACAGGCACAAGCAGAGCGGCGGAAGGGGCGCCGGGCCTCCACTAATACGTGCTGCCGGCTCTGTCTGGCCGCCTACCTACGCGACCATGTCTAAATTACTAGGGTCATTCTAAAAGGAAAGAGCCCCGTAATCCCCGCCACCATGTCACAGATCTTCCTAACTGCTGGTGCCAGTATGACATTAACAGCGAGCGTGAAGGGGCGATTACTGTTTTCGCCATTTTAAGAAAGTGACCGAATTGGCGACTCCGCCAAGTGCGAAGTTCGTAGTGTAATATGGTTTCTGATGGCATAAAAGGTCCGTCCTACTGAAATTGCAGATAGATAACCGAAGTTCACGGAAGTTTGAAGAATTAAACTTCACTTCCAAAATCATGCATCATGTTTAGAGTTTTGGAACTACCGAAGGCTACCGTAGATTTAGTAAATCATAGTAGATTACGCCAATTTTTCTAGTAGCTACGGTCAGTAAGATCGTAACCGCGTTAGCTGTACGTTAAGTGTTGCGTGATATCGGACTTTACCTCATTTCGGTCACTTTGTTTGCGTATGCGGTCAGTCTCTTAGCAGGTTCCACCAGAAACCGGTAACGGTGAACTGTTCAGAAAATGAGTTAGGATATAAAGGACTGCGTAACTTACGGAGCATTTGTGTTTTACATAGTTGTCCTCCTGTTGGCCACTTAAAAACAAGTAGTATTTATAGTAAAGCTGAAACTGTCAATGTTTTGTTCTTGTTTTATTCAAAAGTTGTCGATATGTAACGTGAAACAGAGGAATGTGGTCGCGAAAATAAAAAGCAATACGCATTTTTATACAATGCTAGAAGACGTAATTTCCTATACAAAGGTACAATAAAAGAACTACAAAACAAAAACACACCGTAAACATCGTTTCAATACTTCGTCGAGCTTATATAAAACATGTTTCTGTTGTTCATAAACAACTTTCGCACTTACCAGTACTAAAATGAAGCTCTTATCTTTCATCATTGAGTACAAAATAACAATACTCTATAGATTATTTTACGTCTGTGCATGTGAACTGTACTTGCATTAAAAGTAATTGCTTTGTTTACATAAAAGCACAGAAGTTACACGATGAAAGAATTTTTATTACTTATAAAATAATCAGTGGACTAACACTGAACGATATGTTTTTATAGTTACGTGCAAAACAAACAAAAAACAATGAGAACTCGTCGGCTCACAGTTTCTCTCGCATTCATTTGGATATCAACGCTATCGGTAACACTACCATTAAGTCGCGCGGGGTAGCCTGCGGTCCAAGGGCGTCTTGTCACGGTCCGGGCGGTTCCGCCGTCGGAGGTTGAGTCCTCCCTCGGGCATGGGTGTGTGTGTGTGTGTGTGTGTGTGTGTGTGTTTTTTTGTTTTTTTTTTTGTCCTTAGCGTAAGTTAGGTGTAGGATTAGGGGCCGATGACCTCAGCAGTTTGATCCCATAAGACCTTACCACAAATTTCCAAATTACTACCATTTATTACGTCATTTTTGCAATGTACCAAAAGTACCGAACTGTAGTTTTGGTAGGGCGCAACTCTAACCATGCTGAAAGTCGGGCGAACTAATATTCATGACGACGAACGATCACGATAGCCTTCAATTGTGACTGATGAACCCAGTGGTCTAGGAAAACATTCAACAGGATAGACTGTTTCACTACTAATGGACTTTGCATGTGCTTCCCTGAAATTTCACGATCAGTTCTTTATCAAAATGTGGGTCAGGTAGATTCGTCAACTTCTGACACTTGAACACAAAAAACATCGAAACTGAGTTGTAACTAACTTCCATCAACCGGCACGACAAGGACGGCGAGGAGTTTTTGAAACATATTGTCACCTGTGACGAGACCTGGGTTTTCGTCTTGAACTCGAGAAACAAAGTGTCAGTCAGTGAAATGGAATCCTTGGCGACTCCCCCCCCCCCGCCCCCTCCCAAAAATACGGGGTGGACAAACAACTTTTGAGCGTCAAAATGTTTATGGCCACATTGTTTTGGGATGGCAATGGCGTCCCATTCATCGCCTTTATGCCTAGGTGAGAGACCATAAATGCCGCTGCCTGCTGTCATACCCTTCACCGACTATGCTGCGCCGTTCAGAACAAACGGCGTCGGTTGCTGTACAGCGGCATTGCGCTTGTTCACGATAACATTCACCCGCACTGGCGGATTAGCTTCCACAGTGAAAGTGTATCAACGTCAGGTAATAAGGCAGAAAACCGTGGACAGGAAAAGCTCCTAACCGACAAGGTCTACAGACGAGTGTTGCACCTTTAACATACGCCTTATATGCCGGAAAGCTCTATGGGAATTGACAACCAACTGAAAGAAGACATCAGTTACTTGTCCAACAAATTGGCGCCACGTGAGTATGCAGAAAGCATAGTAAAGCTAGTGGTGCGCTATGACGAATCTTTAAATCTGAACGGCGACCGCCTAAAAAAGTAGTGAAATTACAAGAATATCTTAGGTTGTAAAACAAGTTTTCTTTCACGACTTAGAACACTAATGTCTGGGGAAACAAAAGTTCTTCACTTTTAAAATAACCCTCGTAAATTATTCACGAACATGTGGAGTCGTGATGAAATGGTAGAAAGGAGCTATCGTGCCCCCTGACTACACCATAAGTGAAACTGCCCACGTTTTTGGTGTATCAATGAGACTGTTCAAGGAATGTTGTAACGTTTGTGTCCGTGTAACATGGCTTAAGAACGGCAGTTATAAAAAGATCCTAAACGACAAGGTCCAGAGACGAGCGCTGCAACTTAAAATTGACTGTCGGTTTCAAACGAAGTGGAATTGCTTTTGTCAATGAACGCAGGTCCATCACAACCAGCACCCGAATGGACACTGCAAAGGGAGCTGCAAGCAGTTTACATTTAGAGTCTGGCATTTCGTGAAAGGTAATTGCTCTAGGCAGTACATAAAGTGGCACGTTTTCACTGGGATAAACAACACAGGAAATAGTCATTTGCTGACTGGAGGTGAGTAGTATGATCTTAGGAGCCGCAATCTTTGCCTGTTTTCAAATGATGCAAGTCGTCGAATGCACCGGTGGCCCAATGAGGTGTTAGGCTAGCAGCGGTTTGAGGGTACACTACAGGCTTGAAGTGGGGTCTGTGTTACTTTGTGGTATTTATCGTACCAGGAACTGGGCGCAGTCATTCATGTTATCGCGAACATGAATCAGAACGTTTCTATCACTATTCTCTTTGACCAAATACTGCCATTTTTCTACATCTTTATGATGAGTATGCTGTTAACACTCCCGTCTTCCAAGACGACAACGTGCGAGTTTACAGGGCTGCACACAAACGTTCCTGGTTTTACGAACACACACATTATCACACCTCGACTGACACGCAAAACCACGTGGTTTTAAACTCAAAGGAAATGTCTGGGATTATTCTGAACAGCAGTAGAAACGTAGAGATAAACAAACCCGTAATGCGGTAGCTGCACTCGATCTAATAATCAATGAGTGGTTCCAGCTGGAAATGGCCCATTGGAAGGAACTTTTAGACACTCTTACTTGTCAACTTGAGTCCATTACGAGGCGTCAACGTGACGACTCCTATCAGTGACTGTGTAGAAATCTGAAAACATTACACGAGGGCCTTCTCCCCCCCCCCCTCCTCCCCAAGGATGGATCGGTCGCTAAATGCAAAACCACAGTGAAAGTAATAAGTGTTTTATACGCAGCATGGACATTTGTCGTAGCGTTGTCCCAATATTCCAATACTCATCACAGAAGGTAGCTGCCTTGTTTTTCACAAATTCTCTACGGTGGTCTGCAGCTCATCTGTCCTCACGGCCAGGGGTTCGTGTGAGCAGAGGGGTGAAAACCAGGTACAGCCTAGTCGGGGCTGCCTGGTAGGTGATCAAATACTCCCCATCGAAAACGCTGCAGGATCATCTTTGTTGCAGCTGCAGTGGGCGGCTGAGCTCTGTCACGAAGAACAACGCCAACATTCCTCTTCGCTTGTTCTGAATTGTCCTTCATAGGCAATTTTTCTCGAATCGCCTGATCAATTCACTGAACAACATCTGTTGACACTCGCTTCCTTCCCTGAGCGCCTGCTCCGTGGACACCTGTACGTGTTGCTGTACTGCTGTCGCACTTTGCTGTCACGCGTGACAGTTACGTTATGTGAGCTGCATGAAATCAGGCGAAACCCCTCAGCACGAAGAAATCGAATGACAGCACGCACTTCGCACTTGGCGGGAGACAATACTGTTTTTTACGAGGTTCACCGTGCGCTCAGAACTGAAAAGGGAGACGTGATGCGATCGATCGGAATATTAGAGATACTGCGAAACCTATCTGTGAAAAGCGCCATATGATTTTCACTGTGGTTTTAATTTCGCGACCGATCGGACCTTTTTTCTTCTTTTTTAAATTAGTTCGACTCGCCTTGAAATACCATGTGTTCTTAACATTACAGAAAGTAGAGCAGTTCAGCGTCGATGGTGCGGTGCATTGTTTGCTATATGTATGCGCAGCCTGTAGTGTGGTAT
The DNA here is from genome assembly GCF_023898315.1 of Schistocerca nitens. Classification (NCBI taxonomy): domain Eukaryota; kingdom Metazoa; phylum Arthropoda; class Insecta; order Orthoptera; family Acrididae; genus Schistocerca; species Schistocerca nitens. The sequence continues at coordinate 450,570,922 of NC_064619.1, forward strand.
AGGCAAACAAATGGATACACATAATCTGACAGTCTGAACTTGTTACGTAGAATTATCCAGTCTAAAGAAAGAAAAGCACGTGAGGTTAAAACTGAGTAAGTAATTTCAGTAATTTAAGAGTCGCAAGTTTGCTATCAATTTTATATATGATCCAAGAACGGTCAAGACATGTAAATAGATAACTATGATATAAAAGTGTATATAAAGGGGTATAAAAATAAAAAGGCATAGTTTTTGTGAGAGTCGATACGTAATTCTATTTTAAAGTTACTGATTACCGTCAAGATAATGATTCCCCTTAAAACCAAGTATCTGCAGAAACTTTAACACTTACAAGCGCAAGGATACACCTGCAGGGTGAAGCTAGCTGTTACGGAACGACAGCGCCTGGCAACGCCTTAAGTTACGTTGTGCAAGACGCGACAGTTGGCTGCGACTGCGACGCTGCCCCCTCCTCTTTTCCCACCCTGGCAGACGGCGACACGGCCGCAACACGACTGGAGTCGTCGCCGTTTCCCAAGCTCCGGTCGGCGGCGGCGGATTCTAATACATAAGAAAAATAAGAATTCCGATTTTCTTGCTGTAAAAAATACTGTATGTTAATGCAACAAAGTTACATCGGCTCCCAGAGTTACTTTTTCGATACAGATTCTCCTTTTACTTTAAAAAATTGAAAAGTATCTCTTCCGGTTTTGCGTGTTTTTTTCGCTGTATATTACTTCTCTATCAATTGTGAGGAAAGTAAAAGGCACAAAAAATTGATGTTTGCGTATCTTGCAGTTTCACATCACAGCTTGATAATGAGGTGTCTATTTTTCCGATATTCGTCACAGTTATTCCGATACTTAATTTACAAGTAACCTACTGCATAAAATTTGAATTGTGTACAGTGAAAAATGTGGTCGCTGGCTACTTTACGTATGGTTCACGTTAGGTCATACATCGTTGCCGATGAAAATAAGCTAACATATCGAAATTATTTTTAAAGTTGAGATCAGAATGATATCGATCTCCGTTTCCGAGATTTGGGCTCATATATCTCCGGGAGCGTCGCGACTAGCCGCCAGTTCTGTCGACGCGCAACGAGAATCGTGTGGTCATCACACGATAGAGAATGCATTTGTTTTGTTTCGCTGACACATTTGGACCTAATGAAACGATTTTATGTCATATATTTCTCCGGTATGAGTTACTAATATTTCTCCATATGCTCTTGACAATTTCATTTAAAATGCCACGAAATGTAGGTTTCTTAAAGCCAAGTGATCAAGCAGAACCCATTTTCTTGGTTTTGCTGAGACATCTGAACCTGTTCCAAGCTTTCTTTCTCGTTTATTTCTCTGATACGAGTGCCGAATATTCCTCCATGTGTTTTTGCACATTTCACCTAAAATTCCAATGAAAGATAAGTTTATTAACAATAAGCGCACGCTAGCGTCATTGCATTGTTTCAAGTTCTTGACAACAAGATAGGGTTTCACCTTAAACATCTCTAGAATTTTCATTCTGAACGTCTACAGTATACACTAGCAGAAATGTGGAAGAAATAATGTCCGTGCTTGTTCACAAAATTTCCCCAAATTATACTTGTCAGTTTCTCCCATGCAGAAACTTTTGTAACAAGCTAAGGCAACTTTCATAGCCGACTGACTCTTTATTCCCATCCAAATGAACTTCCATATTCTTATATTCTGACAGCATACATCGTTATGGATGACATGAACATTTAATCTTGCCAAGCTGCACTCAAAAGATGACTCCAGGATTTACAAAAGACGAATTTCAATTGTGAACTGTGTCAGACCAGAAGGGCCTTGTAAAACAGTAGTGCACTTTTGGCACAAGTTTTTTGAGCACCATCTTCTACCAATGAATTGAAGTGAACGTGACAAATTACTTATTGCAGCATACTGTTTGCGCTATCTGTTGAGAAACGCCTTCCTCAAAAACGAACATCTGTTGATTACAGAAAGCTGTACAACAATCTGATGGTGGTTTTTCACAACTAGAAGGTATCATCAAGACACCAATCTACCGTTTACTTTCGAAGTGAAGGTATTGTAAAATGTAACTTTCTCGTTATACTTTAGATTGTTCATTTTATAATGTACTTGCCGTTTTCAATTTTTATCGCCACAAAAAAGAGTAATGCGAAAATTGACCTTCATTTTCATCATTCTAATTCTACATCTGCATGGATTATATGATTTTCATAACAGGCCTGAAAAATTTGCATTAATGGGAAAATATTATATATTTCAATCACCTGCCAGTTTCAACTGTGCACCAATTTCTTCCCAAATTCTGTCTCTGAACATAGTCTCTATATTTAGGGTTCTTCAAATCGTAAAGGCAAGGATGTTGCGAGACCAGCTCACAGAGCATCACATCCTGTGAGTGGCTCATTTCAGTTTTCCTTGAGTGGCTTTCTGGCAGCCGTACGTCTTTGTGTCGTGCGACTTCCGTCGCAACACTGCTCACTGGTGCAGTGCTGCGGCAGCTGCCGCAACAGTCGCGCGTCGCATCCCAAACTCGAACTGCGCATGCGCCAGCAGGCAACTTCTGACGTCACGTAGCGACCCGTCGCAGTCGCTAGTGTGCGTCGCGTCTTGGACAACGTGCCTTTAGAGTGGTCCTTCCCAGAACTGCTGCTCAAGATGCAGGTCGTCCATAAAAGTAATGCTTCTTCGTACTGTCGACTGTTTTATTTGGGAGCCGAGGTTTTAAACAACACCCAAGGCCAGCAGTGAGTCCCGCTTTTGGACCTTCGTAAAGAAGGCAACAGGCGTTTTCGTGAAAGGTACAGACAGTTTCCAGAGCACGTTGACTAATACGTTTGGTAGTATCACGTCGCAGTTTTCTTGGCTGCTGAAACCTCAGAATTACATAAAGGGTGCCGGTTTTCAGCGAGCAAACAGTTTAACTATTTTGTTGCTCGCTCGTCATTCCAATTCGATTATTAAATATTACCACGGTAGCTCTTAAGGACGACCACAACCGGAGTCATCAATGATGCCGCTGAGAGAGCGCTAACGTTCTACTGCCGTCGTAGTTTCTTTTAACACTATCTTTCTCTCTTTTATCCTCATCAATTACTGTGACTATCGTTCCAAAAATATGTATATGTTGCACAGTTTAAGGAACCTTTGCCACTTGTTACATTAACTAGTTAATTGAGCGCCTGTATGTGAGAGTTTCATCCAGTCTACCTTTCTCCGAGCCTGTCTCCGGCTTTTGCTTACCCAGTTTTGTAACTTCTCACATGGCTTTAACTTCTATGAGTGGTTTGATCATGATCACAGTTACTAAGCGATACGACAAGGTTAATTACATCTCCAAGTACGAGAAAATCTGGGTCACGTTCAACACGGGGTTTTACAATACCTCCGAAAGCCACCTTACAGTGTGAGGCGGAGGGTACTTCGTGTACCACTGTCACTGTCCGCCCTTTCCTGTTTCAGTCGCGAGGATTTTTGGGAAGAACGATTAACGGAAAACATCCGTGTAAGTTCGGATCTTCTATGTTCATGCTCTTTTCGCGAGATACAAGCAGGCGGAAGGAGTATCCAGAATGGTCGTGAAGCCTGTTCCTCTTTCTAGGAAATATAAGATCCATTTACAAATGCCTCATACAGGGTGTTTCAAAAATGACCGGTATATTTGAAACGGCAATAAAAACTAAACGAGCAGCGATAGAAATACACCGTTCGTTGCAATATGCTTGGGACAACGGTACATTTTCAGGCGGACAAACTTTCGAAATTACAGTAGTTACAATTTTCAACAACAGATGGCGCTGCGGTCTGGGAAACTCTATAGTACGATATTTTCCACATATCCACCATGCGTAGCAATAATATGCGTAGTCTCTGAATGAAATTACCCGAAACCTTTGACAACGTGTCTGGCGGAATGGCTTCACATGCAGATGAGATGTACTGCTTCAGCTGTTCAATTGTTTCTGGATTCTGGCGGTACACCTGGTCTTTCAAGTGTCCCCACAGAAAGAAGTCACAGGGGTTCATGTCTGGCGAATAGGGAGGCCAATCCACGCCGCCTCCTGTATGTTTCGGATAGCCCAAAGCAATCAAACGATCATCGAAATATTCATTCAGGAAAGTAAAGACGTCGGCCGTGCGATGTGGCCGGGCACCATCTTGCATAAACCACGAGGTGTTCGCAGTGTCGTCTAAGGCAGTTTGTACCGCCACAAATTCACGAAGAATGTCCAGATAGCGTGATGATCTGAAAAATGCGCCAATGATTCCTTTGGAAGAAATGGCGGCCCAGACCAGTACGTTTTGAGGATGCAGGGACGATGGGACTGCAACATGGGGCTTTTCGGTTCCCCATATGCGCCAGTTCTGTTTATTGACGAAGCCGTCCACGTAAAAATAAGCTTCGTCAGTAAACCAAATGCTGCCCACATGCATATCGCCGTCATCAATCCTGTGCACTATATCGTTAGCGAATGTCTCTCGTGCAGCAATGGTAGCGGCGCTGAGGGGTTGCCGCGTTTGAATTTTGTATGGATAGAGGTGTAAACTCTGGCGCATGAGACGATACGTGGACGTTGGCGTCATTTGGACCGCAGCTGCAACACGGTGAACGGAAACCCGAGGCCGCTGTTGGATCACCTGCTGCACTAGCTGCGCGTTGCTCTCTGTGGTTGCCGTACGCCGTCGCCCTACCCTTCCAGCACGTTCATCCGTCACGTTCCCAGTCCGTTGAAATTTTTCAAACAGATCCTTTATTGTATCGCTTTTCGGTCCTTTGGTTACAAACCTCCGTTGAAAACTTCGTCTTGTTGCAACAACACTGTGTTCTAGGCGGTGGAATTCCAACACCAGAAAAATCCTCTGTTCTAAGGAATAAACCATGTTGTCTACAGCACACTTGCACGTTGTGAACAGCACACGCTTACAGCAGAAAGACGACGTACAGAATGGCGCACCCACAGACTGCGTTGTCTTCTATATCTTTCACATCACTTGCAGCGCCATCTGTTGTTGAAAATTGTAACTACTGTAATTTCGAAAGTTTGTCCGCCTGAAAATGTACTGTTGTCCCAAGCATATTGCAACAAACGGTGTATTTCTATCGCTGCTCGTTTAGTTTTTATTGCCGTTTCAAATATACCGGTCATTTTTGAAACACCCTGTATGTATGTCTGTTTACCGTCAATCTATGTACAAATTTTCAACGCACTTCAACATGGCCTACGTACATTTCGAAGTTTTGCTTCCACCGTTGAAGAGTATAACTGAATACATTCTGAAGCGTAACTGCAATTCTCGGATTCGAGCCTTTACATCCTGGAGCTCTCTTACCTTTGTTTTGCACACCCTTGACTGACGCACTAGGGTTTTTTCGCCTTGGGAGACACGTACAATCAGATGAACGCGATGGCCCAGAATCTTGCTAAACTACTGCCAATCCATCTGTTGGCGAATCATGGATTTAAACATTGCCTTACTGTGAGAGGAAAATGAAGGGGGTGCTCCACCCTGTTGGAACACAACTGAATCAGCAATGTGTTCTTCCTAAAGCTGTGTTTTAAGGAAATGTTTCAGCATATCAAGATAAATGTTTCCTGTGATTGTCTCATCTGCGCAATGAAGGCTCCATAAACTATAGTCTTTGCAAATACAATTCGCAAGTTCACTTTTGGTTTTTACCATTCAGTGGTAGCGTGAAGTGCCCCTCTACCCCATATGCAGCAGTTATGTTCGTTAACTTTTGCGCAGATGTGGAATGTGGCCTCATCAGTGAACAAAATGTGATCCATGGGGTGTTTGTTGCGTGCAGCTTATATCAAATCCTAACAGGGAGCCTGGTGAACTGTGAATCGCTCGCTGGTTTCATTTGTGAAGTATCTGAATGTGATACATTTTTTTCTTTAGCATAAAGTATTTTCCCTCTGATTGTGACAAGTCTAGCTCGTGCTTAAGCGGACGCTTCTCTCATTCACTGAACAGTCTCTTGTGGTACTGGCTGTCTTCGGGAGCGTGATAAATGAGCAGCTTTTCCAGTTCTATCGAACTTATTGACAAGTAACCGGATGTTAGCTCTTGTTAGTGCTGGGTTGTGTAGTATCACAGTGAGATCCTGTTGCACCTGCAGATAAGATAAACTGCGCAATCGGCAAACTAACTACAGCCACACGTTCCTGTATCATAAACATTCTTCTTTATTATCCTGGAAAAAGACAATACGTCGACATTATCACAGAAATGTACTATAATTACGTGTTACGTAAATGCATCCCTTATGTCTTGGAAATGGATGGAGACTTTATAGCCACCATGTATTGAATGACTCTTCTCTCTCCGAATTTCTACATTGTGCTACTCCGCAATACGAAATGCCTCTCTTGCACTGTATACCACTGATGTTGGCTGATCATCTCCCTGGCGCTTTCATGCTTACTAAACGACTCTGTAACAAAAAGTGCTGTTGTTCTTTTAACCTTTTCCTGTATCAATCATATTTAGCGCGGATCCCAGACTGGCGAGCAATATTAAATTACTGGTCGAACGAGAGTTTTGTAAGCTACGTCCTTTGTAGGAGGACCACACGGTTTACATCCTGGAGCTCTCTTACCTTTGTTTTGAGTCCTGAGGATTTTTCAAATGAATCATAGTACGACATCTGCGATTTGTTTTATACGGCCGTTTCCCTTTAAATCGATCGGTAGCTTACTTTAGATATATAATGGGTGTGACTACTTCCAGTAATCGTTCTGCAATCGTGTAATAATGTAGTAAAGGGATTTTATGCCTGTTTATGCGCAATACGATACATGTCTTTATGTAGTGGAGCGGAGGAATTGCGACGTGTTTACAGGTTAGTCATCCAAAATAATTGTGAAAACGGTAAATAACTTACAGAAATATATTTTATACGGCCCAGAATGTAGAATATCCTCAAGTTTTATTCCCGCTTAACACTTACTTCCCGATGCTCCCGCTAGGTAGCATGCGCGAATGAGTTACTCAACAGTCATCAGGGAGTCGTGTAACCGTACAGAGCCTGTGCAGTGTTGTTTATGTTTTTTTTTTCGTGATCCCAAAGCCGCTACTACAGTTCAAAGACAATTCATGGCTAAATATAGCAAGCCACAACCTTATATACAAACTGTTATTAACTAGTACAATCTTTTCTCCGAAACTGGCGCTCTATCACATAGGACGCTGCGTCAGGGTCGGCAAGGAATCTGTGACGCAGCAATTGAATATGTTCGGCAGTCTTACATTCGTAGTCATGGTATATCTACGAGTCTTGCCAGCTCAGAATCGAATATGCCTAGTGTTACAGTGTTTTGTTTTAGGGCGCAAAAACAACTGGGTTCATAGCCGCCCAAGTCAAAACTACAGAACACAAAGATTTAAAAAACTACACGTCAATCACAACCAACGTAAGGGAAGACAATTAAAAGCTCTGACGTGGACAAAGGGCCACAAAACACACACCATAGTGTTACAGTGTGGAAGATATAACGGAAAAGCCTGTTATTCAGATCTTACAGACAGAAACTGCTGCAAGCTTTAAGAGAAGGTGACAAAGAAAATGAGCCGAGCTTTGTGTAGACATGTTCAAAAATATTTTTTTTTCCACGCTGTAAGAAGATTTACGAGCCTTTCTTTCTTGCCTTGTCAACTCTAACTCGCATATCGTACCTGGACATGCACGAACATTGTCTAATGCCTCAATTAGAACAGGATATGGACACAGAACTTATTTTCCAGCAAGAAGGCGTGCCACCACGTCATCATCGTAAAGCTGTCGCTTATCAGCACAGGAGTGTGTCGTGGCTGAAGAATAACTTAGTTACCAGGATCACCTGATTTAACCCCAGTGGACTTCTGTGTATAGGGTTAAATTAAAGACAGTGTTTGTTTCTCCGCTTCCTGGGGACGTTGACGAGATGAGACAACGGGTAAACAACCAGCTGCCACCATACACCAATATCTGCTTCATACGATTTGGGAGGAAATTTATTATAGAAGTATTATAGATGGGACATTCGTCGTGTTAAAAAATGTAGCCACACTGAACATTTGTAAATAGAACTTCAAGATATATCGCATTCAGTGCAGCACCAAAAAGATTACCTTTTCCACAATCGAAGGTTACTTTTGGATAACATTTATAAGCGCCCTACTGACTGGTACACCTTACTGAATGGTACGAAATGCAGTCCGTCTGCTACAAGCGCGTACGAGGGCGCGTTCAATGGCGCATGAAATCCGGACAGCACGTGTGTGTGTGTGTGTGTGTGTGTGTGTGTGCGGCAGCAACAAGCATGCCGAGTCTCCTTACAACAGGCGTCTTGTCGTGCTGTGGAGAGAGGAGAGGAGCCAGTGTCGGGTTTCTCATTACGCGCCCCCCACCCGGCACAGCCAGGGGCCACTTAATGCCAGCGAGTGGAGCGAACTCACAAGCGGCCGATTCTGAGTCACGGAGCGGGGAAACGGCGGTTGAGCGGAGCGCTCAGTTGAACACACTTGCCTACGCTGCGAGCGCTGCGCGTGCGCACTCCCATTCTCGGTCGATAGTCGCCGGGGGAGGGGGTGGTGATGGTGGTGGTGGGGGGGGGGGAGGGGCGACGAGGGCGGCGGCGGAGCACTCGTCTGTCCGGTCCCGCAGGCTACGAGACGTTAGTCCAGAGGCCAGAGGTATATAACAAAGCTGCTGCCCGAGTCTAAAATATTCTACCAGGTGCGGCTAGTAGTTAAAAGATCCAAGGCGGAGTCTCCCCGAAACACATTCAAAAATATTTCTAAATAATTTAAGACGGAATCTAAATTACCACCAGCTATTTCGAATATTTTTAGCAGAGCTTTAAATAATGACAGTCGGCATTTTCAGAACTGTTGATATCGAATTATGTTTTCCAAACAGGTAGTAGCTACTTTTAAGGTTGCATCTCGAAACGCTGGTTCGCTCCGTGTAGCAGAGGTTTGGAGGTGTGGCTTTTACAGCGCATTGCTTTTTTGGGCTTCCAAAAGATTCTCCTAGCTGAACTTAATGGACTCTTAACAATTTACATCAGATTTTCATATCTACATCTACATGGATACTCTGCAAATCACATTTAAGTGTCTGGCAGAGGGTTCATCGAACCACCTTCACAATTCTGTATTATTCCGATCTCGTAAAGCGCGCGGGAAGAATGAACACCTATATCTTTACGTACGAGCTCTGATTTCCCTTATTTTATCGTGGTGATCGTTTCTCCCTATGTAGGTCGGTGTCAACCAAATATTTTCATTCGGAGGAGAAAGTTGGTGATTGGAATTCCGTGAGAAGATTCCGTCGCAACGAAAAACGCCTTTCTTTTAATGATGTCCATCCCACATCCTGTATCATTTCTGTGAAACTCTCTCCCACATTTCGCGATAATACAAAACGTGCTGCCTTTCTCTGAACTTTTTCGATGTACTCAGTATTTGTAAACAACCGAAGACGGCTACTCAAATTGTCTCCCAAATTGTTTATATAGATAAGGAACACCAAATGGCCTATAACACTATCTTGGGGAACGCCAGAAATCACTTCTGTTTTACTCGATGACTTTCCCTCAATTACAACGAACTGTAACCTCTGTTACAGGAAATCACAGATCCATTCACATAACTGAGACGATATTCCATAAGCACGCAATTTCACTACGAGCCGCTTGTTTGGTACAGTGTCAAAAGCCTTCTTGAAATCCAGCAAAATGTCATCGATCTTAAATTGCTTGTCAATAGCACTCAGCACTTCATGTGAATAAATAGCTAGTTGTGTTTCACAAGAACGATGTTTTCTAAACCCATGTTGACTACGTGTTAATAGACTGTTTTCTTCGAGGTAATTGTGATTTCCCTAAATCACTCCAGGCAAATGCCGGGATGGTTCCTCTGAAAGGGCACGGCCGACTTCCTTCCCCATTCCTTCCCTAATTCGATGAGACCGATGACCACGGTGTCTGGTCTCCTTCCCCAAACCAACCAACCTTCGAGGTAATTCATTACGGCCGGCCGAAGTGGTCGAGCGGTTCTCGGCGCTAGAGTCTGGAGCCGCGCGACCGCTACGGTCGCAGGTTCGAATCCTGCCTCGGGCATTGATGTGTGTGATGTCCTTATGGTAGTTCGGTTTAAGTAGTTCTAAGTTCTAGGGGACTGATGCCCTCAGAAGTCCCATAGTGCTCAGAGCAATTTGAACCAATTCATTACGTTCGAACGCAATATATGTTCTAAAATCCTGCTGCATATCGACGTTAACGATATGGGCCTGTAATTTTGTGGATTACTCCTGCTACCTTTCTTGAATATTGGCGTGACCTGTGCAACGTTCCAGTCTATGGGTACGGATCTTTCGTCGAGCAAACGGTTTTATATTCTTGTTAAGTATGGAGCTAATGCATCAGCATACTCCGAAAGGAACCTAATTGGTACACAGTCTGGACCAGAAGACTTACTTTTATTAAGTGATTTAAGTCGCTTCACTACTCAGGGGATATTCTACGTTACTCATGTTGGCAGCAGTTCTCGATTCGAATTCTGGATTATTTACTTAGTCTTCTTTTGTGAAGGCATTTCGGAAGGCTGTGTTTAGTAACTCTGCTTTGGCAGAAATACATGAAATGTATTCGCGGACAACCATCTACGTAACGAAATGACGACAATAACATCTGTGCCGGACCGGGGCTCGACCCCGCATTTCATTTCACGCTTTACGCGAGTGGACGCCTTAATCACTTTGTCCATCTGTCCACGACTCACGACGAGACCCAAACCTCGATATGTTGTCGTTCTTGCGTCATACCCTGTACTCGTACACACATTGCATCGTTGTTCTTAACAACAATGGCACTGCAACATCGTATTTATCCGCCAATACCGAGCAGCGACTTCCAATTAAAAAGTCCTGCTCTGTACAGGAATTACATAATGTGTGCACGGTTACAGGATGTGTCACAGGAACGACGACATACGGAGGACTGGGTCTGGTCGTGCACGGATAACCAAAGCGATTACGACGACCGCACGCGTAAAGCGGGAAATCCTGGTTCTAGTCCCGGTCCGGCACAGATTTTCATTGTTGTCATTTCCTTATACAGCTGTTGGCTGTTCTAATTCGCAACTGCAAATATTTTTCATGTATTTCGTAGCAGATGTCGCCGCAGTCCCTGTTTCTTCAGACATTCATGCATGAACGTCAGAAGGAAAAGAACAGAGGCACTGCAATATCGTATCATAAGAATTTCACGTTTCCCTGCAAACGGAAGGGAATCAACACAGTAACCGAACATTCATTCTCGAATCCTTCTCAGTGTTTATCGCGCTTTGATGCGTCATTAATCCATCTTTAACATTAATGTTTGATAGTGTTCAATAGGCTTTTTTTTTGTCAAATCCAGGGAAACTTTGTGTACGATTAGATAAAATAAGGGCGCGAAACATGTATTGCTACTTTCAGTTCATATTAAGATACTTGTTTGCGAGACGCGGTTGACTGCTGAAATGCGTAATTTGCAAGTTTATTTTTGCTACTTGAGGTGCATTTGCACGACTTTCATTCGTGTATTGTATACAACTACCAAAACTGCGTATCTTTGGACATAACTGAAGGGGCAAAAAATCGACAGGATTCACTAGCACTCCATAATTTGACTACTGCGTAACAGGTTTGAAGACTTACATAGTATTGCAACCACGAGCCGTCTTTGTACCCTACTGATCGAGAGGAAAACCGGGCACAATCATTGTAATAAAGAGATGACGGGAGGAACTTCCCTTCGACGAGGAGATTGTTAGTGACGAAACTGAGGTCGGACTGAGGAAGGAAAACATGCGCGACTTTTCTAAGGAACCATTCTGGCATTTATGTTAAGCCAGTTCGGAAGACCACGAGCGCCAAAATCTGCCTAAGTCCGAATACGAATCCACCGCTTCAACACTGCACCACCACCTCGCTCGGCAAGGAAGAGAGATTAACGTGCAATGTCACGTCGATTAAAATGCTGCTAGACACATCACACGTTCGTACAGGATGGGATAGAAATGAATAAGAATGGATAAGTGACGATATGGCAGGCCACAACGGAATAAGAGAACAGGTGTGGCATTTCCAAAACAACCAGCCGGGCATGCTCCTTAGGCGATTTAAAAGGAACAAAAGCGAATCATTGTATACACGACAAAAAAAAAAAAAAACAGCAACCAGCTGATTTTTCATAACTTTATTTACGCTAAGGTCCGTTCTGCTTCCGATCCATCTTCGATTGGGGTAATGTTGTCCTACATTCGTTACTGTTGCATTTTCGTGAACTACATTTAGATTGCTGTAGCTGCCCTGGACAAAATACTTGCTTCAATCTTCACATTTTGTCAAGTCGTATATCTCGATGTAATTTACTTATAGGTGTACTTCCATATAATTTTAATCTAGCAGCCACAGAATACAGAATAAGAGAGGAGATAAAATCTGTCGGCTCACTGCAATTCCTGCCTCAATGTCATGTGTACGTGGCACGAACAGCCATGTATCAGAGAAATGGACGTTCAATACAGCACATTTTCGCCACTTTCGGTGAAACTCGGTGTAGTGCTTGATAAAAGAATGACGTCTGGATGTAATACCGGAACATCATCGACTATTTAGTGCGCCGGGAAAGCTTCAAGATTCACAACAAATGTCATCGTTCCGGCAGCTCTCGAATGTTAAGACAATAGCTTCGTAATTACTTCTACCCGCCTCAATATTTCAGAAAAAACATATGTTGCGAGAACTAGCCACATAGAAAAATACTTGTCCCTTTACCTGCTATCATTCGTCCAAATCCCTGTATCGATGTCTTTTACAGCTACTGAAATATCAGAGATATTCATGTTACGTGGGTACAATACATCTCTCGTCCCATAACAAGCTAGTTATGGGTCTGATGACAAAAAATTTGTGACCATAGACGTGAAGTAGAGAAAACTTATTCGATATTCGGGCCACTGTTCAGTTCGCGACCATGTCGCAGCTTTTGAAAGTTAGTTATGGACGGGCGCTCGTAGCTATAGTCCGACGTAACCTAGTTGGCCTTTGACAGCTAGCGGACTTGAGTGCTCCCGCCAGCAATACACGAATGGGCGCCTGACACTGCCAGCTCCTGCTGGCTCATCACTTTCCGCTGCGCAAACCGTTGTCTCTATTATTTCACAAACATGTAACTTTTCCTTAAAAAATTTATAAAAGAAAGAATTTTGTCCTGCTTGGAGACACTTTACAGGTCTGGACTATACGCTAGTTTAACATTTTTCACGTGATTTTTGTCGGAGATAGAGATTTTATATCGTTGTAGATAGCAGACCACAGTGGAGCCTGTCTGCGACGTTTCAACGTCCAAGCTTAAATGTTAGATTCCAAATGATTTAAATAAGACACCCAATTTGGCCTCCCGCTACTGAAAGGAACCTTGTAGACCTCTACCTTACTGGTCGAAATGCAGTTTCAAACTACATCTTTTCCATAAGGTGACACCAACGGTTCGCACTGGGCGCATACGGGCTATTAGTGACAATCTAGGACTGACCGTTTCGCCTATACTTCCTAGTTGTGCTTCCTGGAAGACGAAGAATGCGTAACGCTTGAGGAATGGTTGCCCAGCATTGCACTTTAGCGCCAAACTGAAGGCTGCTACGTGCCAACGAGCCAGCATCACAATGTCACCACCTACAGGCAAACAGCTAGCTTTTGGTGAAAGCTGCCAAGCATAATCAAATACACCGAGCAATAGCACAATGTCCAGCTGACAACTTCAAGTACAAACAGATCTAAATAAATTTTCAGATGCAAATAGAACTGGAGGCATTGGAGAATCAAGTTAGATCAAGTCATAGAAATAATGTTATATAATTGACGGCAGATAACTTAAATCCGATACGGTAATCTCGTTACCCTTTTACAGAAATGGACTCTTCAAAGAGCTGCCAAATGAATGACCAATCCGTTAGATTGCTTGTCAGCTTTTGAACTTTTTTCCAGTTTAAGGGATTAAATTTCTGGTTTTTCAGATGGTAACAGGGAACTAAAAATAAAGTAGAATTGACCTTTATTTTATTCGATATGACCTAGCTTTATTGGATAGTGCAGGGCGGTGCACGAAACACCGGCCTTAAGTACTAGATTGCCCATTATCGCCCGCAAGTTTCCATCTATTGCTTCGAAGCTGTTGCGACTACGTTTTGTATTTTCGCTACGAAAGCCGTTTCGACTTTGTTACGATGTCAGAAGTATACACCTCAGCGAGATGTATCCTTTTCAAGACAGAGTCGCAGTAGTGGAGGCGTACATGTTTACCGGTTCATTCAGGTAAACAATAGACAATTTTGCTGGTGTTACCGTACCAGTAAAGAGCAGTATACAGGATTTGGTGGCGTCCTACAGTGTCAGTTGCAGTCGTAAAAAATAATCAAGCCCCGTCCGTTCGCATACATGCTCCGATCGCGGATATTCGAACACGAAGAAGTCGACACGTAAATTGTCTCAACAGGTGAACGTTTAGCGTATGTCTTGTGAACGTGTTTTACACCACATAGGGATAAAGTCGTACAAATTGACATGTGCCCAAGAACTGAAGGAGGAAGGTAACGTAAAACATGTGAATTACTGTACGTCGCTATGTCAAACACTGCTGCTGTATTTCATGAGTGATGAAACCTGATTCCATCTGACACCAGATACTGGTCAACAAACAATTCGTATACGACTAAAAAGGAACATCCTCACGATGAAAAAATCGGAGTGTGGTGCGTCGTGTCAGCAAATCGTATTGTGGATCCCACGTTTGTTGAGACAACAGTGGCCCGCATCTCGTGGTCGTGCGGTAGCGTTCTCGCTTCCCACGCCCGGGTTCCCGGGTTCGATTCCCGGAGCCTCGTGATGGCTGGGTGTTGTGTGCTGTCCTTAGGTTAGTTGGGTTTAAGTAGTTCTCAGTTCTAGGGGACTTATGACCACAGCAGTTGAGTCCCATAGTGCTCAGAGCCATTTGAACCATTTTTTTGAGACAACAGTGAACACTGCTGTGTATATGCGAATCTGAGCGATTTTTCGCACAGTTGACCCCCACGAATGTACTATGCGGTCACTCAACAGGTTGGGGTGACCTGTCACACTTTATGTGACTCAGTCCAACGAATTCATGAAAGATTCACAAAGTAAGGACTGACAGCAATGGACTGTGGGCGCCGCGTTCGCCGGACCTAAGTACTTTTGTGTGTGGAGCAGTCTAAAGGGAAAAGTGTACGCAAGTAAGCCAAGAATGTTAGAAGACTTAACTGCATTAGCGTATTGGTTATTTGTTTTTTATCTATTACATGTTTGTTGTATCGTGGTGGGCAACAATTCGTGCGCAATTGGCGAGCAGTCTGTACTCGGGGCCGGTATTTCGTGAGCCATCCTGTATATGTAGGCTGGAAAGACTAATGTCTCCGAACACATGGTCTATGAAACAATAATACTAGTAGCTTCGGGGACGCTTTCAGGAAAAGCTTCGGCAGCTTTTAGTATCGTCAAAGTATCGTGTATTAGTTCTCGACAGATGTATGAATTGCACGCTGATGTTTATTATATTACTCGAGCAAAAACGTTGAGGCGATGTAAAAAGCTTGTGTTGCTGGAGTCTGGACTGAATAAAGTATATTACAGAAAATATACACTACCAAATAACTGAAGCCAGTAGTTTAAGTAAAGAAGCCTTGTAAGTGAGAGAAAGGAAAATGGAAATAACTATCGAAACCATACTAAACATTTACAACAAAATATAACTTGTCATCAAGCCGGTGCATCTGCAATCGAACGCGACACCGTCTCCGAAAAAGTTTTGCTACCAAAACTAGAACGGAAAGAAATGCATCTTTGTATATTGCGTCCGCACCTCAAATAAAAAACGCCCATTAAAAACCTAAACAAGAAAGACTCTAAAATGGATTCATGGTCACATACGAAGAATGAAAGACCTCCTTTGGACGAACTCATAATCAATATATTTGACTCGAACCCAGAAACAACAGTACCCTGGTTCAAGTACGTTAAGTCCTAGAGGAAATGGGTATGCGAGATAAAGAAGGACTGAACAGAAACATATTCAAAACGGCAACTGCGAGACGACTGGCATTTTCCAGAGATGACAAACGGAAAACAGCTGCAAAATTATGAGATGAAGGACATGCCAGACGTAGTAAACTGAAGAAAAACACGTAGCGCAAACGTATGACATGGTATAAAGGAAAAATTTAGTTATTGGTCTCATGTGTACACTTTACTGGATGAAAATAGCAAATGCCGACAAGCATGTCATTACGCCATCTTTGCAACAATGCACAGTATTTTACTAGAGAGGGTCTTCCAAAAATAATATAAGTATTTCGAACGTATATACGAATATTTATTAAACTGTAAGACATACAACTATGGAATTTGGGACGCATTTACGAATCTCTCCAGCTTAGATGTTTAACATGAACTGCCCCGTCACGAACAATATCACATCGATACTCTAAATTCCTACCATACTCGGGCAAGCATGTCATCGTGACTGATGATATAGCAGTACGGACCTGGTTCCTCAACTCTTCTACGTTCTGTGGTTGTGTTGGTGCATAAACACTGTCCTTATTGAAATCCCACAGAAAGAAGTCACAGGGCGTCACGAAGGTGGAAAGTCGCGTGGTACTGAACACGATGCGTTGTGCGAAAGCGTTATCATTGTGAACAGCATTATGGAGCTCTTCAGGAAGGGCCACACTTTTGCGTTTGTCGTCATGACGTAATGTAGACAATATATACGTTTCTCCCATAACCGAGCCGTGGCCAAGCGATCGATAGTTTTGACAACGTAATACTCTGTAATATGTATATTCTTTCTGAAACAACCTTTATATTATAGGCATAATGCTACTGTCGGTATTTTTGTTTGAGAGAGCTATAGCTAACCCAGCTATGAAATGCACACACAGTTTGACACCGAAGCTCAACTCGAATTTCTGACACACTTCAAACTTTCACAACCAAAGAAATCCGTGATCAGTGGGTGAAACACCTTTGCACGTATAGTGACGATGACGAGGTGTTGGCATACTATCAGCAAATACGGTACCAATCTAAATCTAGAATAAGTAACTACTGAAATTAAAAAATTACTTAACAGCTGCCGTATCAGGATATATCTGCAACATTATGTTTAAAAGGGCTCGTTCGAAGAAAAAGGAGTGTGGGAGAGAGGAGCAGAGAGCGAGAGAGAGAGAGAGAGAGAGAGAAAATGGCTCTGAGCACTATGGGACTCAACTGCTGAGGTCATTAGTCCCCTAGAACTTAGAACTAGTTAAACCTAACTAACCTAAGGACATCACACACATCCATGCCCGAGGCAGGATTCGAACCTGCGACCGTAGCGGTCTCGCGGTTCCAGACTGCAGCGCCAGAACCGCGCGGCCACTTCGGCCGGCAGAGAGAGAGAGAGAGAGAGAGAGAGAGATTTTATGGCCTCTGTAAGGGCTGTCGTATAAGCTATTCTATCGACTACCCCATTTTTTTAAAGGGCGATAAGAGTTCTTAGTATCGCTGACAAGAGGTCGTTAGGGAAGGCGCGCCTGCTTAGTTCTGGAGGAAAAAAAAAAAAAAAAAAAGGAAAACGTCAAACGACACATCCTTAGATGACGTAAATCACACAGTCTACATCAGTATGAACTGAGTTAGCTTTCAACCACTCTCCTTATCTCCAAAAGTTATCTCCAGTGCTTAGTCTAAAAATGGTTCAAATGGCTCTGAGCACTATGGGACTCAACTGCTGTGGTCATCAGTCCCCAAGAACTTAGAACTACTTAAACCTAACTAACCTAAGGACATCACACACATCCATGCCCGAGGCAGGATTCGAACCTGCGACCGTAGCAGTCGCACGGTTCCGGACTGCGCGCCTAGAACCGCGAGACCACCGCGGCCGGCGCGCTTAGTCTGTTTTATCCCGACATCATACGTCTTCCGAGATGATGATTAGTTAAGTGCGTTAATTAGGGCAGAAGCTGGTCTGGCGTAAGTGTTATCCACTGAAACAAGATCCGCAGCCGGCGACCGTAAACTGGGACAAACGATACAGCGTGGACGCCCGAGATAACCAGGCCGCTGGGATGCTCCCATGTTGAGAAACGTACTCTACAAAACAGCGGACACGTACGAGTCAAATGCGCGTGCAACTCAAGAGGTTTTACAACTTAATTCAATGACGTTTGTTACCTCATTATGTAAAACGGTCGCATAACATCCGATATAACTCATCGTCACGTCACCGATACAATATGAAACTGCTTCAGTAGCGCAATCAAATACATGCCGTAACAACGAATTCCGTTGTTCTCGTGACATTACAATTATTGACTTCGTCAGCTCTCAAGTGCGTCATCTTTCAGTTTCACCCAGACCTCAGGCTAAGCCACAGCTCACTCTGCCACCACAGTCTATAAACCGAAAGATAATATACTAGAGAAATTAACATTACCGTTGCTCTGTTATATCTCTGCTCCATTTCGAATATCAACAGGCAGCGAGAAAAAATCATGTCTCACGTCTATTATTTGCGTTAATTCACTGATGTTCCGGAACAAGACTTACCACTGTCAATAGACAGAAGTGCCAACTTTGCTCTGGTGAGAACCAAAACTCAGTTTAGCTGATACAGAATGTCACAGATTTAAGCTGTAACAGATAAACCTAGTTTAACAATTTGTTTCTTCTAATGTAATTCATAGATTCCACTACACCACAAGACAGAAGAGCTCGACTGCCTGTACTATGAATATCTCCTCCTGCGGTTACCGTTTACGCCTCTTGGCTCTGTGCACTATGGGACTCAACTGCTGAGGTCATAAGTCCCCTAGAACTTAGAACTACTTAAACCTAACTAACCTAAGGACAACACACACATCCATGCCCGAGGCAGGATTCGAACCTGCGACCGTAGCGGTCGCGCGGTTCCAGACTGAAGCGCCAGAACCGCTCGGCCACCAACGGCCGGCTTTACGCTGCTAATTCGCTTAGAACTGCAATAATTTAAAGTACAGTAGTACTTAAAGACTCTTGTAAATCTACTCTCCGCAAGCCATTATACACCGCTTGTGGGAGGACACATCTACCAATATTATTTTATGTCCCACTGAACGAGAGAAAAAGTATCTGTACTCTGTGCCCTAATTTCTCTTGTCTTATTCTTTCCATCTGTACGAGAGGTACACATGGGCGCACTATACTCGTCACACAGTCTCCTTTAAATAGACAGTCTCTAAATTTACCCAAAAAGTGTTTTACGAAAACTATGTCATCTACCTTCAAGTCCTTCCATTTAATATTGTTAATATCTGCAACCATTCTTCCAGATTTATGTTTGTTGTTGTTGTGGTCTTCAGTCGAGAGACGGGTTTGATGCAGCTCTCCATGCTACTCTATCCTGTGAAAGCCTCTTCATCTCCGAATAACTGCTGCAACCTATATCCTTCTGAATCTCCTTAGTCTACGCGTCTCTTTGTCTCCCTCTAGCATTTTTACCCTCCACGCTCCCCCCACCCCTTACTAAATTGGGGATCCTTTGATGCCTCAGAACGTGTCGTACCAACCGATCCCTTCTTATAGTCAAGTTGTGCCACAAATTATTATTCTCTCCAATTCTATTCAGTAACTCATTAGTTACGTGATATACCCATCTAATCTTCAGCATTCTTCTGTAGCACAATGTTTCGAAAGTTTCTATTCTCTTCTTGTCTAAACTATTTATCGTCCATGTCTCACTTCCATACATGGCTATACTCCATACAAATACTTTCAGAAACGACTTCCTGACACTTAAATCTACAGTCGATGGCAACAAATTTCTCTTCTTCAAAAACGCTTTCCTTGCCACAGAAAGTCTACATTTTATATCCTCTCTACTTCGACCATCATCAGTTAATTTGCTTCGCAGATAGCAGAATTCATCTATAACTTTAAGTAGTAAATCTAATTTTCTCAGCATCACCTGATTTATTTCGACTACATTCCATTATCCTCGTTTTGCTTTTGATGATGTTCATCTTACATCCGCCTGTCAAGACACAATCCATTTCGTTCTAACCGCTCTTCCAAGTCCTTTGGTGTTCCGTAGAGAATTAAGATGTCGTCGGCAAAGCTCAATGTTTTTATTTCTTCTCCATGAATTTTGATTCCTACTCCCTCCAAATATCTCTTTTTTTTCCTCTACTGCTATATATATATAACATCGGGGATAGGCTAAAACCCTGTCTCACTCCCTTCTCAATCAGTGCTTCCCTTTCGTGCCCCTCGACCCTTAACTCCCATTTGGTTTCTGTACAAATTGTAAATAGCCTTTCGCTCCCTGTATTTTACTCCCGCTACCTTCAGTATTTATTCAGATTTATGTTTATCATGTAGATATGAACAAACGTTATCCGTATTTTGCAACTGTTTGTCTGTTTAGTTTGTTTTTAAGCAAACACGTGTGATCGAATCATATCTACCGATAGTCAGTAGTCTAAAAGAGAAAGAAAATAGATTATAGGTATTTTGATAAGAGATATGCAGCGTTTCCTAACATCACATTTAAGCTGTCTTTCTACACATGTAGGGTTGCCACCCCAGACGATTAAGTGAAATTATCTATTTACAATTTCAGGGTTGTTAAATTTGCTAACAGGAAAAACTGTAGACTTCCAACAAATGTGAAAAATAATTAACTTTCTTTTAACCTTAGATTACTAAACGCTCGGAAAATTGATTGCAGTTGACACCAATTCTCGGTTCTGGTCAGTCTGGTATTGTCAGTATAGGGTGTACTTATTTTGTATATGACATACCATTGGAAACGTTTTAATTGTAATTAAATAGTGCACAAACTTTAAATTACGAGTTCTTTGAATAAAATATAGAGTAGTAAAATTTACGCTAGTTTAGTAACAATGTAACATCCCCACTTTAGTGTTCTAGGTTTGAAAGACCTCTTATATGCCAGTATGAATACGTCAACTATGTTTCGTTGAAAACAAAATAAACATTAATAAACATTCAGTTACAGTAGACTGGTGACATTTGTTCGTTTATAAACATAGTATTCCATTCAAGTTCCCCGAACATTTTTGTTACTTTTTAATAGGGTCTTTATACCGAACTGTTACAAGCCTAGCAGCGCGCCTCTAAACTCGTCGGTATCTGCTGCCATGCCTACTTGATGTGGCTTCTGAATAAACTGTTTTACGATAAATACATAGAGATGTCAAACTACCTCGGCAATGTTCATTAATTCAGATAATGAAATTAAACGATGTCCTTACTGGCCGGGACATGCCTGCCTGCGGTTGTTTGGCCGCTTGTCTCAAGTGTTTCTGTTTGACACCACTTCGACGATTGGAGCGTCTATGAGACAAAATGAGGACAACACGAACACCCATCCCACGAGCAAAGAGAATCCGCGAGACGGCCAGGAATCGAACCCGCGATCCCTCGATTTAGGGGGTAACGACGCTAACCACTAGAGCATGAACTGCAAACAGTTGAGATAATGGGCAACTGCGAAGCTCATGAAAAAAACACGACTGAAAGCGGGGTGGCTATCTGATACTGCAGGAGGAATGTGCTTCCACGCGCACCTGACGCGGGGTCACGGTACGATGGGGACGCACGCCGTAGTACTACGCACGCTCCGCCGTGCGTACTACGCACCTGTCCACTGCCACGCCCATAGGACACGTGCGCTGCGCCTGCGTCACGCGCCGGCGTGGGATGAGGGCGGCATGGTGGGGAGGCGGGCTAGTCAGAATGACCGCTGGCCGCCACAACGGCCGGAAAATCAGTACTCGGCGCGCGCCTGTGCGCTGGCCGGCAAGAGGGCAGTGCAACATGCGCGATGAGGCTACCCAGGCTGTGTTTGGTTTCGAATTTCTTTATACAGGGTGGCGCAGGGGAACAGGAAATTTTGAACGTTACAGTTGGCGGCACTGTAGCGCCGGCAGATGTTCGAAACTTTGCACAATTGATGTGAACGCATTGCCATTTAGTAATCACGGAGAACTTGACTGGTGCGGAACGTGCAGTAGCTGTGAGAGCGTTTAACAAAAATGGTGATAGTGCGAATGCCGCGCAGAGAACATTTCGACAGCATTACCAGCTTGGACGTCATGGACGTGTCCCACCTGCGCATGCGATTACAACGTGGGAGCGTAATTTTGCAGAAAAAGGATCTGCCTTGAAAAAGAAACCTCCAGGTGGCATTCCAACGGTACGTACCCCAGAGAACATTGCAGCTGCTAGAGCTGCAATCGAGAAGTCCTCGCCCGCTCCGTTCGACAGCATGCATCTTCGCTAGGGATTAAGCGACGAAGCTTACAAAGGATACTGCACGAGTTAGACTTCCATCCCTATAAGTTGCAAATTGTGCAACACTTACATGAACGAGACCCAGCCTCACGTATGGCGTTTAGTGGCCAGATATTGGCTAAAATCAACGAGGACGCGAATTTCCTTGGTAACTTATGGATATCAGACGAAGCCCATTTCCACCTGAACGGATTCGTGAATAAACAGAATTTTCGTTATTGGACACAGGAGAATCCTTGTGAGTTTCACCAGCGACCACTACATAGCGCCAAGGTCATAATATGGTGTGCTGTATCATGTCATGGTGTTATCGGCCCTTATTTTTTTGAACGTGAGGATGGTAGTGCAGTGACAGTAAATTTAGCTCGATATGTTGAAATGCTTCAAACATTCTTTACACCGAGACTGTACGAGCTTAATCTTAACGTCGAAAACATGTGGTTTCAGCAGGACGGAGCCACGTCACACACTGTTCGACAATCGATGGCAGCAGTTCGTCAATTGTTTGGAAGACGCATTATTTCACGTAACGGTGACATTGCATGGCCTGCGAGATCCCCTGATCTTAGTGTGTGCGAACTTTTTCCTGTGGGGATATCTTAAAGGCAAGGTGTACCGTACACGTTCTGCAACAATCCATGAACTGAAGGAGAACATTGAAAACGAAATCACTGCCATTCCCCAAGATTTGCTACACCGCGCATTCCAGAGTTTTCATAACAGGCTGTTAGAGTGTGAACGCCGAATGGGAGCACATCTTTCCGATTTCATCTTTAAAAAGTAAAGAGACACTTTTGGATATTTTGATTGTAAAGACATACTGAATAATGGCATACGGAATACATTCACTTTCGTTAATAAATTACTAGTTTTATGAATTTATTCTTGGAAATGACGTTATTTCGAAATTTCCCCTTTCCCTGCGCCACCCTGTACTAGTAGCCCCGATTCTTTAAAGAATTGAACTCCGTACTGGGACCGATGACCTTGCTGTTTGGTCTCTTCTCCCTAAATCAACCAACTCCCATGTACAAAACAGCTTCAAATGTCTGGTTACTAAAGCCGGTATTACACTATTATATTTCCTGAACAAATAAATATTGAATATTCGTCAAATTTCTTTGCCAGAGAACTTTGATGTGGCGCTAAAAAGGGGTATTCAACTGTCGTCATATTTTTCGTCAAATTTCAAAATGACGGATAACAACTTGTTGCTAGTACCACAATTGCACAGTGTTTGTGTTTGGAAGAAACGCGGCGGAAAAAAGGAAACATACTTGACTGAAGCCATAGGTATTACGTCGAGATGATCAAAGCATTCAGCAAAATTTGTTACGAGAGCTGCAAGTGGAGGACGTCGAATTTTATATATAAATTACTTGCGAATGGGTCAGTGTGTATTTCAGTACTTGCTCAGTCAAGTGACTCCTCATATTACAAAACAGAATACACTCTTGAGAAATGCTATACCTGCAGAAGACAGGCAAACTGTGACACTGGGATTTCTTGATACAGGCGAGAGCTACTCTAGTTCACAAGACAGCACTCGCATATCACCTTGCACATTAACCAAAATAATTCCAGAAACGTGTGAAGTTTTTTATAAAGCACTGAAGGGGGACTATGTGGAGGTAAATAAACGTTTAGCACACACTATGGGCAATAAGAACTATTTTTATTTTTGAATAATTTAATTAATGGTATTAGTGGATCAAATGTACGGTGAGGCCTTACATTTGATCATATTTATTTGATGACAGTCGAGTTCTGACAAGGTTCCCTAATAAACCATGAAATTTCTTTGCCAATAATATTTGACATATTAGCTTCGACAAAGAAATACGATAGGTAATACCGGCCTAACGTGTAAATTTTTATGTTGAGAACTGAATACTGAAGATGAAAATACGTAACTACATTAAGTTGATTTTATCAGTTTCGGAGCATTCATTCAAAGACTAATGAAAAATTTTAGTGAAAGTTTGAAATCTCGTTTAAAGTTTGTTGGAAACCTCTAAGTGGTCTCATTCTCAAACACTACAGCCTAGGTAATTAGCGCGCCGTGAGATCCCTGCAGTTTAATACGTGTCTCCCTGTGTTAAACCTATAATGGAAGACTGTACTTCATAATGAGGAATGAGGAATTACAGCATTTAAATTTTTTAAATTTGGTCAATATGAAATACTGAAAATTAAATTTTTGTTAGCTATAGAAGGCGAGTGGCAACCTACAACTGGGACCGTGGACCGTTTTAGGCCTTCAGTAATACAGATACGGCAGCACTTTACGAAGCAGATGCCACACGAGTTGCCTGATACTATGTGATTTGCCTGGACGTAGTGGTAAGGGCCGTTTAGATGGGCCATAGAAATGGCTTATTGCCAACAATACCACGTGTTTCCGTAAGAGCGTGCAAAAATTTAACAGGACGTAGAGGGCGCGCCACTGACCAATTTGAGACAGGGAACCTGGGATCGGAGAAGATATCTTAAGGAGGTAATAGGAATGAAATCACATTGCTGCGTACTTTTTTTACTTACAGTAATTACAGTTAACTGTAAATACCATCATTGAAACAATGAATATACCATTTGTATTGTATCTTATAAAATGCGCTGAAACTGACAGCCATTAACCTCAAGGCAAGTAGGACATCGGCGAACAAGATTCTGTTGCGCCGTGACTAATATCCCTGGTGTGTTTCGAATCACATCACAGGCAGCTACAATTCTGGAAACTAATTCCATCTCCGTATCCACTGGGGTCCCATACACAAGTGATTTTAAATATCCCCAAAGGAAATAATCAAGGGGATTCAGGTCAGGTGATCTCGCAGGCCATGGAATAGGATCTCCGCTTCGAATCCAGCGACCAGGAAATACACCATTGAGATGGTTGCGGAAATCCACACAGAAGTGAGGCGGTGCACCGTCATGCTCTTGGTTCTTAACACGTTCCATCATGGGACAATGTACAAGTTGGCTCTGAGCACTATGGGACTCAACTGCCGTGGTCATCAGTCCCCTAGAACTTAGAACTACCTAAACCTAACTAACCTAAGGACATCACACACATCCATGCCCGAGGCAGGATTCGAACCTGCGACCGTAGCAGTCGCACGGTTCCGGACTGCGCGCCTAGAACCGCGAGACCACCGCGGCCGGCGGACAATGTACAAAATGACAACTATTGCACAACGTGAAATAAATCGTCATAACTTCTGAACGGTTTGCGTTAGGTCGTTCGAACTCCACGGTTGGCCGCGGTGAATGATGGGAATTATTAGCATGTGCATGTCATGGTTTGATTTAGCGACAAAGCCCCCTTTCATTTGGATGGGTTCGTCAATAAGAAAAATTGGCGCATTTGGGGGACTGAGACTCCGCATTTCGCGATCGGAAAGTGTCTTCACCCTCAACGGGTGACTGTGTGGTGTGCAATGTCCAGTCACGGGATAATCGGCGCGGTATTCCTTGATGGCACGGTGACTACAGAATGGTACGTGAAGGTTTTGGAAGATGATTTCATTCCTATTATCCAAAGCGACCCTGATTTCGACAAGATGTGGTTCATGCAAGACGGAGCTCAACCCATCGAATCAGGAGAGTGTTTGATGTCCTGGAGGAGCACTTAGGGGACAGCATTCTGGCTCAGATACCCAGAGGCCACTGGCATGGGCCTCGATTGGCCGCCATATTCTCCGGATCTGAACACATGCGACTCCTTTTTGTGGGGCTATATTAAACACAAGGTGAAGAATAGCCCCAAAACCATTGCACACTTGAAAATAGCCATTCAGGAGGTCATCGACAGCAGCGATGTTCCGACACTTCAGCGGGTCGTGCAGAATTTCGCTATTCGTCTGCCAATGATGGCAGGCATATCGAACATATCACAACCTAAATCCGAATACCTGTAGTGACGTTTATATGTTGAATAAACTGTGTGCACGCCGTAGTTTGTAACCAATTTACGTGTTTCTTTCATGTAGTTCATTAATTGTCACACTGTAAATACAACACTGGCACCTTATGGACAAGTGAAGTATAGAAAACCAGCATGATGACTTCCTAGTATTCAGGTTCGTCCCTCTTGTACGTGTAAATTAACACTACAGTACGTGTAAACCTGTGCGCATGTTGTTGTAAATAAGCTGGAAAACAGTGTGCTAGACGAAGTGTTAGACAGTTTTACTTCCATAGCTCCTTAAGCTGGCTACTCCGAGCCCAGGTGGGCTATCTCAAATTTATTGGTGGAACATTCTCTATGTCCTGTTACGTTTTTGCACGGTCTTACAGAAACACCTAGTATAAAGCGGTAACATCGCTGGGCATACGAATTCCATTGTTTGGGGCAGTAATCTTCCAGGCCACTAAGTTTTTACACGGACCACGCTACTGCCGTGAAATGGACGAAGGCGAGCCGACCGCTGTGGCCGAGCGGTTCTAGGCGCTTCAGTCCGAAACCGCGATGCTGCTACGGTCGCAGTTTCGAATCCAGCCTCGGGCATGGATGTGTGAGGTTTAAGTAGTTCTACGTTTAGGGGACTGATGAACTGAAATGTTAAGTCCCATAGTGCTTTGAGCCATTTGAACCGTTTGAATCACCTCCTCATCTCCAAATAGCATTAGCATTGAAGAAAGAATGGCATAAGTGCTGTGACAGCCCTCTCTTACCAATTCATGAAGACTGTCTACAAGAAAATCTCAGGCTAAAATCTCGGAATCCTCCTTGGATTCTAGAAAAGAAGTTGGCTCA
The DNA here is from genome assembly GCF_023898315.1 of Schistocerca nitens. NCBI lineage: Eukaryota > Metazoa > Arthropoda > Insecta > Orthoptera > Acrididae > Schistocerca > Schistocerca nitens. The sequence continues at coordinate 450,598,073 of NC_064619.1, forward strand.
AGATCAATTTACAGTAAGTGATGCTTGGCGCAGCGACTGGCTATCTTCAAACCCGGAAATATCTGGTCTGATCTCGGACCCAAACAAGCAACCTCTGGTTTCAATCAACCCAGGAAAATCTGGACATCACTTAACCGGATAAGAACCCAATACGGCAGATGTCAGTTTTGGAAGCACAAGTGGAAGATTCCTGATAGCCCTTTCTGCGACTGTGTAGACGTGCCTCATACCATCAGCCACATCGTTATGGATGCCCACTTCGAAGGTTCAATGGAGGAGATCCATCAGGCCAGTGAGGAAGCTTTGGAGTGGTTAAAGACAATGGACATCCGTCTGTAACAATACTGATGTTACTCATAGATGGTTGTCTAAACCTGCATATGTTTGTAAATACATAAATAATTATACATTGTATTTTGTAACAACTCACTGTATTCAGCACTGACCGGCCGCCATATCATCCTTTGCCAATGGCGTCATTCGGAGGTGGTTCTGGCCGTTGTGACTAACCCACACCTGGGAGCCTCTACTTCTCACCCAAGTAGCTCCTGAATTGGCATTACGAGGTTGAGTGCACCCTGTTCCACTATTCCCATAGAGGAAAAATCCCTGGCAATAACGCCAACTGAACCGGGTCCTCCGCATTGTACACACGCGATCATTTCCAAGGGGACCGCGCCAACTCTTCCAAGTTTATGGTGCACGCAATGCTAGCCCAGAAATGGAAGTGATAAAAGTCGGTGCACTAGATAGACAAGTGTTTAGAAAAAATACCATTTCTGGCGAGGGTTGGGCGAGGCCTCAACCATTTATGATAGCGTAGTTTCCAGGCAGCAAATGGCCCACCAGAGGGAGTAGTGAGAACGGTAATCCGAGGGTCGTGGGGTCTAGTCTGTAAGCGGAAATTCTAGTATTTTCAATTTTTAGGTTACTTACATGGCAAATAAACGGAAATAATGCTCTATATACATTATTTGTTAAGGTTTTCATAAAAGACATCAAAAGGAAAGGGAAAGGCAAGATATCGGAATGTCTTCGAATCAAAACCTGGAAAACCTATAACAGCCTTGCACCAAAATTTGACAGATGTGATGAAGCCCTACGGGCAGGAGAACGAATTCCTTCTGTTAACTCACTGGTGGGGAATACGCCTCTTCTTGATTTTACTATAGTTTTCTGGTGTTGCGAACTACATGAAGACTACATCATAGTCCATGAACAGGCTCCCGAAGCATCTAATTGTATCTACTGGACCATTAATATACCGCAAATTTCGAACAGTGACGTCCCGGTGACACTCCCTTGCGATATCCTCGAAATTAGCTTCTGTCGAATTTGCTCTCGACGATAAATAAATAATAAAAAAAAAGGTACCCTTGTAGGAACTTTTCCGTGGTTAATAACGCCGTTTTTCGAATATTTAGAAGTTGTGGAGTACTGCTGTCAGAGAAGTATTTTGATGGCTAGTGTGACTAATTTTTCGCTTTTTCTTATGCACCCGGTATTTACATACAACAAGCCTTCGGAATAATTTTAGTGGTAACGTCGCAAGATTAAAAAGAAAAATCTATTTTCCTTTCTCTTTACGCTTTCGATGGCCAATTTAAAAGATTTGCAGTTCTTAAAAAGCTACTGGGGGTACTTGACTTCAGCGTCCTGCATTGTTGTTGAATGGGAGGAGCGCACACTTGCCAGTACCAGACATGCAGGGGGAAAAAGCGGGCTACACACACACACACACACACACACACACACACACACACACACACACACACACACACACACACACGCGCGCGCGTTAGAAACAAAGTCCAGTATCAAAGAGAGAGAGAGAGAGAGAGAGAGAAGTAGTTGACTACTTCACTGTCCTCCATACAGACCGCTTCCCCCTTCTACAGTGACGGGGAAGTTACAATGCTGAAAAAGCAGAAGGGGGCCGTGTGTGCTGTTGCGAGTGGGGAAGCAGTGCAGTTCACTGCAGTGCTGGGCTGGGCGGTGTGGGGGCAGCAGACGGATGCTGGATATCTGGGTGTGTCCGGACGCGGCGGGTGCCGCTAAGCTGTGCAGCTTCCGGCCGCTAAACGCGCTTAGTTAACGAGCTGCCGAGGACCCTGCTGCGGCCGGGCCGCCATTCAGCTGGAGAGCCCGCTAGCGCCTTTGTCACGGCGTGGCCCCGCGCTAATGACACGTTTTCGCATACCCGCCACGCCGGCAGGGGGCGAGTCTACGACAGAGGGAGCAATGGCGAAGCCGGTAAAGAGTAACACCCATTGGCCTAACGAGCCAAGTAACATCTCGAGGGCAGCCAAGGGACTGCTCTCATATATCAGTTAACGTTAGATTACTAAACCCTTCTAAATTTACGACTGCGGTAGGGTATAAAACAGGACACTTTGTACTTAATTTGGTGTATAACATACCATTGCAGATCTAATAATTCTAATTAACTAATGTACAATTAATAAATTACGATTTTCTTTGAATGTGGAACAGTAAAATTTACCATGGTTTAGTAGCAATGTAACATCCCCACCCCCATTAGTGTTCTAGCATCAATGAGCACCTCAGAATATGGAACAAGTTTGGGTGTGCTCCCTCTAAGTTGTGATGGAATCCCTAGCGTATCTGGAGTTACTGAAGAAGAAGAAGACGCTGCGTAGTAGGTGCGGTATGGATGTAAAACGCGCGCGCGGTAGGTGGAGGAGGAGAAAGGGGGGGGGGTGAATGTTAAGCTGATTCACCACACCCCACAACGAAAAACCACTTTAGTAAAAGCCTTTATATTTCTCCACATATTAATTTCCAACTTTCGAAGAATGAAGCAGCCTGAATTCTAGAAACTATAAGCTGTGTATAAAACAGGATTTTTTTTTCCTGCCCACGTGAATTAGATTCCGTGCTGACCGTCTGCAGAAGTTTACAGCCAGGTAAAGGTCCCCATTGACAGGTTGACACTGTGTCTGCTGTCAAATTAAAGTCCATGGGAATGAAGGGAAAATAAAGACTGATGTCCCGAACGTAGGCGCAAATGACTAAATAAATAACGCTGCCACAGTATGTAGATGTGTGAGCACAGCTGCAGCGCTAAGTGAATACTCGCAACTGTGAATACTTCGATTTTATATGGTGCAGATTTTGAAGAAGTTGTGACAATGCGTTGCTACCTTAGTTCCGAAGTTAATTAGAAGATACAAGTACTTCTCAAATCATCGGCTGAATCCTTTCCAAATGTATTTACTATCTGAATTTAAATTTCTTGGAAGTTAAATCTATGTACTAACCACTGATGTAAAACATCACTGTTGCTATTGTTTACTAAAGAGCGCGATGCTAGCGTCTCATCCGTCCTGTGCTGCTCTTAGCAATTCGTTGTCGTTGGTCGTAGCTAGTTGGGCGAAGGTATACGATAGTCGATGATAATGGCGCTACTTTACCATACTTTCTTCGAAGTAAGAGTTTCCGAGGTTGTGGTTACGGAGGGACGTAATAGCAGGGCTTAAAATGATCCAAGCCGAACGAAATACCAGTTAACTTCGTTTACGAAGTAGAGGAAATTACAATGTGATTGGCTAACACATCTGTTTAATTAATCGTGTTCACTTCTTACCACCCATCGCGTGAACCGTTACTAATAGCACTGCATAGGCTTCTGTGAGACACAAAAAGGGGGAGGGTGACAACAAATTAAAATTGGGGAGAAGAGGGCGGTTAGGGCGACAACTGACGCTTCCTCAAAGTGCTAGGCCACCAATATAACTTTAACATCTCTATTTTTACTATACGGACGACTTCATTCGCGAAACTCCGAAAACTTAAGTGTACGAAGCACAGAATACAGTAGGTGGCTTCACTAACAAAACATTCAATGTGGTCACTATTTTACAGAAGATCTGTTAGTCCGAATGCCAGTCTTCAATGGTGTTTTTTTTTTATTGTAAAACTACTCTTCAAATACCTTCTAGCTCCACTTCTCATTCTAACAGAAGATGTGAAGTCCGAGTAAAATGAGAAAAAAGTATGGAAAGGGTTAAACTTCACATGATGGTAGGATCATTTCCTGCAATAATATCACAGCTCATCTGATTTCCGTAACAAACATAGTATTTCTCTGAATGACGCCTAAAGACTCTCACTGTTATAGGACTATCTTATGGGACGGACCAGCTCGTCGCGGTTCTGTTGAAGCGAACTTCACCACCACAGGTGTGAATAAACTTCAGCCCAGAAAAATTTAACATCTGGAGTCTCAAAGTCCAATTCTAGCCTTTTATCCTTTTCTTTTCCCTGCAGTGCCCTACCTCATTCGGTAGTACTGATTCCGTGGCGTCACTTTCAATCACATTAATAGCGACAAGTAATTTTTAAGTTTCAGCACCTTGAATCTTCCATTAACCCTTTAAGCGGTTATATACATTTTCCAGTGTCATTTAAACTACCACCTATGTACTTTGACGTGTTTCACTGTTATGTTAAAAAAAAAAGGTGTCTTAGAGGATTAACGTCAATATTTTCAAGATACTGTCTGTAATTTTACTCTTCTGCACTTTGTATGTTTGCTGTACTTTAAACAATTTAAGGACCTACTCGAGAATGAAATATTGAAAAGATCCTTTAATAAAAAAAACTATGGGTTGGAACTGAGATGGTATGTTTAAACTTTGGCGTTTCCTAGAATTAATGACATTCTTTATATTTGAAGATAAGGCGTACATAAGGGTTACATTGTAATTAAAGAGCTACTAAAGATCTGTCTCACTGTGATACAAAATAGGTACATTGAATACAGCGCCTTACATGGCAGTTATTCAGCAAATTATGTCAAAGATTCAATTACTTCAGTACGAGTAGTGATGCTTCCTGGTCACTGAGTTAGTTTAGCACAATGAATAATTAACTTTGGCATTACACATAACATGCAACATTACCTTTCTAGGTACTATATTAAATGTAAGCCATTTCTTATTACAGTGAAACAGCTTCTAGCGCCCAGAAAAATGCTTTAATAAGTCTTCGGAACGTCTTACCTGAAGATAAGCGTGAAATGCGCCGAAACTAATATTGGAGCTACAGTTTCATTATGTGACTAGTCGCAGACACTAGTGGAAAACAGCGTTGACCATATAGTCAACCGTTGGTAAATTAAATTTTATGCCACATTTACTTAGATGGTCTGGCTACTAAATTATTATTCGGAAGAAGAATAGCCTAAAAAAGCTAACATATAAATTCCTGTGGTTCCTCTAATCCATTCAACACGAGTGTCGCATAAATAACTTAAGTGAGTTGTATCTGCAATGACAGCATACGTTCATCTTTACATAACAGATACGGATTAACACTAACATGTTCCCTTGCTCGCATCACACGCTCTTTTTGCTTAGTAACACATTTTTCTTTTTAATGCTGTGAGTTTTCTTGCTAGACCATGGCTACGTTTGTATTCGAACACATTCTCTACATATTTTTCATGGTATATTACAAAATATCCATGTCTAATGAATCTCATATCGTACAAATATTTTAAAATCGATCACTGAAGATGGGTGTAACACGCCGACAGTAGCTCGGTAAGACTAAAATATTCGTACTACGCAGTTCCAATCGATATTATTGTATCATAAATAATCTCCATTCAGAAAATTCAAGGTGATGAGCACCAGTGTTCTAAATTTGTGCATTTCCAGGGAAACAACAGAACTAGCTAAGGTGTACACTGTCCGTGTGAACATCGAGACTAAGTGCACTTCAGCAACGACCTCCATATTGATAGGGCACCATCACGCCATAATGCGTCAAATCGCGGAAGTTATTACGAATGTAATCCAACAACAGTACAAACTTAATCAGTTGTTTACCCTCCACACAAATTCAGTTAACGGCATCTTCTACAACGAGAGTGGTAAGTTTACATGTTAAGCACCGACCACGGTAACAAGAGAGAATTCGATGACGATTGGAAATGGCGCACAACGAAAGTGAAACTTTTTCCCTGCAGGCACTAATCTTACAAACTAATTTTTCTTTCTAAGGATTAGAGCTAAGCACTACAAATCAAGTGGCCCACATTGGAGTGTCTTTTATAAAAAGCGAGGTTCTGTTTTTTTTTGTTGAAAGTGATAACGCTTCCTGAATTGGTGACGGAGTATCTTCGAAGTCCAGCCACAGCAATCGAGTGACTACGGCACCACTGATTATCAAGTCATGACTTCCGCTTCTACTACACCGCGTGAAGTAGGAAGCAGCACGCACCAACAAGTTATTTAAACGCAATACATAACCGCCCACGTGTGACAGTTCCGAGTGCAACGAGTAAACAATGACATCATGAGATAAGCCAGCAAGCAAATAGATTAACAAGACACCCGAAACCTGTGCTCTCCGGGAACAGCTCTATACCCGTGATATAAATGCCCAGTGTGATTTTAATAAAACTCCACTATTCTCACTATAAAACGATATTATTTATTTTGCATTTCCAGGTAACCAATAACTTCACCTGCATCCGTCTTGGTACCAAAGTTTAGAGTGGGGTACTACCCTGCAATTCGCAGGGCAGAATCTAGTTGCATTGTTCTACCAACTAGCATTTGAAGATAATCTTTAAGATTTTTCTTCTCTCACTGTTCCATCATACAAACATCGAATAATCCTTAAAAACGAACCGTACCTAAATCGGAAATAATATACTGATTTTCACATATTTCTGCCACACCTACTGTACGCGAGGAATGTCTTCTACCAGCTTGTTCCTCTTTTTTAAGCGGATGATGGCTATACACTGTCAAGCAAACCTAATTTTTTTCACATTTATCGTTGCAGTGCTACGAACCTAACATTGCAGGCGTTTTGGACGGAACAGTTGATGTTTGAAAGACGAATCCATTATGCTGTTACTGTCAAATATTTCTTGAATGGTTTTCGACAGTAGTAGAAACAAGGGAGGAATACGATGCTGTATGGTTAACAATCACAGTTCCTTTGTCTACGAAGTCTTTCCAGCTATCGGATTTTTTTTTTCTTAGTGGAAGTGCTTCAATTTTCTTAAGCACGTAGAATTACGTAAATACGAAACCTGCTGTAGCTTACCACAAGCCTCTCCTAATAGATGTGGAAAAATACATAGTACCAATTTCCTTATTCCTTGCAAACATGCTGTATGGTATTAAGCGTTGGCTATATTAGGCACTAAATGCGAGTGAGAGGTATCGTAATACATGGGTAGTTTGGAGAGGATCTTTTACCGTACCTCATTTCATTGTTACAACCCCCCCCCCCCCACACACACACACACAACTGGATCATTTACAAGCAAGACAATATTTTTCAAGTAATATATTAGAATCAAACAAATCCAATTGTTCCGAAATATTTATCCTGTGCGTGTTTACCATCGCTTACAGCAAATTGCGAAAGCAGGAAACAGCACGAAGTTAATTCCAATGGGGGTAACGAACGTTCAGCGATGTCCCTAAGAAGCAAGAACCCCGTCATCTAGGAGGGTGTGTTAAAACGAGCTACACTTCGTTGGTAATAACCTTCGCATTTCTCATACTTCATACACAGAATACGTACATAACATGCACCAAAAGGCTTGTCAGAAGTTTGTTCTGTAATAAAGTTGTAGGTGGTTTCATTAACAAAACATTCAATGTGGTCACTGTTTTACCGAAGATCGGCTAGTCCAAATCTCCAATGCTGTTTTATTCTCGTAATCATATTCTTCAAATATTTTCTGATTCCACTCCTCACCCTAGCTGGGAAGTGCCCAGGAAAAGAGAAAAAATGTGGAAAATATTAAACGTCACAAGACGGTATCATCATTTCCTGCAATAAAATCGCAGCTCATCTGATGTCGAGACGAAACGTCACAGCAGTTCCGTGAAAGGCGCCTAACGACTCTCACTTTCAAACATCATACAGCTAATGGAAAGAGGCACAAGCAGTTCGTAGCAGCTCTGTTGAAGGGAACATCACAGCCAGACGCATTGACTTGGTGAGCCCAAGAAAAACTTGACATTCGCAATCTCTCTAAATCCAAATCTCGGCTTCAGACTGTTTTAGTTATTAATGCGATAAATATGGAGGGATTCCTGGTTACGAAGGATCCATAAGGAAATTAGAAATTCAAAAGTCATCAAATAGCCTACATTCAAAATTGAGGAACTGTTGCCAACTGAAAATGTAGAAGTCGGGCTGAGCTACATGTCAATCTGTGGTCACAACCTTTACTTCCTGTTCATAGTCGTCGGATTTGCCAATTCATAATATTGTCACCTTTCAACATAATGTAGATCTAAATCTACATGATTACTCTGCAATTCACATTTAAGTGCTTGGCAGAGGGTTCATCGAACCACAATCATACTATCTCTCTACCTTTCCACTCCCGAACAGCGCGCGGGAAAAACGAACACCTAAACCTTTCTGTTCGAGCTCTGATTTCTCTTATTTTATTTTGATAATCATTCCTACCTATGTAGGTTGGGCTCAACAAAATATTTTCGCATTCAGAAGAGAAAGTTTGAAATTTCGTAAATAGATCTCGCCGCGACGAAAAACGTCTTTGCTTTAATGACTTCCATCCCAACTCGCGTATCATATCTGCCACACTCTCTCCCCTATTACGTGATAATACAAAATGAGCTGCCCTTTTTTGCACCCTTTCGATGTCCTCCGTCAATCCCATCTGGTAAGGATCCCACACCGCGCAGCAATATTCCAACAGAGGACGAACGAGTGTAGTGTAAGCTGTCTCTTTAGTGGACTTGTTGCATCTTCTAAGTGTCTTGCCAGTGAACGCAACTTTTGGCTCGCCTTCCCCACAATATTATCTATGTGGTCTTTCCAACAAGTTGTTCGTAATTTTTACACCCAGGTACTTAGTTGAATTGACAGCCTTGAGAATTGTACTATTTATCGAGTAATCGAATTCCAACGGATTTCTTTTGGAACTCATGCGGATCACCTCACACTTTTCGTTATTTAGCGTCAACTGCCACCTGCCACACCATACAGCAATCTTTTCTAAATCGCTTTGCAACTGATACTGGTCTTCGGATGACCTTGCTAGACGGTAAATTACAGCATCATCTGCTAACAACCTAAGATAACTGTTCAGATTGTCACCCAGGTCATTTATATAGGTCAGGAACAACAGAGGTAAGCTACTGATATAACCGCCAGCACTACCATTGTGTAGGTGTGGGCACCTCATAGACGAAACGTTGCAATATACTGAACATTGGTGGAAGTACGTTCCCCAAAGACTACTATGACAGTTTCACGCGGTCGCCTGCGCGTCTCTCGGTGCGGTCTACCAAAGGGCGATAGGGTCAATGCGCTAGCCGTGCAGGAACGCAGCAAAGTAACGTATTTGGTCCTAAAGTGGAGAAGTCGTAAGAAGGCGGTTGTAGAGAAACGACCGGCGAGCAGGCTCGCGCTACGGCCCCGCCAACGGCCGGCAGCGATGAGTCAGCGCGGCTGGGCGGCAGGTGAGGGCGCCATAGACATCGATCTCGTGCTCCACTCACCGGCTGCGGCTGCGAGGCGGCCGACGCGTCCTGCGGCGGCTGCGGCGGCGCCGGCTGCTGCTGGTCGAAGAGGCGCTGCCGGTGCGCTAGCCGGTCGAGGCTGGCCAGACGGAAGGACGAGGGCTGGCCGGCGCCGGAGCCCACGCCGCCCACCGACGCGTACTTTGGCAGCGTGGGCGGCGGCACGGCCCGCGCCACCGCGCGCTCGCCCGTCGACCGCAGCAGGCCCGAGCTGCTCGTGTACATGTACGAGCCGGGCGTGGCCCGCGGGCCCGCAGACCCGGCCACGCCGTTGCTCGTCGGGGTCGCGCCGCTCATACCCGCACGACGCGACTAGCGCACACGTCCGTCGGCACTGCGATCTCTCCGCACAGCACACACACTGTTTGTTCGGCGCGAGCGTATCCGCCACTCACGAGCGCATCACGAACTAGTACTCAAAGCACACTCAACTCTCGCGCCTCCAACGGCGGTCGGCGGCAGACTGCCACTCGCGGCCCAGCCTCGCCGGCGCCCTGACAGCCAGCGCTACTGGCGGTCGGCCGGCGCACTACGCTGCTGTGGCGCGCCCATCAACTGTTCGCGGCAGTTGTACCCGTAACGTTAATGAGAAACCACGAAGCTGATTCATATTTTCGGAAGCTACAGAATTCCAGACGCAGTTCCAACGTTTATTACGCAACGTTGTGTACTTAAAAAAAATAATGGCATGTTTTCACTGCCATATTAATCAGCGACATGCATTGAAACAAGCGTTCAGTTCATAGTGCTGTGGAATGTGGGAAAAAAAAAACCGCAAATTGGCATTCATAAGAAGAAGAAGAAGAAGAAGAAGAAGAACACCAAAAATGCAACGGGAGCGTAATATGTAAGAAATTGTCCATGCAACCTGCCACTGATGATGCCTTGCAGAAAATAAAGGCGATACGCGTATGACACTAAAATTGTGTTTTATTCAGTTGCTGTCAGACGGTCCATAAGTAAAAATTATCAATATACCGTAATAAGCGACATGCGATTTTTTAAAATTTAATATTTTATTGGTTTTTTGTAGCAAACAATACAGCCATTACAGCTGCTTTGGTTAGTGACTGAAGTTAAATTTTAGGTACACATCTACATTATACGTATTTAAAATTACAACTACAAATTCAGTATTTTTCATGTCAGAGCTATCTCTGCCTGTTGTACATAATGTGGTACTGTATTTATAATTTTCAGGTTGTTCTCACTCATATATGTTTTGATATTTTTTGGTAAGGGAATCTTCATTTTTGCAAAGTTTTTCCACAGTTTCTTTGGAAGTGAAGCATACTTGGAACATCCCAAATGATACGGTCGTGATCTCCGTTGTCTTCTAGGTGTACACTGTATGTGGGAGAGTATATCACTCCAAACCTGTAGAGGTGTGCGGGGGAAACATGCATATCCCAACCTTATCGTAATAATTGATGTTATATACCTCCTTGGGAAATTTTTCAAACTGTATCAGGGTTTTCTTCGTGTATCGCACAGGACTGAAGCGAACGAGCCGGCGTTTTTCTGGTGTGATGTTTGCTACTGTTGTTCCTATTGACTGTATGCCTCTTTTTTTGAAACGTGTCAAAAGAATATGGAAGCTGTGTAAAAATCGGGCCCCCTTCTTTGATGCTTTCTCTTGTAAGACCATTTACTACTTCGTTATGCCTATCTGAGTGCCCCCTTTATCCACATTAGATGTACCGATTTATTCTCTTTGTTGGCTTTCGTTATTAGTTGCACCACATCGTAATACAACTGTTATCAGCTTTTCGCTTTCGATACTCTTAATTGTTCCAAAGCACTTCTAAAGTCAGTGAAATTAGTATTTTGTTCCTTTTTTCAGTTCCTAACCTAATTGCTTATTTAATACCTGTCACTCCTGCAGTGTAAGTACTACTTAATGATGGTAATAAAAACTTTTAGCTGTCTGCAGCAGAGGGCAAAAATATGCGCAGCCAACTCCTTTGTGAGCTTTGGATCCGGCAGCACATATTGTAAGAAATCTGGCTATTCGCTTTCCAGGTGATTTATTACTTCCTTATTAGCTCTCGACCCATTCTGTCTGGTAGATAAAAAACTTTATAAACTTCATGTTGGCAGACTCTTGTTTCATATTCTTTGCTGAACACTGGTAACATTCGGTCCTTCCATGTCAAAGGGAACGTAAATCCGAGACATCGGAAGCCTGTTACTGACAGTGGTGTTCGTTTGTGTTCGTCTGAGTATCTTCTTTCTGCCAACTGCTTAGCTTTAACTATGATGGAATTATTAATTATTACGGATCTCTGAAACCAAAATTTTTTAGCAAGTAGTTCTCTTTTGGATGTTAAGAATTATTTATTTAATTTCTACCATAAGGGCAGTAATTGGAGACAACTTCATTGCTGCTAGGCACTGCCTGAGAGCTCGGTATTGAAGACCATTTAGTTTTTCTAGTACGTTTTGAAGGGCATTTCCAAATAGGTGACTACTTCCATAGTCTATTACAGCGTATTATTCCATGGTATAGAATAAGGAGAATATCTGGTTGGGCTTCCCACCACACGCGGTTTACAGCACGTAGGACAGTCAGAACGTTTTCTGTTTTCATAACAATATGATTAACATGTTCTGTCCAGGTTAGTCTGCTACCAAGCAAAAGCCCCAATATCTTTGCTGATTTTCGTACATTAAATTTACAAGGTCCCAGGTTTATCGTATTCACTGGGTTATGTTCGGCGTTTTCGTTTACAGATAACTACAGAATATTTTGATTGTGACAGACTGAGATCTCTCCTCAGCAAGCATTGAGAATGTAGATGGTTCAAATGGCTCTGAGCACTATGGGACTCAACTGCTGTGGTCGTAAGTCCCCTAGAACTTAGAACTACTTAAACCTAACTAACCTAAGGACATCACACACATCCATGCCCGAGGCAGGATTCGAACCTGCGACCGTAGCGGTCACGCGGTTCCAGACTGTAGCGCCCAGAACCGCACGGCCACTCCGGCCGGCGAGAATGTAGATCAGCGGCATTATTCATCCACGAGCAACACAATTCCAGGCTGATGGATGCTGTACACATGCAGACATCATCTGCGTATTGTAGCACACGAACAGTGGGGCCAAGTATGTTCTCCATATCTGCTACAAATAAGACATATAAAAGGGGACTTTGAATAGCACCTTTAGGTAATCGTTTCCACACTGAGAAGCGTCATTTAAACTGTTGACTTGATTTCAAATGTAAACACTTGTACAGAGTAAACAATTCTGAAGAAACCGAAGGCAAATATGTGGGATACCTAAGTGGTCTAACTTCTGCAAGACTAAAAAATGTCAAAGACATATGATCCTGATATATCGAATAATACATCTGTAAGATAACTTTTCTCGTCGAATGCTTTTTCTGTGTCCATCGTGAGGTTACTTCAAGGTCAATAGTGTTCCTCCCCTTCCGAAAGTAATACTGTAACACTGACAAAATTTTCTTATGCTCTAACCACCACTCGAAATGTAGTTTTGGAAAGCGTTCAAACGTCTTTGCTAAGCACGGTAACAGTGCAATTGGGCGATATGAATTTGCTGTTGAAGGATCTTTATTGGACTTAAGTATAGGCACAATAATTTGTGCGATCCATTCTTGAGCAATTTCGCTTTCTGCCTATATGGCATTAAGGATTTGTAACAGTTTGTTTTTTGTTGCTGTCAGTAAGTTGTATATTATAGGGTAATTTATTTATCATTTTCCGGTACTGTGGGTGTAGAGCATTTAAGTACCATTTCTAATTCTTGGAGTGTAAAATGTTCAGTTGACAATTCGCCAGATACATGTGCTTCTCTATGGATGCTCTTTTCAAACTATTGTTTCTCTTTCTGTTGATGAAGGTGCAATCACATCTGGGAAGTCTTGAAGCCAATTATTTGTAGATTTTGGCATTAGAGGTTTATTGTTGATTCTTACCACTGCCCAGACCTCAAGAGTGGGGTAGTTCTTGTAATCCTTTCGCCGTATGTTTTCCAAGAGTATTTCTTCTGGAGTTTAAGGAATCGTTTAGCTTTTGAATCCTCTTTCTTAAACTTGTATACATTTTCCCACGTGCTGATTTCTGAAAACGGGAAGATGCCACTTCAGGATAAATACCTACTTAGTTATTGAGATATCCATTGCTGACATCGAAAAAATGATGGGAAACTTTCTTTCGGGTTTTCTCAGGAACCACGAATGAACTGCATGGTACCTCCATAAGCCCTTAAGATGCATCATAGATCACGTCTAATGCGAAAAGATCCAATCGATTTTCTCCATTTACCTAAGATGGAGGACGTTCATAACATTCAACTGTAGGATCTTACAGTAAGACGATCTTTCTGTTATATATACAAATGGTCCCTAGACGAAGGGCTATCCAGGACACTTGACCCTGCCTTTCTATCACCAATTGAACCAGAGCTGTAAGCCCCGGAAAAATACCGGTTTTACGCCTGGCGTTTTGGAACTTATTGGTAACGCATGCTGTAGCATCTGTACCGATACTGCAGACGTAATGTCTATATGAGGCATACTCAAACAAATTAATCAAGGCGAATGAAGTCCGGTCTCGTTCTCCTACTGCAAGGAGTAGGGCATTCTCTGGTAAATGCGTTGGTCTGAAATTATTTTCGAACGAGACGGATCACTTCTAATGTAAAACCCAAATTAGTCACAACGGAAAAGGTGAAAAAATGTTTGAATATGGGAAGAAGATTTATTTCTTACATCAATAAATAAAAAAGTAGCACAAAATACGTTTCTTCGTTTCAATGTCGTTTGACAAATATGTTTTGACAAAGGTGGAGAATCGATGCAAAAATATCAAAAATACTTTGAAGGCAAAGTATGTTTCACTACTGAGAGGTTTGTTTAATGATATTAATTTTTTACCGTTTTTCTAAGCAATTACATTCACCAGTTATGTCGTTGTAACTGACTAGCAGTCATTCTGCTTGACAAAATTACCTATTATCTAGGTGAATTTTATCAGACTTCTGGCTTCACGCTTAGCTTGACTTAATGAATATACAAACAACAAAGGGTAAAATTTTACTTCACTCTTTTGTCGTTTCATTGTGAAACATTTTAATTATAACACAAGAAAACACAGTTTTGAACCTACAATGTAAGTTAGGTACTGCATCATCACTGTTTCATGCTATAATTTGATTTGTAAGTTCTATTTTCTATTTCAGATTATCGCTTTATTCGTATGATATTTGTGACAGCTTCTTTGTTTCACTGTGCAATAGAAGGCAACAGTAAAACGTACGCAACACTAGAAAATAGACTTGAAACCCGAAATAAAGAGTTTGAAACAAAAAGCCACGAAATACAAGGAAAATAGTGTCTTTTCATAAGTAAACGGCATAATCCATGTTTGCTCGTTTACCGGCATGGTAAGGCTCAAAACATCAGACCATAATATTTGAGTAACACTTTTTCTGCGCCCTAATTCCCAGTTTTTTTAAATTGCTGCACAAATGACCCTATTATCACGTGTGCCGTTAAGGCGTAGTTACGAAAAAGTTGATGTGGTTTTGAGGAAATAAGTTATGTAGATCTAGTAAATATAATGGGTAAGGAAGACAGCTACCGCCTCAAATATGCAATGAAGTCTCATGGCGCTTCACGCCGATGACGTCACCACACGTTTGCGCCCCTGGTTGTGGAAATTTGGCTTCCACATCTGCAGTTAGGCGGCGACCACACCACCGTCGACTCTGAGATCAATAAAGTGGAGACCGAGACCTAACAACCACCACTGTACCAAGCCAATGTGAAAGCCGTTCCTCTCAAAACTCTTATATTAACAAAGGGTCTATGACTAACGTAGCATAGGATGTCTTAAAAACATTCTTTCGATTTCGCAAGACTATTAAATCTTCTGCATAAACGGAGAAAGAAACTTGAGCTGAATTTTAACATATTCGTGGCGCAACATCTGTATTTTCAAAAGAAGCATCCAATTCTGTAAGATTACATGGAGGCACCGGCAACTTTGGAGCACTTTTTACATCTACATTTAGGATCAAAGTATTCACTTAACTTTCACAAGCGTTCAATGTGCCCTCAGATGGACGCACGACTAATACCCTGACGTTGTACAGAATATTCCATTATTTTTCGAGCACGTCTGGAATTACTGATTCACTGCTTTTGTTGTGCAGCGCCACAATTCGTCCCCAAAGTAGTTGTAAGCGGAGGCATATGAACGGAGTCTTTAACCCCCCCCCCCCCCGAAGAGGAAGAAAAGTCGCCTACCGGAGATCAGGCGGGCGACGACTAAAACATGATACCTGCAACGGAGACATTAGGAAACCACTGTGTCAAAGTCCTCATTGTTGGAAAATTTGTCTGCCATCAGATGTTCTTTCAGCTTGCCAAAAATATTGCCTGGACATTGTCGTCGATGAGCGTCATTCCCGATCGGCTTCATCCACGTCTGTAGGGCCTTGGTCCAATTGGTGGCGCCATTTCATTAAAACTGAACGCGACATAGCATTTTGTCCATAAACCGCCGAAATTTGACGGTGAACCTGTGTCCAAATGGTTCAAATAGCTCTAAGCACTATGGGACTTAACATCTGAGGTCATCCAGTCCCCTAGACTTAGAACTACTTAAACCTAACTAACCTAAGGACATCACACACATCCATGCCGGGGGCAGCATTCGAACCTGCGACCGTAGCAGCAGCGCGGATCCGGACTGAAGCGCCTAGAACCGCTCGTCCACAGCGGCCGGCGAATCTGTGTTCAATTTAGATATTTTGCCCACATAATTCGTACTATCCCGCGTACTTCGACTTTGGAGTTCGTTTCCAGTTGTTGCGCAATTTCACTCCCACGCTGTAGTGCACTTGTTATCTGTACCGCAGCAGAACTCTGTCTGCAGAACACACGGAAGGCGTAACTCTCATCTGACGATGTCCCGCTCTTGTTGCGCAATGGTCTTAGCGTGTGACGATATGTGTAACTTACTGGTACATGCATATGCGTAGGGATTTCAGAAAGTAAGGTGATACCCACGACCCGCTGAAACATGAAATTTCAGGCATGTTGGGGGGAAAGCCTAATCTCCAACATACCAGGAACGTGATTCTTGTAACCGTCTTTTTATTCTTAATCGTGGCGGTTCACTTTTGTATTTAAATGGAACCTTGCTTCATCACTGCATACTAAAGTGAAAGAAAATTGTTATTTCCCTCTTAAACGTTGTTGTTTCACACCACCCATGAAGGTGCTCGTAGCTAGGTAATCCGGTATGCTGGAAACACAAATGCCGCCACGTAAGACGCTGGAAAAACGCAAGGAATTGCGAATTCTCAATTGGCATGACTAAATCCGAAACTGTTGAATGCGCTCTACGTCTTGAACGAGCACTCAGGAGCGGCTGTGGATTTCTCTTTAGATACACTGATCAGCCAGAACATTATGACCACCTAGCTACTAGCAGGTATGTCCACTTTGGCACGGACAACAGCGGCGACGCCTCGTGTCCTGGAAGCAATGAGGCCTTGGTAGGACGCTGGAGAGAGTTGTCACCCATCTCCACACACAAGCCACCTAATTCCCTTAAAGTCCGGGGAGGCGGGTGATGAGCACTGACGCCACGTTCAATCACATCCAAGATGTGTTCGATCGGGTTCGGATCTGGCGAGATGAGGGCCTGCATATCAATTGGAACTCGCCACTGTGTTCTACGAACCACTCCATCACACTCGTGATCTTCTGACATTACACATTATCTTATTGAAGAATGCTACTGTCGTTGGGAAACATAATCGTCATGATTGGTTGTACGTAGTCTGCAACCAGTGTACAATACTCCTCGGTCATGGTGGTGCCTTGCACGAGCTCCACAGGACCCATGGATACCCACGTGAATGTTCCCCAGAGCATAATGGAGCCACCGCCAGTTACCTCCGTCCCGCAGTACAGGTGTCAAGAAGCAGTTCCACTGGAAGGCGACGGATTCGCCCCCTCCCATATCGGGATTCATCAGACCATGCAAGGCTCTGGCACTGCGCCAATGTCCAGTGCCGATGGTCACGTGCCCATTTCAGTCGTAGTTGCCGATGTCGTGGTGTTAACATTGGCACATGCACGAGTTGTCAACTGCGGAGGTCTATCGTTTGGAGTGTTCGGTGCACTGTCTGCTCACACACACTTGCACTCTGCCCAGCATTACAGTTTGATAGTTCCGCCACAGTTCGCCGCCTGTCCTGTTCTACCAGTCCGCCCAACCTACGACGTCCGACACCTGTAATGAGGGATGGCCGCCGTACCCCACGACGTCTAGACGTGGTTTCACCTTGGTTTCGTAAAGTATTGAAGATATTCACTACAGCAGTCTAGAACACCCGACAAGTCGTGCAGTTTCCGAAATGCTCGTGCCGAATCTCTGGGCCATCACAATCTGCCCTTGGTCAAACTCGGACAGATAGCGCGCCTTCCCGATTCAACACACGGATAGCACGCTCACTGAGACTATATGCTCCGTGCGTGTGCCACATTATCAGTTATTCCTCGCCAGGTGACGCTGCTATCTCTTGGACGGGTTTATATCGACAGGAAGTCGGAGGTAATAATGTTCTAGCTGACCACTGTATACAATCGTGCCGTTACCGAATTCTTCGAGTTGTAGGAGGTACAATGCCCTATTGTTCGCAAAGATTGCACCTATTGAAAAGGAGAACGACAATTGGATCACATGCATTGTTTGCTGTATTATCGCCATTTCGACTCGACGCACTTTGGGTATGAAAGAACGAGCTAGCTAGGTGTCCAGCGAGAACCATTCCGCCAATCATATGAGTTGGCAACTTGCAACTGGCGCCAAGGTAAATTTTGTGGTTGTGTGCGCAAGTTCAAAATTTCCCTCCTAGTTTGTTCTCATTCATGCAGAAAAGATAGGCTTGCGAAATGGGATTACACTTCTTTTAAACATCCTGTACTTGTCACTGTACTGCTAGAGGCAATATGCAAATATGCCCTTGTTTACGACTTAGTCTGGTGAGAGCAGCCCTGGAGGCTAAGGTAAAGTGCGAGAAGCTTGTTCAGCGCAAGGGGAAATTGGGATTTAATGCATTTGCCTTTGCAGATGTTGTACTCATGTGTCGAAGCACACAATGAGAAGTGCAACACAAATTACACACGCGAAACATATAATTAAATCTTGCCATCAAGTTAGGATTCTCGAATGGAACAACCAAATCCTCGTAATAGCCAAGTAAATCCATTAGCAAGCACTTTTTTTTTTTTTAAGATATCTATACAGGTTGGTCAGAACCGGTCTGAAAAGCTTGTAAGAGTGCTGAGACATAGATGTTAAGAAAAAGATTCGATACGCTGTGCCGTTTCCGAGTTAATTAGCATTGGAGTGAGCCAACCAGGCCGTTGGACACGAAAATTCAAGCTGCCCGACAGAGCGGCGTCGCCAAACGAGTTCTTCCTTTCTGTTTCCTAAAACCAAACACAACGATACAAAACTTCCACATCGGACGTTAGGAAGGACCGAACCCGAGCCGTGCGCTAACATCTACACTATGAGAACAACCTGAGAGACAAAGTATACACAGAGAGGTTGTGGCACATTTAGCACTCTACACTCTATGCGGTGCCACACTACAGGCTGCTCCATTGATCGTGACCGTGCCAAATATCTCACGAAATAAGCGACAAACGAAAAAACTACAAATAACGAAACTTGTCTAGCTTGAAGGGGGAAACCAGATGGCGCTATGGTTAGCCCGCTAGATGGCACTGCCATAGGTCAAACGGATATCAACTGCGTTTTTTTTTAAATAGGAACCCCCATTTTTTATTACATATTCGGTTCTAGGCGCATCAGTTCGGAACCACGCGGCTGCTACGGTAGTAGATTAGAATCCTGCCTCGGGCATGGATGTGTGTGATGTCCTTAGGTTAGTTAGGTTTAAGTAGTTCTAACTTCTAGGGGACTGATGACCTCAGATGTTAAGTCCCATAGTGCTCACAGCCATTTGAACCATTTCTAATAGTTGTTTGCATAATATTTTCTTTAGCTAGGTGCCACATATCTTCGGTGCTCTGTGCAGTTATCAATGGCTCAGGATTTTGTTTCATCTCAAACCTTTTATATAGCGCATTATCTTGGATGGCTTTGGTGTTGATATCCTCTATTAGACTAACGCTCTTTTGTGTGAACCGTGATTCTGTCATAACTAAAGAGAGATCAGTATCACAGTCAGCACTGTGATATGTACGGGAGTTAAGGACATTACGCAGATCACATCTTCTGGTTATGATGTTGATCTGATGTCAGTGGCCTGAAAGTGGGTGTCTCCATTAGGGCTTTTGATAAATTATTGCCATACCGATATTTTTCCAAAATCACTGTGTGAAGGAGTCTTACTACGTTTCGAGCTTTCATCACGTCCAGTCTTTCTCTTTGACTGTGTGAAGCAAGCATAGGTGGCACAAAAGAAGAAGCCCGATTGCATTGGGGGATGGGGGTCTGAATGGAATAACAAGAATTTCGACGTGAAGAAATAGCACACCAGTCAACAAAAGAATTTTCAACGCAACTACTTTGCTATTTCTTCACATCGGCATTCTTCAAAAACCGTTGCTGAAAACGATAAACAAAAATCTAAATGACAAGATTTGTCTTTGGAGTTTGCGGTGACGTGTGAGGGGAAATGCTGACGTAATCGGCGCTCGGCCTACCACCATAAACTACAACGTTTACCTTCACTACAGCTGATAGGTAGCTGGCGTTGGCAGAAGTGAAAAAACAGGGAAGTCGACGTGAAGTGTTCCAGACAAATCCGGTATGTGACGAAACAGAATGACGGACCCATCGGACGTCTTTTATTGTGCCACTTACATGCAGTTACCATTGTTAGCAAAGTGGTTATCGCCAAAAGTTAACTGCATCATTTTCCTTCTTGCTCTAAGAGGGATAGGCACGCTGCTAGCTTGTTGATGTACAGAATATCTAATAATAAATCAATACTTTAAGGTAAGTATGTGTACAATGTGGAGCCGAAATATTTATAGGCCGCTATGTTGATATTTTTTTTCAGTCGATATATCGTTAACTTTCTCTGATTATCGAAATCATATAACCAAAGTTCTATAAATATCAATCTATCGTATTCTCGATATTTTAAGAAAATACCAACAAACTATTTCCTACCTAACCACACCCTTCGGAAATCATGAATATTCTTAAAGAAAGAGGTGAAATAGTTATGACGAGAAAGAATACACATGTCAATGTTGGTTGTTTCAGTCGTAGTAGTTTCACTTTCGTTTTTTAATCAGATTAAAGTCAAGAAATCGAATAAACTCATTCCCAATAGAGCACGCTCTTATATGAACAAATCATCGAATACTGAAGAACAAGCTGCTGTTACGTGAGTAAGGAAGTCCCAGAAAGTGTTAAAAACGCGAAGAAGAAGAAAAATTAGAATTCAATAGGACGAAAACATACTTTGATTCCATAACTCCAAGTCTCTAATAACACCACCACAGCGATCGTATATGATGTCTAACATTTTCATCGTTCATCGTAGAATCTCCAAAGAACTTTTACAGCTGATGTGTCTTAAACTGACATTTAATTATAAAAAATCGTACCTAGAGTGTCGTGTTAATGGTAAGTCTTCAATGCGGCGTTGCCTTGAAACGAGATACTGTCATAACATACAAGTTATAATACGGAAGCAATGAAATACGACGAATCCTCTCAAAAGTAGCGAGCGAGGGACGTCACGTCACGGTTTCCGATTTCGACTGAAAGCCACTGTGGGTGGCTTCCTCATTAAGTCACTCGTCATTCTGTAGTTGCCTGAAAAGCGAGATAGCTAAACTTGTAAGATAAGCAATTACCGAATTTCTTTTCGAAATCGTACCTAACGTTTGCGCACAAATGCAATAAAACTACAAATACATCCTATTTCAGATTATACCTACTCTTTAAAAATATTACTTGTTAGTGATTTTGTTTATTTGCGCTATACAGCGGCTCATAATAACTTTAACGTACTTAACTTTACCTGAATATGTGAATTTATTATTTTACCCTAGGTTTCGTGAATTTCTTATGCAGTATCATGTACCATGCCCTTTTTACTTCCAAAAACATGGTGGAGAGTTGTTCAGTTTGTTTCATTCTGGTCGCTGTGTTGCTTATCTGTAGTATTCTATCTGTTGGAGAACAACTGTCACTAATTGTACCTGCAACCAAAACGGACTCATTCGCTTTATTTTTTCCCCTTAACAATTATTTCTCAGTACAACCTACACTACAGCACTCTTAAAGCTTTTCAGATTGTTTCTGACCACCCTTCATATGCCTTTGAAAATAGTTCCACGAACAGTAGATACAATAGCAGACAACAAATTATAGATATGTTCTTGAAGTCAATGGTAAAAATTAAAGTAAATAAAAAATACCTGGAACGAAAACCTCGATCAAGAAACACAAGCGAAGCAACCAATAAGCGAAAAACATCGCGGTTGAAATCGTTTCGACACGACCACGCAAGAGCGAGAAAATTGTTTAAAGAAGGAATATGAAGACAAGAAAGCTATAGGCCACCCAATGGAACGATGGACCACTCATGTGAAACAGGTTAGGTGCTCATTTTTCTCACGAGCTATTTGAGAGCGGAACGCCAGAGGAAACGACTGAAAGTGTCTCTGTACACACTCTGCGAAACCCTGGAGTGTGAACTGCAGACTAATCGTGCTGATGTACGTCAGCTTTCCACGGTAATTTGGTGGTGATCAGACCGCGCCGTGACAGCGTCGGTAGCCGGCACGCGAGCGTACGGCTGGTCACTGGGGATTGTGCGCGCGGCGGCGTCAATACGACGACAGCAGCAGCAGCAGCAGCACGTAGTACGGCCAGCCCAGCTGAGCGCCACGCCATCCGCTGTATCGAGCGGCCCTGCCCCTGGAACGGCCGACACCGCCAAGGCCGCCCACGCACTACGTCACTCGTCTGCCCCCACATCCTAAGTTTGGTACACGGACGAGGCGAGTTCAAAACCGAGATTCCCTGCTCCTTCTTTGGCACAGTACACCGCATTTCTTTTATGGACAGCTCCTACAAGAGTGCTGTGCGAGCTGTTCTACGGTACAGCTTCAGTGTTTATAATGAGGTAGGGGTCCTTGGGTCGATTCCCGAAGACGACCTCTGACCTTTTCGAGGGACATCAGGGTCTGGAACGGGCCCACATAGACTCATGACACAATGTCAGAAATTAGTAGTGATACTCGTATGCAAAGTGAGAGGTTTTGTCCACATTGAAGGCTACACTATTTTCACGAGTGACATTTCATGAATAATGTACAGGTTGGTATTACTGTGGATTCTTTGATGCAACAACCGGATACAGCCAACCGGTTGCAAATAACTCTTAGGTACAAGTGACCTGCGTTTCGACACCTACTAAGGGTGAAATTAGAATGATATATTAATACCTTCAGCTGCTGACCGGCGTTGATATATATCAACGGCAACAGGTGAAAATGTGTGCCCCGACCGGGACTCGAACCCGGGATCTCCTGCTTACATGGCAGGCGCTCTACCCATCTGAGCCACCGTGGGCACAGAGGATAGTGCGACTGCAGGGACTATCTCGTGCCCGCCTTCCGCGAGACCTACATTCTCACCTTGCATGTCCACACACTACATTCGTAGTGTCTCTACCCAACGCCAGTCAGCAGCTGAAGGTATTAATATATAATTCTAATTTCGTTCTAGACGGCTGCAGGTCATCAATGGTGTCTGTTCTTTCGGACATGTCATCAGAAAGAAATTTTGAGAAACCGTAAAATTTCTTTGCCAGACAACAGTTGTCAGAATTTACAGCAGTTATGTCCAAGCCAAAAATAAAATAAAACTGTAAAATTACGTCAGATGTAGTTGGGATCTTGATAAAGAAGCACTTGTTTCTGTTGTCTCGCTGTCTATTCTAACATAAAATTGTCGAGAGATATAAATGAACCTGAAGACCACAGGTCGTACATCAAGACCGGAACTTTATGCGGCAGAAACCTGACAAATCCACAGTGCGTTAACTGAAGTTTGTGGTGAGTTTTCAGTGGACCGTAGTACAGTTTCACTTAGGGTTAATCGCTTTCGTGGTGGTCGTATGAGAGCAGACGATAATCGAAGGACCGGAAGGCGAAAAACGTCAACAGATAAACGAAACGAGAAACTTGTGGCAGGTGCTCTTGAAGAAGATCGCAGTGCGACTTGGGAAAAACTATCTGAGCCACGGGAATTCCAAAACACGAGTATCACATATTCTGATGAATGATTTGAAGAAGAGAAAAAGTTCTGCGGGTTAAGTCCCACACTGATTGCTGAAGAGAAGCTGCAACGCCTGGACACTGCAACATTGCTCGAACAACGATTCGACCATTAATATCAAGGATTCTTGTATAGAATTGTCGCTATTGATGAAACTTGGATTAGAGACTTAGAATAGGAGTTGATATCACAGTCCAGTGAGTGGAGAGCTTCAGATTCTCCACGTCCAAAAAAAATTAGCTCAAGCAAATGATGATATTTGCTCATAATCGCCAAGGTTCGTCATGACAGATAGAGCCAGATGCACAGCAAGTGTCATACCAGTGTATTATTGTAGCTTCAGGCAAAATTTGCGCAGAAAAATGCAGAGACTCGGCCACTCATTTTCCACGACATCGGCAATGTTGTAGCCCAAAAACTGTGGGAATACGGATGAGACGTGTTGCCGCACCCTCCCTACAGCGCGGATATGAGCCCACCAGACGTCGACTTGTTCCCGAAGTTGACAAAAACTACACGGGGACATTGTTCTCTTTGCCTAGAAGAGCTTTCTACCATCGTTACCCGAACCATTCGACAGATGAACAGATGTGGTATCCTGGATGGAATAATAGAGCTCCCGAGACGTTCGGATTTAGTCATAGAGAAGCAGGTACACTATACTGAAGGGCTGTAAAGACCCCAAACTTTTGGCTACTGCCCATCGCGAGGCTGAATACTGCCTAGTGGTGTTGCGGGCACGTGATGCGGTAGGGAAAGCACATTAGCGAGGCAGAGACGAATGGGGAATCTTTGTAGCGACGATACGGCCCGCAAACGGGGAAATCCGCTGATGTAATTGACTGACAGAACGTAAACTGTAATTGCCCGGCGTCAGACCGCGAGTAACACACTAGAAGAATTATCTTCACTGACACAGCAGTCTCTGCACTTCGACAATCGATACCTGTACGTACTCGTGAGCTGTGCAGATAAGCAAGTATTTCTGCTAACAAGGAGAGTTACCCAGTGGTGGGATTGACTTTTTGAAACCATCTATACGTATCACAGTCTGCAGCCATTCACCCTGGTGGACCCTCGTTTGCGAGTAATCGATTGAAAAAAGTTTCGGAATTTCGTGTGATGCTCTGCAGCTTTAAAAATAATAATAATATTAATCAGACTGTTACCAGATCTCAAATTTTGTGTAACATTGTAATTTATTGTGTTTTAGTACAACAACAGATTTGGAGAAAAAAACTGCGTAACGGTCACCGTGCGGTGCTCACATGTAGA
Organism: Schistocerca nitens; assembly: GCF_023898315.1. NCBI lineage: Eukaryota > Metazoa > Arthropoda > Insecta > Orthoptera > Acrididae > Schistocerca > Schistocerca nitens. The sequence continues at coordinate 450,623,224 of NC_064619.1, forward strand.
AGGTTGTGTGTTTGAATCTCGTCAGCTGCTTTGAGTTTTTTTATTTTTAAATCTTTATTTAAATGAATTTGATTGTTATTTTTAATCAGTTAACTGTTTTAAACGTATTTTTTTATTTCTGTTCCTTAGTCACGTCATATTAAACAGTATCTTAACTATTTCAACTGCTCTAATTTCTTCTTGCTATCATTCTTTTTCCACTTGTAATCTTTGTTCATGGGAATTTAATTACTGTTATTCATTGATTTGGATTTAATTTCTTTCCTTTTATCATCTTATATTTTCATCTATGCTATTGCATTCATTAGTTTTAGTACTCATTTTGCTGGAGTTTTGTTTTACTTATAATTCCTTCTTTCGTTTAAAGCTCCATCTGCGTTGTTTTGTGTACAGCGCAATAAGAATTTAGGTTTTAAATATTTATATGACGATTGCCATCGAAAAAATGTACATCTTGCAACGAAAAATACATTTTTGACACCAATGTACGTCTTCTGTTTTTAATCAATATATCAGCAGTTTCAAATGTTTAAATATTACGATAGATAAATAAAAATAATGAAATTCACTTGCATAAATATTTCAAGTGGAAAGACGGTGATAGCAAGACGAGATGAGAACAATGTAAACAGTTTACAGAGGGATTAATATTGTGTGACAAAGGAACAAAAATTAAAAAAATTACATTTAAACCAGTTAACTAATTAAAAATAACAATCAAAGTCATTCCGATAAAGAGTTAAAAATTAAAAAAAAACTTCAAAGCACCAGACGAGATTTGAACGTACAATTTTCTATTGTGAGAACCGCACGATAATCGTTGCGCTACGATAATAGTCTGATTAACATAACTATTCTTAAACCTGCAGAGTATCACGCGAAATTCGGAAATTTGTGTTCGTCAATATACTCGTAAACCGGAACCCACCAGGGTGAGTGGCTGCAGTGTGTGGTAACTTGGACCTTAATCTGCATTACCGTATAGATGGTTTCAAAAAAAGCATTCCCACCACTGGGGACGTCTTGTAAGTAACGGATCGTATACGCTTATAAGCTGCACAACGAACTGCACCTGATCGTTTTTTGACTAATCGGTAGTCCAACACAAATTTACGTGTTTCACACTTTGTTCCGTACTACTAATACGATGATTCCTTAAATTAATCGTAGTCTCTTTAGCTTTCTGACTTCGTAATAAATTTATGTACCTTCTGGAAGGTCTTACAAGTCCTGTAGACATGGGTGTCATTAAAAACGATTATCTTGCCGTGTAGCTTAGTTCCACAGTGCGGGGACTGAATGAGGGAAAAAAGGAGATGTCTTAGTCGATAGACTTTAAGAACCTGAATAAATATAAACTCCTGTAAGTGATTAGCTTCTATGTGGCTTATACATAATTCAATGTGCGTACATCGAAGCCTCGCCCTGTAAGTGTCCGCTAGTACAATTATTACTCCAGCAGTTTCTTGATAGCCACGACAACTGACAAGAGTACCGTACGAACTTCCTCCCACCTATCTGATTCATATTGACAGCGTGTGTAGAGCACGACTAGGACTTCAACATATTTAAACAGGGAGACGCAACTCTCAACCGCTTTCGAGAAATTCCTGTTTGAACACTCTAGGCGTGCTGATACATGTCTTTGTAATGTGGCTAATATTCAAGGATTCCACAGCCGAGCGAGTAAGATCTTAATTTCGTATCTCGCTGCCGGGACTTGTTATTTTTTCATTCCCACGTAATGTCAACAACAGATTTATTATTTTCTTAACCTTTATCCTAAAAAAAGAGAAAAAATTGTTATCGGGATGCTGCTGATCGTAGAAGCATGGCAGCAATAATTATTGCGACAGCCCACGTAATAAACGCCGCATTTTTTCATGCGTTAAAGTTCTTTCGATGTGTTTATTGCTAGACAAACTTTATCTACATTCACAAACATTTCTAGATCATTACACAATTTCGTGGTATACCACACATTTGCGTTGTTACAATTGCGTGGAAATGAAAAAAATACCTGTAGCGAGATTCGATCCAGGGGCCTCGCGTTAATGAAATTAAGTTCTTACTCAGTCTGCTCGGGAAACCTTGAATAACAGCGACCTTACAAAGTATATAATCACACCTAAAATTTTTAAGCTTGATTTTCTCGAAAATCGTTCAGAGTTGTCTCTTCCTGTTTACATAGTTCGAATCGCAGTGATTCCCTACATTCTCTATCAATACGAATCACATTAGTGGGGCGAAGTTCGTACGGTTTCCTTGTGAGTAGGAAGCACTTTAGCTAAATTTAGAAAAATTTCCTCTTGTCTCTATTAGCTCCACAACTTTCGTAACACATTTCGACATGATATGAAACGGAAACTTCCACGTCTACTGGAAGCAAACACAACTCGAGTAATGAAAATTCTAGACGTTGAGAACCATGAATACATGTGTGCGTTATTTCTGCAAAATTCGACAGTTTGACCTAGTGATTGCTCGCACGCCAAGTTAGGATGATTATGACAAGAGAAGTTTGGTGGTTACCACACGCTCTGTCTACTTCATCGACATCGCGGTATACACGCTCCTCAGTGCGTCACATCAGTCATCACACATCACGTACGTATCTACTCATCACAGTCGCACCGTAAGGTTACACTTATCTGCTATACTAGTTGTACCACAAAACAATACCATTCCGTTTCCCCACTGCTGCTCTCTGCCTCTGGGGCAAGCCATCACCGTGTTGCACTTTAGAAAAAGTGCAGTCATGACCATTTCTCTTTCGCAAATAGCGAAACAAACTTTCGCTGCTTCTTCCAGTGTCGCTTATACTTTCGTTAGTAATATTCCATAATTTACTCAGGTTCCTAATGCCCCCCCCCCCCCCTTCCCCGTCACTCTGGAGCAGGAAGGTGCAATTCAATTGGATATTTCTGATTTATGTTCCTTGGCGTCACCCTCACGGAAATGCAATGAAAGCAGGAGGAGCAAAGATTAGGTAAACGAAAACAAGACAAAATACATGGCAATGTATATCTCTAAGGATGTCCTGAAGGCCTGCGATAGATGTTTTTAAAATGTCAATTGCTTCCATTAACAACTTGTCCTTTTAACCAGCAATGACAATAATAGGAGACAACGTATTAGAGAAATGATACAAACCAGAAAATAGGGCGTTTTATGGGATCTTACAGGTATTTAAGAATTCTCTAATTATAAGAAAAAGAATGTTAATAGTATACTTTTCGCTTGTACGTGGCCAGAAATGTTGACGATGAGAAGCTGATACAAACAACGTACAGGCATTGGAAAACCAAGTGTAATGGTCAGAAATAACTAGCTGACATTCCACACCACTTACTATCCATTCGACTTCTGACTGTGCTATGGATGAGCATAAACTGAAGGAATATACTATGACTCTAGAATGAAGCTGTTTGAGTAATCTATAAATTTGTTTTCATCCCTGAACTGTCGGGTCAGGGTCACAGGGTCATCTCTGGTCGTTTATGAAGCAAATTTGGGATTCTTGGCCTAATGAATTGACGAAGACAGGGAGTGAAGTAGCAGATTTCGTATAGAATTTCACAGATTTCTCCTTGATGATTTCATTGTTCTTCTTGATGATTTCATACAAGGATGGTTGCCGTCAGTGTTGCCTAATGCGTGTGTTGAGAGAATAGGGCGAACTGTCCGTTGTAAAGCTGAAGCCGTTTCAGGTGTGTGTCGGCGGCTGCTGACCACACATCGGAACTATACAAGATGGTCGGAAGTATGATGGGACGCCAAATAGTCAATGTTACACTGTTGGATATTAGGGGTACTGTTGGTAAAACAGGCCACAACCCTTACTGGCAGCACTGCTTATACGCGACCTGAAAATCAGCTTCTTATCTATGGTGTTTGCGTCACCCCAAATCAACTGCGGGGCACTTGAAATGAAAATCCTGCGGATTTGTATGGACCTGTGAGAGAGGCAAAAGATTGCTGAGTATGATAGGATTGTGAAACAAGAAACGGTTATACAAGAGAAAGGTATAGTAATATGTATTAAATCTCAGATAACACGCTGCTTAGCGCATATGGGGAGGGTGGCAGAAGACAGAATAATGAACGGCAGATTGTATTCCACCAGGAGGCAGGGCCGGTCAAGAGAAAGATGGCTGGAATATGTGTTGGCTGACCTCATCAAGATGGAGAGCTGAGTATGGAAAGAGAAGCAGGGTATAGTGATGTAAGGAGGCACACTGTTAATGAGGCCAATGCCCATTAATGGCCGTAGTGACGAAGAAGTAGTTCTGTGGCACCCAGAAGCTAAAAATTACGGCGGCCGGGTGAGGAATGCAGCGTTGCCGCGTGGCTGTGTCGCTCGCAGGTGATCAGCAGCATCCTCCATGAGGCAGGTCGGCCCGTGCCTGTGGGTCCTTTTGGAAGGAAGGAGCGATAAAGAGGCTTGGCGCAGATAAGGGGCGACGCTTCCGGGAAGGCACGCCGAGCTCTTACGCCTATCTGCAGGCAAGCTGCTGCCGATACATCACAGCCCAGAGTCTCCATCCGCCTGACGCTTACACTTCTCGCAGACACTAACTCACATTTCTCTCTACTTCGTATCAAACAAAGCATTTCCTTCCAGGTCGGACCACGGAATATTTAAGCCTGCTTTTAGCCTAGCCTTCACTTCCCTATAATTCGCCAGAAACGACACGTGTTTCGAATTCCACGTTAACTTGTACGCCCCTTTCTACATCTATGCTATCTATGCTCTGCAAGCCACCTTAAGGTGTGTGCGGAGTCTACTTTACGCTCAACTACTGTCAAAGCCCCCCCCCCCCCCCGCCTCGCCCAACTGTCCCTGTTCCAGTCGCGAAAAGTCCGCGGAAAGAAGGACTGTTGGTAACCCTTCGTGTGAGCTCGAATCTATTTAATACCACATTCAAGTTTTTCGCGAGATACGAGGAGCGGCCATAAAATAACGGGACTATTGCTGTAAAACATTTCACTTAAAAACATCCATATTTAGTTAGTGTCACCCTTAATATACTCCTCTACAACGCTCTATGCTCCATTTTCAATTGATGGGAGCAGTACTGGAAGTCCTCCTCTGCAACTTCTGAATGATGCGTGCTGCTTTTTCTTTGACTGTTTCAACAGACTGAAATCTCGTTCCTTTTAACGCAGATCTGGCCTTGGGAAATAGATAAAAGTCACGTAATGTTCGGTTAGGTGAATAAGGTGGGTGATCTAACAATGGGATGTCGTACTCCGCTAGAAACCTCTTAGCAATCAATACGGTATGCGTATTAGAAGAATACGGTATGCATCGGTGCGTTGTGTTGATGCAAAACCCATGACTTTTTCCTCTAAAATTCGGATCTTTTCTTTCTTATTTTCTCAGGGAGTTGAGCAAGAACTTCAAGGTGGTAATGTTGGTTAATAGTTCGACTTTCAGGAACACTGCGGAGATACACAATTCCATGAATATAGGAAAGAAACAATCATCATCGCCTTGGATCTTGATTTGCTAATTCGAGCTTTTTCGCTCACGGTGAAGCTGGCCCCTTCCAATGCAAGGAATGGTGCTTATTTTCTGATCATAAGTGAGAAACCAAGATTAATCACATTTTATTACTCTTTCCAAGAATTTAGGATCATTTTCAATGATATTCAAAGAGTCTGTACAAACAGTTTCGGGACTTACTTTTGTTCGATCGTGAGAATTTTCGGCACCAGTTTCTCACACACTTTTCTCATGCAAAATTGGTTACGTAAAATCTGTCTTATGCATTCTTTGTCAATTCCTACAATTTCAGAAATCGATCGTATACTCAACTTCCGGTCAGATCGAATCAGATTACCTACTTTTTCCACGCCTTCATCCGTTTCCGATGTTGAAGGGCGTCCGGGCGTGACTCATTTTCGTCTTCTCGGCCGTCTTGAAAACGCGTGAATCACTCGAAAACTCGCTTACTTGATTGTCTTCGCCAAACACTTATTTTAGTAAAAGATGGGTTTCACTAGCAGTTTTTCCAAGTTTCGTGTGAAACTTCACAATTCGTTGCTTCATTCTTACATTTATCATTTTTACCGGCAAAACTAAATAACAGCTTTTACGCAAAAGAAGGCCCTGGTCACACCAATTTGTCTAGAGACAAGAGAGATGCCGCATTCGACTGAGAAAACTTCGCACTTCACAGCTATTGGTCGTTCGTTCCTCTTTGGCACATGCATACTTACACCGTGTCAGTGTCAGTCACACTTCGTATACCTAGGAGGGAACAATACGTTGCTTGACTGTTATAGGACAGGACGCTCTCGGAGTTTTAACAGTAAACCAAAGCGTGATGCACAACGCTTATCTTGCAACGTGAACTCTGTGATCTTCCGCGATTACCAAACGAACCTGCAACCAAAAGTATTGCTCTGTATTTGGTCTTCCCAATTTCCCCTATGACTCCTACCGGAGCATTATTCAATTATTGATCGAACGAGGGTTTTGTGACCTACTTACTCTTCCTGATTATTCTTCCAGCGGATCTCGGTCTGGAGTCTGCTTTACGGGCGATAATTTTTATGTGGTACTCCCTCTTTAAATAGCTCCATAAGCATTCTCATAGGTAGTTTATGGATGTATGTGACTGCTTAAAGATATTGTTCTGGAAACGTATAATCATACAATAATGGGTCTTTCTGCCTACGTATGTGCAAATACGTTACATGTTAAGAGTGAACCACCAGTACCTGCACTAAGCTTCGATCGTTTGCAGGTCTTCGAGAATTTCACCACAATTTTAAAGCGAGCGATTTCTCTGCACTCTGCAGCATCATGCGGTCGGCTCCATGGAACTTCCGACGTTTTCAACTAGATCGTTTATACATATTTTGAGTATTAATGGTTCTACAACTCTCCCTTGGGGTCCGCCCCAAGTTAATTTTACATCTGAACATTTATGTCCGTTAAGAATGGCATGCTGTGTTCTGTCTGCTAGAAACTCTTCGATTCAATTACACATCTGACGTATTCCATACCCTTGCATTTCGCCCTTTAAATGCCAACGCGGAACTGTATCGAACGCCTTCCAGAAGTCAAGGAACATGGTACCAACGTGAGTTCTTCTGGGTTCCGTGGACGAACATGGTGATGGTGAGCTGGTTCTCACAAAATCGTTGCTTTTGGAATCCATGTTGATTCCTACGGAGAACATTTTCGGTTTCCAGAAATGCCATAATACGCGAGCATTAAACATACAAAAATTCTGCAACATACTGAAGTCAGCGATATTGGCTCATAGTTTTCTCAGTCTGTTTAAAAACTCTTTTGATAATAGGAGTGACCTGCGCTTTTTTCCAATCACAAGGACCGCTTCGCCCCTCCTAGCGACGTACGTGTAGAATGCACTGCTGCCACAAGAGGATCAAGTTCTTAGCATACTCCATATGGAATCCCGTGGATATCCCATCAGGTACAGAGGCCTTTCTTACGCCGAGAGAGTCCAGTTAATTTTCTACCCCGCGGTCACTTATTTCGATGTGCCTCATTTTCATAGGATGAATCGCAGTACGTTTTTCTTTAATGAAACAATCCTAATCCCGGTAAGATATCCTTCGTCTGCGTGCTGTTCAACACGCTCCGACAAAAAAATATGTATAAAACTTTCCGAGCGTTCTTCATACTTTCGGTTGTGAGGACCTACAAGTAATGATTCACAGGATTACACGAGATAGTTCAACAATTCTCAGTCCTGTCTGCTCATCACCAGCTGTGCCGTGCCGACTGTCTTCAGAGTTTAGACGCTTCTGGTCGCCCTGCAGCTCTTCTCTGCTTCTCACAGCTATATTGTGACGAATGCGGTATAAACTAATTTACCACAAATTTACCAGCATAAATGAAATTGGCGATCATACGGCTTTGAGCCTTTGACCCACACGGGATTGAAATTAGCTGTATCACATACTGTCTGCATCTGTTTTCTGTGGGAATAGTACTGGAATCAAGTTGTATTCGAATACAACAGGGATCAGTCTTGGGCCCTCTATTGTTCACGTTCGAAGTCTAAAGCAAATCGTCCGCACAGTTCTGCTGTAAATACAACATCCTTTAGGGCCGGATAAAAGCTTAGGCCTAAAATTAAATGTGAGAAACACAACTAATTTTGCTGTCAAATATAAAAGAAAATAAGTTTGTTGGCGTGGCCATCACCCACAGCAAGCACAGCAATATTCGTTTAGCAAATAAAAGCCACGTTTTTCTTGCTACAATGTATTTTATTTGTTCCAGACCCGTTTCACCTTTTACTTTAACGCATCTTCAATGGAATAGTTATTCGAGTTTTTGACTGGCATCTACATTTCCTTTCATCTGGTCACATGCTGGAGGTCGCATTATAACTTCACTTACGGAACATGAGCATATTCTCATGTTACAAACTTTTTTTCTTCACAATTTTCAAATTATTTGTGTCAACTGCTGTGAAGCACAATTAGTATTGTGTCACTAGCTGTAGATATTTTACCGAAAACTATGGTTTAAAGTCGTAACACACAGTTTTCGGTAAAATATCTACAACTGGTGACATAAGACTAATAGTGCTCCACAGAAGTTGGCAAAAAGAATTTGAAAACGTGAAGAAAAAAATTTGTAACATAAGAATGTGCTCATGTTCCATAAGTGAAGTTACAATGCGACCTCCAGCATCCGACCAGATGAAAGGACACGTAGATGTCAGCCAAATAGGTGAATAACTATTCCACTGAGCCTGTCTTAACAGTGATTCGTATTAAATGCGACGACGCATCTAAAGCCTTGAAGACCCACCTTTATGTGCTTCACCTATTATTCGTCATTACTGACATAAGACAGTTCCCACTAGACTGCAGGAACCGATGGTCCTAGCAGTCTGGTCCTTTCAATCCCACAAACCAACCAACCACTAGGCTGCTTCTGTTGTCTGTTACACAGACACAAAATACATATCATTTATGTTGTAAAACTACAGTTTTTGCACTTTAAGCAACGTTTTAAGACACAAGTCCACATTTTGAATACCAAATGAATATCACTTGAAATACACTAATTATTGCAATATGTTACTTTTAATTGATCTTGCGATGAAAAATGAGATAATTCCATTCTAGGTTGCTTCGAAAGGTTAATCCCAAGTATTTTACGGTAGCTACTGTTTCCAGTGGTTTATTGCCTACAGTGGAATACAACAGTAATGGATCTCTCGAACGACTCATGCGCACTACGTTACGTTCATTTAGACTGAGGTTCAATTTGCAGTATCTGCACTTTCGTAGAGCAGGATGCCTTATTCATACGTTTACTGTAGCCTGAGGCGTCGATTTCTTCAACGTGACGGGAATGCTTTGCGAAAGAATTAGTTGTACATGGAGCTTTCCACAAGTGGACGTTGAATCGTGCGACTAAGGACTTCCACAAATACTACAGAGTGCATGATCTGTCACCGTCTTGTGGATGACACGTCGGCCTTTCCGTACTGTCGTTTCGTTCTATCGTTTCCTGTCTGCTTTCTGACTCAGTTCCTGTCATCTGGGAATGGCAGCGCTGTCACTGGATTTAGACTTATAAGGGCGGGTTCCAACACGTTACCTCGTATCCTCGTTCTTGATTTGAAATACACAAATAGCTGCGACGAGTCACATATATTTACTTTCCCACTGCACTTTCGATTGATTACAATTCCATCATTAGAAAGATTTGTTTAAATTACACCACACATGGAGGTATTAGAAAAAAAATGCACACATTATCTGGAGGAACTCACTTTCGCAAAACAGTAAGTCTCGTTGATAACACAATCATGAGTATCCAACGTAATGGCAGTACACTGGACGTCCTTGAAACACTCCAAGGCATGCGACATTGGTCTACTTTTAACGGGTAAAATGACGACGTGCACAACATTATCATCTCTGAAACCGTCAGGCAAAGAAAATGAGTTTTATGACTGCATATTATATAGATTTTCAGTGTTGTTAGGTATTTTTACAATAGAAAGGGGACTGTGGTAACCAACCGAATAAAATTACTCTGTCACGAACAACCGTACGTCACGAGTCCCTTATACTAAAATACTCAGAAAAATCTCTGAACAGCCTCCGAAATTTAATACCGTTATACTACATCTATACTCCTCAAGCCACCCCACGGTGTTTGGAGGAGGGTGCTTCTCATACCGCTATCTTTTCTCCCCTTTCCCGTTACATTCATGAATGGCGTGGCGGTTGGAAATGACTTACGTCGGTAAAGTTCTGTATGAGATCTACTTTCTCTGATCTTCTTGTCATTTAGCGAGGCGTATGTGGGAGGAAATAATATGTAGCTCGACTCCTCTTGCAACATATGTTCTTGAAATTTCAACAGTAAACCTCTTCGTGATGCACAACTCCTCTCTTGCAGCGTCTGCCGCTAGCGTTTATGTAGCATTCCTCTAACGCCCTTGCGCCCTGCAAACCATCACGCGACGAACCGCGCCGCTCTTCGTTAAATCTCTGTACCTCGTCTACTAATAAAACGTGGTAAGGATCGTAGACTTCAAAGTAATATTCAAGAATGGCTTGAAGGAGTTCCTTGTAAACCATTTCTTTCGTGGATGACTTACGTTTGTTTGACATTGCTCTAATGGATCTTAGCCTGGCATTTGATTTTCCCATAGTTGTTTTATATGGTCATTTCACTTTATGTCGCTCTGAATGATTAATTCTGGTTATTTTAGGGTAGTTGTAGTTTCTAGTGATTTGTCACCAGTAGTGTACCTTTTTATTAGTGAATCTCTTCGCTTATTGTCGCGCAGTACGTTAGATTTATTTATATTCAGGTTCAGCTGCCGGTCCTTGGACAAACATCGATCCTCCGCAGAGCTCCCAAAATTTCGCTACGAGGAAGTTACCTGTGTTTCAAATGGTTCTAATCGGTCTAAGCACTATGGGACTTAACATCTGAGGTCATCAGTCCCCTGGACTTAGAACTAAAAACCTAACTAACCTAAGGACATCACACACATCCATGCCGGAGGTAGGATTCGAGCCTGCGACCGTAACAGCAGCGCGGTTCCGGACTGAAGCGCCTGGAACCGCTCGCCCACAACGGCCGACAATCTGTGTATCCCCACCTGTCTGCGTCTAATGAAGACCTTACCAGTCCGATATTTACGAAGTCGAATGTGGCAAACCGCTTAAAATCCACTCCAAGGTGGACAGCTCACCAGGCCCCGTAGTCAATTTGCGAGGAGGATTTGACCCGGGGTTGGCTCGCCTCCCCGTGTCCCGGAAGCGGGCTCGTTAGCGCTCCCGGCAATCCGGACGGATTTTTTCAACATTTTCACTAGATCATTGATATAAATTGTAAATACACTACTGGCCATTAAAATTGCTACTCCAAGAAGAAATGCAGATGATAAGCGGGTATTCATTGGACAAATATACTAGAACTAACATGTGATTACATTTTCACGCAATTTGGCAGCATAGATCCTGAGAAATCAGTACCCAGAACAACCACCTCTGGCCGTAATAATGGCCTTGATACGCCTGGGCATTGAGTCAACAGAGCTTGGATGGCGTGTACAGGTACAGCTGCCCATGTAGCTTCAACACGATACCACAGTTCATCAAGAGTAGTGACTGGCGTATTGTGACGAGCCAGTTGCTCGGCCACCAGACGTTTTAAATTGGTGAGAGATCTGGAGAATGTGCTGGCCAGGGCAGCAGTCGAACATTTCTGTATCCAGAAAGGCCCGTACGGGATCTGCAACATGCGGTCGTGCACTATCCTGCTGAAATGTAGGGTTTCGCAGGGATCGAATGAAGGGTAGAGCCACGGGTCGTAACACATCTCAAATGTAACGTCCACTGTTCAGATTGCCGTCAATGCGAACAAGAGGTGACTGAGACGTGTAACCAATGGTACCCCATACCATCACGCCGGGTGATACGCCAGTATGGCGGTGACGAATACACGCATCCAATGTGCGTTCACCGCGATGTCGCCAAACACGGATGCTACCATAATGATGCTGTAAACAGAACCTGGATTCATCCGAAAAAATGACGTTTTGCCATTCGTGCACCCAGGTTCGTCGTTGAGTACACCATCGCAGGCGCTCCTGTCTGTGATGCAGCGTCAAGGGTAACCGCAGCCATGGTCTCCGAGCTGATAGTCCATGCTGCTGGAAACGTCGTCGAACTGTTCGTGCAGATGGTTGTTGTAGTGGACTGACAAGGCAGCCAGTCCACAGAGACGGGTAGCCGAAAGGGCACGCGTACACACACGCCGACTGGCGCGAAGTCTGGAACAGGATTCGTAATGAATGTGATAAAGAAAAGAACGTAGCTACTAGAACAGTTAACTTTTATATCGTCCTTTGGTATACAGCATTCTTGATGATACAAGTGAGACTCTTTAGATTCATGCAATGGTACAAATGGCGCCTTGCTAGGTCGTAGCCATGGACTTAGCTGAAGGCTATTCTGTCTCTCGGCAAATGAGAGAAAGGCTTCGTCAGTGTAGTCGCTAGCAACGTCGTCGTACAACTGGGGCGAGTGCTCGTACGTCTCTCGAGACCTGCCTTGTGGTGGCGCTCGGTCTGCGATCCTGACAGTGGCGACACGCGGGTCCGACATGTACTAATGGACCGCGGCCGATTTAAGCTACCACCTAGCAAGTGTGGTGTCTGGCGGTGACACCACAGTTGTTGTCTTGCAAACGTCCCCATCTGTTGACTCAGGGATCGAGACGTGGCTGCACGATCCGTTACAGCCATGCGGATAAGGTGTCTCTCATCTCGACTGCTAGTGATACCAGGCCGTTGGGATCCAGCACGGTGTTCCGTATTACCCTCCTGAACCCACCGATTCCATATTCTGCTAACAGTCATTGGATCTCGACCAACGCGAGCAGCAATGTCGCGATACGATAATCCGAAATCGCAATAGGCTACAATCCGACCTTTATCAAAGTCGGAAACGTGATGATACGCATTTGTCTTACTTACACGAGGCATCACAACAACGTTTCGCCGGGCAACGCCGGTCTACTGCTGTTTGTGTATGAGAAATCGGTTGGAAACTTTCCTCATGTCAGCACGTTGTAGGTGTCGCCACCGGCGCCAACCTTGTGTGAATGCTCTGAAAAGCTAATCATTTGCATATCACATCATCTTCTTCCTGTCGGTTAAATTTCGCATCTGTAGAACGTCATCTTCGTGGTGTAGTAATTTTAATTGCCAGTAGTGTAGTAGTACTCTATAAAACCGCCTGGTGTACTCCCGAAATTACCTCTATATGTCGATTTTGTTCCGTTAAGAACGACTTGCTGCATTCAATCTGACACGAAGTCCTACTTCCAATCACTCATCTGCTCCTATATTCGGTATGGTGGTATTCTGCTTACTGAAAGATTATGCGGAACTGTGTCGAATGGCCTGTGGCAGTGAAGGTACCTTGTACGCCATCTATCCGGTCCTACGACAGTTGTTTGAGGCACGCCAGACACCACCCCTCCCGCTTAGCTGCGAGAGTGAAATGTGCGACAATAATTAGTTTCTCCAGAGGAGCAGTCCCCAAGGCGAGAGCGCCCCTCCCTGTCACGTTTCCCACGCTGCGGGCAGAAGCCGCTGACCTTCGGCTCAGTGGACGGCGTGCCGCGGCGCGACCTACAAGAAACCAGAAGCCGCCGCCCCGCCAGGCTGCGCCTGTCACAAGCTCCGGGTCGGTCGCTTCTTTCTACACACCTGCGAGCGAGTTCAGCTGCTTGCTTAACACGGCTTGAACTAACCTCTCATATTCTCTCACCTGTCACGAGAAGGTACAGCGCAGCGAAGAACAGCTTTAATTTCTCCATGGCTGTGGGCTTCCGTCTCTAACGGATGCTTCACCTGTTCCTTATTCGCAGCGTACGCTATTTACAGTGTGCTTCTGGCAGAACACGTGGGAAAGTCCATACAAAGCTTAGTGCACCAAGACGTAATGAATCAACGTCCCATTCGTCGTCGTTGTGCTCTTTAGTCCGAAGACTGGTTTGATGCAGCTCTCCATGCTACTCTATCCTATGCGAGCCTCTCCGCCTCCAAACAACGACTGCAATCTATCATCCTTCTTAATCTGCTTACTGCATTCATCTCTTGGTCTCCCTCTATGTGAAGTTGTGTCACAAATTTCTTTTCTCCCCAATTCTCTTCAGCATTTCCTCATCAGTTACGTGATCTACCCATCCAATCTACTACATTCTGCTGTTCTATAGTGTCACATTTCGAAAGCTTCAATATTTGTCTAAATTGTTGATCGTCCATGTTTCACTTCCGTACGTGGCTACACTCCATACAAGTACCTTCAAAAAAGACTTCCTAACATTAAAATTGAAACAAATGAACCCACGGTCACAATTTTTTAGTCTTATTAACGAGTTTAAACATTTAAAGTGGTCTATAACATAATAACAAATTTGTGGGAAGAAAAAATTACGTAAAAAAATTTCTTCCCACAAATTTGTCTGCCTGCCATGCTGTCCGAGCGGTTCTAGGCGCTTCAGTCCGGAACCGCGCGACTGCTACGGTCGCAGGTTCGAATCCTGCCTCGGGCATGGATGTGTGCGAAGTCCTTAGGTTAGTTAGGTTTAAGTAGTTATAAGTTCTAGGGGTCTGATGACCTCAGAAGTTAAGTCCCATAGTGCTCAGAGCCATTTGAACCATTTTTGAACCAAACATACGGAAACGGTCGAGAGGCAGCAGGACTACACCAAACCGAGCCCTTGATGGGCGTATGTGTGATCGTGGGTCGTTTCAGACAGACGAACGGGGGGGGAGGGAGGCGGCGGACTGTGCGTACACCAGATTTGGAGGACTGTGTTCTACAGGATAATGAGTCGAACCCCAGTACAAGCTCTAGGCAAGTGGACCGCCAACATTGTATCAGCCGAAGTACAGTTTGTGCATTGTGCATGACAAGCAGTACTATCACTCTCACGTACTATCTTATGGAGGCCACTCTGAACATCTGTTGTGACGGGGACGCGATGCAGCACTGAACTGTGCCCCGGAATCATTTTTGTTGCCTTTGCACGCACCCCGTTCATTTCTGGAAACATTTTCATGGGATCCTTTATTCTCGATTTTCAGTCGCGAATCCTTCCCTGCAGTTTGTCGGTTTTATTAGTGTTCACCCTGTATACGACGGACAACCGAAGACAAGAGCACTATGCAACTGCACTGAGCATGTGCGTGCTGACTGCTGGCGGCGACGCGTGGTCCCTGTCAGTCACCTTCGAGGGTCGCGGAGGGGGCACGGCCGGCGCTGTCAACGGCCGGTGACAGGCGGCCGCGTCAGGCGCGTGAAAGCTCAGCCGCCGCCCCCTGACGACAAGCGATATCCCAGAAACGGAGAGCGAGAAGGTCTCTGCAAACTCAGAAATGCATATCCAACGTGGACATGCCAATTCTTATTGGCGGATAACGAGACATACAAAAATGGTTCAAATGGCTCTGAGCACTATGCGACTTAACATCTCAGGTCATCAGTCCCCTAGAACTGAGAACTACTTAAACCTAACAAACCTAAGGACATCACACACATCCATGCCCGAGGCAGGATTCGAACCTGCGACCGTAGCGGTCGCTCGGCTCCAGATTGTAGCGCCTAGAACCGCACGGTCACTCCGGCCGGCTACGAGACATACAGAAAACACTGAAAACTGTAAACAATGTGAACACGGGGAGCGATGTACCTAAGGAACGTGTTACCACCAAGTAAGAATAATAAAAGAATATAATTGCGTAGGCTTCCGCAGCCAGTGTCAGTCGACATAAAAGTTTTCTGGGTATGGTGCCGCGTCTAGACCCAAAACAACGCCGCTGCAACCGTGGCCGAAACGTTGGTTTTTCTCCACCAGCAGTACTTTTTACATTATGACGCGGTACCATACCCAGTGTCACTCCAAGGAGGAGGAAATCAGAAGGAAGATAAAACCTTACCTACACTGGATTGGCCACTAAAATGGAAGTGGAGTCCCGAGTAACTGCGGTTGACAGTGGAAAATGTGTGGTATTGCTGTGTTGTAGGAGGTAATGATGCCATTTCTTTAGATACCACGCTTTAATGAAAGGTACCTCTTTGTAATTTTTGTTAAAAGGAACTGACTCAGCGGAGGAACTCAAAATGCATCTGAACTACAAGAAGATCATAAAACAACTTTCGGCATTATTCAAAAATAAAATTTCATATACAAGGAATATGTTGATACTGTAATAAAACTGAAGCAGGACATAAATTCTGCTACTAGAAATACTGAATAAATATGAAAGCCACATATTAACAACTTCAGTGTATGTCATCAGTGTAAGGAATGTTACCAAATTCTATATACCATGTGCGCCGCATATTTTACATTTTCTTTGAATTCTGCTTAAACTACTTTACGAGGGTGATTTGACACAGTTTTTACTGAGGTCAGTTCAACAGAATATGTTAAGGACTTAAAACGAAGAAGAAATTTATTTATATTTTTTGCTTTATTTATTTTTCCTTTCAGGGACATGATAATTTAATGCACAATAAAATATATTCTATTACTTATTTTATTCTCTTTCTAAAGCACACAAGCAAAAAAATATTTCCTTTTATGAAGACACAACTAGTTTAAGAAAAAGAATTTGATCTGAGTATGGCATGCATTTAATCGAACTTATTATCAAATTTATCAAGACGCAATTACGTTTTTGTGACAAAGCAAGTTTTTTTTAGATTTATTACAAAAAAAAGGTTCGAACCCCGATTAATCACTTACAGTGGTTTGGATGCCCAAACAAAAATGCCAGCAGTAATCTTAGTTATCACTTTGCATGTGTATACATTGGATCTAAGGAAACAACACAAAGTGAAATGTAAAATTACTGTTGACACGTTCGTATTAGCACCCAAGCCACTATAAGTCTTTTAGGACAGATAACATATGTATTTTTACGCTACTGTTATAAATAAATTATCCTATCCCGCCCCTCTATAATGTGTGACTGTATCATTATATAGAAAGTTATATCTTGTCAACAAATGATGTTATGATACTAATTTACAATTGTTATCGCTGGAATGTACTGCCTCTGACAAGTACAAAGAGAATACGACTTGTTAACGTAGTTTCGCACCAACTGCCTCAGTTCGCATGTAAGCAGCGTGTAATGATACTGCTTTCTTGCAATTTGTGTTGAGAACGTTAACACTGGTAATAGTTCACGTCCTTTACATCATTTCAAGGTGTGCCGAACTTCACTCTCGTCTAATGCGGCTGTATTCTTACATTGAAACGACTCGGTTCTGACGAAGACATGTACAGGCCTACATGTCTGAGAATTTTAGACTTAGACATGTGCTAAAGCAAAATACACGTAGTGTGTGGTTTTTGCCGCTCTTGTAATGTGCTACTGTATACATGGTATGTTCGTGAAATTCTATACACACACACACACACACACACACACACACACACACACACTCTGTGCTTACACACATACGGGGTGATCAAAGAGTCAGTATAAATTTGAAAACTGAATAAATCACGGAATAATGTGGATATAGAGGTACAAATTATCACACATGCTTGGAATGACATGGCGTTTTATTAGATCCAAGAAAATACAAACGTTCAAAAAATGTCAGACAGATGGCGCTTCATCTTATCAGAATAGCAATAATTAGCATAACAAAGTAAGCCAAAGCAAAGATGATGTTCTTTACAGGAAATGCTCAACATGTCCACCATCATTCCTCAACAATAGCTTTACTCGAGGAATAATGTAGTGAACAGCACTGTAAAGCATGTCCGGAATTATGGTGAGGCATTGGCGTCGGATGTTGTCTTTCAGCATCCCTAGAGATGTCGGTCGATCACGATACACTTGCGACTTCAGGTAACCCCAAAGCCAATAATCGCACGGACTGAGGTCTGGGGACCTGGGAGGCCAAGCATGACGAAAGTGGCGGCTGAGCACACGATTATCACCAAACGACGCGCGCAAGAGATCTTTCACTCGTCTAGCAATATGGGATGGTCCTAATAAAACCCCACGTCATTCCAAGCATGTGTGTCAATTTTTACCTCTCTATCTACATTATTCCGTGGTTTATTAAGTTTTCAAATTTATACTGACCTACTTACTGTGGTTAAAGCCTTGGTTTCTCTCTACAGCCGGCCAGAGTGGCCGTGCGGTTCTGGGCGCTAGTCTGGAGCCGAGCGACCGCTACGGTCGCAGGTTCGAATCCTGCCTCGGGCATGGATGTGTGTGGTGTCCTTAGGTTAGCTAGGTTTAATTAGTTCTAGGTTCTAGGCGACTGATGACCTCGGAAGTTAAGTCGCATAGTGCTCAAAGCCATTTTTCTCTCTACAGGTTTTACCTCCCACACTTCCATCCATTACCAACATCACTATTACTTACCGCCTCAGGATGTGTGCTATCAACCGATCTGTTCTTTAAGTCAAATTGTTTTCTAAAATACCCCCAGAAAAGGCAATCTAACAGAAAAATTTATATTAGACGTTAATAAATTCCTCGTTTCCAAAAATACTTTCCTTGCTATGGTCATTCAGCTATGTATTTCGTCTCTACTTCGCCCATCATTAGTTATTTTGCTGCCCAAAGAGCAAAACCCATTTACTACTTTTAGCGTCTCGTTTCCTAATCTAATTCCCCAGTATCGCCTGATTCAGTTCAACATGACAATATGCTGCATCATGTTACAATTCCTTTTCAAAACACTATCTGATCCTTCCTACTTGCTCAGTGTACATATTAAATAACTTTGAGGATAGGTTACAGTCCTACCTCAATCCCTTCTCCATTACGGCTTCCTTTACATGTCATAGATTCTGGTAACTGCGGTCTCATTTCTCAACAATTCGTAAATAACCTTTCGCTCCTTGTATTGTATCCCTACTACCTTTAAAATTTCAAAGAGTGTATTCCAGTCAAGTTTGTCAAAAGCTTTCTCTAAATCTACAAATGTTACAGACGAAGGTCGTAGGGTCCGTATTGCCTCGAGTGTTCCTACATTTCTTCAGAAGCCAAACTGATCTTCCCCGTAGCCGGGTTCTACCAGTTTTTCCATTCTTTTGTACATAATTCGTATCAGTATTTTGCAACCATGACTTAATAAATTGTTGGCTCGGTAATATTCACACCTGTTCAGTTTCCTCCTATGGAATTACACACTGTCACATAACAATGAAAAATATATAAAATGAGGCTGTCAAAACACTGAAAATGAGGAAGGGGGCACGACTAGATGACATATTTCTTTAACTTACACAATGTTAGGGAACATGGAATAACTTGACTGAAGAGGTTCTACAACGGTACACTCGAGACTGTAAAATCCAACATATGGAGTGGACAGGTTCTAGCCTTAGCTCCATACAATGAGGCTGGATTCCAGAAGAAACTAAAAATATCGGTGGCCCTTGTTGATCTGTCGTCAGCGTACAATACTGTGTGGCTGGATGGACTACTGCTGAAGCTAAAACAGCAAGTCTCTTGTAAGAAACTGGCGACGCTTGTGGAACCAACCGTTACTTTGAGGTCAGCGTTGGACAACAGCCGAGTAATTCATTTACCATAAAAAATGGGCTGCCTTAAGGATCTGTCCTAGCATCCTTGCTATTCAACGTGTACACCAGTGACAAGCCAAACACTACTGGCAAAACGTTTTGCCATTCCGATGACCTTGTCATAGCCATACAAACCAGCACACTAGTAGAAGGAGAAAATATATCGTCTAGAGACTTAGGAAGTCTCAACACAAATTACAAGACATAGAAAATCTTGCACAATGCAGCCAAGACATAAGTTCGTTCATTCTGCTTAAACGACAGAATTCCAAACCAACAGCTCAACGTGAACTTGTGTCAGCAGAGGATCAGACACAATTTCCAGCTTAAATACATTGGTGTCACACTCGATCGGTCTTTAACATACAAAAAACACCTGGAAAATACAACCCAAACACAAACCGAGTTGCTGAAACATCCACACCACGGACTGCAGCTTTGGAACTAGCACATCCAGTAGCTGAGTACTGTGCAAGGAAATTAGACAGGCCGGCCGGGGTGGCAGAGCGGTTCTAGGCGCTACAATCTGGAACCACGCGACCGCTACGGTCGCACGTTCGAATCCTGCCTCGGGCATGGATGTGTGTGATGTCCTTAGATTAGTTAGGTTTAAGTAGTTCTAACTTCTAGGAGACTGATGACCTTAGAAGTTAAGTCCCATAGTGCTCAGAGCCATTTGAACAATTTTTTGAAATTAGACATTCATCTGAATGAATCTCTGAGAATTATTTAGGGTATACTAAAATCCACGCCGATCAGTTGGCTGCAGACCTTCAGTAACATTTCACCACCTGAATCGCGACGCCAAGAAGCATCAGACCGGTATTGAAGGAACCTGACGCTCCTCCAGGCCGCTTCGTATCACGCACTCCTCTGTAACGAATGGAAGAAACAATACGAAGTACGACGTTAAAGAGGAGTGGCGCTAAAGCTGGAATGCTACAACAATAAAACATGAAAGTGTTCAATTCCCATCTACCAATCTAGCAGGATTAGATCTGAAGAGGAGTGAGTGGGTTGGGTTGTTTTGAGGGAGGAGACCAGACAGGGAGGTCATCGGTCTCATGGGATTAGGAAAGGACGCGGAAGCAAGTCGGTTGTGCCATTTCAAAGGAACCACCCCGGCATTTGCCTGGAGCGATTTAGGGCAATCACGGAAAACCTAAAACAGGATGGCCGGACGCGGGATTGAACCGTCGTCCTCCGGAATGCGAGTCAGAAGTGAGTAACACGAATGAACAGGATAAGAACCAGTCACACCAGGTGCAGTGCTATGATGCACAAATGGGGACTCCCAAATGCTCCAGAGTGTAATTGTGGGGCCAAACAACAAATCGTTTAGCATATAGTCACAGGCTGCTCTTTGAGAAAGTATTCAGGTCCATAAAGTGACTTTATTAATGCTACTTCCACTGCTATCAATTGGCTTCATTCATCAGACGTTGAACTCTGATTAAATGTACCTATTTTAATTAACAGTCCTAATTTTATAGTTTGTGTGTTCTCCTTTTAGTATTATTGAATTATTAATTTCCAGAATTTAAACATATTGGCGGTATGACAAAATCGTTAAATGTATAATCGCGAATTGTGTGTTTCGTAATATTTGCTGTTGCCACCATACGGTAAATAACGTAACATAACAGTGAGGCGTATCACGGCTAGTGCTGGTATGAAATCTGGCGCAGTGCGTGTCACGTCTGTGTTATTGCGGTGCGTGGGCGTTTGCTGCAGAACAGACGGCGTAGCCCCGAGGGCAGGAAGGACGGCAGGGCTTCCGGAGCGCCGGACGGCCGCCCGCTGTAAGTGCCTCCGCCACCTGGACACCAGCTGCCGCCCACACAATGCCCTACCCCTGCCTCGTGCGGTCATTATTGGACGACATCAACGGGCTCCAAAAGTGCCCCACCATTTGGCTCCACACTACAATCAATACAAAAGCGCTGTAAAAAGTTTATAACTGCAAAGATTTGATCATAACGAGGATTTTCACAGATGTACGACCGGCTCGAAGGAGTCAAAACCCATTTACTACTTTAAGGTCTCGTTTTTTAATCAAATTCCCCCAGCATCGCCTGATTCAACTGAACTGCATCACATTATCCTGGTTCATACTACAATCGCTTTCCGAAATGCT
The DNA here is from genome assembly GCF_023898315.1 of Schistocerca nitens. Classification (NCBI taxonomy): domain Eukaryota; kingdom Metazoa; phylum Arthropoda; class Insecta; order Orthoptera; family Acrididae; genus Schistocerca; species Schistocerca nitens. The sequence goes on from NC_064619.1 coordinate 450,644,964, forward strand.
ATATGATCCTTCCTGCTTGTTCTGTGTACAGATTAAATAACTTTGATGATAGGCTAGAACCCTATCTCATTCCCTTTTCTGCTACGGCTTCCCTTTCATGTCATTCGACTCTGATAACTGCTGTCTCGTTTCTGTACAATTCGTAAATAACCTTTCGCTTCTTGTATCTTAGGCCTGCCACCTTTAAAATTTCAAGAAGTGTATTCCAGTAAACTTTTTCAAAAACGTTCAAGAATAGAACTAAATTCTTTACGTTGGACCGGCCAGTGTCCAACAGAAACATCGGGCGTTCCCCCAGGAAAACTTAATTGGGTCTCCAATAGTCTAAATATACGAAGCACATTCAATAATTAGAGAGACAAATGTAGAAAAAAAAAACTATGTTTACAAAATGAGACTTTTACTACTTCTGAACCTAATTCACCAATATTAAAACAGAATGAAATTTTCACTCTGCAGCTGAGTGTGCGTTAATATGAAACTTTCTGGCAGATTAAAACTGTGTGGCGGGCCGAGACTCGAGCTCGGGACCTTTGCCTTTCGCGGACAACTGCTCTACCATCTGAGCTACCAAAGCACGACTCACCACCCGTCTCAGAGGTATAATTGCGCCAGTATCTCGTCCCCTACCTTCCAAACGTCACTGCGGAGACATGGATTGCCTGTGGGATGTTTCCAGATTGGAATTTTCTCTCTGCAGTGCAGATTAAAACCAAGCCATGTTTCCACAATATCCTTTCTTCCGGAGTGCTAGTTCTACACGGTCCGCAGGAGAGCCTCTGTGAAGTTTGGAAGATAGGAGACGAGGTACTGGCGGAATTAAAACTCTGAGAACGGGTCGTGTGTCGTGCTTGGGTAGCTCATATGGTAGAGCACTTGCCCGCGAAAGCCAAATGTCCGAAGTTCGAGTCTCGGTCCGCCACACAGTTTTAATCTGCCAGGAAGTTTAATATTAAAACAGTTGTACCAGCTATGAACTTTTTTTTATAACTGATGCAAAGAAACGCCACTTTCCCACAAACTCTTTGACCACCTAGTTGTTGCTGAACTTTTTTTCTACGCAATGCTTCCTTGGGTGGACCACAAAAATGAAAATCGTTTGATAGTCTTACAGACTCCCGCATGGAAGAGACAGAAATTATCATCCATGGCGTAGAGAAGAACTGAAAGAGTTGAAAAGAAATAAGTCACCAGTCGAGAGTACTCTGCGGCATTTGCCCCACGCTTAGCCTGAATTTATCACGAATCTCTCGCCCAGCCAAAAATCCCAAGCGAATGGAAAAAAATGCAGGCGACCCCCGTATATAAGAAGGGTAGAAGTAAGGACTCGCAAAATTGCAGACCAACATACTGAACTTTTTTTTACAGAAATTTCCAACTTTTGACAGTTAATCGCTCATTTACTTTACACAACATGATTTCGGCTTTGTGATCATTCTAAAATGCATGCTGAAATGTTAAAATATGTCTGACCTGTCCGTGACATGTCATTGTCTAAAAAACATTTTCTGGTCTTACAGACACACAAAATATATATAATATGGCTGACATTATGCACAATGAGAAACCACATACAACATCGCGTACTTAACAGCTAATACATTCCTATAACCTGCATGCATTACTTCTGTTCATAAACTTCGATGATGACAAGTACCGACAGGTCAGATATGCTAAGGTAACTTCCACAGATCCTAAGTGAAATGCTCCCCATGGATGTAGAATACGTAAAAAATCTTAAATGCACTTTCACTTAAAAAGTTACCAAAAACTTGCTACAAAACATGTAAATGTTCAGTCTCAACTGCATATGATAATTGATGCATTTTCCAGAAGAAAGACTCACAGGACAAAACGATTATTTGATATAGGACTGTTTAAATACTTACTTTCAATATATTTGAGTAATAACGTGATTCTAATAAACAAGTACATTTTAGGAGAATGTGTACTACTATTACGTAAATCTTCCCATAACACTAGATATTTTACTTGTGTTTTTAATGTGCAAAATTATAGTTCTGATAAATATTTATAGGCCCATTCCCGTGAACCGGTGTTAGCAGTTTACACTGTGCAAACATTTCTTTCATCAAATGTTATTTTAACTCTCCAACACTTTAATTACCCAACACTTTAATTACCCAACACTAATATTCTTAATAATACCTACTATCAGGGAACCACCAGAAAGGAACAAAAATAAAACAACAGAAAGAAAATTGAAACCAAAATACATCTATACAAATAAAATACCACTGTTCTGTCCAATTGTTCATACATTACGATGGACAATTTCTTCTAGAATAGTTTCTAGTTATGGAAGGACCTTTTGTTTCTCCTCCTCCTCTTCTTCTTCTTGTTCTTCCTGTCCTGCACGGATGTCTATTTTCTAAATACGTCTGGTTGCTGGTGACTATCTTCAGGCCTGTTGTGTAACCACGAATCACTTTCATCATTCGTGTACTTAAATAAATACCAAACATGCTTTCCTTTTTCTGGCTTAACCGAATTAAACTCCACTATTGATAGTCTTAGGTTTTTCAATACTCTATAACTGTATTTATGTTTTCAACGTCGGAATAACGTATATGGCCCTATTTACATTAGTGAGCCTAGTACTAGACCATCCTGCTTTATATTTCAGAATTTAAAACACAGCTAAAGCTACATTAAACTGATTGGTAAGTGCTGCGTGTCCGCGCATCAAAAGAAGCTGCCCTGTCCTCTAGCATTGATATAATGAAACAAAACCTTGATTGAATATTCTACGTAGCCCGCTGATTAATTTTAAACGGTTTCTCGAAAAAGGGCACAGACTCACGAGCCCTTATTCGGGAAAATGCCTCAATTCTTTGCCTTTTGGAGACACACAAGAAGTACAAAAAATCATTCTACAACACTTATTTACGTTGATCGCATTACTGCACTGAGTTTGTATAGACGTCAGATTGTACTTGGTAATCGCGTTATTTCATCTTGTTAATAACATTTACACGTCGGTCTGTTTTGCTAAGAAATTCGTCAGTGGAAGGAGTTCGCCATCAATAATTCCTTCAGGCTTCTCTCTCCTTTTAAATTGAACATTATTAGTGATTAAGTTTCTTATGGCTGTTGACAAGTTCTTGAAAGTGTGTGTTCCTGTGAATAGTGGACACCTTTGTGGACAAATAAGTGACCTTAAATCTTTGTGAATATTATTCTTATTTCTAGTGTTGATTCCGTGAACAGAGCTGTTAGGTTTGAAAAAGAGAAGGGTGATCTAAGGAAATACTATAGGAATTTTAATACGATTTCCACTAACAGATAGATTGACTTATGAGGAAGTAGTGCGTGTAATTTATTGCGGCTACGCCAGACAAGTAGTCTGAACGTAGATACTTAAGCGCTAGTAGTGCGAAGTCAGGGCGGAGTGCTTGGTCTATCAGAAGTATCGAGCTTAAGAGTAATCTACTATCTACACTCCTGGAAATTGAAATAAGAACACCGTGAATTCATTGTCCCAGGAAGGGGAAACTTTATTGACACATTCCTGGGGTCAGATACATCACATGATCACACTGACAGAACCACAGGCACATAGACACAGGCAACAGAGCATGCACAATGTCGGCACTAGTGCAGTGTATATCCACCTTTCGCAGCAATGCAGGCTGCTATTCTCCCATGGAGACGATCGTAGAGATGCTGGATGTAGTCCTGTGGAACGGCTTGCCATGCCATTTCCACCTGGCGCCTCAGTTGGACCAGCGTTCGTGCTGGACGTGCAGACCGCGTGAGACGACGCTTCATCCAGTCCCAAACATGCTCAATGGGGGACAGATCCGGAGATCTTGCTGGCCAGGGTAGTTGACTTACACCTTCTAGAGCACGTTGGGTGGCACGGGATACATGCGGACGTGCATTGTCCTGTTGGAACAGCAAGTTCCCTTGCCGGTCTAGGAATGGTAGAACGATGGGTTCGATGACGGTTTGGATGTACCGTGCACTATTCAGTGTCCCCTCGACGATCACCAGTGGTGTACGGCCAGTGTAGGAGATCGCTCCCCACACCATGATGCCGGGTGTTGGCCCTGTGTGCCTCGGTCGTATGCAGTCCTGATTGTGGCGCTCACCTGCACGGCGCCAAACACGCATACGACCATCATTGGCACCAAGGCAGAAACGACTCTCATCGCTGAAGACGACACGTCTCCATTCGTCCCTCCATTCACGCCTGTCGCGACACCACTGGAGGCGGGCTGCACGATGTTGGGGCGTGAGCGGAAGACGGCCTAACGGTGTGCGGGACCGTAGCCCAGCTTCATGGAGACGGTTGCGAATGGTCCTCGCCGATACCCCAGGAGCAACAGTGTCCCTAATTTGCTGGGAGGTGGCGGTGCGGTCCCCTACGGCACTGCGTAGGATCCTACGGTCTTAGCGTGCATCCGTGCGTCGCTGCGGTCCGGTCCCAGGTCGACGGGCACGTGCACCTTCCACCGACCACTGGCGACAACATCGATGTACTGTGGAGACCTCACGCCCCACGTGTTGAGCAATTCGGCGGTACGTCCACCCGGCCTCCCGCATGCCCACTATACGCCCTCGCTCAAAGTCCGTCAACTGCACATACGGTTCACGTCCACGCTGTCGCGGCATGCTACCAGTGTTAAAGACTGCGATGGAGCTCCGTATGCCACGGCAAACTGGCTGACACTGACGGCGGCGGTGCACAAATGCTGCGCAGCTAGCGCCATTCGACGGCCAACACCGCGGTTCCTGGTGTGTCCGCTGTACCGTGCGTGTGATCATTGCTTGTACAGCCCTCTCGCAGTGTCCGGAGCAAGTATGGTGGGTCTGACACACCGGTGTCAATGTGTTCTTTTTTCCATTTCCAGGAGTGTATATAACGTCGACCCTAATGTTTTGGCACATCGTATAGAACTAGATCAACAACACTACCTCAAAAACGCCTGTTTTGGACGTGTGTGAACATACGTACAGAACACGAATGCAGTAGAACTTACGGAGCCAAATGAGCGCTGGATATGGGCGTCATTTAGCAGAAGTGGAAATATGTCTGTCACTTGAACGTATGTTCGTCTTAATCGCAGTATGCTGATGTATTTTCTGCAGAAAGCACCACAAAAACTAGTTCACAATTTATGAGGTAGGAACACAAAACCATTACGACGACTGGCAAACAGTATGGCTTTCAGATGAACGCATACTAGGTGTGGCTCTGAAATAACGGAACCATTGTTGTAAAGCATTTTTATACCTATTTAGTTATTGTCATCCTTAACATACTCCTCTCCTCTAGCCCTACAACGCTCGATGAGAATTTTCCATTGGCGGAAACAGTGCTCGAAGCCGTCCTCTCTGAGCTCTTCGATGGCTCGTCACGCTTCTTCTTTCACTGCTTTAGCGGACTGAAATCTTGTTCCTTCTAAGGCAGATCTGACCTTGGAGAATGAATAAATTCATATGGTGCTAGTTCGGGCGAATGAGGTAGGTGGTGTAACGCTGGTGTACTTCGCTAGAAACCTCTTAATATACAATCGGTGTGAACCGGTGCTTTGTCTTGATGCAGAATCCATGACTGGTTTTCCACAATTCGGTTCGTTTTTTTTATTATTTTCTCACGGATTTGAGCAAGAACCTCAAGGTAATAATGTTGATTAATAGTTTGACCTTCTGGAACCTAGCAAAGACACACAATTCTATGAGCATCGAAAAAAAAATCCATCATCGTTCTGAATACTGATTTGGTCATTCATGCTTTTTTCACTCTCGGTGAAGTTGGGCCCTTCCAGTGCATGAATTGGCGCTTAATTTCTCAATCATAAGTAAAAACCAAAGATTCGTCATATATTATGACTCTTTCCAAGAAATTAATATCATTTTCACTGTAATTCAGAGAGTCAACACAAACATTTTCGCGAGCTTCTTTTCATTCGATCGTGAGAATTTTCGGCACCGGTTTCGCACACACTTTTCTCACAAACTGGTTATGTAAAATATGTCGAACGCACTCTTTGTCAATTGCTACAGTCTCAGCAATCGGTTGAGTACTCAACCAACAGTCAAATCGAACCAGACTGCCTACTTCTTCGATACTTTCATTGTTATCGATGCTGAAAGGCATCAGGGGCATGAGTCGTCTTCGACATTTTATCAGTCATCTTGGAAACCGCTTGAAGCGCTCAAAAACTCGCCATATATTTATTTTAGTAAGAGAAAGGTTTTAGCAGCAGTTTTTTCAAGTTTCATGTGAAACTTCACGACAATTCATTGCTTATTATTACATTATCATTTTTCTGGTAAAACAAAACAACAGCTCTTACACAATCGAAGGCGAGGGCCCCAGTGATTCGTCTACAAACACCAGAGATGCAGCATTCGACTGAGAAAATTTTACTGTTAATGGTCGTTCATCTTCGGCGCACGCGTGCTAACTCTGTGACAGCATCAGCCCCGTTATTTTATAACCACACCTCGTAGATCAGAGCTTGGAATGTATTCTTGCGGACGTGCCTGGTAGTGTCGTGTTTTTGAAGAGATAACGCAGACACCTGAGGCCTACAGAAGGAGCTGGAAAGGTAGTGCGGAAGTATTAGCAGGTGCGTTGCCAGACGGCGCTATGGGCACGGTTGTCTTCCGGCTGTTAACACGTGACTGCGAGAGCTGCTTACCGCAGTAGTGGCAGGTGCGATGTGTGGGTTTTACTGCTGCGGGTCATAACTTGAACGTTCATTCGTGTTGCTTCACTCCCGAGTACGAGTTGGGGGCGCCAGGGCTTTTATGCCCGCATAAAATGTTACCCAGGTACTACAGTCAGCGTTGCGTATTAAAGGGACATCCAGACGTGAAGCGATTTCCACCTCGAAAGTACAGCGTAACGGAAGTGACGTCAATGTGGATGTGCGCACACGCGGAAGCGGTCGAACACACTAAATTAGTATTGAGCATTGGCTTACATAAGGAGGGAGGGGGGAGACAGCAGTAGTAGTAGCGAGTGTGTTTGAAAGGATTGACTTAACAGTCATAGGGAGTATGCGATATTTTAATATTAAGACAATAATTTATTATAAGAAGATCGCTATTTAGTACTATAAAAATTTACCAGTTTCGGGGTATGAACTGCCTTCTTCCGATTTAAGAGTAACCCAAAAATAATTACGGGGACTGATAATCATGCTGTTTAGTCCCTTCAATCTACAAACCAACCAACCCAATAATTACGTCGAAATCTACGAACACCAGTTACATGCACACTGAATTTAATGAAAAATTGTACACGATATGTGTAAATCGTGCCGTCACATGCTAGAGAGACCTCTAGCGACGCTTAGCGTAGACTTCAGAAACTGCTCGACTATTGTACCCTCCTACCCCCCCCCCCCCCCTCTCTCTCTCTCTCTCTCTCTCTCTCTCTCTCTCTCTCTCTCTCTCTCTGTGTGTGTGTGTGTGTGTGTGTGTGTGTGTGTGTGTGTGTGTGTGTGTGTGTGTGTGTGTGTGTGTAACTCCCTAAGTACAGTCATCGTGTAGCACTGCTGGTAGTACTTGGGAACTTACAAGTGATTCATTTAGCTGAGTTCACGTCGCTCTTCAAACCAACCTCTCCACTGCCCTACGGTCCTTGTGCGTCAGTGTATGATGTCTGGCTCGTCTTGATTTAGCTGTGGTTGTTCCTTCGCGTTTCTACTTTGCAGTCTAATCAAAACAGTGGACTTTGCCAGCTTTAAAAAGATTTAAATGTCCATGATGGATTTGTTGTTGCTGTTAATACTTCTCTACTTGACAACACAGTATTCCATGCCTCCTTTTATACTGGCAGGTCAGGCTCTCTTGACGTCTACTGATCAATTGAGTATTACATACATGGTAGGAATACTTTTCATCAGATAGTGTATGCATGCAGATGATTTCGCAAATCGGCGTAGATTAAGGTGTTCTGACGACGTTCCAAAGAACAAAAAAAAGCACGGTTACTGGACATGCACTCACTCAAATCAGAATAATATTTCAGTACCAGAAAGAATCTCGACTCAGTTTTAGTATCCCCTACGTTGCAGTTATGGTTCAAATGGCTCTGAGCACTATGGGACTTAACAGCTATGGTCATCAGTCCCCTAGAACTTAGAATTACTTAAACTTAACTAACCTAAGGACAGCACACAACACCCAGTCATCACGAGGCAGAGAAAATCCCTGACCCCGCCGGGAATCGAACCCGGGAACCCGGGCGTGGGAAGCGAGAACGCTACCGCACGACCACGAGCTGCGGACCTCCTGCAGTTATGTAGAGAAGACAAATCACGTAGAATTTCATTTCTTTTTTTTTCCCTCACAACAGACTTTAGAACTTTCTAATACTTTGAGATGGTAAGCATTGTTGATGACTCCACTACTCACGTACAAAACAAATGCGACTGCGCACAAAGCTGAACGAATTATACGCCGTACCGTATTTGTCCGAGACTCGTTCCGAACTTCTTACAGTGAGAAAAGTTTCAGCAAACTCAAACCAGCTGTAGTTACAGTAAAAGTGTTCATTTGTTCGTCCCGTACTTTGGTATCAATTATTTTATTTACTAACGAGCAAATGACCCATAGCCTGGCATCATTTATTTTATTTATTTACTTACGCACAAATTCTTTTGTTATCACTTCGTGATTATTTTATATTTGTACTGACATGGCCGTCAGAATTTGTATGCACATGAGGGATACGCTGCTTCACCTACGTTTTCTGTACGTAAGTCTAGTTTTGAAATTTTGTGTGTCTTTCAACTAATTATTGTGAATAATAAATGTGATTAGATATATGATCTTCACAAAGGGACTGTAGAAAATCTGTTACAGCGGATATTTGCTGATCGTGGGTAAGTAAATTATCTTCTGTAAACAGGAATACGAGTATGGAATTTCAAAGGTTAAATTTTTTCCTGAAAGAATCTAAAAATATATATACAACCGCCTAATAGACTTATTTTATTTAATTTGTTTCATATAGTCTGGCCATATCATACCCTACATCGATCCACGAACCACACACATCAAAGATTATTACACAACATACTCTATTTCTATTATACTTGTTCATTGAAGGATATCTGTGTTATTATTATGAAGATAATGAAATGATCGTATGGCATTGCTGGCGGGAGGCCCCATGCGGGGAAGTTCGGCCGCCGTATTGCAAGTCGTTTTTAGCTGACGCCACTTCGGCGACTTGCGAGTCAATGATGAAATAATGATGATGATGTACACACAACATCCAGTCATTTCGAGTAGAGAAAATCCCTGACCCCACCGGGAATCGAACCCGTGACCCCGTGCACGGGAAGCGAGAACGCTACCACAAGACCACGAGATGCGGACATGAGGCTAATTATAACTGCCCACACAATTAATAATAATAATAATAATAATAATAATAAGATGATGAAGAAGAAGAAGAAGAAGAAGACGGAGAAAAAGAAAATGTTGAGTTTTAAGGCCACGTAAGAAGAATGAATGAATCCAAAAAGACGAAACGCGTGTTCAACATCTTCCACTTGAAACCAGTATTATGAATGCCGTGGTACATGAACATCAAAAATGATCTAGACGAAATTGGTTTACGACTGGAAGGCGAACAAAACCGAGACTTCTTCAAAAATGCTCTAACGACGTTTGGGACTTCATCATATGAGAAACTCACAACTGGTGTCAAATGGTCAGATGAACGTCAAGACAGACACAGTGTATTGATGAAAAAGAACATCTGGCTTCAACGAAACATCTGAGAACTACTGCTGCAACGGTTGCAATCGGTATTGTAGCGACTATTTGGCTGACTAATGAAATAAATGATAACTAACGCCATCAAAGCCAGAATCGAGAAATCAGAAGTCGAAGTACAGACTACGAAGAAGCTGTGGAAACAATCGACCACTTCTTAAGCTGTTGCAGAAAAGGCTGCTCAGACTGACTCCAAGCAGAGACACAAATGATCTATAGAAACACAAATGATCTATAGAAACTTAATGCCCAAATTACCTTATGTCGGCGATACAACATTGATGTGATAAGTTGTCGAAAACGAACAAGTCAAATTACCGTGGTACTTCCGACTTCAGACAGACCGAATGCTGGAACATAGTACACCAGAGTGTACAACTGTGTAGAAAAAGAGGCCATGTTACTGACATTGCCATCCAAGAATCGACGGGAAACAACCGGTAATACTTACGAGGTACGAGGATTTGAAAATCTAACTACAGCGCCTTTACTGTAAACCAGTGAAAATGTTCCTCGATACACTAGCAGCAGCGCAAAAGATGTTAGTGACCACTTTAAAATCAGTCGCATTGATAAAAGTCCAATTCCTGACTACAAAAGCTTCTTTACTTGGGTTTGTATGAATTATACGCGCCCTAGACGATTCGGAAGTGTTCGACCAATAATAAAATACGAAATTCAGCACAGTGATCTGATTTGCTGCATTTACTATTATTTAATATAAATAATAATAACGAAGAAAAATGGGTTAAATACGAATAGATAGTGAATGGCGTTACACAGCAAGCCACAAGACAAGCACTACGGAGCGGCGGCACAAGCTGTGCAGAAGCAGCCGTCACGTCCCCTTGCGAACACTGATGGGCCGAGCTTGAGTAAGCGATGATAATCGAAGGCCGGATGCGGCTTTCGACATCCGCCGCGGGTAGTGTTCTCGGTTCCAGCTGCGGGCAGCAGTCGATTACGACGCCGTATGCCACGCCCGGCTCTCCTTTATCTCGTCTGTTCCTCGTCGCAAAAACGCCTTGTGCACACTCGGGAAGAGGTGACGCGTTGCTCATCCAACGCTTTGTTTTCTACGAACGTAATCTTTCTGCCGATTTAATTCTACGCTCTATTTCTCTGTATTCTGCCCACGACAAGCAGTTCTTCTGACAACCGCAATATTGCCTCCAATACTTGCAACGGGCTCTCCTGCGTTGAACTTCTACCGCTTCCTTCAGAAGGAAATTTTTCACCCTTGATTGCCATAATTATGTCTTCGACATAACTTTCTCCTATTCTCTTGAATTTCCACATGTGTGTTTTTTTTCTCGATCACACGAGAAAAAAAAATTAGTAACCCCTACGAAACATCATGCTAAAAAGTGTGGAACCGCCTCTAGCCTTCATAAAGACCTCAACTGGGCGCGGGAGAGTACCCGCAAGTTCCTTCTGTTAGACATATTGCCACTAAATTGCGAGGATGCTGACTGGTACGTTTCACCTACTGCTCCATATAGTCACAGACATTGCCTACGGGTAGAGGGGGAAACCAGGGTAAAAAAAAAAAAAAAAAAAAAAAAATTACCCCACTTTTATATTGGCTTAAAATGTTGCTTTAAGAGTCTACCTTCAAGATTCATCAATATGAAGTGTGCAAAGAATCTTAAAATACGTTGCAACTGCGATATACTGCATGCGTGTCTGACGCATCCGAGCGCTCGAATGGGCTCAGCCTTTGGCTCTGAGCACTATGGGACTTCTGAGGTCATCAGTCCCCTAGAACTTAGAACTACTTAAACCTAACTAACCTAAGGACATCACACACAGCCATGCCCGAGGCAGGATTCGAACCTGCGACCGTAGCGGTCGCGCGGTTCCAGACTGAAGCGCCTAGAACCCCTCGACCACACCGGCCGCTGCTCGAATGCAACCGGTGTAATACTGGTAGTAAACTGACGGAAAAAACCACAATACCAAGAAATGATTATCGTAGAGTAATGAAATTTCAGAAATACATTTTTCTAGGCAACATATTTAAGTGATTAACATTACAAGATCACAAATTAATGTCCGCACGAGATATGCCAACACAAATGTGAAATACTGCTACATTAATAACTGGTGTAACCGCCCGACTGTTGATCGCAAGTATGCAAACGTGAATGCATTGTGTTGTACAGGTGCAGGATGTCAGTTTGTAGGATACAATTCCATGCATGTTGCATGTGGTCGGTCGACAATGCTGTTTGTGGCTGACGCTGGAGTTGTCGGCCAATGATGTCATTGACTGGAGACAGATCTGGTGATCGAGGTGGCCAAGGCAACTTGACGCGCTCTGTAGAGCACGTTGGGTTACAACAGCACTATGTAGGTAAGCGTTATACTGTTAGAAAACACCCACTGGAATGCTATTCATTAATGGCAGTACAACAGGTCGAATCACCAGACTGACGTACAAATCTGACCGTCATTGTCGTGGGATAGCCCCACACCATAACTCTAGGTGTAGTTCCAGTGTGTGTGTGTGTGTGTGTGTGTGTGTGTGTGTGTGTGTGTGTGTGTGTGATGCAGGCAGTGTGGTTGCAGGCCCTCCTTCGAACCAGCACACTACTCTCACTAGTACCGAATAAGAATCAGCTTTCATCAAAAAACACAACATATTTCCACCTCGCCCTCCAATGACCTCTTTCTTTACACCACTGAAGCCGTAAATAGCGGAGGTTTCGGAGTCAGTGGAATTCACGCTACAAGGCGTCTGGCAAGGTGACTAACGCTCACGCATTTAAAGCAAACCTGATTTGCATCCTTTTAGTGGCGCTACTAGCGCCACTCTTTTACGCCTGGCACGAAATTGGAATAGACATCTGTCAGATGTAGGAACATGCCTGTCACCCAAGCTTTCAACCACTCGCTAACAGCTAGTATGTTCATGTTCAATACCCTACAACTCCGACCACCAACCCACCCCCCCTTCCCCAACACACACACACACATACCCACCCACCCACCCACCCACCCACCCACCCACCCACACACACACACACACACACACACACACACACACACACCTCAGCTCACTCTCATAAACGCACACGATAAGAACATCATGAACAGAAGTTGGTTTTGAATATATACTTCATTAGGTTGGCAACAAGTAGGTAAAGACACAAAAGACGAGGAAACACGTAATGAAGTTACAATATTAGCGTTGTTAAAAACACAGTGTCCGAAGAAATAGTTATATCGAGTGATAAAAGAATAACAGTAGTTTTTATTTACAAAACCAGTATTTCTGAGCTTGCTGCGGAGGATGGCCACGCCAACAAACTTGCTACCAATATTCGTTGATGTCGCACAACTCCTTCTTGGTATTGCGATTTTTTTCCGTCAATTTAGTTACCGACGGAATATGGGTCCTATTAGTTTCGGTAGTATCATAGAGGGCATTAGTATCAAGTAAAGTATTATTCTCAACATGATTTCCCTCCGTAACAAGTTTCATTTACGGTAAACAGTCTGAATGCACGTGCTTTTCTCGCGTCTGTTTAAGCTCTCATTTCACTTGATTTTTATACAAAGAAAAACGTGAGTTCACCACCGGCAATGGAGGGTGAAGCTTTGACAATGCCAGCCACTCGTGCTGGCGAAACGTCAGAAAAATCATTAGATGAACGTCGGCCGAAGAACCCGAGACAGAAGCCAATAGGCAGCTTGTCAACAAGTGGCCACGAAAGCCTCAACAATTTTGTAAAAACGTGAGTGTTTGAAAATGACAAACGTATTTACACGGACAGAAAAGGTTCGAAAACTAATTCCAGTCTTGCTAAAAACGCTTCTATTCGTAAGCGGATGCCAGTTAATTGGTGTAATTTCATGTAATTTGAAGATGGAGAGGGGGGGGGGGGGGGGAAGAAAGGGAAGGAACTACTGATGGCAGCTGCATCGGGATTTCATGCGGAATCAGCGCCGACGCGACGAGTGAAATCTAGTGCCGGACTGGAACTCAAACCCAGCACCACCTGCTTACAAGGCAGCTGCATTGAACACTGCTCCATTCACAGACTATTTCGGCACGCTCCGCGGCCGTCCCATATTCCAACCTACCTCCAGCCCCCGTCCATGTACTCCATTCTCGATAATTTTTGATTCACGCAAGAGGTAGAACGAAATGTGGATCCACACTGAAGATCTTGAGTTCATTGCCCATTGAGGGGAATCAATTATACGACCGCGTAGTGTATGTTCTTTCGGACATGTCCGAAAGAACAGACACCACGCTTTCATAAAAGCGATACAATTTCGTCAAAAATAAGTGTGTTTTGACCTGTACGGTGCTGGCATTGCCGATTAAAGGTTTATTCAATTTCTGTAATAAGAAACACAAGCTGAAACATTAAATGCTTTTTTTTTCTCAAAACAATATTTTTTTCAAGTTGGCACGAGTTGTAACTCATGAAATAACAGGCAGTTTCGTTATACCTTATCGTAAATTGTAAGCCGACTTTTTTCTACTGTAGTACGTTGTATTTTTCCGATTTGTTCCAGGTTGACCACTGTGGCATTCAGACTTTCCACCAAACGCCCTAGCACCCCGCGAAGGGCGTTTCGTCGATGTCGAGTAGTGTCCTCTGGGTGCAAGTTTTTTCACAATAACGACGTAGGCTGGAGGAATGAATTAAATTTTGTACCAACATCTAGATTCGAACCTGAGTCTCCTGCTTACTATACAAATGTGGCTACCACAGCTGCACGGATACGTTTAGCAGTTTTTTTACTCAAAAAAGTACTTAATACAATCGCATGGGAGCACAATAAAGGTCTAGCGCCAGTTTTGTCTTGTGTTTGTTATTTGATTGGAAAAAAATCACTAATATGGGTTCCAAAATCGAGCATCACCCTGTCCATCCCCTGAACCTCGGATGATTCAGCGGGCCATTCGATGTGGGAGTGTTCGTCGATCTAGGAAAGTATGCGTGCACCCCTGTGGTTAAGGTTGCTGTCATATTTGAAGACAGGGGTGCCCGGAACACACGCATCACGAAGAGGCAGAATAAATTACAAACATCGGTCACCTATGGGTGTTACAGTAAATCCTGGTTCACTTCCACGGCAACCTAAACAGCTGGGCGCAAGTCATGGCACGAAAAACACCTGCAAAATATCACAGAACCACCTCTGGTCTAAATTACACCCTCCACATGCTGCGGGTTAAACGCACGAGTACACTCGACGATTTGCACAATTGGAAAAAAGGAAGAATAGGTCATCAAATCTTAATACACAGCCGACTGGAACATTAAAGTCACTCGTGTGCCTTACGTCAGCGGTGGAGGACCACATGAGCGCCTGCTACCAGTCATACGGCAGCTACAGCGATCCAAACGACCTACGTGCTCATAATTGAGCAAACTCATTTCATCTACGTCTTTAATTTTTGTGCAGCTAGCAATACTCCATTTCCAGTTTCCACTGAGCCCACGTCAATCATTCAGAACAGTACTACACGGTGGTGCGAAATAGGTGTAACAGATTTTCAAAGTGCTTTCTTTCTGAAGCAACGAGAGTACAGAGTCATGAACTGAATACAGTGATCAATTCCTGAAGAGCACCATTTACGACTGCTCGGATCTTTCTGGAGACTGCAGTGCGAAGGTCCTGGAGTGTTATGGGTGCATCTTCCAAGCCCCTGTCTTTTAGATACTCCCAGAAGAAATAACCGTACGAGACAACAACATAAGGGGGGACGGGGGCATTCCACACCACGCCCAGCAGCTTGAATGAGTGGCCTCACAGCACCTCAGTGGAACCAGTTCTGCTTGTTGGCGTCCCCATAGAGATGCAAATCTAGCTAATCACTAAACCTGATCCTTAATTGCCGTTCCATTTTCAGATGCCTCAATCGTCTCATTTCCAAAAGCATATCACTGCCCCACATCTACGTCCTTCGAACTTGGCACAGTTGAATTTTGTAAGGGAAAAATGTAAGTTTATTTCTATTGTGCTCAGGAGAGATAATGGTGACATCCTGAGTTGCTGTGCTGAAAGTCTTTTTGATGCAGTGCGCTCCTCATTAAATAGGCTTCGCACTCGTTTCACATTCTCCAGTGATTCAGCTGATGCTGGTCGGAATCCAGTCTTTTCAAAACGTTTCATCAATCAGTATACAAACAGGGAAAACATGACAAAATGTTTATGAAAGGATTGTTCAATGTTGTCATCACAATTGAACCTCCTTTCAGTACTGTCTTCTCACGGAGAATTGGTGATTCAGCTGTTCTTCGATCAAATGTGCTGCTGAATGTGCGGCCTCCCACAATATTTCGTCCAGAATTTGTGTAATATGTCTTTACGATAAAGAAAGGGTGTTCCAATGTTCGTGCTTCCATTCTGAAAAGTGTACTGGGACACTGTTGAGTGAACTACAGAATTTTTCAGAGCTACAGTACAACAGTATCACAAGAGACTCATTTATGGCACAGGAATAAACCGCAGTAGATGCACTTTCTGTAACTTTTTTGTGCCACCCTGTAGGAAATAGAAACAGTTTTAATCACCGATCTATTCTGTGCAACGAGTAAAATCGTCACGGATCAAAATTAAAAGTCAGAACGGGACCTGAACCCGGAATTGCTAAGTATGTCTGTAGACTCAAATTTTCACGCATACTGATTCTTCCCTCCTATTACTCTATTCACTTTATTTCACTGAATTTATTTAATTTGAGATATATCCCAATGGCAGAACAAGAAACGTTCGTCCACAGAATCCGTTTTCCTCAGTGTTATTCTGTTATACCTCGCATTTAGACCTCTGGTTGCAGTGTTCAGAGGTACTAGTATATAAGGTATTTGTTTCAACCTGACGCAACTAAATATATAGAAAACGATGCATCGTACGAAAAGTATGTTCTAGATGAAAAGGTAATATTAGTAAAGACATCATCTGTCTGTGGTAGAACCGGCCACACCCTGCCCACCCCTCCTGCGTGGGCGGGGTCAACTTCACCAACTTCATATTTTCAAATGACCTCCCCCTCCCCTTTTATAACATTTCAGATGCTACTACTAAAAAATAGGTGGTGCAATGCGCTGTAATCGACAGTTATCAAGAGGGTGTGTTTTTGCAAATTAAGATCAGACGCATTTGATTCTGCATTTCATTTACGATGTTAATGAAAACCTTTGTGTTGCAGCGGCTGATATTAGTGTTCGATATTTGGTTTAGAATTGCAAATTTGGTTATGCAGCAAAAATAATACAGCTAGACATTGCCATTTCTGGCAGTTAAGCTACTTGTACAGTAATGTAGTCTGTTCCCTATGCAATTGATTGTGGTGAGTCCCCAAACTATCGGAATGCTTGGCATCGGTAGGTCCCTTCGAACATGGCCATCAGGTTGACTGATTTCGGTGTGTGTCTCCATCCAACTGCCGTAACTCATGCTCTGGCCGCTACGCGGCTACCGGCGATGTACAAACCACAACCACTGTAAGAAACGTAAAATATTCATGAAATGACTCTGACAGACGCACCTGCCACTGATACTCATTGAAATCAAGCTCCTCAATGGTGAGAGGCAAGGGGACTCAACGAAATCAGACATCCCGATGCGAACAGAAAACTATTACACCCACGTCGTTGTTTCTGGATCACGCTAAACGTAGTTTGTTTGTACCCAGAAACGGCTAACTACATTGTACTGCACAATCAAATTTGCAAAACTGAAGTAAATTTCGAACATAAATATCAACTGTTACACGCAAAGGTTTACATTTCCATCGCAAATGAAATGTAGGATCAAATGCGTCGGTCCGTAAACGCAAAAATAGGCAAGCTTGATATTAGTCGATTACAGCGTCATCTACCAAGAAAGGAAAACAATGATTTCAGTAAACAGTACGTATTTTTTGGCGTAGAACGCAAATATGCAATTAAAATAGGGGGTTTCCCACTAGAAAATACGAAGTTGACCCGCCCACGCAGCATGGGGAGCAGGAAATGGTCAGTTGCAACACAGACACGGGTCCCCTTTGTTAATATTAATTTTTCACCTAGAGCTTTTTTTTTTGTACGATGCGTCGTTTTCGAAATATGTAGCTGTCTCAAGATAAAACAAATACCCAATATATCATTGACAATGAGAGTTTGATTCATATCTCTAAAATTGCACACACAGCCTAATGATTAAGGCGACTGCTCCTGAAAGCCAGGAAATCGGGGTTCGAATTCGGGTCTGGTAGCAATTGTCGCCTTTCACGACACATTCATTACACTCTGAGTCAGCATTTCTGAACAGTTTTCAATGCTACCATTTCACCTCACTGCGTCTTCACTGATTGCCTTCATGCACTTTTCACTGAAGTTGATTCAATCTTTTCTAATCTTGGTGCACATATGGCGTAACTTTTCTGTCATTCCGTTGGTTGTAGCTTCCAAAACGTTTGTTCTTAGCGCATAGTTATAATCGTGTTTACTGCGCCAGATTTGTCTCTAGTATTATTTGTATCATGACTTCACGAAACAGTTACGAATTAGTTCTTAAACTGGAAGGAGGCTGTTATTCGGAAACACAGCTCGACGTTCTCCTTTCACTTTCCACCCATTCCCTAAGTCTTCTTTATTTCGCGGTTATTTTTTAGCATACGGTCTAAACGAAAGCAGTGACAAAATGCATCCCTGATTCACAAACCTTTTTAATTGTTACTTGTTTTGCTAATTTTAAATAAGCAGTCATACAGCAAAAGGTCGGCTTCAACAGTGTGGTGCTGTACGAGAAATAGGGAATAGTGCTGCTGCTTGCCTCCAAAATGTGCACACGCGTCCTAACGAGTTATCAAGGAGTGGGGGAGGGGTGAGGGTGGGTGGGGGGAGGGGCGGAGCGGTGGGTGACGCACTTAAGCGTGAAATTCGAACCAAGGTGCAACTTGACACTTTTCACTACGACAAACCATTGCTTGAGGTGAGAGTCATGTTCGACGTAGCAAAAAATCCTTGGAGGCAATGGATGACAGAACGCCGAACCACTGACTCTGTAATCCGGAAGTGACCAACTAAGTCTAACAAGGAGACGGCACGACCGTGGGGTCCGGGATTTGTCCGAAATTTTGTGTGGTGAAAGGGGACCCGTAACACCTCACGTGGTTAAAATATTAGGACGCACTACTCGGAAAATCCCGAGAAAAATCGATCCAAAGTTTCTTAGGTGTCTATTGCCAAGCCACCGTCTGGCCTACATGGTTAGCGGGCGGACCCTTACGCCAGAGGTCTCGGGTTCGATTCCTCCTCCGGCCCTTTTTTTTCCTTCTGTTGCTTGCAAAATTGCAGCGCATTGTTACAGGAGAATCGTGAAATTAATTCCCGGGAAGACGTATAAAAATTCATTCTATAATTCACCATCAGTTATCGTCACCAATATTCCGAGACATGATTCAATATGCCTGGTTTGCCTCAAAATTATCAGAAACTCAAAACATTTTCGTAAATGTTAATGGGGCATATTTTTGTGCAGTTTTATTGCAAACG
The DNA here is from genome assembly GCF_023898315.1 of Schistocerca nitens. Taxonomy (NCBI): domain Eukaryota; kingdom Metazoa; phylum Arthropoda; class Insecta; order Orthoptera; family Acrididae; genus Schistocerca; species Schistocerca nitens. The sequence continues at coordinate 450,664,238 of NC_064619.1, forward strand.
CCCTGTGATGGTAAAAAATTCGCTTTTATATGTTGCGCAACGTGTCGCAAAACTTATTGCTTTGTTTGTTTTTACGATAATTACCACTGCGGTTCTTGTTTATAATTATTATATGTATAAAAATTGAATGTTTCCCAATCGAGTTTGTTATTCTGATTAAAAACCCAATGATTCTCCTTATAAACTTTACAATGAAAAATGGAAAACCCACCGCCATGAATTGTGCTGTTGGACAAAAAGAAAATAATTTTTGTTCAGTAATGTAACTAATTTGTTAAAGATAATGTAGGTTTGGGAAACTTTCTGAATAATTGGTGGAATAACAAAAGAAAATGAAACAGAAGAAAAAAAGTGCCAGAGGAGGAATAGAACCCGAGACCTCTGGCGTAAGTGTCCGAGCCCTAAACATCCAGGCCAGACGGCGGCTCGGCAATGGAGTAACATTTTATACTCATACGGCACCTAAGTAACTTTGGATCGATTTTTCTCGGGATTTTCCGAGTAGTGCGTTCTAATATTTTAACCACGTGAGGTGTTAGGGGTCCTCTTTCACCACACAAAATTTCGGACAAATTGCCGACCCCACGCTCGGGCCGTCTCCTTGTAAGTTAGGAAGTCTTGCATTTGAGTATTTCATACGTGAAATGCTGGATGAAAGTCCGTACGAAGAAAGATTCTCAATAAATTCCTTGTAACTAGTAATATTTCGTCCCTTTCCCAAGAACAGAAAACTGCTACACTAGTCCAGTTAACCCCTCCACGACTCAAAATTCGCCATCACACAAGGCTTTAGACGACGTGTTGAATGCATTCTTCATCGTAATGGAGGAAGGTTATGTGACACACATTCTTTGGATATATCCAAAATCGTTTCGTTTGGGGCATAATACGCTCCTGGAAATGGAAACAAGAACACATTGACACCGGTGTGTCAAACCCACCATACTTGCTCCGGACGCTGCGAGAGGGCTGTACAAGCAATGATCACACGCACGGCACAGCGGACACACCAGGAACCGCGGTGTTGGCCGTCGAATGGCGCTAGCTGCGCAGCATTTGTGCACCGCCGCCGTCAGTGTCAGCCAGTTTGCCGTGGCATACGGAGCTCCATCGCAGTCTTTAACACTGGTAGCATGCCGCGACAGCGTGGACGTGAACCGTATGTGCAGTTGACGGACTTTGAGCGAGGGCGTATAGTGGGCATGCGGGAGGCCGGGTGGACGTACCGCCGAATTGCTCAACACGTGGGGCGTGAGGTCTCCACAATACATCGATGTTGTCGCCAGTGGTCGGCGGAAGGTGCACGTGCCCGTCGACCTGGGACCGGACCGCAGCGACGCACGGATGCACGCCAAGAACGTAGGATCCTACGCAGTGCCGTAGGGGACCGCACCGCCACTTTCCAGCAAATTAGGGACACTGTTGCTCCTGGGATATCGGCGAGGACCATTCGCAACCGTCTCCATGAAGCTGGGCTACGGTCCCGCACACCGTTAGGCCGTCTTCCGCTCACGCCCCAACATCGTGCAGCCCGCCTCCAGTGGTGTCGCGACAGGCGTGAATGGAGGGACGAATGGAGACGTGTCGTCTTCAGCGATGAGAGTCGCTTCTGCCTTGGTGCCAATGATGGTCGTATGCGTGTTTGGCGCCGTGCAGGTGAGCGCCACAATCAGGACTGCATACGACCGAGGCACACAGGGCCAACACCCGGCATCATGGTGTGGGGAGCGATCTCCTACACTGGCCGTACACCACTGGTGATCGTCGAGGGGACACTGAATAGTGCACGGTACATCCAAACCGTCATCGAACCCATCGTTCTACCATTCCTAGACCGGCAAGGGAACTTGCTGTTCCAACAGGACAATGCACGTCCGCATGTATCCCGTGCCACCCAACGTGCTGTAGAAGGTGTAAGTCAACTACCCTGGCCAGCAAGATCTCCGGATCTGTCCCCCATTGAGCATGTTTGGGACTGGATGAAGCGTCGTCTCACGCGGTCTGCACGTCCAGCACGAACGCTGGTCCAACTGAGGCGCCAGGTGGAAATGGCATGGCAAGCCGTTCCACAGGACTACATCCAGCATCTCTACGATCGTCTCCATGGGAGAATAGCAGCATGCATTGCTGCGAAAGGTGGATATACACTGTACTAGTGCCGACATTGTGCATGCTCTGTTGCCTGTGTCTATGTGCCTGTGGTTCTGTCAGTGTGATCATGTGATGTATCTGACCCCAGGAATGTGTCAATAAAGTTTCCCCTTCCTGGGACAATGAATTCACGGTGTTCTTATTTCAATTTCCAGGAGTGTATAAAAACCTACGCACCTATTGTTTGAACTATCAACACTTTTAGTTTTTGGAGAACGAGATTCTTTTGACTCCGAAGGCAAGTTTCGTCTAAATTGTGGTTTTCCTTAGCCCGAGTCAAATGTTATCGAGAATCACAACACTTGTTATATTGTCTTACTACAACAGATTAGCAAGGGGGAGATTTTATATAACTTTACATGACGGGGAGAGCTACAGCAAAGCAAAAAATTCCATTCAATTCGGCTCTGTTGTGTATTAATTAAGGACTGCCTAACGTCTTTGTTAATGTGCCCAGTCACAAAACTGGTTTGATACATGTATTGAATAAGTTGTTGTTGTTGTTGTTGTTGTTTTCAGTGCAGAGACTGGTTTGTGTGGCTCGCCATGCTACTCTAACCTGTGCAAGCTTCTTCATCTCCCAGTAGCTACTGCAACCTACATCCTTCTGAATCTGTTTAGTGTATTCATCCCTTGGTCTCCCTCTACGATTTTTATCCTCCACGCTGCCCCCCAATACTAAATTGGTGATCCCTTGATGCCTCAGAATATGTCCTACCAACCGATCCCTTCTTCTAGTCAAGTTGTGCCACAAACTTCTCCCCAATTCTATTCAATACCTCCTCATTAGTTATGTGATCTACCCAACTAATCTTCAGCATTCTTCTGTAGCACCACATTTCGAAAGCTTCTACTCTTTTCTTGTCTAAACTATGTTTCACTTCTATACATGGCTATACTCCATACAAATACTTTCAGAAACGACTTCCTGACATTTAAATCTAAACTCGATGTTAACAAATTTCTCTTCTTCAGAAACGCTTTCCTTGCCATTGCCAGTCTCCATTTTATATCCTCTCTACTTCGACCATCATCAGTAGCCGTACAGGACTGTATCGATTGCCTTATGGAAATCGAGGAAGATTTTTGTTCATCTTCCAGACAGTGGGTTTTACGCATCAATTAGCTAGCATACACCCGGAGTTGAATCTTGGTCAGACAAACAGCTTTATTTTTAACGGAGACAGCTTACGGAAGTAATGTAAATCATGTACCCGCAAAAAGAAGTTACAGCGAGGTTTTCAACGCTAAATATCATCGACAGCTTAGCTGTTGGAAGCGTCTTCTTGTCCAAAGTAGTGCGCAGTTTAATGGATTAGCAGCAAATCGAAGTTTTGTCAGCCGAGAGGAGCAAAGAAAAATGTAATCTTCACCGCCCTCTGCGTTAATCAAACAACATCGAAAGTAGACAGTACTGCACTGTGAATACATGACTAGCTGTCATACGCTTGAACTATTCGTCATTCCCCATGAGGGGGGGGGGGGGGGCAGTCAGTTCGTTGACAGTCACTGTCAACGCATTTAACACCATCAAGATGAATGGTTTATGTATTAGAGCATAGTTCCTGCCTGTATTCTCTCCTGTGTCCAGTGTCAACAGAAACACAAACACGTCGTGCTTACGTACGCACCATAGTTAACAACTGAGAGTCGCTATATCTCGCTCAGAATGAGCAAATGGCTGAACGTCGGCGACAGAACTGTTCTGCCTTCCCAATTCTGCAGTATCATATGGGTGCGCATTTACCGCTGTCTTTTTTTGAACCCGAAACGCGCCATTTCACTGATAAGAGAATCACTCCCAGTAACTGTATATGGATGCACACTCGCTGAGCAATCTAAGCGCCGACGCACATCTCTATCAACATCCGGTGCAGTCGCTCCGGAAAGGGGTACTGATAAAGGAGTGAGGCAGAGGCAGTCATTCGCAATGCTGCACGCTTCAGTCTCCGAAGCTATTCAAAACCCACTACGCGCTGTCAACACTATTACGTCAAAATTGAGTCTCGCGTTCTGTATAGAACACAGCAAATATTCCCTATATTCTAACAATTTTATACACAGAGCTGTGTGTACACTATTACCTTTAAGTCATAAGTAGAACTTCGAAGATTCCATACTGTGAATGTCTTTCGCAGTTGACGCCGTATTTGGTGGGTTCTGTATTATTTTAATTTACTTCTTTTGATCATACGCTGTTTCAAAGTACCGGCGGCATTGTGGATATCTCCTAAACAGGTCGTTTTTAGTGTAATAAAGTGACGGGAAACGTCGTATTGATGGTTAAAGAATTTTCGTGTTAGGCTGTTTTCGTATCACAACTTGCTTGTTAACAGTATACGGTTTCAGGGGAACGGCACATTGAAGATTTATATAAAACATTGTTCGTGGCACGACTCGTTATAATTATAATTAGATGTCAGTAACTCACATACCGGCAGCGAATCCCTTGAGCACTTCGTAACAAAAAATGGTTCAAATGGCTCTGAGAACTATGGGACTTAATATCAATGGTCATCAGTCCCTAACTAACCTAAGGACGTCACACAACACCCAGTCATCACGAGGCAGAGAAAATCCCTGACCAGAACGCTACCGCACGACCACGAGCTGCGGACACACATCGTAACATCAAAGACATAAACAAACACGCGAATGCAAGTACGCTGTAGCGTAGTGGACAGATGTGCAGAGTTGATTTTGTGAACATGCCAGGGAACATGGACCAAAGAACTACAAGATGGGTTTCTAGGTCACTGTTTGATTAAATAGCAAATGCAGTATTTATTTATCAATTAATTCATTTACAAAACTTTACACATTGTGGGATATATAATTCCTTCATAAATATTATTATGCCTGTGTGCACTGCAACACTTGCATAAAAAGATTTGTATTTTATTGTTTCAAATCTTGTATTTTCAATGGTCTGAAAATTCTGGCATTTAATAGAAGCAGTGATCTAAGAAGAATCAACTTCAGAGTTTTACAAAAAAGTGAGCATGATGAAATAACTTTTATCTTACGTGGAAAACTACCGAAAATTTGCATCGCTCTATTTCTAATAGAATTTTTTAAAACCTGAAGTCGTTACCGACTGGAAATGGAACTTCAATTTTTTACCTTTATAATATTTATGGATATGCACCTTTTTATTACGTAACTGCCAGAACAACATGGTTAGCATATTTTTTAAGGAGGTTACGTGCGTTTTAATAACACTAAGGTAGCAACTTTACGCGCGTCCAGTTCCGTAAACAAACTCTGATTTGCGAGCCATATATAGCCAACAACTGCACGTAGAAAGCGCAACGCTCGCAAATAAGGAAGAGGAGCACATTCCAGGTGACGCAGCATCTAGTTTCTAAGCGTGCACCAAACACGATGGAAACCACGTCTGCCGCATTTCAGACGCGATTCACGTCCCGTGCGAGGGCGACAAAGTGTGCATAATAACTCTGCCACTTGCACTTGCAGAGGGAGGCTAAGATACAGGGGGGTGGGGGGGCAGGACAACCATTGCAGGGCCGTCTGGATGGGGTAGAGGGGAGTTGGTGAAGGAAACTTGGGGGAGGATATTAGAAGTATAAATCTGTACAGCGTCTTACCACAGTAAAATGGATATGTAACACTGACGGGCAACTGGGCACCTATATTACAAGCAAGGACTCTAGCGTAAAATGACAAATAATGTCCATAGTGATGTATGCAAGGCATCACTGGCACAGGAAATTTTTCCACACACAGGTAAAAATACGCAATTATTAAACCACTTCATAAGAAAGGTGACAACGCAGACTTAAGCAATTATTGTATAATTTCCTCACTGACAACTTTTTCCAAAACATCCTAAAAAGTAATGTACTCAAGAGTAGTCGCACATTTAAGTCGAAAATATTTATATATCATATCACAGTTTGGATTCCAGAAAGGTGGTTCGACTGAGAATGCTATTTGTACATACACTCATCAAATGGTACAATCCTTAAATAATACCACCAGTTGGTATTTTCAAAGGCGTTTGATTCTGTAGATCATGACATTCTGTTAGAAAAACTCAAGTCTTTACGGAACTGAAGGCTTTAGACACAGCTGCTTTGAATCATGCTTGACAAACAGAATGCAAAAGGTAGTGCTAAATAATCCAGACATTGTCAGAAAGGAAGAAGATTTTAATGACTGGGTAAAAAAAGTTACAGACGGAGTTCCACTGCGTTTGATTTTGGGTTCACTCCTAGTACACATGTGCATGACCTTCCACTAAACATCGAAAAAGCAGAATTGTTTTTTTTTTCCAGACGATACTAGTATTATAATAAACCCCGTTAAAGAGCAAGCAACAGAAAAGTTGGTCAATGATGTTTTCCATATAATTATTAAGCAGTTCTCTGAAAATGGACTGTCCATAGATTTTGAAAAAAAAAAAAAAACGCACTACATTCAGTTGGGTAAAACAAATAAATAACACATGAGCAGGGATCAATAAGTAGGTAGAATGCCCCAAATTTTTGGGTGTAATTACTTACGAAAATTTGTACTGGAAGAGGCATTTGACGCAGGTTCTCAAAATATTAAGCTCAGCTACTTTTGCCCTTCGTAAAATTGCCAAAATTGGAAGAAAGTATCAAGCCCCTGGCATATTTTGCATATTTCCATTCAGTAATGTCATGCAGATTAACTTTCTCGAAAATACTAATTGCAAAAAATGATTCAAATGGCTCTGAGCACTATGGGACTTGACTTCTAAGGGCATCAGTCCCCTAGAACTTACCTAAACTAACCTAAGGACATCACTCACATCCATGCCATGACAGGATTCGAGCCTGCGATCGTAGCGGTTACGCGGTTCCAGACTGTAGCGCCCACAACCGCTCTGTCACCCAGGCTGCTAATTGCACAAAACCAATAAGAGTAATATGTGATGGTCACACACGGACGTCATGTAGGTACCTCTTCAAAGAGCTAGATATTTTAACTACGCCGTCACAATACATATATTTTCGCTAGTAAAATTCGCCGTAAATAATCCGTCACGATTTTAGAAGAACAGTGATGTCCATAACTACAATACTACAAGGGGAAAAAGGACCTTTCAATGCAACAAACATTTTTGATCATTCGCCCATTAACATAAATGCTGAAAAGTAATGAAGCAAGTTTCAGATCTAAGTTAAGATCGTTTCTCCTGGACAACTGGTTCTACTCCACGAATTTGTACTTAAAAGTAGGTAGCAAGTTTAAAAAGTTAAGCTCAGATTCACAAGTAGTGTTAAATATAAGGCGTTCATTAATGTTAACATTAATCACCATTTACGCATCTGTCGATAAAACACTCGTTCAAATGATCAATGGAACATGTAACTAACTATTACTTCTAGTGTCAGCTACGTCCTACGGAAATAATACAATCTGTATACAATCGGGAAATACAAACTGTATGTCTCTTTGCTATCTAGATTACGTGGTCACCAAATTACGAAAATTTTCGCTTCGGTTTTATTTTGCCCGTTGCATTTTATAGCACACAACGTATCCACAAGAAATTTAATGTGCGTTCTCGCATTGAGTCCGAATGTAGACGTCTACTGTTAATGGTGTTGAGTGAATGATAAAGTGATTCACATTACTTTTTCGTCGTTTAAATGCTATACTTTCGAGTACAGTGTCTTAAAAATTTGGACTATTTCAGTGTCAAAATGGTTCAAATGGCTCTGAGAACTATGGGACTTAACATCTGAAGTCATCAGTCCCCTAGAACTTAGAACTACTTAAACCTAACTAACCTAAGGACATCACACACATCCATGCCCGAGGCAGGGTTCGAACCTGCGACCGTAGCGGTCGCGCGGTTCCAGACTGAAGCGCATAGAACCGCTCGGCCACACCGGCCGGCTATTTCAATATCACACATTATAATAACCCTTACACTTACAGCTCAGTCTGTTACTGGAACCATAGCCCCCTAACAGAGACTGTGTAGCCCGACGGACCACCGAGTAGTTCTCCACTTTACAGTGCGATTCGGATGCGATATTGAAAATACATGGTATTAGCACACTACCCTCCCCCGGCTGTCAGCTTTCCAAACCTTGGAGCCGCTACTTCTCCTTCAAGCAGCTCCTCATCTGGCATCAGTTCCAATCGTCCAACCAAGGAAAAACCCCTGACAGTACTGAGAACTGAACGCTGGTCCACCGCATGGCAGTCAAACGCACTGGCCACCCAGCTGCGGATGCGGACAATTGTGTGGTACGTTCAAAGTAGTGCCAAACGGTAACAGAACGATCAACTGCGCCTTGCTTTCCGAATCCCCGCCGTCCGGCCCTCCTGAAGTCACTTACAACAAAGACGCCGTGCTACAAACGGGTAGCGAGGTAACCGACGTACTTTGTTCTGCGCTGCTCCGAGAACTGACCTGAGGCAAGCCGACAGTGAGTCACGCGAAGCTGGCAACTCGCTCGCGAATGCGCAGTCACGCGTTTTTCTGTGAACCGTGGAAACCAGGTGTGTTAACAACGGGCGAAGGCGACTGGTCGGCGCGACAAAGGCGGCGTCGGCAGCGCGGGAAACGACCGAGCTCCGTGTGTGTGTGTGTGTGTGTGTGTGTGTGTGTGTGTGCGTGTGTGTGGTGAGCGCAGCAGATTATGCCGCCAGGCGGAAGGCGGCAGACGGCGCGGGCGGCGAAGATCATGTTTCCAGGGTACACGTCAGCCGCTATTGCGAGGCTACCATTACAACGCGACCGCATCTCGCGGGCAGCGCACTGCTCCCAGCCGCCAGATCTCATTTATTTATTGGCGTCTGGTGTCCATAGAGTGCCACAAGTAACCCAGCACCATAATACATGGGTGGGGCACCTGAACATTAACCCTAACAACACCAACGTATAATCCGTAATGCGCATTGCCAAGGGTGTGGGAGGGTACTTTATGCACACCCTAAGAAAAATTGAAAAATAAAAACAAAATGCGTTATTTTTTGTTGACTTATACCTACAACATATGTGTAAGTAATGTCCAGAACTCGAAAATATCTTTTAGCACACTCTTAGCAATATCAACGCTACAGTCTGGAACCGCGCGACCGCTACGGTCGCAGGTTCGAATCCTGCCTCGGGCATGGATGTGTGTGATGTCCTTAGGTTAGTTAGGTTTAAGGAGTTCTAAGTTCTAGGGGACTGATGACCTCAGATGTTGCATCCCATAGTGCTCAGAGCTATTTTTTAAGGAAGCCCCTGAATGTGAACATATTTTGTATGAGATTCACTGGGGAAGCGACGTCTACTCCTACGACTTAAAAGTTTTGGGTTGACTTTAACTGAAAAATTTAAAACATTTACAGAACCTGGCAGGAGTAATCATTAAAAAAAAACACTATCTTTTCAAATTTTAAAAATATAAAGTAACTGACAAGCTAACAATATTTTCAAAAGATGGGCATAAAATACCTCCTCCCCCTTTGTTGGTTCTGTGAGGGTTAACCCTGCAATATAATATCTACGCGCACTAATCGTGGACATAAAGCGTACAAGACGGATTGCGGGATTTTCAGTTTTAGTTGACTAAGAGCCATGATCTAAGAACAACCTCTGGCATCGAACTCCAGTACGCAGTGTTGTTACGGCTAAGTAAGAGGAAGCCCTTCATGCAATTTTGACTGGATTAAATGGACATACGTGCGCGTATTCCTGGATGTTAACATAACGAAAACTCTAATTTTGCGTCAACCTTTACCAAATACCCAATACTTCTGGATAATTAACGCCGATACTGCGTTTGCTATAAGTATGTTTAAATAACATGATATGACAGACATACGAACAACTTCACTTGCATATGCTAGAAAGGGTATAAAGAGTGAGCTATACTTGAGCAGCTTCGGAAAAGAACGTCAAAAAATCAAAAGTGTAAAAGACTGTACTGAGAAACATTGTTTCTGCATCACCGACAGGGACCGCTCACGCAGCTATTTCGAATTAGCCATGCGAAACACGTTAGTACCTCTCAGATGAAGACAGAGCCGACACGAATTTACATAGCAAATTCGGATGATTCTGAAGACCAGCATAAACTCTATGAAAGTTGGTTAAATCGTTAATACTTATAGTATCTCGGTATTGTGTAATATTACTGTGGCGTAGTCAACTGCAGAGACAAATGATGCTGAAGAACTATATCGAAAGTACTGAGTGCTAACGACAAAAACTCTCTGTTAAAACCATCATCTATTCTTCAAGATCTACGGGTAGTAGAATTAACGTATAATTCCAAAACCAGTCTCCCAGTACTTTTATTCCGCAAATTAAGTTCGTCGCCATTGCACGATATACCGCCTATGAGCCAAAGTGAAACTATATGACAGGCAGAAAAATTACATCTTGTCCATCATTATAAGGTCAAACAAGCAAAATTCGACAGACTACCATATTACCGTTTGACTTCTTGTAAGTTGTTCGAAGAAACTGAGTCTTTTGTGCTAGCTATCCAATACCAAGTGATTCCAGTGAGAAACGATCTGAGGTGTGTCGTAAAAGACCACACTCCTGAGAACAGCAGTTGTTGATATGACTGGACTGTTCTTGAAACGGTGATGCACGCGCCTGCCGGCTGCTCCAAGTATGACAGGGGTAATACACGATCACGCATCACTCAAAAGCAAAACTAACGCTCCAGTAGATCGTACTGAAACACCACTTGATTTCTGGCATTACAATTACACAGACAATGCATACTATAAAAGACCACTGGCGAGTCTACTGAGATCGAAAAATATTAATAGAGCGTACATCGTCTAAGAACTGTCCAGATATACTTCAGTGCATGGTTTTTTACATCGTCGTTCTTAACAACAATTGGCACTTAAAACACAAGAAATAAATTAGTAAACTTAATTGCCAGAAACGCTACTACGACAGCGGCACGTTACAGGTTTTCGGCAATGCCATTCATCATTTCAAGCACAGGAGCTGTACGTTACACTGACGCATCGACCCACTGTGGTAATGGGACGGACAGCATAAAGCCGTGGCGCTTGCGATGTCAAGGACAGTCACGAATTTCGTAGGATGCAAAAACAAGCTGAACTAACAACAACAACAACAACACTACACTACTACTACTACAACTAATAATAATATTAATAACAGCACCTAAAGATACACATACGAGACACACTTTAAAAACACGTCATTTTGCATGGTCAGATTTAGGAGAGTGAAAGTAAGGAATGACAAGATCTAAGCCATGAGCTGGTGGGAACATAAATGAACCTATGAACAAGTATTTAGGTATCTTCAAGGTAGAAAAATGGTTCAAATGGCTCTGAGCACTATGGGACTTAACATCTGAGGTCATCAGTCCCCTAGAACTTAGAACTACTTAAACCTAACTAGCCTAAGGACATCACACACATCCACGCCCGAGGAAGGATTCGAACTTGCGACCGTAGCGGTCGCGCGGTTCCAGACTGAAGCGCCTAGAACCGCTCGGCCACAACGGCCGGCTTCAAGGTAGATCGCTAATGCATAAACCATAACACAAAACATGACGAAAACATTTATCGGTAGAATTGAAACAGTATCTAAAATCACAGCATACATTTAGTGTCATTAATATAAATGCAGTCCCTGTGCTGACTTACACTTCTGACCTCATCAACTGAAAAAACGGAGTATATCAACAGGAAATTTACGAAGTATGGTATCCACAACCACCTGTTCAAAGATAGACCATCCCACATGAGACGTAAGATTAACATATATAGAGTATCTACACGAAAATCAAATTCAGAACCTTAAGCAGTATTTTCGTAACATCAACTCACCACCCAACGAAGCAGGTGTTACAGTCACAAATTACACACCACTCGTTGTGACAGAAACATCTGGTATAGTCCCAACGTCTATGACAGAAATATACTGAGGTGACAAAAGTCATGGAATAGCGATATGCACATATACAGATCTCAGCAGTATCGCTTACACAAGGTATAAAAGGTCAGTGCATTGGCGATGTCATACGTACTCAGGTGACTCATGTAAAGGGTTTTCGACATGATTACGGCCGCACGATGGCAATTAACAGACTTTGAACGTAAAATGGTAGTTGGAGCTACGCGCAAGGCACATTCCATTTCGGAAATCGTTAGGGAATTCAGTATTCAGAGATCCACAGTGTCAGGAGTGTGCCAACAATAACAAATTTAAGGCAAAACCTCTCACCACGGACAACGCGGTTGCCGGAGGCCTTCATTTAATGATCGAAAGTAGCGGCATTTGCATAAAGTTGTCAGTGCTAACAGACAAAAAATCAACTTGGGACGTAAGACGGGCATATCCGTTAGGGCAGTGCGGTGAAACTTGGCGTAGATTGACTATGGCAGCAGACGACCGACGCGGAGGCCTTACCTAACATCACAACATCGCCTGTAACGCCTCTTTGGGCTCCTGACCATATCGGTTGGAGCTTAGACAACTGGAAAACCGTGCCCTGGTCAGATGAGTCCCGATTTGAGATCGTAAGAGCTCATGGTAGAGTTAGAATGTGGCGCAGTCTCCACGAAGCCATGAGCCCAAGTTGTCATAAATGGCTCTGAGCACTATGGGACTTAACATCGGAGGTCATCAGTCCCCTAGAACTTAAAACCACTTAAACCTAACTAAACTAAGGACATCACCCAGAGGCAGGATTCGAACCTGTGACCGTAGCGGTCGCGCGGTTCCAAACTGTAGCGCCTAGAACCGCTCGGCCACAGGTGTTTCAAGTGAAACTCCTGAGTACGAGTATGGTGTGCCAGAAATCTTCTCATTTTTCTCTCGCCTTTGGCCCGCATCGGTGCAGGGTCGGCGTGTTTACTAGCGGATTTGCCACTGTTACCTTAAGGGGGCCACCGGATGCCCTTCCCGTCGCTAACCTGTTACCCCAGCTGTCTGCGTGCAGTGATATAGTGTGAGAATGAGCGAAAGTGTTCGATATGTTTGCTATACGTGCAGCTTATGTAGCTCTCTGGTACCAGCCTGGTAGTCACCTAGATGGATGTGGGAAACCGCGTAAAAACCACATCCTGGCACACCGACACGCAGAAATAACTCCCATATTTGGAAGCATTACAGAGAGTTTCGAAAGGAATAAAAATGGTCCAAGGAACACACATCTTTTATTTACAGGAAAAGTCGAAATTATAAATATTTTTAAATACTTTTATCCATGCCTAAATGGCAGTCGCTGTTCGTGAGAAGATGTTGAAATCATTGATGGGAGCTGCCCTTAGTTTCAGAAGTCATCTTGTGTGATGAAATAAGAAACTTTGGGTTTGGCTTGCAGTCGAAGCCGAGATCATTAGAGACGGGGCACAAGCTCGCATTGTGGAAGGACCTCGCCCGTGTCTGTTAGAACGGAACCGCGCCGGCAATTACCTTCAGCGATCTAGGATCTGCATGGTCGGTTACAGCGGTTACTAAACAGCGGGTGAACTAAAATTAACTCTTTCCCCCTGTTTTTCGACGAAAGAGAGAGCAGGGTTCCATGCAGAATTTAAGAAAAAACCTCCATCTCTATTTACTAGGTTGCTTGCTGATTTAATCTCAATTGCTTCCTCAACAACACTTCCAATAGCTGGAAGTGCACGGCAGAATCTCCGTGTTACTATATTCTATTGGATGACCGGTGGAAACAGTGTTTTCTGCAATAGCAGATTTGCTCTGCTGTTCCAAGCGTACGTCCGTCCTCCGCGGTTCTGATAGTCTGTCCAATATACACTACTGGCCATTAAAATTGCTACACCACGAAGATGACGTGCTACAGACGCGAAATTCAACCGAGAGGAAGAAGATGCTGTGATATGCAAATGATTAGCTTTTCAGAGCATTCACACAAGGTTGGCGCCGGTGGCGACACCTACAACGTGCTGACATGAGGAAAGTTTGCAACCGATTTCTCATACACAAACAGCAGTTGACCGGCATTGCCTGGTGAAACGTTGTTGTGGTGCCTCGTGTAAGGAGGAGAAATGCGTACCATCACGTTTCCGACTTTCATAAAGGTCGGATTGTAGCCTATCGCGATTGTGGTTTATCGTATTGCGACATTGCTGCTCGCGTTGGTCGAGATCCAATGACTGTTAGCAGAATATGGAATCGGTGGGTTCAGGAGGGTAATACGATCGCCGTGCTGGATCCCAACGGCCTCTTATCACTAGCAGTCGAGATGACAAGCATCTTATCCGCATGGCTGTAACGGATCGTGCAGCCAAGTCTCAATCCACGAGTCAACAGATGGGGACGTTTGCATCACAACAACCATCTGCACGAATAGTTCGACGATGTTTGCAGCAGCATGGACTATCAGCACGGAGACCATGGGTGCGGTGCACGAATGGCAAAACGTCATTTTTCCGGATGAATCCCGGTTCTGTTTACAGCATCATGATGGTCGCATCCGTGTTTGGCGACATCGTGGTGAACGCACATTGGAAGCGTGTATTCGTCATCGCCATACTGGCGTATCACCCGGCGTGATGGTATGGGGTGCCATTGGTTACACGTCTCGGTCACCTCTTGTTCGCATTGACGACACTTTGAACAGTGGACGTTACATTTCATATGTGTTACGACCCGTGGCTCTACCCTTCATTCGATCCCTGCGAAAACCTATATTTCAGCTGGATAATGCACGACCGCATGTTGCAGGTCTTGTACGGGCCTTTCTGGATACAGAAAATGTTCGACTGCTGCCCTGGCCAGCACATTCTCCCCATCTCTCACCAATTGTAAACGTCTGGTCAATGGTGGCCGTGCAACTGGCTCGTCACAATACGCCAGTCACTACTCTTGATGAACTGTGGTATCGTGTTGAAGCGGCATGGGCAGCTGTAACTGTACACGCCATCCAAGCTCTGTTTGACTCAATGCCCATGCGTATCAAGGCCGTTATTACGGCCAGAGGTGGTTGTTCTGGGTACTGATTTCTCAGGATCTATGCACCCAAATTGCGTGAAAATGTAATCACATGCCAGTTCTAGTGTAATGTATTTGTCCAATGAATACCCGTTAATCATCTGCATTTCTTCTTGGTGTAGCAATTTTAACGGCCAATAGTGTATGACATGCCACAACTGCAAGGAATACGAAGACAAACGTCTTGCGCAACGAAGTTCATCCTTAACGAAACCTGAAACGGTGCTAATCTTAGTTGGAGGTGCTGTTGCAGAACACTGTCTTGGCACCGGTCATCCTATGAAGTATAACAACACTGAGATTCTGGCACGTACTTCCAGATATTGAAATAGCGTTATTACGGAAGCAGTTGAGATTAAATTACCACATAACCTTCTGAATAGAGATGAGGATATTTGCTTAAATTCTGCGTGGAATCCTGCTCCCCCGCCCCTCCTCACTCGTTAAATACAGAGGGACAGAGCTAATGCTAGTATCAATATCTCCTCGTCGGTCATCTTTACTTTTTTGGTGACGCTAATGGTTACAGTGTGTGTGTGTGTGTGTGTGTGTGTGTGTGTGTGTGTGTGTGTTTACGGAATTGTTCCGCAAACCAACGTTTTAAATTTACCTGCACAGCGCTTATTTGTTGTACTTCTGCCTTGAAAATGACAGGATGATCACCTGTCGAAATATAGACGGTTGTCGGCGACGTCACACGGCTGCATTACCTTAAGTTATTTGAACATTATATACGCCGTGAGAAATTCAGGTCTGACATTACCATCCACCCTTCCTTCTTTCCTTCCGTGCGGTAACTCTCTTTTTAAAGTAAACATTTAGTTAGCGATGGTTTTGTAAGCGTACCTCAGCGCTGGAACTCCGTATTCAAATAGTCTGTGTAGGATTTCTAAGAGTGTGGCGGTGTTCTCGCACTGTCCGTTCATCAAATGTTCAAATGTGTGTGAAATCTTATGGGACTTAACTGCTAAGGTTATCAGTCCCTAAGCTTACACACTACTTAACCTAAATTATCCTAAGGACAAACACACACACCCATGCCCGAGGGAGGACTCGAATCTCCGACGGGACCAGCCGCACAGTCCATGACTGCAGCGCCCCAGACCGCTCGGCTAATCCCGCACTGTCCGAGAAATGTGCTTTAGGTCCCTACTACACTACAAAATATATCTGTCAAATGCCTTTAATGACAGACGTTTTAACAAATGTTCGACGTTGTGCTCGTGAACTTTTATGAGAAGTTAGAGCGAGGTCCTAACTTTTATTGAAGATTTGTCAAAGAATTTTGACAGTGTAATACGGACCTTATATTCGCCGTAATATTCGCGTATGGCTGCCACTGTATTGGGGATTCAGCACATGGGCTCTGCTGTTTACGTGTGTAACGGAGTCAAAGCTAAGGTATTTTAAGCTGTCGGTGAGATGCAGGAAAAGTACCGCTTCCGTTCCTCGGAGCTTCCTTTTAAATGATAGCGTACGCCTTCGCCACTCGCATGTGTAGACATTCCGTATGACGCATCCTCATTCTCCCCAAGACTGCACTCAACTGGCGACGCTGCTGTGAATTGAAATCGCGGACTTGGCTTATTGCCATACTTGGCGTGGCATCACGCAGCTGAACTCGTGTAACGACGCAGGCTCTCGCGTACGATACACTGCTGGTCCCAAGTTCTCACGAATGACGCTTCAGACAGAACCTTATCGGAATTAAATTAAGCAAAAAAATTATGAAGGCAGGGAAGCGATAGATGGGGGATGGTAGAAGCAAATCATCACTCAGGAGCATCACAATTGAGATTTATACAATGGCCGCTGAACAAGACAATGTTTCTGTAATTTCAAATTTATACTACCATCCGAGCTGACTAAAATTAGGGGTTTTTCTGCATCGAAGTAAGCCCTAACATGCATCCTACTGTTGGTAATACTCCAAAAAGCTCATCTTTCATGCTTTTCTATCGATGGTTTAAGGCCACAACATCTGAAACTACTAGTACAAATTATATTTTCAACTAATACACAAGTTGTTCCACAATTCATGTTACACACTTCTAGAGGTTGTAAGGCGAACGTAGTAGATTTTACATAGGAACCCATGTCCGGAAACGTCATCCAGCTACGCTGCAGAGCATGAAAGTTACAGGCACCGGCTTTTACAAATGTATCGTTTGTATACAGGGTGATTCTTTGTGACGTTACAAACTTTCAAAGATAGATGTATCAATACAAGGGTCCCTGTACAGGAAACGAATGAATCAGAAGTTATAAGCGGAAAACATTCTGATGCCTCTGACAGAGGAATACATGTACGGTACTGTCGTTGCTAATACTATAGGGTAGGCAACTGTCAGAAGTAATAGTATGGATCAAAATAAGGAAAAAATGTGTAATAAACATGTGCTCCAAAATGCATGCCTTAAGAGCTATGAGCAGTGTGAAACACACGTCCTCTATTGAACAAGTGCTCATAGCTTTTAAGCTATACATTTTAGAGCCCATGTTTACTACACGTTTTTCTTGTTTTGGTCCATACTAACACCTCTGAAAGTTGTCTACCCTACAATATTAGGAACTACAGTACTGGTACATGTATTCCACTGTCAGAGATATCGTAATGATTTCCGCTTGTAGTTTTCGACTCGTTTGTTTCCGAACCAAAGACCTTTGACTCAAATTAATACATTTACCAGTCTCCACCGTCCTTGAAAGTTTGTAACATCGTTATACCGACGTCTCTGACTTTGGCGCTCTATAGTGTCGTTGGACGACGTTTCCGGGCTTGGGTTCCTATGTAAAAATCTATCTACTAACTCCCCGCTATCGGTGAAACAGAGATTTACGCCATTAGCTATGATTTTAAATACGAACCCATGTTTTTAACTAAATATTTCTTTCTAGGAAAAAAGTACTGATTTTTTTTCCAAATGAGACCTCAAACTGAAGTTATAAGAACAAATGCACACACAAAGGTCAAGTGAATGGCTATGGCTATACCACCACCACCACCACCACCACCACCACCACCACCACCACCACCAAGAGGGTTTTGTTTGAGTAAATACTAGTTTCGAACAGAGGATTACTGGATGGTAGTCTTAGTTTGTAGTGTTTTAGTCTTTTGTAACAGTATTACGTTGCTGGTACACGCACATCACAAGGCTCCCTGGCCTAAATACCTACGATTACAGGGCGTTGTGAAGAGGTGCGTTTCAGACAGTGTTAAGGAGCATAACCGTACAGAAAAACTGACGCATTGAGAACCATAAAGACCCAAAGCACAGACACAGAGTTCTGATGAAAATAGTTTTTGTGAAAATCAGATTTGTAGGCATGCCTCCACTCTTATAGGTCGACTGTTTTTTTAATGAAGACTAAACATAGTGTAGCCTATATCCCATGAACGAATAATGTACCCAGTTTAGGTTATAAAATTTTAATCATCATTATCATCATCTTCAGTCCATGCTCGACAGAGCACGGTACCAATATATTCCAGAAAGTCGCGCTCAAAAATGCGAGTCTAAGGTCATATCTCGTCTTCTGCTGATCACAGAGGTAAATGGTCAAGTGTTTCGGATAATCTTGGCCTAGCGACCATTTACACACCTATCAGAAGAAAGGGCATAAAGCTGCTAGCTTGCAGTACAGGGTCAAAGTTTGAACATTACACACTTCCTCTAGCCCAGGCAAACTGAGCAAATCGGTGGGTTCTTTTGCCCTTTTAGGTGTAATCTAGGCGTACCTCATGAGCTAATAAAGGCATGATTTTATTCATGAGTGGTTCCCGAGAACACCCCGAAAAAACACGATTTTCGGGTACAAAAAGTTCTAACTGTGGAGATGTCCAATTCCATAATTTTCATTCTTGACAAATTGTCGAAATTTTTACTAAGTGTTCTTGCGATGATAGTTTCAGAGAAACTTGAATTTTTTTCGATACCATCATCAGTTACCAAGTTCCAGAGGTTCAAAGATACCATGCCTATGCACGTAAAATATGCAAGTTATATCCGGTATACCTAGTAAATGTAGTTTTAACTAACGTATTGAACACGTAGTAACAGTTCCAGGGTCATCGCAAGGGTTCTGAGACCACGGAACTTGTTTTAAACCAGCATTTTTTCACCAACAAATCTTCACGACATGCTGTATCGGTATAATGGGCACTTCACACCTACACAGATATGCCCTTAGCGGAACTGTAGCTACAAAAATGGGCTATAAACGGTCTTAAAGTGCCTGTAAAGAACTTAAAATGACCGCTAAAAATTGTATAAAGCTGGAAAGACTGCAAATTCAGTAAAATATTTCCATCACTTTTACTCCTTTAAGATATGAATCATAAACTGCGCGTTTTCCATGAATTAAGATCGATGAGCAAAATATTCAGAAAAAATTTAAAGCAAACGATTTTGTGTTAACCTTATGTTATGCGTACTTATTTGTTGTTTATAAGTGTCAAAGTATATAAATACTCCGAACTATAAAAATAAACGGCCACAACTTAGAATTCGTTTTAGATAAGTAGCTCACCCTGCTGCAGCAGGGAACAGAAGCGAGCCAGCGGAAAAATGTTCCTCTCTGAGTACAAAAAAGGAGAATATGCTTCTCTTTAAAAGTTTAAAAGTATCTGACAGAAAAGTAGGGAACCTGTCGTCTCAGTCCTCTTCCCACATTCCTCACAAAAAATTTCGGCATGTGAACATATTCGTGCTTTATTTGTGCTAAAGAGAGTAGTACCGAGACAGTGACGGTGGACAAGAAAGGAGGCAGTGCCAGAGATAGATAGATAGATAGACAGATAGAGAGAGAGAGAGGAGACAGTGATGGTGGGAGAGAGAAAATGGCAGTAAAAGAGAAAGAGAGGTGGATGAAGATATTAGCAGTGGGAGCCAAAGAGAAAGGAGATTAGTGATGGGTCAGTCAGACGCTGTGGCAGTAAAAGAAAATGACAGACGGATGGAGGCAGAAGCACTGGAAGCAAAAAAGAGAGGAGACAGTGGAAACGAAAAAGAGAGATGAGTCGAGACTATACACATTGTGCCTGGAGCCCCTGCAGACTGGCGAACATTGACACGAAGAATTTGCCCACTTTCCATCATCTCCTATACCCACGTGCTAAAGTTTCCCTGTCTACAGGTCAAAATCCCGAGCAAACCATCTCGAAGGGCCAGTGTGAGCAGCAGACAATGGTGGTTGAAGAGAAAGATAACATACTGTAAGCGAGGAAGAAACACACAGTGGCAATGAGAGAGAAAAAGAATGGGACAAAGGAGAGACAATGGTAAGGAAGAGCGTGAGAAAGGGATAAAGATAGTGACAGGCAGTGGATCTGCTGAGTATGAAGGCTTCGCCACAAAGAGGGACTGGATAAAAGGATTTAGAATCTTCTGTGTTAAGACTGCGAATATGTCGGCATGCCAAATTTTTTGGCGAGGACAGGGGAATGAGGATTGACGCAACTGTTCCCCACTTTTCTGTCGGAGTCATTTAATGAGGAATATATACGCCTTATTTGTGTTCCCACACGAACATTTTTCATGTTGCTATTAATGTTCTAAGGCTGGCCTTCTGTCTTGCTACGCGAAGGCGTTTATAAATGGCAAACAGATTCATCAGAGTGTTTTGAAAGAAGCGCACTTTTCCAACATTACTTGCACTATAAGCGGTATTCATAATTTACTACCCACTTAGAAACATTCTGATTTTTTTTTTTTTTGCCTGTTAGTATGTTCTCTTTTACACTTTAATTCGACTGCAAGTCACGCAAGAAATGAATTCCGAAAACTGTAATTCGCGAGTCTGTAAAATTCAACCAAGTTTCGAAAATTGGTATTGTAGTTTAACCTCACATTTATCTCGTTGGCTGGAAAGGCACCCATTTCCCTGTTCTTTCCGTGGGGTCACCCTGTTTACAGTTTTCACATAATCTTCACCACTGCTCCTTTACAGCTTTCTGCCATTTTCTCACTGCTTCTCATCCCTTACACATGTATTACCTTTATTTTGAGCCATTACATTATTACAGGCTATAACATCTATCTTCAAGTGCTACCAAAAAACAAACAGTATTGCCAATCTACCTCCGATCACGAAGTACTGTTACGTACTTGAAGCAGACACCAAATTACGTTGGCGACCCTAGATAACAACTGAGCATTGCAGATTATGCTTTACGCTTAGGGTTCATATAGATGCGAATATCAGAGAAATCTGTGGTCAGACAGGTTTTCTTAAATGTTTATGTATACAATGTGGCAATACAGGACAGAGAAATTTGATTCACCATGAGATCAACATGTCATTCTACAATCTCAAAATCGACTACGGCGTGTTTTAGCCCCTTGTGGTTCTCACTGTCAGCGCCTGAATTCCATTAATCTTCTCCGATGATATTTGGCATGCAAGTTATTTTTCACAGTTATCGCTAGTTTAAGCAGTGAATGGAGTGGAGTATTTTGTTCAACATCGAATGGAAATAATTTTATCTCGTTGTGAATCTGGAAGAAAATGCAAATGTATCAGCCTTTAAGCAAAACATTTTTCTGGCTCCGATACCACTCCTTTCTTCGTTTTCCAGCATTGTAAAAGAGTTAGCCACCAATGGAAGCGTAAAACCGACGAAAAAGACATCAAGAACTGTAACGCGAGAAAACGAGATTGTAGTGTTACCTGCTGTAAATCATCATGTAAGTTATCCAGATGTTGAATTTCGACTCTGGAATATCACAGACAAGTGATTTCAGAACATAAGGTGCGAAAAATTTCATTCCCATCATATTTTGATGCAGCAGTAACTTCATGATTTTTATAATCGCCTCGGGTGTTATATATCGACTTTTGAACATCTGTGTTGTTCTAAGGAGACCGCTTCACGGATTATCGTGACGACAATCGATGAATCATGCATTACTGGGGACCAGTAAACCAGCACTGGCTGCATGAAGCTGAAATCAGCGTCTTGAGCAGTTAACACTTGATATGGAATAATGTATGACAAGCCAATTGGGGCAAATTGTTTTGGAGTTATTTTAGAAGAACGAATAGAATTGCGGAGATAACGAATTATGTGGGTCCAGGACACCGGTTGCCTAACACTCACTTACGAAGAGCATATGAGGTATTAGACCGCAATTAGAGACAGACACTGGACCGGAAGAGGGTTACAATAAAGTGGGCTGCTCGGTGACCACATCTGACATCACCTGATTGCATTCTCTGTGCTTTCGTGAAAGAGAAAGAACACAAAAAAAGAAAAAAAAAGTTGCTGCAACACGTGCTAATACTGAACGTATTACAAATGCTTAGGAAACACGGTCAACAAAATATTACTGTGTTGTCAGGAACCCGTTACAAGAAAGAAGGATTGCTAAGTGTATCGTAACTGAACAACAATTTGCCGGCCGGTGTGGCCGAGCGGTTCTAGCCGATTCAGTCTGGAATTGCGCGACCGCTACGGTCGCAGGTTCGAATCCTGCCTTGGGCATGGATGTGTGTGATGTCTTTAGGTTACTTAGGTTTAAGTAGTTCTAAGTTATAGGGGACTGATGACCTCAGATGTTAAGTCCCATAGTGCTCAGAGCCATTTTTTGAACAATTTGGCCACGAAACGGAGTAATTTCTCACATAACAATTAATCCAGGTCGTGGAAAAAGTAACAATGCAGGGTGTCCCTCCTAAGAATCATCAGGCATATTTTCTGTGACGTTTCGGCAGATATTTGTAATTTTGTTTTGCAACGTTTCTCTGATGTCAGTCAAGAGAAATACTGCTGATGATGTCTTTCATGTGACGCCCAGTGTTTTGTTTCCCCATTACAAACATTGATGTTCAAACCGGCTTTTACGTACTCATTCTACAGAGCTGTTCCAAATTAGTCTAGTACGATATTTTTTTATCGGTATGTATTAACAGGGACAATAAAACACAAAGAATAAACAGTACTTCAGCAGCGATTGCTACCGCCAAGCATGCAGCGCTATGTTAGTCAGTCACAAACGAAGGCGGTCGAGTTTAGGCTCGTTATGCACACCAAAGTCACGCTTTCTCTGACAGCCAATGAGAGTTCAGTGACGTTCTGAGCGCTCTACTGTGAATGTCGTACTCAATGCTGGCATTAAACGTGACTGTAGCGAGTTATTTAATAAATTCTTATACCATTTGTTGTGAGCAGTCATGGCCGATGGTGGAGGTAAGCGACCAATTCTACACAACCAAGCTAAAGAAAATTTTCAGGATACACGATAACATGAAGCGCAAAGCACGTGTACGCGCGTACCGCAAATGTCGCTCTCTTGGAACCGGCAATAATGCAAGCCCCGTCTGTTTCTCGACCTGCGCGAACCACCATCGTTCGTGGATTGTCCTATAGTGAGCCGCTGCTGGATTGCTTGTTTATTCCTCGTATTTTACTGAACCTATTAATACATGTCGATAAAACGGAATGTCGGACTAGACTAATTTGGAAGCGCTCTTATCTAATAGGCACGAAAAATTCCGCATTAAAATCATTTTGTTTGTATCGGGAAACAAACCGACGCTTTCCGTCGACATTGGGCATCGCATGAAAAACATGATGAGCAATATCTGTTTGGGCAGACTCCAGATACACATTGCGAAAAACGAAATTTCAAATATCTGCCGAAACATAAGAATATGCGCCTGACGACCCTTAAGGGCGGACGCTCGGTATAATATTCAAATGGCTCTGAGCACTATGGGACTTAACGTCTGAGGTCATCAGTCCCCTAGAAATTAGAATTACTTAAGCCTAACTAACCTAAGGACATCACATACATCCATGACTGAGGCAGGATTCGAACCTGCGACCGTAGCAGCAGCGCGGTTCCGGACTGAAGCGCCTAGAACTGCTCGGCCACAGCGGCCGGCTTTAATCTCCTTATAACCTAAAATAACAGTATTTGTTGCTAGTTATCAGACGTATTTTCATCGGTTATTACGTGCCAGAACAACAACAACAACAACAACAACAACAACCACTAAGTTCTCTCATTCTCAGTTACTGAATGAATACAGTCTGGGTAATTTGCATGCCGTGAGTTATGTCGCCTCAAAACATATACACAGCTTCTTACTGTAATACTGACAGTTTAAACCTTTAACATACACTTACAGCTCTCAATAAGTAGATCATGACAGCATTTTAAATTCCGCCAATAATTGTTTGAAATATTGAAACCATATATTTATTGCCCTTGACAGTCGTTAGATAGGCAACCTGCAACTGGGCATCTTGGCTCGTGTTAACAAATGGTTCAAATGGCTCTAAGCACTATGGGACTTAACATCGGAGGTCATCAGTCCCCTAGAACTTAGAACTACTTAAACCCAACTAACCTAAGGACATCACACACACATCCATCATGCCCGAGGCACGAATCGAACCTGCGACTGTAAGGGTCGCGCGGTTCCACACTGAAACGCCTAGAACCGCTCGGACACAGGGGCGGCTCGGTATAATATACAGAAGAAATGAAGAGGTTTCTGCACAAAGTTACTGAATTTTTCCTTGTAGAAGACAAATATATATTGAGGTGCGGGGGTTTCTATTTAAAATAAGGTTTAGAGTTGCTCATTTTTTTCCCCTCCTCCATAGGCCTGTAGCAGAAAGTGTACAGTGATATCTTGTAGACCCCTGTCATTTATGTGGAGTTCTAGAAGTACGCAAAGTTCCAGATTTTGAAAGCCTCAAATTTTGATCCATTGTACTATGCCTGCAAACTGTGATACCAGTATTACATTAATCTATTGGCAAAATCGGGTCTCTTCTCGAACTCTCCATTTGCATGATTAATATTTGCACATTGTCGGCTTAAGTAGACAACGCCTGGTGCGCTAAAGACGTAAATAAGCAGTGGCCAACGTGAAATTTCTAACTGCCAAAATAGGCCAAAAAACAATAATTAACGCCTTAAGACCGGAAATAAAAAGAATAAATTAGGCTGTTCGTGTTTCAACTCGACTGGATGAGTATCATCTTTTAGAGTATCTTTTCATAGATAACGCAAATTATATCTATCGTTTCTTTAAACTTCTACATCTACATGGATACTCTACAAATCACATTTAAGTGCCTGGCAGAGGGTTCATCGAACCATATTTACAATTCTCTATTATTCCAATCTCGTATAGCGAGCGGAAAGAATGAACACCTATATCTTTCCGTACGAGCTCTGGTTTCCCTTATTTTATCGTGGTGATCGTTCCGCCCTATGCAGGTAGGTGTCAACAAAATATTTTCGCATTCGGAGGAGAAAGTTGGTGATTGGAATTTCGTGAGAAGATCCGTTGCAACGAAAAACGCCTTTCTTTTAATGATTTCCAGCCCAAATCCTGTATCATTTCTGTGACACTCTCTCCCATATTTCGCGATAATACAAAACGTGCTGCCTTTCTTTGAACTTTTTCGATATACTCCGTCAGTCCTACCTGGTTAGGATCCTAAACCGCGCAGCGGTATTCTTAAACAGGACGGACAAGCGTAGTGTAAAAATGGTTCAAATGGCTCTGAGCACTATGGGACTTAACTGCTGAGGTCATCAGTCCCCTAGAACTACTTAAACCTAACTAACCTAAGGACATCACACACATCCATGCCCGAGGCAGGATTCGAACCTGCAACCGTAGCGGTCGCCGGGTCCAGACTGTAGCGCGTAGAGCCGCTCGGCCACTCTGGCCGGCAAGCGTAGTGTAGGCAGTCTCCTTAGAGCGTCTGTTACATTTCCGAAGTGTCCTGCCAAGAAAACGCAGCCTTTGGTTAGCCATCCCCACAACATTTACTGTGTGTTCCTTCCAGTTTAAGGTGTTCGTAATTGTAATACCTAGGTATTTTGTTGAATTTACGGCTTTTAAATTAGACTGATTTATCGTGTAACTGAAGTTTAACGAGTTCCTTTTAGTACTCATGTGGATGACCTCATACTTTTCGTTATTTAGGGTCAAACGGCCACTTTTCGCACCATTCAGAGATTTTTTCTAAATCGTTTTGCAGTTTGTTTCGATCTTCAGATTACTTTATTAGTCGATAAACGACAGCGTCATCTGCAAACAACCGAAGACGGCTGCTCAGATTGTCTCCCAAATCTTTTATATAGATAAGGAACAGCAAAGGGCCTACAACACTACCTTGCTTTGCTTTGCTTTGCTAACAAATATCTGAAATAGAATTAAAATGTAAGTAAATATATGAGGGAATCGTACACATCGAATAAAATATATAATTTCAGTTACATGCGACAACATACGCAGGAGTGAGAATGAGAATGAAGCTGGTTCCGTGCGTTGCTACAAAGAGGCTCATTGATGATTTTGAATTCACTTACTACTCTTGTTATTGTTAATCTTCAAAATTTAAACGTAAGATCTGAAGCTCTGTTTATGTTGTGCTCACAATTACTACGAGCAAATAGGAAATATGGGACTTTTATTCATTAAGTAATCGCCGTACTTTTTATTTCTCATAGGAAGCAATCGGCCTAAGACAGTAAGCTAGCAGAGATGGGTTTGTATTCTTACTGCACAGTTGACTGACGTCAGTAGAGGAGACACAAGACATTATTCCCATGGTGTGTATTTTCACTTTCAGCCCGGAGCATGAAGTGTAATCAGCGGGATGAAAAGCGTCGGCTCTTGTAAAGAGTCCTCTTGAGCGCCCATTTGCTCACCGCTATCGATTCACAGACGTGCTCGGGAGCTGCCGCCAGCGCCATCTCTCGACAAATGCTAGAACTATGCTCTTGGTTGGAGCGCCTATAGGTGGCACCACACGTATCAACACAATTCATGTTTTCAAACTGACGGCGCCGATCTGCATGATCATAACACTTGGCAATTCCTGTTAAAGGATGGGAAATCATTATTTTGCCGATTCTGTCTTTAGATCAGCAGCAACAGAACTGATGCTAGGCTCCACGTGACGGCACCTACAACGATCTCTATGTTGCGTTTTTCGATTTCAGCGACTATCGAAAACTGAAAGAATCGGTTTGACCAAAAAGACAGGAAGATTTAATCAAGTCACTTCCTGAATGGACAGAAATTGTTGATAGTGGTAAGTATTACAAGAGTCATCACTGCTAGTACCGGTTATTACTAGCGTGTTTTTTTTCCCCTTATAGCAGTGGCAAATCGATGTTCTAACAAAACCAGTCATATCTGAGGGTTATTCAGGGAGCAATGGAGAGAGGCATGACAGGAATTATTAGGGAGACATAAAACAAACAAATGTATCCGAGAACAGATTAGAGTGGTCGACGGCGGAAACGACTCTACGTGGAAATAGGCAACTGTATGCGCTCCGAAATTTCGAGCATGGAAGCATACTTATCAAGCTGTTATAAAATATTTTCATACAGGATACCCCGTTTATCTAGACCAACCATATTCATTTTTGTCTGAAGCTAAATAATAGAAATATATCGAGCATGGAGAATCAAGTTAGCAGCACATTAAATGCAACAATAATTTCTCATTAACAAAATGTGTACACGTAGCTCTGCTAACGTACATTCTTCATAGATAAGTAGTGTGTTTCTACTTACTTTCCAATGGTGAGCGAACCTTGAACTGAAGACGGTTGACTGAAACACAGGTGTACATTTATCTTATGTTTTCACTTGTTTACCGTCAACGTCAGCAGGTGGATGAGTGTTTGTGAAGTCTGTTTTGTGTTATGTTTTTAATAATGTTAAGTTTACGTGAACAGTAGAGAGTGATACGTTTAACAGGCCTTGAGGAGTGAAACGTCAACAGTTGCTCACAGCAGATACGGTATAATCAGAGCGGTATACTGTCGTATACCTTCGTTCAGATCAGGAAGAGACCAGGTACATAGCTTTCAAATATTCCCTCAACCAGAAAACACATGGATTTAGTTCGGGGGATCTCTAAGGCCACACGTCTTGAAATTGATTAGAGATGATGCGGTCGGTACCGAAGGTTTCTCGAACAAAATTTCACCTGGAAAGCTACATGTAGTGTCGCCCAACCTTGCATGAAAATAGTGGTGTGGAATCAGTTGGGTTCTTGCAAAATGGGATCAGGTGTTGCACTAAGTGGTCCTTAAAACGTTCAGATGTCACTCACTGTACACTTAACGGGCCCACAAGGTAGTGTCTTTTCAAAGAAAAACGGACCGAAAATGAAGGAGCTTGTGAAACCAGACCACACAGTCACATAAGCTGAATGCAGTGAATGACTGTGCACAACATGTGGCGGAGTAGAACCCCACGTGCGGCAGTTCTGTGCATGTACCACGCACAGTAAAATTTGCCTCGTCCATCCGAAGAATATTCACCGTCCACAAGTCATCCATTTTAATGTGCGCTAAAAAAAAAAAGAAGAAAAAAAACGAAGGGCAAAGTCATGGCGTTGCAGCCTATCTTCATTTGATGCACTTCTGTATCTTGTAGGTACACCAGTGTAAATTGTGTCGCAAAATCTTTTGAACTTTCGACCAAGGGAGAGAGAATTCCCGTGAAGAATTTGAGGCATGTGCTGCACGGTCGACTGCAAATACAGCAACTTCATCAACAACTGCCATGGGAATGGACCCCCTCCCTGCTGCACCACCTAATTCATCTGTTTCTTCAAATTTCTTGATCATAATCTTTAGTCTATTTACTAACATGGGACCTCTTCACAGCTGTGTAACAACGTCTGTAACTGTGAATTATCATCTTAGGGTAACTCATCAGTACAACAATGAATCACATGTTTTGACGAAAGCATGGAAGCTCTCTGATGTCAACATGTTTAAATTCGAAACCGGTAACTGTACATTTTGAATAAAGTAACCAAAAACAAATTTGTGGCCGGTTGCTGTACACCATCAACAGTTTATTCCATGTAAGAGCCATGGTCTCCAACCAGGTCTTTATTTGGCAGTACAGCATTACACTAAATGTCGCATGGCATTGTTGGCTGGTATATCTTACGGGTATATCCTAAGGGCACATTAGCCCCTTTCTTTGGGGAACTGTGAGAGTTCTATCGCAAGGGTATTTCCAGATGTAGGTGATTGTAATGGACGCATGTTTAGTGCAGTGTTATGCATCTCTTGGATGACGACGACGACAACGACGACGATTATGATAGAAGGGAAAGAAGAGTGCCAGCACACAGCCTACTCTTCTCGAACAGTGGCAAGGGGGGGCAGCTTCCGACACATGAATCACTATCAACAGTATCACAGAAAATGATGAGACTCGAACGCAGTACGTATAGATTTTTCAAATTGAAGCCTTAACCGGTTGCACTAACGCCACTGCTCGACGGCCCCTGTTCTTGTGTGGTGTTCAACAAGTTCCTAAAATGTCGAATCTCGATTTCTAGAAAAGACTTGATACGCACATCGTATTACAGTAGCATTTTTTACATCCAAGTATGTACTACAATCGTGTGAAAGATGAGGAAAAT
Organism: Schistocerca nitens; assembly: GCF_023898315.1. Taxonomy (NCBI): domain Eukaryota; kingdom Metazoa; phylum Arthropoda; class Insecta; order Orthoptera; family Acrididae; genus Schistocerca; species Schistocerca nitens. Next base: position 450,693,777 of record NC_064619.1, read on the forward strand.
GGTTGCGCCATTGGATATTCGCTTTCAATGTCAGACGTTTTCACACCTCAGTGATTAACCTTGGTTGGCCTGCATGGTCAGTGCGTAATTTATTAAATAGCGTGTTCCGCTATCTTCCTGCAAATGCTATCGAATCTCGAGTAAGCGCAAGGGGCTTCATGGGGCGGTGAAGCTGAAACACCTACTGACGTCACAGCTGTCATGACACGCACGTCAGACATCCACCCTCTGCTACACCGTGTCGTCAAAACGTATTCACACAGTATAGTTTTCACCTTACTTTATATATAAAGTATTGGCCACTTACTACCTGGAAAGAAGCACGGTCGGGGTGAGAATCACCTACATCCCAAAGGAGTCGGGTGAAATAGAAACCTAATTAGCTGCGCACAAACACCCAACCTGTATTCACGCAATATTTGGAAATGAGAGGACTTAGCGACTTCCAACAACCATCAACAACTTCTCATCTTTTTAACACATTAACTCATTTCTAAAGTAATAAGCAGTTTGTTCTTATATACAGGGGGGAGGAGTGATCGTTTCTTTAAAGCATTGGGGTCTTACTGGATACTCACTCTCTGGAAAGAAGCCCTATAGCACTAAGAGCCACCCACATTCCGTAAGGATAGTAATGAATAGCGGGTGACATTGTAGCATAACTCAGAAACGCATGGAGCAATTTCTACCAATTTTGTTAGGTTCATGACTTATGATTTGTACCTATAAGAATATTGTATATGTAAGATTCCCCACTACCACTAGGGGTGGGGATACGGATGAGACGGTGTTGAACTAAAAATGTTCGAAAACGACCTGCTGGTATTTACTTCCTGTATGTAGTTGACTTAGAATATTTTTAAAAGTATGAAGCGCATTTGTCTCTTATTTGTACTGTTCAGTGTGTCAACCAGTTAGAGAGAATGCGCGCTGCACCGAGCAAATAATATTGTCAACGTGTTTCGGGACCTAAGTCTACGCAACACGACTAAATACCACAGATACATATAACATCGTCCCTGAAGTCGCATGGTGTGAAAAAGCAGAGAATCATATGTGTATATGTCCAATATATACGCATATATTAACAAATTGATTTCAACTGAACTTGGTACACGTATCACCTAATATCTCGAAAAAAACATTATCGGGGTGGGGGTGATGGACAGAGGGGGAAGAGGACAGAGGGGGGGGGGATGACGAGGACATAGAGAGCGGGGGGGGGGGAGGAATGGGGAAATGGGCAGAGGGAGGGGAAAGGAGGAGATGGACTAACAGAAGATTGGAATAAATAGCGGGCAATGCCGGGTTTTTCAGCTATGAATATTATAAAAACATAAGAATGAGACAAATTAATTCGTACAGTCATATATACATAGCATTACTAATGTCAATAATGAACATTAATACATTGTATACGGAAGTGAGATTAAAATTTAGGGTGAAAGGATGTCAGTGACAAGACTGAGAATAAATGAGCAAGTCTCCGTGGAGTAGACGAAATGAATAACTGGAAAACGCTCATTAGAAGGAGAGGCATACCTTAGCATATTAGGGAAAAATTTCCATAGTACCACAGGGTACCCTAAAGGGCAATATAGAGACTGAATATATACAACAAATAAATGAGGACGTTAGGTATAAGTTGAAATGAAGATACTGGACCTCATAGTGATCATAACCCTGAGCAGTCAGTCAGTCATGACGGACACAAGAATTAGCGATAACAAGGTCGTTTAGTGAGACTGCATACTCTGAAATACAAATCCACGAAAAATAAAAGCAAAATATATTTGTTAAAATTCATTTGACGGTTTCCATTCCTTCCGTACGAAGTGGGCCAAACGTGGTTCAAATTCAGACAAATAGGAAGACAGAAGTTGAGTGTTTTATACCACGGTACACAAAACAGATCATGGCACTGTTGCAAGAGCGACTAAAAAACCACCCCAGATTAAAAAGAACGCCAAATGTCCGAGATCGACGACGGATTACGAATGCTATAAACTTCGAGTGAACTTCAATGTGCGACGCTTTTGATAGTTTCCACAACGAAACACTGTCTCGAAATTTGGTAGAAAATACGAAGAGCTTCTGATCGTATGTAAAGTACACCAGCGAAAAGACACGATTAGTAGCACAATCAATACCTTCACTGCGTGATAGCGATTGTACGGCTACTGACGACGGCGCCACTAAAATAGAGGTACTAAACACTGTTTTCCGAAATTTTTTCTTCAAGTGTGATACAGTAAATATTGCAGAGTTGGACTCAAGAACAGCTGCCAACATGAGTAATTCGGAAGTAGATACCTTCAGTGAGGCAAATCAATTGAAGCGATTTAATAAAGGCAACTCTTCTGGTCCAGATTACATACTAATTAGGTTCCTTTCAGAGTATGATGATGAAATAGCTCAATTTTTAGCACGCTCTCTCGACCAAAGATCCATACCTAACGACTAGAAAGTTACACAGTTCACACCAATACACTGAAAGAAAACAGAAGTAAAATGCTGAGTTGAAGGAAACTGCGGAAGGAAGCAATAACCAGCAATTTAGTGAGGTTTAGAAAGTTGGAAATTTGTGGTCAGTTCCTATGGAACGAAACTGGTAAGGTCATCGGTCCCTAGGCTTACACACAACTTAGTGTAACTTATACTAACTTACGCTAAGGACAACACACACACCCATGCCCGAGGGAGGACTCGAACCTCCGACGGGGGGAGCCGCACGAACCGTGGCAAGGTGCCTGAGACCACGCGGCTGAGGGTTAGACTGTCCATCGTATCTGCTATATTTTCGAATGCACGACGTGCTGGTAACACGCAGTTCCTTATGTACCGACAGAAACCACTTTTATATATAAATTGTTTATACTGGTATTTAGAATGTAACCAAAAAATAACATGCCATATTTCAAAATACACTCTTTTCTGCTACCACTTTCTTTCGCCGACCCCATAAATTATACACCCCAATCACAGACATAGATTTGTTCTAGGAATTTGGAATTCATACTGTGATCCAACACTGCGAAAACTTCGAAGAAAACGATATACTGACTCATAACCACCACGGATTTAAAAAAAATAATTACATAATAGTAGCTAAACGCAATTACCTCTTTATTCTCACGAAGTAATGAGTGCTGTCGTCAAAGAACCTCAAACTGATTCCATATTTCTAGATTTCCACAACGCGTCTGATCCCGCCCCCACAGGCGGCGGCTATTAATCAAATTGTGTATCTATTCAGTATCGTCTAAGTTGTGCTACTAAATTTGTGATTTCCTGTCACAAAGGTCACAGTTTGTAGTAACTGACGAGAATTCGTCTAGTAAAATCGAAGTTATATTAGGGGTTCCCCAAGGAAGCTTAACAAGAACATCTGTGCTATTCTTTATCTATATAAACGATTTAGGATATAATCCGAGAAGCCCTCATTGTCGGCAGATAATACCGTCTAGTAAAGTCATCAGAAGATGAAAACTTATAACAAAATTACTTAGACCAGATGCCTGCACGGTGCGAAGAGTGGTAACACTCCAGATATCACAAAGAATGATGTCCTCTATATGAAGACTAAAATAAAGTCCGTTAAATTTTGGTAACACGCCGTATCACAGAAATTTAAATATTGCGATTCGACTAAATAACTAGGGTTACAAATGCGAACAACGTACACTGGAACAATCACAAAGAAAATGTTGTGGACGAGGCGAACCACAGACTACGTTTCTTTGGCAGAGCACTTAGAAGATGAAACATACCTACTAAAGAGACTTCCTGCACTACGTTTTTACTTTCTCTTCTGGGGTAATGGAGCGTGGCATGGGATCCTTACCATATAGGATTCTCGGAAAACATCGAGAAAATTCAAAGAACGGCAGCTCAGATGGTTCAGATGGCTCTAAGTACTATGAGACTTAACACCTGAGGTCATCAGTCCCCTAGACTTAGAACTACTTAAACCTAACTAACCTAAGGACATCACACACATCCATGCCCGAGGCAGCATTCGAGCCTGCGACCGTAGCAGCCACGTGGTTCCGAACTGAAGCGCCTAGAACCGCTCGGCCACAGCGGCCGGCAAGGGCAGCTCATTTCGTATTATGGCGGAATATGATAGTGTGTGATAAGAGAGTTGGCGTGGCAATCATTAAGACAAAGGGGTTTTTCGTTGCGGAGAGACATTTCACGAAATTTGAATCACCAACTTTCTCGTCCCAAAACCAAAATATTTTGTTGTCTCCCACACATATGGAGAAATAGCTATAGTGCTATTCGAGAGTGGAAAGGTAGATAAATAGTGTGAAAGCGGTATGATAAACCCTGCGCCAAACACGTAAGAGCGAACTGCGGAGTGGTCACCTAGATGACATTACAGCTGAACTTCAGCAAGGCTAGTTTTTACTTTATTTTCAATGGGAATGCCAGGCGTACAGGCAAGAGAGAAGTCCAGCGTGTTATGACAATCTGTTCTGCCCAGCTTAGAATTTCATCTAGGATTATGCATAGATATATTACTGTTTTTATTTATTTTTTACTAAAGGTAACGAGGTACAGTCAGGGAGTCGGGCAGGAACAACTTCACGATAATGTTCACTAATCACTCGGGTACCGTACGTAGATGATCTGTTCCTTCTCAAGATTCAATCTTAGGTTCACGTTTTGTGCTCATCTTGGCATCTAACAACAGTCATAATTCGAGCCTGATACAGCACAAGCTATATTCTTTGGTCTGGTACTTAGTTACAGCGGATGACGCTGCCGTATTTATTTTAACTGAGTTTTTCCAAATGTTCTCTTTTTTGTTACATGCTGTAGGATCGAGATTACTTGACGGTTTCCGTTGCGTTTCAACGGACAAAATTTATTGATGTGTTACAGGAAAAGTGGTTAACTTCAATAAGAGTCGTAAAGCCTGCTGAATATAGATGCAGAGTACAGCTTGACTGATATCGGCTGGCAATCCTGCAGCCTGCATTCGCTGTGAGACGATGTGAGATTCGCTATACACTGCAAGCGATATTCGACAGCGGTGGGGAGCGAGCGGATGTATTAAATTTAAAGGGAAACGATAAAAGATCCATGTCGGGGCAACAGCTATGTGCGTCGCTTGCTGCGTTGCCCGCTGGTTGCGCAGAGAGCTTCATACGTTAGTCTGTGTATTAAAGAACCCTTTCCTTTTTCCTTCCACAGGAAATAAAGACAGGAGTTTTCGGAGACCTTTAATCTTTTTTTGTTCCTTGAAACAGACTGAAGCTACAAAACTCGTGGGACACCTCCTAACATTGTGTCCGACCTCCTTTGCCAGTCATAGTGCAGAAACTCGAGGCGGCGTGGACTCAACAAGTCGTTGGAAGTTCCCTGCAGAAATACAGAGCCATGCTGTCTCTCCAGCCGTCCATAACTGCGAAAGCATTGTCGGTGCAGGATTTTGTGCACGAACTGACCTATCGATTCTATCCTATAAACGTTCGACGTGATTCAAGTCGGGCGATCTGGGTGGCCAAATCATTCGCTCAAATTGTCCAGAACGTTCTTCAAAACATTCGCGAACAGTTGTGGCCCGGTGACATAGCGCATTGTAATCCATAAAAATTCCATTGTTATTTCGGAACATGACGTCCATGAGTAGCTGAACATAACCATTTCCAGTCAATGACTGATTCAGTTGGACCAGAAGATTCAGTCCATTCCACACAGACACAGCTCACACCATTATGAATCTATCACTGGCTTGCACAGTCCCTTGTTGACAACTTGGGTCCATGGCTTCGTGGGATCTGCAAGACACTCGAACCCTACCAACAGCTCTTATTAACTGAAATCGGACTCACCTGGTCAGGCCACAGATTTCCAGTACTGCCCTATGTAGGACGCACTCTGCTGGAAGCGGTACGTGGATGATGGGGAGGTTGTTGATCCATCAAGACATTGTCCCCGACGTCGACCAGTAGAGTGGTACCATGCGGGCATAAATCTCAGTAAAGCGGTGTAAGGCCGTCAAATTGACCCGAGATTATGTTGAAAAATAGGGTTTTGTAACCAAAAGAGTAGGCAATAATATGGAGTATTGGAATCCTGAATAAAACCAAACTGCTTTCACAAAAAAGGGTTGCTCAACTTACTGAACGTCCTTTGTGTATTTTTGTATGGTCCATACTACCCGACGCTTTTATTAACATCTCGAATTATAAGTCTAAGAAGACCTTTTCATGCTGTGTGTCGTTTTGGTTAGAAATCTAGAAATTATACAAAAAAGTTCAAATAAAGGTTTTCTGCAGTTATATCTCATTTCAAAACAACAACAACAACAAAAGTTTTGTACCAATTTTTGGCTTATGAGGCCCATACTAGGCGCCGTTCTACGGCATCGAACATTCGGAAAACTAAGTCCGTGTGAGTATTGACCAAAGTCTAATGAACTGAGTGTCCTCGGATGCTCCCAGAAGAAGTCATCCCCTAGCGTCATATCTGGTGACCGAGTTGTCCGTGGGACAGAACAACCGCGGCGACACCACTGTTGTCAAAACTAAATGCAATAACTATGTTACGAGCTGCCGGATATTGTGGGTTCCCTATACCAAAATACTCGGAAGGTTTCCCTGAACATTTTCTGAAAGTTTGTCTATGGAGTCCTGGATCATCCTGTATATTTTGTTTTGTAATCAAGAATACCTGCAATCTCACCTCTTCCCCAAAACGAACACGAAAGATGGGATAATTCGAGCAATATCTTCACTGTTGTATTGGTGTGTCTGTAAGTCCACTTGTCAACCACTATTCGTTTACTATGCAGGTTTAATTGCTGCAGTTTATCACCTCCAATTTATATATAAACAGCTTCCAAACGCTTACTCAGAAATGGCCAATTATTTGTTATCGGAGCGAAGACGATGCACCGAAATACAATGGAGGATAGTAAGTGGTTTTGATTGTTATCCGCGGACTTGAACGCTGCGTTGAGAACACAAAATGGTTAGAGGACACGATGTTCTTGGTACTGGTAGGTACTGCGGAACGAAAACGACTTGAAAAGATAGAGGAGCGAGGTACCAGCGAGCGGGCGGACAGACTATGTTTGTCATACCACACTGCCCATGTCCCTTTATCCTCCCCCCCCCCCCCGCCCCCGCCACCCCACTTACCCACGCAATTCCTAGTGCGGCACACGCACACGTACACACACAAAGAAAGAGAGAGAGAGAGAGAGAGAGGCCCAACAATATTCGCCCAGTCCGTTGTACAAATTGGCAAGAACGAAGACGATAGAGGGCGGAGCAAGCGGAGCGATAATTTAATCGGCTTTCGGTAAGACTCTTAACTTTAGCTGACATACAAACCAGGAGACAGCGGCCTAAATAAAATATGAACAACGGCGCCTTCTTGTCTTTTTGTAGCTCAAGATTCACATGCGTGCACCTGAGTCATTCTTGAAATGTTCATATACCTGCGAACTACTTTCCACTACGTCCCGCCAATCTTTTGAGCACAATCAAAGAGCTGAGCAGAGAGATCTAAAAACCAGACCGACGGACTACATTTAGATATATGCACGGTTAAGAAAAATACTGTCCGCGTCTGCGGATATTAAAATACTGTAAACTGGAGCTCTGATGGTAGGCATTACGGCTCGTATGAATTTTCGTCTGCTCATGTTGGACTTCGTAATTTTCAATCCATATATCTATAACCACGCACATACTTCGCAAGGCATCCTGCGATGTCTGGCAGAGGGGTACCTTGTACCACTACCGGTCATTTCCCTTCCTTTTCCACTCGCCAATACAGCGAGCTGAAAACAACTGTCTGTATGCCTTCCTACGAGCCCTAATTTCTCTTGCCTTGCCTTGTCTTCTTGGCCCCATCCGAAATGTACATGTTGTTGTTGTGGTCTTCAGTCCTGAGACTGGTTTGATGCAGCTCTCCATGCTACCCTATCCTGTGCAAGTTTCATCATCTCCCAGTACGTACTGCAACCTACATCCTTCTGAATCTGCTTAGTGTATTCATCTCTTGATCTGCCTCTACGATTTTTACCCTCCACGCTGCCCTCGGATGCTAAATTTGTGATCCCTTGATGCCTCAGAACATGTCCTACCAACCGGTCCCTTCTTCTCGTCAAGTTGTGCCACAAACTCCTCTTCTCCCCAATTCTATTCAATACCTCCTCATTAGTTATGTGATCTACCCATCTAATCTTCTGCATTCTTCTGTAGCACCACATTTCAAAAGCTTCTATTCTCTTCCTGTCCAAACTATTTATCGTCCATGTTTCACTTCCATACATGGCTACACTCCATACAAATACTTCCAGAAACGACTTCCTGACACTTAAATCTATACTCGATGTTAACAAATTTCTCTTCTTTAGAAACGCTTTCCTTGCCATAGCCAGTCTACATTTTATATCCTCTCTACTTCGGTTACTTTGCTTTTCTCCGCATAGCAAAACTCATTTCTGCTTTAAGTGTCTCATTTCCTAATCTAATTCCCTCAGCATCACCTGACTTGATTCGACTACATTCCATTATCCTCGTTTTGCTTTTGTTGATGGAAATGTACATAGGTGGCTGTAACTTTTCTACAGTTAGCTTCAAATGCCTGCTCTACATTTTCTCGATGTTCCGCGAAAAGAACGTCTTCTTCTCTCCAGGGATTAATACTCAGGTTCACGAAGCGCCCCCATAATACTCCCTCCTCAAAAGTACTCCCGTGCTGATCGAACCCACCGGTGAGAAATCTAGCAGCTCGCTGCTGAATTTCTTCTATGTCTTCTTTTACTCCGGCCTGGTGGGGATCCCAAACATCTGAGCAGTACTCAGGAATGGGTCGCATTAGTGTTCTATACTGTCCCGGGATTCTTTCACAGATGAACCACACTTTCTTAAAATACTCCCGATAACCCGAAATCGACAATTCGCCTTCCCTACTACCGTCATTGCGTTCTCGTTCCATTTAATATCACTACGCCAAGAACGTAGATAGAACTGCCTGTACAATCGTAACGCACAGCGCGACAGATAGCGAGAGACAGAGGTGAGCCAGACCAAGATGTGGTTTTTAGTCACTTTCTCACGCTTTTTCAAGTAAATGCTGGGCTGGTTCTTAAATTCCGCCTCAGAGAATACAATTTACAAACAGTTAAAATGCAGTGACACACAGAATAAAGTTTGCGTGATTCACAGACAGATGGTGGACAAGGCTTCCCTCCCTTAGCTTACCTTGACGACGAAGGAGCATCTGGCCACAACTATAAATAATATAATATATATTTGGCAAATCGTCGAAAAGCGGACCTCGTATTACGCGGGGAAGAATGTTGATAGCGATCATGGCCACATTTTAGTACAACTTAGTCCGCCATCTTCTTGACAGTTTCCTAAGTTAAATCTTGCTATCGTAATTATTGAGACGAATTTCGTCAACTTTTCTGCAGAATATTTTCCCAATATTGATGTTGCTGTGGTCTTCAGTCCTGAGACTGGTTTGATGCAGCTCTCCATGCTACTCTATCCTGTGCAAGCTGCTTCATCTCCCAGTACCTACTGCAACCTACATCCTTCTGCATCTGTTTAGTGTTTTCATCTCTTGGTCTCCCTCTACAATTTTTACCCTCCACGCTGCCCTCCAATACTAAATTGGTGATCCCTTGATGCCTCAGAACATGTCCTACCAACCGATCCCTTCTTCTAGTCAATTTGGGCCACAAACTTCTCTTCTCCCCAATCCTATTCAATATTGATAAGCGAAATGAAATCTTGTTACACGTTGTAGTCACTTCTTGCACAGTGTTAAATACTAGTCATATAAACGATCCAGTCACACTGATGTGACCACCATTTACGTTCGACGTCAATGTGCAATAAGCACTCACAGACAGCAGGTGCAGTACTAGCAGTGCAGGGTATACAAAGCGTGTCGGGGAACACGGAAAACAATGCAGTTGTCGTCGTAATGCGGAACCGGGGCAGTTTATCTGACGTTCAAATGGGCATGACCTTTGGCTTTCTGGCCAAGGTTGGAAGCATTTCTGAAACGACTCAGTTTGTAAATTGTTCATGTGTCGCCTATACCATGCATGGCAAAATGACGCTATCCAAAACCGATACCTAGGCAACTGTGGTGCACCCCGGGCCGAAGATGACAGAAGCGAACGACGGCTGCGGAGATGTGTACGGGCGAAGAGACGTTCAACTGCCGAAGTAATCGACCGCCCAGATGAACCAAGGAGCTACCAAGTACCAACAGTGTCTCCTCAACGACGGTTCGGCGAATGTAGCTGTGTGTGGGCCTCCGCAGCAGACGCCTGGGTCATGCGCCCAACCTCACTGCTAATCATCGACAACGAAGGCTGGAATTGTTTTTAAATTCGCCCAGCTGCCATCACCCATAGCAAAAAATGAGTGTACTTAAAACACTTGTACACATAGCTCATGTAGTGTCAGATGCAGATGGTTTGCCTGAAGAGCTTGCCCACCTGAAGAGGGTTTTCAAAGAGAATGGATATACCCGGCAAATCAGCAAGGCGTAGAGAAAGAAGAGAGCACGCCTACTAAATCTTTAGCTTTTCTTCCCTTTGTTGGCAGAATTTCCTTCAAAACTGCAAGAATCCTCCACGGTTTCGAAGCGAAAATGATTTTCCATCCACCAACGAAGATTTCCGATCTGCTGGGATCAGTGAAAGACGATCTGGTATTGTGGACATTGCGAACAGTGGAAGAACGTTGCACTGAACATCAACGCTGTATTCGCCTTTTGCAACCTAGCAAGTCTGCAATTGTTGAGCATTGCATTTCCACTGGACACTCAATGGAGTATGACAAAACAACAATTTTGGCCACAGCAACATCCATTTGGGACTCCCTCATAAAAGAATCAGTGGAAATTCGCATGACAGACAATCTTATGAACCGTGACAATGGCTACCAGCTAGATAATGCGTGGAACCGCGTCATCTCTAAGATCTGCTCCAGACGAAGACGTCAGAGTACTCCGATGGCCGCGGCAACTGACAACGCCGAAGACAGCTGAGTTTTGCAGTTCCACCAGCGAGGGCGCTGCCGGCTGGCGGTGTGGTTCGTCTGTCAATATGATTTTGATGCATGCGCGGAATACTCGCTGCACGCTATATATTGCGGAACGGAGGGCGTCTTCGTCAGTCTTCGATGGCTCACCTGAGGATGGCTGGCAGTTGTCCAGTCGAAATATCGTGGATGGAAGCTAACGACGACCGGCTGAAAGCCCGAAATCTTTTTGAAGGCTGGAATTTGTACGTCAAAACCGCAACTGAACGTCCACTGAGTGGCGACAGGTGGCCTTGTCAGATGAATGACGAGTTATGCTTCATCGAACAGATGACTGTTCGTGTGTACGGCGTGAAACGTCTGAAAGTAAACATCCTGCAACAAACGTCGTCGGAAGGTTCCGGGCCAGAGGAGGGAGCGTTATGATCTGTAGACCGTTATCGTGGCATTCCCTAGGTGATGTCGTCACTCTCAAAGGAACACTGGATCAACACAAATATGCATCTATCTGGGGACCATGTCCACCACTACAAGCAGTTCGTTTTCTTCCGAACGATGGCATCTACCAGCAGGACCATTCAACGTGTCACATAGCTCGCAGTGTACTTGCGTGGTTCGAAGAGCATCACGATGAGTTTACCGTACTCCTCAGGCCACCAAACTCCCAGTTCTACCCCAAACGCGAATCTGTGGGACCACCTCGATCGGGCTATAAGCGCCATGGATCCTCAAACGAGAAATCAGGGCAGTGTAGTCAGCATGATTGCACATCCCTGTCGGTTGTTGTTGTTGTCTTCAGTCCTGAGACTGGTTTGATGCAGCTCTCCATGCTACTCTATCCTGTGCAAGCTGCTTCATCTCCCAGTACGTACTGCAACCTACATCCTTCTGAATCTGCTTAGTGTATTCATCTCTTGGTCTCCCTCTACGATTTTTACCCTCCACGCTGCCCTCCAATGCTAAATTTGTGATCCCTTGATGCCTCAGAACATGTCCTACCAACCGGTCCCTTCTTCTTGTCAAGTTGTGCCACAAACTCCTCTTCTCCCCAATTCTATTCAATACCTCCTCATTAGTTATGTGATCTACCCATCTAATCTTCAACATTCTTCTATAGCACCGCAGAAACTCACTGACACTCTTCGTAGCGCTCCGCACTGCTAAAGATGGTTAATCGTTAATCATGTTTTTGATAGATTGTGACAATGTGTAGTATACATTTACGTCACTGGCTATAATGTTAAATCATGTTGACGTGCTACAACTCACAATGTAATAAGCGTAGTAGTGTACTTGTTGATTTTTGTAAGTCACTTTGCAACTACTAATGAGATACAATGGCATCTCGCAAACTGGACAGTTCAGCTTGTGCAGTGTAGCCTACTCACTGTGGGAACTTTGTAACTGTTTCGGGTGCGCCTACCTGAAGCATCCGGTCTCTTTTATGCGGACGAATAGGTACCATGTAATTACCTTGGAGACTCTGCAGCAACCAGATGTACACTAATCAACTAGAACATTATGGCCACCGACTTACTATCGACATAAACCCGTCCAGGAGACAGCAGCGTACCTGGTTAGAAATGACTGCTGGTTAGACACACGCACTGTGTATATAGTATCAGTGAGCGTGCTGTCTGTAGAATGGGAAAGGCGCGCGATCTATCCGTGTTTGATGGAGGGCAGATTGTGATGGTCCAGAGGCTCGGAAACTGCACGACTTGTCGGGTGTTCGAGGAGTGCTGTGGTGAGTGTCTTCAACAGGTGGCGAAATCAAGGTGAAAACACGTTCAGACGTCGCGGTGTTAGGCGGCCACCCCTCAGTATAGATGCCGGACGTCGTAGGCTGATATTATTGGACAAGCAGCGAATTGTGGCCTAACTAACATCAGACTTCAATATTGGGCAGAATACAAGTGTAAAATTGAAACAAATGAGCTTTCGGTCACAATTTTTTAGTCTTATTAACCAGGTTTCAACACTTCTAAGAGTGCCTTCATCAGAATTTAGACATTTAAAGTGGTCTATAACATAATTACAAATTTATGGGCAGAAAATTTTTATATAAAAAAGTGTAAGTACTTACTAACAATACAAGACAGAGACAGTACTTACATGTCACGTATAAAATAATTAACAGGCCAGAAGGGCTTCAGTCACAAAATATTTAAAAGGAGTGTGTGAAGGGGAGCCTCTAAGGGCTGCTCATACCTGTACAGCCACAGGTTGCTATCTGCTCTTCTGGCCTGTTATTTATTTTATGCGTGACATGTAAGTACTGTTTCTGCCTTGTACTGTTAGTCAATACTTACACTTTTTATGCAAAAATTGTTTTCTTCCCATAAATTTGTAATTCTGTTATAGAACACTTAAAAGTGTCTAAATTCTGATGGAGGCACACTTAGAAGTGTTGAAACCTGGTTAATAAGACTAAAAAATTGTGACCGAGGGCTCATTTGTTTCAATTTTAATTTATAAACGGTCACTGAACCAAGCAGCCATATTCAAAACTTTGAGAATACAAGAGTGTCTCAACATACACGGCACCGAACACTAACGATGGGCCTTTACAGCCGACGACCCATGCATTTGTCAATGTTAACCTCACGACATCGGCATCTACGACTGAAATGGGCACGTTACTTTCGGTACTGAACGTCAGCGCAGTGGCAGAGCGCTAAATGGTCTGAGGAATTCCGATACCTTCTTCATCATGCCGACGGGAAGGCGAAGGCGCGAATCCGTCTTCTTCCAGGGGAACAGCTCCTGGACACTTGTACTGCAGGACGGAGACAAGCTGGCGGCAGCCTAATTTTTCTCTTGGGAACATTCACGTGGGCTTCCTTGGGTCCACTGGAGCTCGTTCAAGGCACCATGACGGCCAAGGAGTATCTTACACTGGTCGCAGACCACGTACGCCCCTTTATGACGATCATGTTTTCCCGATGGCAGTGGCATTTTTCAACACGATAATGCGCGAAGTCACAGGAGCAGCAGTGTGATGGAGTGATTCGAGGAACACAGTGGCGAGTTCCAATTGACGCACTGCCCCCAACGCGCCAGATCTCAACCCGATCGATCCCATCTGGGATGTGACTGAACGTGGCGTCTGAGCTCATCGACCCCTCCCCGGAAATTACGGGAATTAGGTGACTTGTGTGTGCAGATGTGGTGTCAGCTCCCTCCAGCAACCTAGCAAGGCCTCACTGCTTCAATCATGCCAAAGATGGACATATCGACTATTAGGTACGTGGTCATAGTGTTCTGGCTGATCAGTGTATAACTTACTATGGCAAGCGCCGCAGCGAGAGGAATGCACTGTGTCTTGTCACGTCTTAAAATAACAGGTAGCCGGAAGAAACCGTAGCAAATGGAAGTATGTCTCGACCAGCCAAGCACTGCAGCGGGCAGGCTTGTGCATTTTGTAAGGCATTACGAGAACAAACATATTTTTATACGAAGGCTAGCTGGAAAGTAATGGCTTCGAATTTTTTATGCGAAAACTCTTAAAGCTTTCTAAATGCAACAAACGTCAGTAAAATTCTACATCTTTAGTCTTCAGTCAATATATTTACTTCTCAACATAGTCACGCTGGCAAAGTACACATCTCTCCCAATGGGAGGCCAGTTTGTTGATACAGTCACTGCAGAGCGTTTGTTGACGGAGCCACAACCTTACCTCTGCTTGCACCGCTTCCTCACAGTCAAAATGAAGTCCTCTAAGATGTTCTTTACGTTTTGGAAACAGATGAAAGTCGGATGGGGCCAGGTCGGGACTGTATGGAAGATGATCGACAGCATTGAACCCAAGGTGTCGAATTGTTGCAGATGTTGCTGCGTTCGTATGTGGTCTGGTGTCGTAATACTGATGGAGATGGTACTCCATGTGTGAATAAACTAATCGAATCCGAAACTCGATTACAGCACGCTGTTTCTCAAGCACCGATACAGTTACGATACACACCGCCGTGTTACACGCTACAATTTGGGGCCCTCTAGCGGCAGAGGGTTGCAAATATGTAGACGTGAATAAAGATGCAGAATGTTATTAACGTTTGTTTTATTTAAAAAGCTTTAAGAGTGTTGGCATAAAAAATTCCGTGGCATTACTTTCAAGCACTCCCTCGTATCAGATGTGGTGATCGTGTAATTCATTTGCGTGAAAATAAGGAGAGATCAATGATGGTTCAAAGGGCTCTGAGCACTATGGGACTTAACATCTGTGGTCATCAGTCCCCTCGAACTTAGAACTACTTAAACCTAACTAACCTAAGGACATCACACACATCCATACCCGAGGCAGGATTCGAACCTGCGACCGTAGCAGTCTCGCTGTTTCGGACTGAGCCCCTAGAACCGCGAGACCACCGCGGCCGGCAGAGATCAATGAATCCCCCGTACTACGCGCCCTCGAGGTAAAGGTATTGTAAATGTACCCATGCAGGACCAGACGCTTGCAAGTGAACTGTGTACAGAACTTTCAAATATATTTAAGAGAAACGTTGACGGAATCACCGGTTTTATGCGAAACACTTTTTCCGCATGTGATGCACAAATATGAGCCTCAATATAAAGTTAAGTTTCCAATGGATGGATTGATCCCGAACAGTCTTCACAAAAATTTGTGATGGTATTCAAAAATTACGTAAAGGACTTCTGTTGTTTCAAATGAAAGGGGGAACACTTAGAAGTAAGGCAACTGCTCGTAAGAACGGAAGCAGAAAGTACGTGTCACACTGCTGAAAACAGGAAGAATCATCATGTCATCCTCTTTAGCACCTATAGAAGTCAACAACGCTTCTATGATCTCCAGGACACTGCGCATTCAAGCCAAATCACAACGCATTCAAGCCATTACAGTTTGCCCTTTTCTGGGAGCGGAGGAATCTGGGGAAATCTGTCCACTTCCGGACGGTATGGAATGTTTCTCAGCCGGCAGCTCTGGCTGAGCGGTTCTAGGTGCTTCAGTCCGGAACCATGCGGCTGCTACGGTCGCAGGTTCGAATCCCGCCTCGAGCATGGATGTGTGTGATGTCCTTAGGTTATTTAGGTTTACTCAGTTCTAAGTTTAGGGGACTGATGACCTCAGATGTAAGTCCCATAGTGCTTAGAGCCATTTTTTAAATGTTTCTCTCCGTGACCAACCTCAGCTGCCAAACAACAAAACACGTTAATAGTGTACATCCTTGTTTCAATTTTATGCACAGTATTTCGACGAACGACCTAGTCGTCTTCTTCAAGTGCTGCGAGTCTTGCTGTTACGTGTATTCGCTGCCTGGTCTCCTACGGGACTGTGGGGTCTGCAATGTGCATAAAACGTAAAACAACAACTCTGCAGAACACCGGAAAGCACACAATCACTTGCGCCGAGAAAGCCTTATAGATCACAACAGAACACGTTGTAGCATCCTAGTAGGCGCTCTAAATGCAAGATTGATTCCAGCGTGCTGTCTGCCGTGTGAGGAAAAGGCGGAGCTTGTTTCCCCTACACCTGTCCTCCACCTGCAGCAGCGCATAAACCAGGCGGTGATCGCTGCTTATACTCTCAGCATACCCTGCGAAGGGACAAGTTACACATTGTATCCTCGTTCCGTTAGGACTGCTTGTGTGAAATTCCAAACTGCAATGCTATCTCGTGGCAAGCTGCGGCGTTACGATCCTTTCAGTTTCAAAAACAGTTGCGTAGAAAGTCAAAGCACTAGCATTGCTGCAGTAGGCATCCTGGCAGCGGATGTAACAGTATGTGCCTGACACTCGTCTGAAAATGGCAGAGGTGCAAAGACTCACCATCAAATTTCTTGAATCCACCAGCGTTTTTGGGCGAGAATTCGTCCAATTCGACCGGAATACCGAGAGGAAGGGTCCTGGTTGTTCCTCCATGACGACACCCCAACCCACAAGGCGAAGATTGTGCTCGAGTTTTTGGCCAGAAAATGGATCACAGTCCTAGATCACCAACCATATTTGCCGGACTTAGCCCCATTCGACCTCTGGTTGCTCCCCGAATTGAAGTTGGTAATGAAATGACACCGTCATGACGCAATTAAGGACATCCAAGACAACTGTACTGCAGTACTGAATGCAGCTCCAAAAAGGACCACCGTGACTGTTTCAAAACACTTTTAAAACGATTTCAGCTGTGTTTTGATTCGGGGAGATACTATTTTGATCAAGTATAGTGATTTTCAGAACATAATCCACCAATTTTATTTTCCGTAGCCACAGACCTAACGTAATTGGGATTGTAGAAGAGGCTTAGTAGATGAAATTTTGAAAATGAACCCATGTCCGGAAATGTACCGTTTGAATCGAAAGTAAGTTTGCAGATATGATGAGTTTCGCATCTCCCGCTTCACGGTAACACAGCGCAGTTCTGACCTGCGTGCCTGATGAAGGTCATCTTCAAAGTCGAAAGCGCAGCGTGCCCGCAGAGCACCACAGCCAGCCCTCCAGGTTAACGGTACATTTCAGAACAGGCGTTCCATATCAAAACATCCTCTACTAAGTCCCCTCTACAACACCTAGAAGTCTGTGAAAGGAATTTTGAATCCGTTCAGAATTGATGATAACAATAACATCTTAACCCTCTATTGCATGGTGCCATTTGGAAATAAACCGTAAATTTGTGCATAATGTTAAGGTAATCATTCGCTTATGCATGACGTTTCTGTCTGGCAACACACATTGTCTAACTCATCGAAATGGACTGTGTTTGCGTCATTATGTTGGCAGAAACAGTCGAGTGTACGGTAAAATAACCGGAAACAGCAGAAAGACTGAATTATTTCTGCCAGTTGGATTACATATAGTTAGATTTTTTTAGGTATGTAAAATGATGCTTAATGATAGCACAGATAATGATTCTGTGTGTCTGTAACTGAAAGATTTATAACTGATGAATATTTTCGGTTTTTTTATAGTATTTCAATTTCTACGTTCAACTTATTGCATAGTATTTTGTGTATCTGATCCTAACACGCAGATACTTTTTTTCACTGAAACTGGTTTCCCTAAAGCCATGCAACAGAGGTATAAATGACAGTAATTATTATTATACGTAGCTAGTACTGCAACAAATGGAGAAAAATAATAACACTGACTACAGTCCCATTTACTTTTAGGCACAGAGTAATTACTATTGCGGATATCCGCGCACCTCTATGGTGTATTCGAAATAGGTGTACACTCTAAAGGACTCCACAGGTGAACAGGCTGCAGTGGTGGACGAAAGAAAAACCAGAAGTAGCAGGATGAAGCGAGCCCTCGTTCAGTATGTGTGTGTTTTGTAGCAGGCAATGGAAGCGGGGGCGAGGGAGGCCGGCGTTACGCTGGCCGAGTGATCAAAGAGCCCGAAGCGGCCGGGCCGACCTGTGGCCAACAGGAGCCAGAAGGCAGAGGGCAGAGGGCAGAGCATAGTGGCCCGCTCCGAGCGTCCGCTACATCACCTGATCCTGCTCTGACGGTGAGTACGGTCAGCTGGCATGTTGGAAGGCATCACCACGAACGCGGGGGGTGAAGTTCTTTACCCACTAATACACATCCGCAGACAACAACGAATGCCACGTTAACTCCACAAGGGGAGTCCACGACGTTCGGATCACGAATTTATTTCAAACTTCGTACTCTTTTAGTAGGCCACCAGGCAAACATAGTGTGCAAGTAGTAAGACGTACTGCTTGGGCAATTTCGAGAAAATCGTGAGAGAAGTTTTACACATCAGTGATGTACCGATGCGTTTGCGACCCTGAGCACGAGATGGACGTGGCCATGTGGATAGCCTTCAAGCTCCGTAATCTGCGAATCGCTGGGCCGATTCCAGCTCGTGTTTTCTTTTTTTTTTTTAATTTATAGCTTTTTCAACACAAGCCATATTATTTCATACTTATTACATTTGAAAGATAATATGATAATGCACGTGTACTTACATAAAACTTTTATTGAAATACGAATGTTATTTGGTTGTTCACCACTTTTTATTATCACAACAAATATTATATTTACTGTTGTCGACAAGTAAACGATCAAACGTCCGACGTGATTACCGAAATCCCTTATATCTGCAATCGGGTAGGGTACTGAGAAATGCTTTGTACCTGGACGCTTCGACGTGTAGACACAGGTTTCAAGGACGAGGGACCGGAATGTAAAGCTCAAGTCAAATATCGATAAATAAAGGTGCAAATGGTTCAAAATGGTTCAAATGGCTCTGAGCACTATGGGACTTAACATCTGTGGTCATCAGTCCCCTAGAACTTAGAACTACTTAAACCTAACTAACCTAAGGATATCACACACATCCATGCCCGAGGCAGGATTCGAACCTGCGACCGTAGCAGTCGCGCGGTTCCGGACTGCAGCGCCTAGAACCGCGTGGCCACCCCGGTCGGCAAGGTGCAAATAACTTTATTCGATAATACAATTATGCCAGAATACGAGCATAATGTACAATTAATCGTCGGATGAGCTTTCGACATTTCAAGTCCGCGGGATAGTATAATTGATATAGACACAGAAAACATAAATTAAAGCGTCATCTACTACATCGAATGAATGCAGTTGTCCCGTATGCACGAGGAATCTTGTGAGTTTCTAAGGAAAAAACAGGCTCGCTGGCATTTTGAAAAATGTTTCTTTCCACCGACAATATGGATGAAAACCATGCGAAACTTAACATTTTCGTAAATACTGGTGCCGAAGTTGGCGATGTACGATTGAAGGTATTTTAATAGCATCTTCAAGAGAAGCAATTTCTCGTTCGTTGCCAATCAAATATGACCAAGTTTGAAGGCGCTTGATGAAGTTTTTAACTTTCCTACAGAAATAAAAAGTAGCATAATATTTATTGTAATAATGAAAATTAGTACAACATTGGATATTCAATAAAAGTTAATGCAAATCCACGCGTCTTTTCATAAATATTACTTTGCAAATATATTATGTACGAAATAGTACAACTACCGTTGAAAATAATATAAATTAAAAAAAAAAACTATGAGGGATCCACCGATTACGGAGCTTGAATGCTAACCACGTGACCGCCGACAGCTCGTGCATAGGGTCGCAACGCACCTGTACATCACTGTCGCATAAAATTACTCTTGCGATTTTCTCGAAATCGCCTTACTATTTGCACTGAATGTTATCCCAGTTGACAATTAGAAATGTAGAAAGGTTAGAAAATTCGCGATCCGAACGTCGTGGCCTCCCTTGTCAGTAGCGTCAAAACATGTCTATGAGCTATAGCAATCCACGTAATGTGGAGCTCATGGTAGTAGTTTCAATACTAAATGAGTATTCACATTACAAACTGCAGTAATCTGGTCACCTCTTACAAGGCTTGTTACCCAGATTTCACTCAAGAAGTTTTGGGAGTAATGTACGTATCCCCCCCTCTCCCTTTTGCTGTTCCGGTGAATGTTGCAGTGTCTGTAAAAACAAGGAGTCTGGGTTCAGTTCCGGCGCAGCAAAAAGTTTTAACCTACCATGAAATTTTGCAAAGGTGCACAAACAGCTGCACAGCGAAAATTTCATCCTGGAAATTGCATCAAATGCTTCAGCCATTCTAGTACGAAGCTTTGCTGCCAACTCTGACTTAAAGCTTTTTCGTATTTACACATCCAAGTAACAAGGAGGCGCTCCCCCTGTAACGATCGAAGATCAAAGGCCGTTTTCATCGTCACGCAGGTTCTCATTTTAGAGGTTTTAATTGCCTACGCGTGTAATTACTAAATCACACATTCCGACAGACTTCGTATCTCTTAATACTTTGCCGCCAGCTGCTGTATTCGTATCAGGTCTTTACTCCATGAGTCAATTTCTTCATCGACTACATATTATGCCGCGTAGTGGTTTGTCAACGTGTCAGTAAGACCAAAGGTAACATCAACTCTTCAGAACTCCATTGTATAATGATGGCATTGTATTAACTGCAGTAAAATGCTGCGAGTCTTATCATGCACACTAAGGGAAGCAAAATTGAAACCGAACACTTGAAAAGCAAAAGTAATAACTGTCAAAAAATCCACTAAAGAGACGCAAAAAAAGTCAAGATAAACGTTGAAAAAAAAGAAAAACAACAAAGCAGCATGTTCTGCCACTGAGGAAGCAATTACACTCGAAAAAATAGGTGCGCCACGGAAGTCAGGAGGACAGCCCTTTGAACAAGTTTCGATTAACAAGAAACTGCTTATGACAAGCAGATACCTAAGTGTTAAAAGCACGAAAGAATTCATCAAAACATATGTTTCGAGTGTTTTTTATATGCCGTAACAACATGGGTCCTAATGAAACACGATATCCAAAGGTTAGAAGTAATGGAAATGTGGAGCAGGATGCTGAAAATAAGTTGGAGAGAGGAGAAGTCGAACGAATGCATTCTCAGGGAAGTAGATGAAACAAGTTAAGTGTGGACCACCATAGATATCCGGCGTTCCCCCAGGAAGTGTTACAGGCCCTCTATTGTTCCTGATATGCAGGTTGGTCCAGCTGAAGTTTCGGATGAGATTATCTCGAAAACTATACATCGGGTAAAAATAGTTGGTAAGACAAGTTCGTACGCTCCAAGGGGAACATCAAATGATACTACACGTGAACCCCCAGCCCCGCCCCCTTGGGTGGGGCGGGGGACAACTTTTAAATCTTAAATTGAAACCCCCATTTTTTATTGCAGATTCGGATTCTCCATAAGAAACAACAGAGTTGCTTGGATGATAGATGGAGAGTATTCAAAGTTCCTCAGAGCCTATACCTTTATTGTTGGCTATGCCTCGCCACACCCGTCACTGGCTGATACACCCTCAGGTAGTAGCTGTACTTTTGATCGACATGGCCGGTAGCAGAGTTTGTGGTGATATTTGAGAAGTATCCCAGGTATAGCAAATCGTTTCCCATGTCCCGAATTCGTGATGCGATCGCTACAGGCGTCTGCTGAAGCAGTCCAGACATGTCTGACTATGATGTTAAAATCCGGTTAATCGTACGAATCGTGATCGTCGATGCCGTCCTGACATATCTAGTACGATGCCAAAACAACACACCACTCTTTCAGCAAGTCAAATACAACCGAGAGTGAGCTGTACCGTTCTAATATTTCAACCACACGATCCACGAATGAGACTTACTGAAATAAGCACCCTCGATACTGGAAAACTATTAAGTTTACTCAAAGTCAACAAGGCGCCAGGCCCTGACGTAATTCCAATCAGATTTTATTTTACACTGATACGATGCAGAACTGGCCTCTTCCGTAACTCAGATTTACCGAGATTCTCGCGTGGAGCGAACAGACTTGGTTGATAGAATAAGAGCGCAGGTCACTCTTGTTTAGAAAAGAAGGGTAAATAACTGATGCACAGAATTGCAGACCAAAACCGTTAACGTCCATGCGTTACAGGAGCCTGGAGCATGTTCAAGAGAAAAACGTTACGAAAAGAAGCATGGTAAACAGTAGAAGCAGGTGATCAGAGTTCATTTTATTAGATTTATGAAAAACTATCGACACTGTGTCGCACCTTCGGCTTTACGGAATATCTTTACCAATATGGGATGGGTCGATGACGTTTTGGTGAACAGAACTCTCTGCTACAATTAGGACTTTCACGACCGGATAACATTGCTGCTGGTAGAGCTTTCGGGAACCTCTTCAGGAAAGTTCCGCAACTCGTGGTCTAGTGGCTAGCGTCGCTACCTCTAGATCACGGGGTCCCGGGTTCGAATCCCAACCGGGTTGGGGATTTACTCTGCTCGGGGACAGGGTGCTTGTGTTGTCCTCTCATTCCATCATCATCCTCATCATTCTTGACAGTGGCTAGATTGGACTGTCACAAAATTGGGACTTTGTACGGGCGTTGATGACCGTACATTTGAGAGTCCCATAAACCAAACATTATCTTTTGGAACAGAAATGTTTCATGGACCACGACATTGTACCCGAAGGGTTCACCAGCAGCAGAACTCTATGTTTTGCGATGGAGGGGGGTCGAATATACAAGAAGCGTATCATAACTGATGGGGTAAACGCACACAGCTGAAAGTACATGATGCTAGACGCAAGGTCTCAGTAAACGTGGGCTCTAACATGTGTACCTTAAGAGCTAAGAACGCTTGCTTATCCCGTTAATGGGAAACCAATCTCTTCTGCTGAACAACTCCCATAAATCTTAATGTATGCATTTTAGAACCCATATTACTGAATTTTTATTCTCGATCTGGCCCATACTGCCTCCTCCAAAAATAAGGTAAACAAAGGACTTGCAGTGGAAGAGACGTGTTTCGCATCGAAGATGAACAAGTGATCAACAGCTGTTAAGGTATGAATTAGAGCCCATATTTGTTGAGACTTTTTTTTTTTGTTTCCAGTGTCGTGTACTTTCAACCGCATGCTTTTACGCCATTAATTTGATACACCCTGTCAACAGAAAGGAAGGTAACATCAAATGTACTACCAGGAAGCGTTACAGTGTCTTTAATATTCACGAGATTGCGTCAACAGCAGTTATCAGATTGCTCATTGATGGTGATGACGTGCCGGCCGCGGTGGTGTCGCGGTTCTAGGCGCTCCGTCCGGAACTGCGAGACTGCTACGGTCGCAGGTTCGAATCCTGCCTCGGGCATGGATGTGTGTGATGTCCTTAGTTAGGTTCAAGTAGATCTAAGTTCTAGGGGACTGATGACCACAGATGTTAAGTCCCATAGTGCTCAGAGCCATTTGAACCATTTTTGGTGATGACGTGTACAGGTAGGTATTGTAAAGGGACGAATGTATCGTAATTGGACATCATAAGGAAATGAAGAAAGGCTTTAACAAAATTTTCATTTTGTTTAACGAATGGCAGCTTTCTTTAAAAAAGGACACATGTGAGATATCTATAACAGAGAGAGTCATGTATAGTATCCAAAGAGAAGGTAAGAAGTAAATATCTGGATGAAGTCACATCGCTTAGATACAGAGTTTTTCTGGAGGAACAGTAAATGTTTTAGAAGGTGGTAGTATAGAGTAATTAGAATAAAATATTCTGTGTGACGTGTACGATTTTTGTTGTTAAATGAAATACACTTACCACTACTCTATATCTGTTGCCGTCTTGCCTGTGTTATGACTCATGCAGTCAGCTAGAGAGAGACACGAAGTGAAAGTACTGTTGGCATCTCAACAGAAATCTTAGCATTCTACACTCGAAGGCAATCAGTCACGTTCTAGTGGACAAGCGTCAAGCGGCTACCATTCCAAGAACGTAGGTAATTAGTCACGCTTGTGAATGCTGAGAATGTAAGTCTGTCTGGAAAGACATTATTTAGCAAGAACTCTGCAACAAGCTGTGTTCAACCCAATTTTGTTAAGGCATTGTCACTGTCGCTTACAGCCAAATCATCAGGTGTACCTCTAAAACAAAATTGGTGCAAACGGCTCTAAGCACTATGGGACTTAACATCTGAGGTCATCAGTCCCTTAGACTTAGAATTCCTTAAACCTAACTAACCTAAGGACATCACACACAACCATGCCCGAGGCTGGATTCGAACCTGTGACTGTAACAGCAGCGCGGTTCCCGACTGAAGCGCCCAGAACCGTTCCGCCACAGCGGCCGGCCCATGTCTAAACAACAAGGAATAAACAGTAGTAGTTATTGAAGCCCTATACATCAAAGCAACACCAGAGACATAAGAACCTAATTATGAGAATAGAGAAAAGCACTAGGGTACTACATACTAACATTAAAACATGGTGAACATCTCATCTCAGAGTAGCAATTGCAAACTACGTCAATTATTTGCTGGATGTACTCCAAACTTTGTCTTCCTCTACAGTTTTTACCCTCTACAGCTCCCTACAGCATCATGAAAGTTATTCCCTGATGTCTTAACAGGTGTCCTGTTATACTGTCCCTTCTTCTTGTCACGTTTTCCATACGAGCCTACACCTTTCCTCGCAGATTCTGCAGATAACCTCCTTTCTTACCTCATCAATTTTCAATGTTTTTCTGTAAACCATATCTCAAATGATTCGATTCTGTCCTGTTCCGGTTTTCCCACATTCCAAGTTTTCCTACCATATAATGCTGTGCTCCAAACGTACATTCTCAGAAATTTCTTCCTCAGATTAAGGCCTATGTTTGATACCAGTAGACTTCACACACCAATGGTGTAATGAGAGTAGATGAAGTTTGCCGTCCATACTGTGAAAGAACAACATAAATACGAGAAGAGACACCTTACTGTTCGATTATGCTATTGGGGAAAAATCGCTGGAAGCAGGAACCACTGTAAAATACCTTGGAGTCCGTCCGGAGCGACCTAAAATCGAATAATCACTTAAAAACTAATAGTACGATGAGCAGATGTCAGCGTGGAATTCACTGGAAGGATCTAAAGGAAATTCGTACACACATTTCAAACGCAGCAGGAGAAATCTCTAGTTGATAGCCTGCGCCTGCCAGAGCTTAGTACTGTTTAGATTAGTTGACATTTCACAGGGAGCGAGGCCTGAACTGTTTACGGCAGCGAACCACCGTGAGCCGTGCTGTCGGCTCCCACTGTGTTACCGCTTCTGCTGCGCAAAGCACTGAGCCTGCCAAATCTCAAACTTTACCGAACGCGAAAATTTCGCCTATTGCATGAGAAATTACAACTCCAGCCCAAATTAAAACCGAGAACAATATTTTTATTTGCTTAGACACATTACAGAGATTTATATCAAACGTGAATTTCAAAATTACTTGTGTGATTTTTATAGAAGAGCGCGATTTTAGACTTCACAAAAATGGCTCTGAGCACTATGGGACTTAACATCTGAGATCATCAGTCCCCTAGAACGTAGAACTACTTGAACCTAACTAACCTAAGGACATTACACACATCCATGCCCGAGGCAGGATTCGAACCTGCGACCCTAGCGGTCGCTCGGTTCCAGACTGTAGCGCCTAGAACCGCACGGCCACTCGGGCCGGCAAGGTGCCACATTTGTTGGCTTCGTGGCGGACTGTTGAACGTGCCTACAACCACTGCTGTAACACACATGGCCACGAAACGCGGAATCAGAATTGTGGTCGGAAAAAGGGAAAAAGATACGGACTGAGAGCGACCGAAGACTCGTTCCAAGACTCGTAAATTGAAATTACTTCCAAATTAGGCACAAATTGCTGCAGGCAGTGAATAAAGGTCCCTACCAACTTGCTGGTGAGAGAACATTGAGACGGGAACATCACGTAATGAAAATTAGGAGTCTGTCACCTCGCAAGACGCCGCTGCTCATACACGCGCATAAAAACGACAACAGCAAAGTTCATTGGCCTGGAAGAATATGTGACTGGTTTTCTGAACACTCCCCCACCCTCGATGGACCCGTAGAATCGCCTGACGTGAATCCCATAAAAAATCTGTGGGACATGTTGCAAGAGCGGGTAAAACGCAGCAGAGCGCGTAAAACGCAGCAATCAGCATACCCGCAATATGGTGAAAGTATGTTATCAAATCCTCAGAATGTGCCTTAATGATGATGATGAAGTCCCATACTCCTTTACAGAGCGTAGGGGAACGACGCGGAAGACCCACACCGCCGTACTAGGCAAGGTCCTAGTGGACGTGGTTTGCCATTGCCTTCCTCCGACTGTAATGGGGATGAATGATGATGATGAAGACGAGACAACAATACCTAGTCATCTCGAGGCAGATGAAAATCCCTGACCCCGCCAAGAGTCGAACCCGGGACCCCCTGTTCGGGAAGCAAGGACGCTACCGCGAGACCACGAGCTGCGGACTGTGCCTTAATGTGGATGCGATATACCCGCACAATCTTGTGGACTCGTTTCCCAACCGAATCCAAGCTGTTATCAAGTTCAGGGGCGGAATTACACGGTATTAAATGATGTTTGTAATGATTTTTCTAATGGAAACCAATTTTTTGTCCGCTGAGCTTATATCGCTAATCAATAAAAAAAAGGTAATTGCAAGGCGTTCAACAGTTTTCGAGATATGTCGTGATAAGTATGAAACAGTTGCCCTAGAGAGATATTTCATCTGTTCCAAAAACGTATCTCCGGCTGTAATGAAAATTAAGAATAGGAATTTGACATGCTTAAAGACACAGCAGAGGAATATATAGTACGTAAATTTAAAATGTTTTACCTCATTTTTGCAGGATGCAGAGGCTTTAAAGCGAATTCTACCGCCGCGAAGAGCGGAGCGGTTAAACGTCAAATGCCAACTAATTTAAATTACAGTAGAAATCTGGCAAACTCGGACCCTGGGTTAATACTTGCGGTATTAGTGCTTAGACAACAATCCCCTCATTCTGTCACCGGTAAGAATTGATTGGCAGCTGTTACTGCTAGTCCATCGTTCAAGAAGCCCCTCTTCGGAGGCTCTGACACTCTAACAACGTGATTCTTTTGAACTACTTTCCGAGGCGGTATGTACAGCTGGTGGTATGTACAATAGATATGACTGCTGTCAAGGAGACCAACCGCTGGCTAACAAATGTATCTTTTGGGTTGCTTAGTGCCTAGATACACCCCAGGATGAACCAAGCACCTCCCAAAATGAAAATGAAACAAGAGCAGCGGAAAACTAACGAAACTACGTGAGGCGGTAAACAGTTATTTGGCCTCCCTATGTGAAGTTCTGTTTCTATCACCTCTGTTCTTCCCTTATTTGCGGCTTAACTAAGCGGTCAGTGTTTCTGAGAGAAAGAGGAGCATCTTATGATGTTTCATAAACACGGGAGTATGTGTAAGTGCTGTTATTTACTTTTAATCTCTTTCAAATGGTTCAAATGGCTCTTAGCACTATGGGACTTAACATCTGTGGTCATCAGTCCCCTAGAACTTAGAACTACTTAAACCAAACTAACCTAAGGACATCACACACATCCATGCCCGAGGTAGGATTCGAACCTGCCACCGTAGCAGCAGCGCGGTTCTGGACCGAAGCGCCTAGAACCGCTCGGCCACAACGGCCGGCTTTAATCTCCTTATAACCTAAAATAACAGTATTTGTTGCTAGTTATCAGACGTATTTTCATCGGTTATTACGTGTCACAACAACAACCACGTATCACTCGCAAGAGCGTTACGGGTTCCCCCGAGGGCCCGTCCTTGACAGCTCGTGTGGTTAGTTTCAGTATTGGCCACCAATAACACTATTTTTGACAACGATTAGTTTATCTACGGCCTGAGAGGTAAGCCTCTACGAGGAGAACGATCCGATCGTCCGCAGCCAAAGCAACTTCCTTTTCTCGGCAGCGATTAGGTGACCCCTGTGCTGGCATGCAGTGTAGGTGTTGTCGGGGAAGAATGTAAACACGGCAGGCAGGAAGGCCCGCGTCCGTCATCGGTGCAGCTGGCTTCCGCTGCCTCGGCGTACACATTTCCAAGACTGCGTCGCGCTATCCTCCCTTGAACTTACCCGACGTTAGACCACCGGCAACATTTCAGCAACGAACAGTTTGGAAAGTTTCATGAGAAAACACAAAAAAGGATGGCCAATACATTGTAACTGGTGCAGTCACAAGGCTAGCGAAAGGTCTGCAAGCACTACTTAACAATGACTTTACCTAATATAAATACCCTCGCTAGTTCCACAGGATGACAAAGTTACGCGCCTGGAAAGAATGTTCCAATGTAAACACAATTCCGTACAAGTGCGTACCACCAACGCGTAGCTAAATGAGTAGAGCTGTAAGCATATGTGACGCACAGAACAGCTACGAGAGTGCATTACTATTGTCCCTTGTGACCGTACTATAGGGCCTGCCAAGCTATAAAGGGTGAGACCGCTAATACGGGCAACCCCAAATATTTTCGGAAGGTGGTGCTAGACAGCTCGTAAATATTTGAAGAACGTCAATGATTTACCGCCCAGTGTTTCGGTCCATGGACCATCATCAGGTTCGGAAAAACATTTACAGCATAGAAGGCGATATAAAATCAATGACGTCATATAATAAATACCAAAAATTCTTCACTGCTGCCTCCGTTCGTGGGGCTAATGGTGGCTGTTGATACAGCTTGAAGAGGTGCAGTTTCTGGTACATTTTATGATTGACAATGTAATTTATATATTTCCATGTGAGAACAGTGTAAGTAGGCTTATGTTGGTAACGCCACGTAGCGCTCTGTATGAAAATCACTGACAGTGCTGTGTGCAGTCTGTGGCTGGTTGGCATTGTTGCAATATTCGCTATTGTAGTGTTGGGCAGTTGGGTGTGAACAGCGCATAGCGTTGCGCAGTTGAAGGTGAGCCGTCAGCAGTGGTGGATGTGGGGAGAGAGATGGCAGAGTTTTGAGAGCGGACGATCTGGACGTGTGTCCGTCAGAAAAAGGAAATTTGTAGGACTGGATGTCATGAACTGCTGATATATATAAAGACATTGTTTGTTCTCTATCAAAATCTTTCATTTGCTAACTATACTTATCAGTAGTTAGTGCCATCAATAGATAGAATCTTTTATTTTGCTGGCATTATTTGCGCTCGCTGTATTGCAGTAATTCGAGTAACGAAGATTTTTGTGAGGTAAGTGATTCATGAAAGGTATAGGTTATTGTTAGTCAGGGCCATTCTTTTGTGGGGATTATTGAAAGTCAGATTGCGTTGCGCTAAAAATATTGTGCAGTTTTGCTCAACTGTTTGAAAATCAAATAATGTAAGAGGTTTATCAGCACAGTCATTTATAAATTTTTCTAAGGAGATGTTTCAACAGTAACGAACTTATGGCTTTTATAATCTGATGCCAAAGATTTTTTTATCGCCTAGTAAGCTGCTATGTTTTATGAAACATTATGGCTCGGGCACAAACTGGTTGTTCAACGAAAAAATTTTATCAGCAGCTCTTGGTGGTAAACCAATACGTTCTTTACTCCAAATATAGCACGAGCGAGTAAATGTACTGATGAAACAGAACATGTTGGTCCACATTTAGAACGCAATACAGCGGGGACACTGCGTGGCATTGATTCGACAAGCCAGTGGTAGGTTTGTGAAGGTATGTTCGAGACCTCCACGTACAAGTCACATAGGCCAGTGGTTGTGGGCGCGGAGCTGGCGCCTTATACATCCGAAATTGTTCCATCGCGTTCAGATCACGGGAATTTGGTGACCAAGACATCAACGTGACTTCACCATCACGCTCCTCAAACCACTGTACCAGGGTTCTGGCCACATGGCACGGATAGTCATCCTGATGGAAGATGTCATCGCCGTCGGGGAAGACATTAAGTATCGCGGAACGCAGGTGGTCGCCCATAGTGTGCACTTAATCCACAGCTGTCAGCGTGATACTGCCCTCACTGGCCAAGCGCGATGCACGTTTCGATAAGCCGTTCGCCCGGATGGCGGCGTGTCGTGACACGATCATCGACGTGGTGTAACGAGAAACACGATTCATCTGACCACGCGACAGGTTTCCACTAATCCACGGTGTCATCTCGATGATCTCGTATCTACTGTTATCGCAACTGACAACATAGGAACGCGTAGGGGTCGGCTGCTGAAGAGCCCTATCTACAACAATGTGCGCTGAACGGTATGCTCCGAAACACATGGTGCCTGAACCAACACTGTACCGTATCGTCAGGTATGCAACAGTCTACCGCCTATCTTGCCTTACAGAGCGGGCAAGCCTCCTAACTCCACGTTCTGTGATGAGGCCTGGACGCCCAACACCTTGCCCACTTGTAGTTTCACCTATTCACTCATTTTCCACAGGCGCTCACGATAACTGCGAGCGAACAGCTGACCTGTTTCGGTGTTTCCTAGGTGCTCGTTCACAGACGCTGGGCCATGAAATTCTGCCCTTTTTCAATGTCAGTAGATTTCCCCACTTGCTGCGCATATCATTGCCAGAATGATCCCCTATTGGTTTCTGCTCCGCTTACATACTTTCTTTACCGGGGCACCTGCCCGTAACACCACCGGGAGGCACTGAATGTAGCGATGGACTGAAGTCGTCATGTTTCTGCTCGTCAGCACTTATAAGGATGCCGTTTTAGCTGAATTACAACGGTAAATGAGGCAAACTTTCTGACATAAGCATGTAATTTTTAACACAACTGTAAAAGGCAACATTCTTTTACTTTAATATAACTAAATACGTTATCTGGGTCATTGGAAAGAGCTCTCGAGGAAGACTTCATAAACACAAAATATTTGGAACTTTATCAATTATTAACAAGGTAAGTTCGACGCGAAACTTAGTCCCGTCGTCAGGAGAAGAAATTCAATAAACGTTTGCCACACTATACGAGATGTAACAAAGCACGAAACTCAGGTACGGCGCGTGTGTTTACCATTATTAGTTACAATAAGTGGTCAGACATTAATACATGCCATAAAGAGATTCCGGACAGACCACACTGCACGCTGAAATTTATCTGGACATATCGGGCAGTGTCATACGGCATTTCACGCTTTCGGCAGGCGTCGCTGTTTACTATTAGACTCCCTGTTTTAATGTTTTTCATAGACAGAAAACCACAGATGGTAAGTCTAGCGAGCGTGCAGGTCATTGTGTGTTTCACGAACAACCGGTGCAACAATCTCCAATTGTTCTGTTAACCCTCTGACTACAACTATTTTTTTCCGGAGTGAAAGACAAAGTATGTACGGCCATTTTAATTACTGCCGTAGTCAGTTCCCTCTGTTTCATTTTCCAATGTGGGAAAGGTTGGTGCATAAATGGCTACTTCTAAATACCTATGAGTTTTGAGAAGACGACTGCGCAAAAGCTACAAGACATACAGAAAACAGACATCAGTTGACGGAGCACCTCTCCACTCATACAACAGGTGCTCGATTAAGAGCGCAGTTTCTGACGCGGCAAACTTCAGTATGTGCGTGCAGTTCAGACACACGAATCGTCCAGGAATGCGCGACAGCAGACCGATTTGCAAATCTGTTCATTGGGATGCCTAACTGTAGCCATGAACTAATTCGATGCGACAATACAGAAAAGTGGGTTAACAACGAAACTTCGCGACAGCAAAACCTGCAGATGGAATCTGTAATTTTAAGAATTCTGTAAACCATTAGAAGGCTTCCCTTTTCCAGTGCGTCATTTATACATAGCAATAAGAGGCAGAAAATTCCCACAAGTTCCCTGACAATCTGTCGTAGGACACATACGTCCCGATGGTAGTCATAGAGCTACTAGGTCTGTTATTACCTCTGCGGAATGGGCGCGACGTTCGTCATGCTGGTACCACATGAACTACCTTATTTACAGTGGGATATCTTCCAATAATTGCGGCAGTAATTTTGTTAGGAGCTGTAGATGCTAGTGATTGTTTTGAGTCTCATCAACAAAAACAGGGAGCAATGATGTGATAATAAAATGGTTCAAATGGCTCTGAGCACTATGGGACTCAACATCTTAGGTCATAAGTCCCCTAGAACTTAGAACTACTTAAACCTAACTAACCTAAGGACATCACACACACCCATGCCCGAAGCAGGATTCGAACCTGCGACCGCAGCAGTCCTGATGTGATAATACGCTGATCAATATTGCATGTTGCAATGACTGACTTCCCCGCAGTTTATGAACGTTGCTTCATCCGTAAACAAAATCTTTC
The DNA here is from genome assembly GCF_023898315.1 of Schistocerca nitens. Lineage (NCBI taxonomy): Eukaryota > Metazoa > Arthropoda > Insecta > Orthoptera > Acrididae > Schistocerca > Schistocerca nitens. Next base: position 450,726,373 of record NC_064619.1, read on the forward strand.
ACAGAAACGCCGCATCACTTTGCACTTTTCGTAGGCATTATTGAGATAACTATTAATTAATGCGTTGGGCTCCCACTATAATTTCCATCCGCCACACTTTTCTCCATCAAATTGACGATTCCCTGAAGATTCAGGCCTGCGAACCGATCCCTTCTTTTGTTGAGGTTGTACAATAAATTTAGTTTTTCCCCAAATCGATTCGGTAACGCCTCATTAGTTACTCGATCTACACGTCTAACTTTCGGTAGTTTTTTGTAGCCTCACTTTTCAAAAGCTTTTATTTTATTACTATCTGTATTATTTTATCGTCCATGTTTCGCTTCCATAAAAGGTTACATTCCACGCAAATAGGCCTACGTCCAGAAAGAGACTTGCTAAAACAGGGGGAGCAACTGGTAGGCGTAACTATGACTCTTTAAGGTAGCCAAATGCTCATTGATCATTGTATAACCTCTCTGCAAGATACTATCCATTCCGTTCATCTGCTCTTCCAAGTCCTCCTTCGTCATTATCAAGCCTCAACGTTTTCATTTCTTCTCCCTGAACTTTAATTCCCTTACCAACGTTCTTTTCTGCATGTTAATTGTACCGACCGAATAACGTGGGGGATAGGCTACAACACTGCCTCACTATCTTCTTAACTACAGCTTCCCTTTTACGACCTTTGACTCTTGTAACTGGGGTTTCCGTAGAACTCATGACTTTTACCGAGCGAGGTGGGGCAGTGGTTCGCACACTGGACTCGCATTCGAGAGGAAGACGGTTCAAATTGAAGTTTTCCGTGTCTTTCCTAAATCGCTTCAAGTATATGACGGGATGGTTCCTTTGAAACGGCACGACCGATTCCCTTCTCTAATCCAAGCTTCCGATGCGTCTCTAATGACCTCGTTGTTGACGGGATGCAAATGACGAATTTCCTCCTCCTTCACAACTTTTCGTTCTCTATTACCTTCAGAACTTCAGAGAGAATTTCAATAGTTGCTTAAATATCTACGTAGATAGAAAAATTACTTTTCCTACCGTGCAAGGCAACTACTCATCCCTTTTTCGTGCTAATAACTTGTTTCGATATCTCTATCGTTATTGTATTTAAGCAATTATTTATTTTACTTATGAAGAGTAGGGCCCGCGAGGGACACTCAGCCAACCAACCCAACTATTTTTCCCAAATTTGCTGTACATGAAGTTGGAGGCACAATTTTTTTGGATAAGAGGCATTGAAAGTCCAGAGTATTCATGATGATAACGGGCGTAGCATAAAGAATAAGCAATTGTATTTAGAAAAAAGAAAAGAATAATAATGCTACATCTAAAGGGGTAAAGGATAATAGTACAAGAGGTGATGAACATGGCAATCTAAGATTTCTGGAAAAAAAACTAAGTTGACGAGATATGGGTAAGCAATCAGTAATGACAGAAGTAGTATTTGCTTATACAACATGGAGAGTTCATACATAACAAAAACGGGGGAAAACGGTACTGCGACAGAAAAACTGACATATCCGGCATATATTAAATACGGGAGCGTACGTATATTGTAGGAAAATTCAATTCAGGTGTGTGTGGCAGGAATGGGAAACTGTTCATGTATAAACTTTCATAAAGAGAATTTGTTTTGCGAACACACTGTGAGAAGGGTAAAAAATAACGAAAGTGGTGGGCACAGGAGTAACTTCGTTTCCAATACGGGGCGTGTTTTTCCAGCTCAATTTAATTTACCTCGATCTGGGAAGCGTAGTTTCTAAAACGAATAAAGTTACGGTTTCCATTAGTTCTGCTCCGCTGAACGTCAGACCGTTACGCGGTATGACCTATTTGTGTAACTCTCTTTTTTTTCCTTCGTCTCAATTCGCCACTGTTTTCCGATGCGTTTTCCCAAGCTGCGTACAGTGAGCGCTGCGACCTTTAAAATTTTGATGTAGGAAGTCTGTGATACCGGTAAACCTCTACCGTCGAACCTTAAAGTAATCTAGCTCCCACGTGTAAAATGTCATAACTCCCGAACTATGAGGCGAACGATGATTTAATTTTGCAGGTACATTCGATGGTACATGTGGATGTTCTGTGGAAAAGTGTTGTGAATAGAATTAGTAGTAAAGAGATAATACATTAAAACGTAATACCTGATGGTGCATGAACAGCTTTTTTCCTTTCATTACTTTGAGGAGGAGGTCAGCGAGAATGAGTTTCGAAAAGTTTTTAAATTCTGTGTAAAGTTGGAAATGGCTAATAAGTTCTCTCATTCTCAGGTACTGAATGAATACAGTCAGGGTAATTTGCATGCCGTGAGTTATGTCGCCTCAAAACATATATACAGCTTCTTACTGTAATACTGACAGTGTTAAACCTTTAACGTACACTTACAGCTCTTAATAAGTAGATCATGACAGCATTTTAAATTCCGTCAATAACTGTTTGACATATTGAAAACCATATATTTAATGCCCTTGACGGTCGTTGGATATGCAACCTGCAACTGGGCAGTTTGGATAGTGTTAACAGTTTCGTAATGTAGATAGTGCAGTTGGTGCACTTAAAAGATCATAATTCACTGTAGACGTTAGGTACTGAAGCACGTGTCGGTTCGATGCCATTGTTAACTCTGGTGTACCGATCCTCTTAAAAAATAAATTTGTTCTCGTAGTTGTAAAAATACAGCGTACTCTGTTAAATACTAATCGCCATCGTAGCGGTGCTCTTTCAGTGAGACAGCCACGCTATATTCGGTTTTGTACCCACACAGGATGAAATCCCTTTTAACAGGCTATCGATAGTAGGCAATGAAAACCTCGTAACTCCGTATATCTGTATCTCTGTGGAAACCCGGAATTCCAGTGACCAGTAGCTCCACGCTGAATGATCTGTAAGTGCCTTGATTTCTCTTATCTGTCAAGAGCTATGCTTCTAGTATACAGTTCAAAATGGTTCAATTAGCTCTGAGCACTATAGGACTTTAACATCTGAGGTCATCAGTCCCCTAGAACTTAGAACTACTTAAACCTAACTAAACTAAGGACATCACACACATCCATACCCGAGGCAGGATTCGAACCTGCGACCGTAGCAGTCGTGCGGTTCCGGACTGAAGCGCCTAGAACAGCTCGGCCACCACGGCCGGCTACATAGAGTTACATCTGTAGCAACTACCTATATAACTTTATATTATTTTTTAAGAAACCACGTTTCTTCACCTGTAAAATTTAACAAAATGGGAGTTACGAGGTTTTCATTGGCTAACATCGATATGTTACTCCACGACAGAAGGAAACAATTGGGAATCACCACTCCGTCGTCAGAAACTGAGCGCAAGTTTGGCTTGGACATAGATAGAAAAGGAAAGAGAGGCGGTGTATTTTTCAAAGCAATCATCCCAGCGTACACCTTTAAAAGATGTAGGGGAAACGACCAAAAACCTAAATTGGATGGCTGGATGGTGATTTGACTCCCGCCTCTTTCGAATGCGAGATCAATGACAGATGTACTGTGCCAGTTAAGAAATGCTTGAAACCGCGGCCTACTGAGAATAGTTCCCATGGGAACAATCCGAGATATCGCCCAACAATCAGCGAATCACCAAGTGCAGACTATTAGGTTTATTCTCGCTTTATACCCAACGTAGCCCTCCGTATGAAACTTAGGAAAAACTTATCAAGTTAGCACATTCAAAGACATTAATGTATTACGGTAGCAAGATCCCATTCTTTTTACAAGTCGCGGAATCGCTTCAAGCATACCGATAAACAAAATGAATTTACTAAACAAACACACTATGATCAGTACGAAGAATCTTTCGACCACTGCATAACAGGGGCAGGTAGATTGTAGAGAATAGGTGGCAAGTCACAGGAACAAAGATCTGCCAGAAGCCAACTTTCAGGTCCATGACCGAACAATACATGGTAAATGTTCCCACTCTTATCCTGAATACTTCATGAGTTTTATTTCAGAGACGTCTCTTGGACTCATAGTGTAGATAACTTGCGAAAGTGGTTTCCAAGCGGTTTCCTCCCGCTTGTGAGCGTCGTGCGTACGGCGATGGCGGGTTAAAGTGGCGAGGGCTGACAGCATCCATCGGGACAGCCGCTAATTGCCACTTAATAGCGCCCATTACCGCGCGATTGGCCGTCCGCTGTGGGCTCGTCATCATTTGTGCGCGCCCACGTCGCTTCGCTACCTGCATATCCCACTTTTGCACACAAACTCTGCAACAGCTATAGGTGCATTTCTGCGATCAGTCATATCCCTTGTTAAGCTATCTCTACATGCAACATCAAGGAGGATGCTACATGCAACATCAAGGAGGATGCATCTGAATGTAATTAACTATGGCAAAGTTTTCAAAGTTAAGAAAAGAGTCGTAAGAATTACAACTAAGGGTAGGAGCCGAGCTCATTGTAAAGAACTGTGCAAGAAAAATTCGTATCCTTACTCCACCAAGTTAGTACGCCTACCAATCTACTGAACATATCAAGGAAAAAAAAAATGGTTCAAATGGCTCTGAGCACTATGGGACTCAACTGCTGTGGTCATAAGTCCCCTAGAACTTAGAACTACTTAAACCTAACTAACCTAAGGCAGCACACAACACCCAGCCATCACGAGGCAGAGAAAATCCCTGACCCCGCCGGGAATCGAACCCGGGAACCCGGGCGTGGGAAGCGAGAACGCTACCGCACGACCACGAGATGCGGGCTATCAAGGAAAACCTCGGTTAGTATTTCACTAACAGTTCTGTACATAATCACCAGTATGGGCTTACATTTTCCAAGGAAAAACAGACAAAAAACTCAAAATAGCGTTTTCTGTCCGCGAACAAAATTATATTGGGTTAGTGCACAAGTTCGAGGCGTTTTTCCGTAAGTTTAATAAACAAAACAGATACACAAAACAAATATTTTAGTCATCAATAATATAGTCTCCTTCACCATTTCCAAGTATGCCAACGTTGGCGTAACTTTTAGATTAAGCAACTGTAGAAATCACATGCTTTTGACTCGTCGAGCCACGTTAGGAGGGAATTTTCATCCGGTATGAAAGTTACTTGAATGTTGTTCGACAGAGAGCGGAAAAGGTGAAAATTTGAGGTCATAAGATTAGGTGAATAAGGTGCGTGCGGAATAACTATTCAAATGGACTACTGTATAGGGTTTTTACTCCGTCTAGCAGAATGCGTGCGGGCGTTATCGTAGAGTAGCACCACTTCATGCAGTCTTCCTGCGTCTGCAAGATGTCCGAGTTGTTGATAATAAATGTCAGATGCGATGGTTACACCTCGGGAAAGCAGTACACCACACCGTCGTTATTCCACCAGATGCTTAACATAATCTCTTGTGGATGGCGTAGGTCTTTTTATGGAGAGTTGCTGTTTTGCTTGGGTTCGACCATTCCTTTTTTCCCCCTTATGTTAGCATGAAGACACCATCTAGCGGCACCAGTAACGATACAGAATAGGAATAGTCAGTGTTGTTCACGAGACAATTGATGACGAGTAAGCACAGATGCACATATGGCCACCTGCTGATTTTTGTGATTTTGGTTTAGAGCTTGCTGTACCCACACAACTGATTTTTGAACCTTCCCCATTCCATGCAAACGTCGTACAACGGTGGAATGATCACATTTCATCACATTTGCCAGTTCTCGAATGCACTGACGCGTATCATTGTGGGTTAATGCGTTTAAACTATCTTCATCAATCCCCGAACGTCTTCCTGTGCCGGCCGTGGTGGTTGAGCGGTTCTAGGCGCTTCAGTGTGGAACCGCGCGACCGCTACGGTCGCAGGCTCGAAACCTACCTCGGGCATGGATGTGTGTAATGTCCTTAGGTTAGTTAGTTTTAAGTAGTTCTAAGGGACTGATGACCTCAGATGTTAAGTCCCATAGTGCTCAGAGCCATTTCAACCATTTCGTCTTCCTGAATGTGGAGAGTTACACATCCACTACGTAACACAGCCTGCTCACAACTGACTAGTATGCACATCTGTTGTTTACAGTTGTTAGTTTAAACTGCCATCGTATTTACTGCACTGACGTCGCTTATACGCCACGAATAAAATCAATCTCGCCACTTTTTGGACGGACTTTGTACATTCATTGTAACAATGAATGTAATTTAAATCCATATGTGTAAATATCTATACAATCATTCGAGATCGACGTGCAACTTCCGAGAATGCGAATGACGGGAAAAGAAAATATTTGCTCCACCACAGGCAAACTGTGTGTAGTTTTGTGTAATCAACCTCATTCGAGAAATAACTTTCTGCAAAGTGATTTGTGCTCCAGGAGTAACCTTCGGACTAGATAAGTAAGTATTACCACGAAGTCTACATTATGATTGCATTATATGAATAACTCCAAGTACTTAGCTTATAATGCTCACTTGCATCGATATTTTTTTCTTTCTTGCCACAGCTACACAAAGACCCTCGCAATGCTGTAAACGATCACTGTGAAAAACTGAAGGGGAATTCAGCCTTATGCAAGAGACAGTTTTATAGTCTTAATTTCACGCATACATGTTTCAACACCTTCTGTGCTGCCTTCACCTAATTCATTCGTTCATTTTCTTTCTCACATGAAGCTATAATTGCTGGCAGTTTCGAACTTACTACACAGATTGTAGTTTGTCGTAGTTTTTGATGTTGTATTTTTTTTTTCCTTGATTGTGTCGAGTTAACACGCTTATTTCTTTGGTAGCTAACAAATCATACAAAATGCTTACGTAACGGCAATAGCGAAAGAAATAGGCGTGTTAACTCGACACAATGGAAGAAACACAACAGAATCAAAAACCATGACAAGATGTAAATTGTGTACTAGATTTGAAGTTACCAGCGTAACATCTAATAGCTTCACGTTAAAAAGAAAATAAATAAACCTACTAAGGATAGCACAAAGAGTGCTGAAACGTGTCTGGATGAAAACAAAACTATAAAACGGTGCCTTGCATAAGGCGGAATTTCTGTTCAGTTTTTCTTAGCAAGCACGGAAACGCGAAGAACTGCTACGTCCACGAGATGATGATCACTATGCACTGTATCATCTCCTGATAAGCCGCTAAGCTACTTGAAACCGAAAATGGGAAAATAAAAATTCTACCGTCACGAAAGGCGACTGAAAACCGCCAAGATCTTTTTTCTGCAATATTCTTACGTTAGTGCTAATTATAGTAACTTCCCTTTTGCATTGCTGTGGTGACTGAATATCGTAGTGGTGTCTCGCAAGAATACATTTCGTAACGAGCTCTGAAAGCGCTTCCAACGCTGAGGGCCGGGTACAGGGATACGCATTTGCACATTTTGTCTTACAAGGCACTGCGATTGGCGCGCAGCTAGGCCGCGCGGAAGCCGTACGCTGCTGCGAGGAAGCCGCAATGTCCGCCGTTGAGCAATGGGCGTGTCGGCCGCCGGCCTGCCGGCTGGCGGAAGAGCAGCTTTCTTCTGTAAAGCACTGCCGCCTCTGCCGGCCTTGCGCCTCCGACTGTACATGAGACCCGATGGTAGGGTGACCAACTCTCCCGTATTTGCCGGGATCTCCCGTATTATAGCATTTTTCTTCTATCCTCCTGGTTACCTTATTAACCGGCTGTTTTTCCCATATATCTTGTCACTGATCACTCTTAGAAGTATAAACCCGCGAAATACTATCGATAGTTCACATTTCCCGATCGACAGATCTCTAAAACCTTTTGCATAATAAGTGATATTATTGTCGATATACAATCTTTTTTCTGTGTGTGCATCTACGGAAAGAAGACGGTTTGGCTCAAGGGAACACTAGGAGCGGAGAAAGACTGACACAGCCTCTGTGTCTAGAAAGGTCGTGAGAAGGGCAGTGTTTATTTGTTTCTCGGTCAGTACTGGCAACCAATGGATGTGTTCCCCTCGCACCAATCAGTAGCTATGGTGGTGGTGATGATGGTTTGTGTACTGAATAAATAACACAAGGAAGTAACAAGGATTCGCGATAGCGGATTATAGGGACGTTAATGTTTAACCAAACTCGTAACATTATTTGTTATTTCACCTGACTCGAGGACAGTCAACACGGAATATTCTGATTTGTGTATACTACACTGGTGTCCAAAATTAAAGCAGCAAACGGAAATTTTGCAAAGTTGGGTTTATTTTGCCACAAAGCAGTATAAACAAGTGAGAGTAAAGTAGAAACAACGCAAAGAATACAGAACTTAAACAAGTGCAACATGCATACCGGTAGACAAAAACGTTCCTTGTTTTTGCCAACTTAACGGATTTGCACACACTTTCAGACAACTTGTTAATATGCTCAATAAGGGGTGTGACCACCTCTGGCAACAATACAGGTCTGACATCAACGGGGCATGCTGTGAATGATGTCATCAATCTCATGCTGAGGCAATAACGCCCATCCTTCCTGCAGAGCTACTCGCAGTCTTGGAGAGTCGTTGGTGGATGTTGACGTGATGCAAGCCGTCTCCCTAGTGCATCCCAGACATGCTCTATTGGATTCAAATCGGGAGAGCAAGTAGGTCACGCAATGCGTGCAATTTCTTCCGTTTCCAAGAAAACATCAACAAACCGTGCTCTATGAGATCGAGCATTACCGACCACCAGTACGAATTCTGGACGCATGGCACCTCGCAAATGAAGTCCCAAGATCTCGTCACGATACTTGACAGCATTTAAACCTTGTTTCCTTTCGATCAGCCTCGTCTCACTATCCTTACGGCCCATGCCGCTAATTGCTCTGTATCGGCACCGTTCAGATACACAACAGGCGATAGAGTGGGGCCGCGCACGGTTGACTCTAGTGTGTGCCGTGGGTCAGCGTTATATGGCTCTGAGCACTATGGGACTTAACATCTGTGGTCATCAGTCCCCTAGAACTTAGAACTACTTAAACCTAACTAACCTAAGGACATCACACACAGCCATGCCCGAGGCAGGATTCGAACCTGCGACCGTAGCGGTCACGCGGTTCCAGACTGAAGCGCCCAGAACCGCACGGCCACCCCGACCGGCGGTCAGCGTTATAGTTTAATCACTGCGCGCAGAATTTCGGCATGTTCAGATGGTGGAAGAATGCTTTATGAACTAGCTCTTGTATTACATTTTCTATTTTGTTAACCATGGTGTCGATTTGGATGTATGTCTTTCCTGGCTTTTCAACAATAATGACTTACCGGGGTACTTCTTACATGACTGACTCTTTAGATTTTGCATACATTTCTTTTCATGTTACACAGACTTTTGTTTTCTAAAAGATATGCAGCTAGACGAATACTTTTTGGACTCACTGTAGCTCGGGGAACGACAGGTGGCCGATGCCACGCATAATGTGTTCTGACTATCAGCACCGTCTTGTCAACAGTATGTTTTGTTTACTGTGCGGGTCGGATTTGTCTCTGTCTGTGCCCGGGCACTCTGCACTGAACGTCAGTTTCAGCTGTTGGTTTCTTTTCCCACCATTCTGTGGTGAAACTTGTACAGTTGAGTGAATGTGTGTTCAGTTTTTCGTTCTTTATCTACAAAATAATTATTTTCCGCGTACTTACACATAAAATTTATTTTTACAGAAATGTCTCAAAACATGCGTGCACGTAAGAGGAAATTATTTCCTGTTGAAGATAAATTTTGTGTGTAATTAGGCTGAAAATTATTTTGTAGTCCCCCAGCTCGTGGTCGTGTGGTAGCGTTCTCGCTTCCCACGCCCGGGTTCCCGGATTCGATTCCCGGCGGGGTCAGGGATTTTCTCTGCCTCGTGATGACTGGGTGTTGTGTGCTGTCCTTAGGTTAGTTAGGTTTAAGTAGTTCTAAGTTCTAGGGGACTGATGACCATAGATGTTAAGTCCCATAGTGCTCAGAGCCATTTGAGCCAATTATTTTGTAGATAAAGAACGATAAACTGAACACAAATTCACTTAACTGTTCAAGTTTCAACACAGAATGGTGGAAAAAGAAACCACCGGCTAAATCGTAACTGACGTTCAGTGCCGAGTGCCCGGGCACGGACTGACGCAAATCCGACCCACACAGTAAGTAAACATAGACTAGACGGCACCGAAAGTCACGACACGCTATAGGTGGCGTAGGCCAACTGCCGTTCTCCGAACTACGACGCCTTGCGTGGCGGGGACATGGTTTGACAGGCGGCGCGGCGCTAGTTGACACACACGAGCATAACTAGCGAGCAGACAGCGTTGGAGCCGTCTGCTCGGCCGGCAGACCACACCACAGAGTCTCTGATATTGGGGAAGTATACAGACCACAAGTAGGCCGGCTGTCAAGTAATCGGAAGCGGAATTTTTTAGCCAGCAGAGTTGCCGTTGCAGGTCCGGGCGTGGCGTGAGGGCGCCTCCATGGCGAAAAAGTAAGAGGCCGCAAATTATTTCACGGCTGCCGCTCAGAAAAAATCCATACTAATGAAGATACGGAATAGACAATAAACTATAGCAATAGAAACAATGCGAAGAGGTATGTGCCCACTCTGTAGATGTAATTGTACTTTACCAGAGGTTGAAAATACCGCTACAGTTGTATGGTTCTTTTATTTAGAACACGACCGGTTTCGGGTTCTTATAGGCCATCATCAGGTGTTACAACTTCGTGTTATGACCCCGAGTGCCGCAGTGGACGAGTATAGCACAGACTACTCCGCGCTCGCTGGTTATACACCGCGTCCTAAATAGTCCACCGCGGCGCTCGGAGTCACAGCACGAAGTTATAACACCTGATGAGGGCGTATAAGAGCCCGAAATCGGTCGTGTTTTAAGTAAAAGAACCTCACAACTGTAACGCTATTTTCAACCTCTGGTATAACGCTCAGTTGCGGATGTTCCACCGTCAGGACTGTTTTAATTGCACTTTAGATGCTGATGATGGAAGATAGGAATGTATGGTGTCGTCCGAAGAGTGAGGTCCCATAGTAATGTTGGTATTTCACGACGGAACCACATGCCAAAGACGGTCACTGCCGCTAATGAGAGACGGCGACGAAGACACGCCCTCAACAAGTCCGACACTTCGCCGCTGCATGGAAGTCTACTTACGTTAAAACGGAACGCCGCTCATCCATTCTGACAGCAGACTAATAGTTCAGATCCATCAGCGGATTAGTGGCTCTGAGCACTATGGGACTCAACTGCTGTGGTCATCAGTCCCCTAGAACTTAGAACTACTTAAACCTAACTAACCTAAGGACATCACACACATCCATGCCCGAGGCAGGATTCGAACCTGCGACCGTAGCAGTCGCACGGTTCCTGACTGCGCGCCTAGAACCGCGAGACCACCGCGGCCGGCAGCGGATTAGTGCCGTTAGTCAGAACAGGGTACTAGACTTCAGAGTTAAATGTGAAAAGTGAAACTTCACTGTCATGTTTGCTTCAGAACATTTGTGTGTAGAACTTATCTAAACAGCTGCGACAACAGCATTAGGCTACTATTATTCTATGTAAAGAACGGTTTTCATTGCGTGTGTTGGTTGGTTGGTAGGTTGATTGATTTGGGGGAAGGGACCAGACAGCAAGGTCACTGGTCCCATCGGTAGTTTTTATAAACAGAGTAAATATTCTAAATGTTGCTTATTTCTGGGCAGCAAAAATCAGATCCTCAGTTTCCTTCTTTAGTACTGACCAGCCAAGACCAGGTCTTTTCCTGATCTATTTTGGCTTCGATCTCCTCTGCATCTAAGAGTTCACTGTTTTGAAACATCCTGACAGTCTGAAACTGTGTGATGGACCAGGACTGAAAGCCATGCTGCTCTTACTGACCTATCCAGGCATGATTCTTGACTCGTATTCACAGCTTCACATCTGCGAATATCTCTTCCTTACTTTCCAATCTTCACACACTCCCACAGGCTGTGGCTAAGGCGCTAAGCTGTTTCTCAGGACTATTGGGAAGGAAGTCGGCCGTGCCCTTTCAGAGGAACCATCTCGGCATTTGCCTGCAGCAATTTAGGGAATCACGAGAAACCTAACTAAGGATGGCCTACAGCGAGTTTGAATCGTCGTCCTCCCGAATGCGAGTACAGTGTGATAACCACTGCGCCACCTCGCTCGGTGTGTGTGTGTGTGTGTGTGTTCTGAGATTGTATTACGTATTATCATTCCACAGAAGGATGGGGATGTCTTCTAAATACAAGTATTTGTTATTAAAGTGTTTTACTGAAACTGATCTAATGACATTTAAAAGTTGTAGAAGTTCCTCGCTCCTCCAGAAAACACCGTAGAACTGTCGCCTGGGCTTGCTACGAGATATAAAAGAATGCACGTAGCACCTTCAAAAATTAATAGCAATTAAAAGCCTAAAGCGACCTTAACGAATTAAGTGTGAACTGATAGGGTTTTTCAGCACTATCGGAAAACGGAGATAGATTTTGCATTACAGGTGAAAAATCTGAATTATGGTCAGGAATGTGAATTTAGAGAATTGAAAAGGTATTTTAGTGCAAAATACATTTCAAACCAAACGTAGCAGCATTATTACAAAACAGACTACAATATTTTGTGATTTTATTCATAGCGGTTATTTCCTCAGCAACTGTAGTATGGTATATATATGAGTATTTCTGAATTAAATCAGTCATCAGTTACACAGTTATTTTTATTTTGCTTTGTCGGTTTCGGCTGATTGATCTATCACCTTCAAAATCATACAAAATTTGGGATAACGTAAGTCATAATAACAACTTGGCCATACATTTATGTAAAGTATGAGAAGTGAATTACAAAAAAATTTGCTTCACATCGGTTTAGCAAACCATTTCACTGAATAAGATGCAAATAACCAAAAAATCCAAGAACCCTGCAGGAAAGTCACCACAGAAAAGCTGACCTAATTATCGTGTTATACTTATAAAATCGGTAAGTTAACGTAATTTTAATGAAACAGGCATTTCTTGACATCTCACAGGAATTAGACTGGGCAAGCGCGACCCATGTAAAGCGTCTGTAAGTGTATTTTCTACTCTGATATGTGCAGTATGTGTAACTTTGTGAGTTTTGAAACGATAGATCGAGACTACAATCGTATAAGGGCAGCGGCCATGTTGACCTAGACCAAGTGGCTGCTCGCTATCAGTGAGTCAAGAAGCACGCTGTTGAGTGTCATGTCAGTTGCAATTTAAGTTTTTTAAATTTTGCGGGCGTCAAGTCTTGGAACTTGTAGAATCTCTGCAGTACTTCGGGAACTCACAAATGATTTCTAACACTTCCGCTCGTCGCCTTTTAACTGTGAACAACGGTGTTAAACTTGCAAAATTTCTGCATAGGTTCGTGGGCTTTGAATTTCAGAGTCATGTCAAGACCTGTGAAATTTCAACACAGGCTCGCGGCCTTTTAAAAATCATCATCTTTCGAATTTTTACTCTGAACATTTATGTGGTGAGCCGAAATTAGCGCAATCCAGATCTGGCTGATGACTCAATCTGTCGTTTAACTAACAGTGTTAAGCAACGATTAAATAAGAATTTTACTGCTGTAACCAGCTTGTGTTGAGGACATTTATTAATTTCCCCAGCCTGCAGATTAATCAATTTATAGGAAGTTCACAGAACAACAAAAGGGTGATGCGACAAATGTGTGGCCGTCTCCTATAAACATACTTCAAAAAAAGGTCGAGCCTTTTACACACACAAAGGCTGAATAACGAGAGAGAGAGAGAGAGAGAGAGAGAGAGAGAGAGAGAGAGAGAGAGAGAGAGAGAGAGAACGTTGCAGTATCCTGCACAGCCAAAGTGGTCCCACAGTCCGGAAACGAGCGCGTGTGAGCAGATGCAGGGAGCTTGCATCGCCGCTCGTGGCAAGGACCTAGTGGAGGTTGTTAGCCGTTGCCTTCCTCAGATATGTTCTGAAGTGTGTATCTGTGTCGTGTGGGTGACTGAAGAGTGCTTGTACGGTATAGTCTGTACGTCTATGTACCCTGTTCCAGCATATACCTTACTACTCTCGAATAGCACCTAGGGGGCCGTGGAACCTAACGACCCCATACGACGAACGAATCACCATCAACAGTGTCACATGCACTCTCTTGATGAGACACTTTGGAGAGGTTTGGAATTTAATATAGGAATTTTGCGTAAAGACTAGTAGTCAGAACTTTACGCCAGCACCTTTCATCCTTTTGCCGACCAGAAACTGGCAGTGAAAATTTTCCGGCATCAGGAATCGAACCAGCTTACCTGCGAGTCGATCGACACCGCACAGGCGTGCGTTAACGACTTCACCTACGTACATGGGTAGCCTGCAGAGTATGGAGATGTAGAATTACGGTCCCTCTCGGGAATAATTTGACCGTTCGCATCGAATTAAGACTGACTCGCCATACAAGCGCCAGCGTTTATATCAACCAGTTTTCTACACGACTTTCATGAGCGGCGGTACTACCCGACTGAAGTATAGTGCACCGAATCATACAACTCTCACCACTATGATGACCGAAACAGGCACATTCTCAGACCAAGACGGTCTTTCTGTTAACACATCATCCCTGCTACGAAGCTGACAATGCAGTGACCTGATCCAGCACTCACATTGCACCGAAGCGTCCTCTGTACACTATTTACATTAATTTATTCACTTTACTGGTTGTTGAGCTCACTGACTGTGAATTATGTTATTTTAAGAAATACAGCAATCAGTCAGTTTTTTGTGTGTGTTTATGTATGCCATAGTGCGCTTTGGGTTTTCGTCCATCTTCTGCTGGCGTAATACATGTTTAAATCTTCATTTAGCCCATCGTTAGAAATATAGACTGCAACACGGCGAATTTGGGCTGTTTTTCGTGCAACATAGAAAGAAAGTGTTTTCGTCACGATTACAAAAGCGAAAACTTGGAGGAGCAACTAGCAGGATTCAAAAATAACTGCTGTATCCAAATTGCAGTCCATATTTTTAAAGGTGTGCTAGCTGAATATTTAAGTATTTATTACGACAACTGAAGATGCGCGAAAGCCTGAAAAGCGTAATGGCATGAATAAAAATACATAAAAAAAGTGATTGGTTGCTGTATTTCCCAATAGTATTGCCTGCAGGCACGCCTAAGTGTTAACTGGTTGAGTGAATCAGCATTGGAAAACGAGAAACGTCTCCGATTGCCTGCGCGATACGCGTACCATCCGACAAAACGGGAAATTGAACGCGCAGACGTCAATAGTGCTACGCCTTCTCTCTCGCTCCCCTCGAGGGCCGAACAAACAAGAAGAGCAGCAGCGTCTGGCGGGCAGCGCAGTGAACCGCGAGAATCCAGAGCAGTGGTTCCTAACCGTCCTCAGACCATTGCCCCTGGACGATATCATATCCCCAACAGAGCTTAGTGCCTGCACGCCGATATTGTACAATTTGTGTTCATTATTTGTAGTTCCGATACAACAGGTCCTCAAAGTCTTCGAATGGCATTCGATGAAACTTTTCGAACTATTCATTCTTACTAGCAAGCAGTTCGCTGGTGATTATTTCCGTCGTACACTGCACTACTTTTTAACACTGCTGTTACCCACTGACGACGGCTGTTTCCTCGTCACGGCACAGCACAACAAATGTGGCAGTTATAAGCCTGATTCGTTCCAGCACCAATTCGGACCACTATGCGCGGCACGGCGCCGCCCCTTCCAGACTGTTTTCGAACACACGGTTTCCTTTGATGTATCGGCAACAGGCGGAATGAGGTCAGCGCGAAGCCCTTAGTGTGGAAATGCCTTAATGTATTCAGACATTATTAGTCTGGACATTCTGAAAGTATACTTAGGACTGGCACACGAACCTCTAATGAAGAGATACATCTTTAATGACAACAAAAACTTATTACAGTATGTTAGTTACATTACGTACATAGCAGTGTATAATCTGAAGTGCCAACCGAAAATAGCAGCATAACTCACGAACTTTGGTGAATTCGTGAGTTTCTTAAAGAAAGAAACGGACGTGGTAACAATGTCCTCCACACCTTAAAAATGGAGGATGGAATGGGATACAGAAATTCCCGGTGGGTGACTACAGAAAGTTTCGAAATTTTTCTGAAAATTACTAAGGAACATATTTTTAAAAAGAAAAACGAAAATATGAAACTACCTATTTCTGCTTCCTTCGAACTATCATCAGTGTTATTCGGTTGTAACCTGGTCTGGTAGAGTACATAAGGGGTATGAACAGCGTCAGATGTCGAGCGATTACTGTGAAGGACACAAAGACACTGCGTACTCTTTATCAGCACCTGACAAAATTTTAAAAGAGGCCTCACTGAGAGTCGCTACTTGGCCAGCTGGTCGAATCGTGCGTTATCGAGATTTGCGGAGGCATCTGGACGCGACAGTCGCCCTATTTAGGACTGCATGGGAAAGTACGTTCAGCCATAATCGTCGCCTAGGTTCCGATCGACGACGACAGTGGAGGTTTGCTATATTATGCACCAAGCACATAGTAAGCACTTCACATTTGCGCCAACCGTCAGAGAACAAGTAACCATTGTTCGGGGACTAGTAGCAGCCAGACTAGGGAACTACCGTTCCGCGAGTATGCTGCTGTTAACACAAACGGCCGCGTTTGGAATGGTGTCTGGACTGGGATGCGCGTGGGCTGCTAGATATGCACTGAATTGTGTTCAATGATGAATCACGGTTCTGCAGTACCTTTACGATCATCGACGACGAGTATGTTGGCGACATGGAGAGAGAGGTCCCATTCTTCTAATCTTTTGGGTAGGCATTGTGGAGAGCCGTCAGGTATGACTTCAGGTCACAGCTGGTAGTCACAGAGAAGTCTGTCAGCACGTTTTTGCCGGCCGGTGTGGCCAGCGGGTCTAGGCGCTTCAGTCTGGAACCGCGCGACCGCTACGGTCGCAGGTTCGAATCCTGCCTCGGGCATGGATGTGTGTGATGTCCTTAGGTTAGTTAGGTTTAAGTAGTTCTAAGTTCTAGGGGACTAATGACCTCAGATGTTACGTCCCACAGTGCTCAGAGCCATTTGAAACAAGCACGTTGTTACGGCACAGACATCCTGTATCCTAGTGTGTTTCTTCTCATGCAATAGTATAGTGGTGCCATTGTTCAACACACAACGCCTGTACACCCAAGGCAAGGGTCTCTGTGAACTGTATGCATGATGTTTAGGTACTCCTGTGACCAACAAGATCCCAAGATCTGTCCCGATAGAACATCTGTGGCACCCACTCAAATAGCTGGAACCATTGCAACAGGTGTGGTCCACCTTGCCTTATGAGAGAATGCAACCCTTCGTGACACCCTTTGCAACAGAATCAGTGTATGCATTCAGGCCAGAGAGGGTGCAATGTCATACTGACAAAAGGGATTGTATGTCTAGTTCTTCATAAATTTGATTTTGTAACCATTGAAATAACATCAGCCACATACCACATTAACCCAAAAAATTCATTTCCTCTTCCCCATCTATGTACTTCACTTTTTTTTTTTGTCAATCAGTGTAATTCACTGTAAATTCTACGAAGCAGTTGGCAGTGAGTTACTGAACTTCGAAGTATGATAATAAATATGCCGATGACGAAAATATAGCTACTTTACAAGCTGTGATGTGAGACTATAAGATGGGAAAGAATCAAACATTTCTACTGAACAGGTTCGCTGCAATCGTTTGAAAACGATTGCATAACGAAAAAACACGTAAATCATAGGACTGTGGATTTAATTTTTTATGCAAAAACTAAAACTTTTTTTGGAAAAAGTACTTAAGCAAGGTATACAGCATTGCTTACTTTACATAAGAATTTTTTTTTTTCAGCTGCACAGCAGATGACTCAACTTTCAGCATTCTGCTTTCCTCGAACCAAACTTAGCTTGTAGAGACGATTCTTTGCGTGTCAGGACGAAAATGTCTGCCACAAGAAGCCCGTGACAAATAATTGCGGTAATGATTCTGAACACTGAATCAGTGCATAACTAAGGTTTACAAGGGGTGTGCTATTACGGGCTCAAGGTCTAGACCAGGTGTGTTCAGGAGGCGGCTTGGTGAGCAAGATCGTCGTCATAACATGTGGCAGCAGTATTTAGGGCAAACTGTGCGCTGTCTTTCGAGGCATGACCAGATGTAAAATTTGTTGTAGCTTTGATTGCAAGCATGGCCACTCACAGAGTCATGATGATAGTGAATATTTTATCTTTCTATGTTAGTGTTAATACTGTTAACTATGAGTATTTTTTCTCACCCTAAACTTCCTCGTCTTCAGAATCTTGCAGCCACGTTATTTGAAATCATAGAATTCTGTAGGCAACTTTTATCTTCCAGCGAACAAGTCGCCTTGAAACAAGATTGTAACAGTGAACATCATTTATAGTGATATTATGATTACTGCTCAGGGCCACCACAATGCACAGCTACAAATAAGAAAGAAACTTACAAACCTACTTACATTTTATCAACTCAGCTACTTAGTCAATAGTAAACGAAGGGCTGTGCTGCAAATTAGCAATTTCTTACCAAACAATTGACACACAAACAGAAAATATTTCACTCAGTTGCTGCTCTTTCACGTCTAACTATCTGGAATAAGTTGAGGAGGCAGTGAAGTCAGAAGCACCTTTGTCCGTCGATTTGGTTGGCGAGCGAAGTGCTAACGAAAGAACTGTGAGCAAGCCAATAACTCGGCGGACCCAATAACGAATGTACTGCACCAAGCAAGTCGCTGGCTGTGGCTAGCTGCCATCGCAAGCTGCACGCAAATTTCAAACAATGTCATTAATACAGTCGCTGTGGTCTTCCGCAGCATCATCTGTTGAAGTTCATATGGGACAATTTTAGAATTAGTTACCTGTCTCAAAAATTATTAGTTTAACGAGGTACTGAAATCAATTTTTTAAAACAATTTAGTTTCGTGACTAAACCCTAATCGAACCCTTCCTGTTTTTAACCCACCGGAAAATTTCAATTTACCTGTCTAAGAAGTAATCACCCTCAGTTTGGGAACCACTGACCTAGAGGCAATGTATATGCGTCTGATCAAAACTAATCTATAAAGTGAAATCCAAAAATTACGAAACTTAGTGAGGTAAGCCTATCATTCTGGACGTTAACGGAACATGGCGTCAGGGAACGACAAATGGAGGAGTGTTCACACTAAAAGGACGTCGTGGAGCTGCCAGCATTCCTGGATGGCTGTAGAATTTATTACTGACCCAAGAAAACTCATAATGGAGGTTCTTGACACACGTTGAATGGCAAATTCTACACAATTCTGGAAACAGAAATGTGTTGTACTAACTTTCTTAACATCAACATTTATCACATACAAACATATACTAATGAACCCAGATACTATGACTACCTGACTAATATCGTGTTGGTCCACTTTTGGAACGCATAGAGTAGCGATTCTGCATGACATGCATTCGAGAAGTCCTTGGTAGGTTTCTGGAGTTAAGTGACAGCAATAGCCTCGGGGAACCGAACCCATCAGTCATGAGAAAATGCAGGTGGTCCACAGTAATGTTTATGTAATATACAGCTGCCATAGTGTCTTCCATTAGCACCACAAATGCCGCAGAAGAACAGGCGAGTGTCTCCCGCAGCATAACACTGCTCCCACCGGATGTGTCCGTAGTGCGTCGTTCGCTGGGATGACGATGTATCTATACGCAACCGCAGACCTGATTTACCGAGAAATGTGATTCATCCAAACAGGCTACACGTTATCATCGTTTCACAGTCCAGGCTCCACGATCCTGGGCCCTGTACAATCGTTAACTGCCGTTGTGGTTCTGACAGCATAGGGACCCGAAGGGGTCGTCTGCAGCGAAGACCTATGTTCAACAAAGTGCGCCGAACGGTGTGCGCCGAAACGTATGGTACCTGCACCACATTGTATCCTATCGTTACGTCTGCCACAGATCATGCACGGCCTATTCTGTTTCAGAGCAGGCAAAACGCCGATCTCCGCGTACTGTGATGAGGCGTGGTCGTCCAACACGTTGTCGCCTACTCGTGGCTTCAGCCATTTTCTTCATGACAGTAGCACGCTAACAGCCGACGAACTTCGCCGTTTCCGAGATGCTCGTTCCCAGGCATTGGGACAGAACAATCTGCCATTTGTCAAAGTCGCTTTGACAGAGGATTTCCCCCTGTGTAGCCTGTATCATCGCTAGAATAATCTCCCACTTGTCTCTACTCTGCTTATATACACTCAAAGAAAATAAATACGACGCACTACAAAGGAGATAGGCAACTTGGTCACATTGATATTCAAACAGGTATCGACGGAAAACCCACAATTGTAAACTTCGGCGAGCGATGGATGAATGCGTAACCCTGCGGCGCAATTTCACCGCGCAGCTGCAAGGATAGCAGACAGGACAAAGTAGCTGGGAATTTCATTCCGTATACTCAGATGGAGAACAACAATGCCTCGCTGACAGGCGGGTGAACAGTATACGCAGATGTCAGCATTTGTGAGTGGACGTGTAGTTGGGCTCGAAGAAAGTGGATGGAGTAATCCGCGAATAGCTCGACATTTGAATAGGACCGCTGTCATTAATCGACGTTGTTAGCAGGAAAGAGTGAAACATGGCCGAACACAGCGTCAAGAAGGTAGCGGTCGATCTCGAGAGACGACAGAACGTGAGGAACGACCAATCGTTAGATAGGCACTCAGACACCCTGACTCCTCATTAACATCAATACCACGTGCAGCTGGTGTCTCAGTGACCACAAGGACCATTATAGTCCGATTCATGAACGATGGGGGACCGCGCAGATCGAGGCACGGACGAGAGCTGCTTAGTTGCCAATTATAAGCGACAGTTGCGGTACGCCTATATATGGGTTTTAAGACTGAAGAAAGCGTGTATCCTGCAAATCATCTTTGACGCCTGCTTTTATATAATTTGTCCTTACCACCACCATCAGCGATGGTAACTCGCAACAAATGGAATAAAAATTTACTAAATAATTCGCTACAATCACGTTCAATGTTCGCATCGACTACTACATTCACAGCAGAGCGCTCAGAACACTGTTGAAATGTCATTGACTGTCGATGAATGCGTGACATAGGTGCGCAGAAAAAACAAACTTGACCGCTATCGTTCGTAACTCCAACTGCACTCATGCTCATAAATTAATGATAATTGCAGAAAGTGATGCCACACAACGTGGCACTACACAAAACTGGCGCACATAGGGAACACACACGACACAGATCTGTAAGTCCACAGTATTGGTGGTAAGTTGAGAAAACCGTCCCGAAACACATGTACTAAAAAACGCCACTGTTTTCCGGCGCATGTACCCTGACGTCAATATTGTATATGATCACCATGCACACGTACACAGGCCGCACAATGGGTTGACATGTTCTGCATCAGGTGGTCGAGCAGCTGCCTCCCATTCTTGCACCAGAGCCTGTCGGAGCTCCTGAAGTGTCCTAGGGGTTTGAAGACGTGCAGCGATAAGTCGACCGAGAGCATCCCAGACGCGCTCGATGGGGTTTAGGTCTGGAGAACTGGCAGGCCACTCCATTCGCCTGATTTCTTCTGTTTCAAGGTACGCCTCCACGATGACAGCTCGGTGGGGCCGTGCGTTATCATCCATCAGGAGGAAGGTGGGACCCACTGCACCCCTGAAAAGGTGGACATACTGGTGCAAAATGACGTCCCGATACACCTGACCTGTTACAGTTCCTCTGTCAAAGATATGCTGGGGTGTACGTGCACCAATCATAATCCCACCCCACACCATCAAACCACAACCTCCATACAGGTCCCTTTCAAGGACATTAAGGGGTTGGTATCTGGTTCCTGGTTCACGCCAGATGAAAACCCGGCGAGAATCACTGTTCAGACTATATCTGGACTCGTCCGTGACCATAACCTGGGACCACTGTCCCAATGACCAAGTACTGTGTTTTGACAGCAGCCCTTACGGGCTCTCCTGTGACCAGGGCTCAGTGGAATACACATTGCACGTCTCCGGGCGAATAAACTATGTCTGTTGAGTGGTCTGTTAGATTGTGTGTGGAGACAACTGTTCCAATGGCTGCGGTAGGGTCCCGAGCAAGGCTGCCTGCAGTACTCTGTGGCCGTCTGTGGGCACTGATGGCGAGATATCAGTCTTCTTGTGGTGTTGTACACTGTGGACGTCCCGTACTGTAGCGCCTGGACACGTTTCCTGTCTGCTGGAATCGTTACCATAATCTTGAGATAACACTTTGTGGCACACGGAGCGCCCGTGCTACGACCTGCTGTGTTTGACCAGCCTCCAGTCGCCCTAGTATTCTACCCCTCATAACGTCATCATCAATATGTATTCTTTGAGCCATTTTCAACACACAGTCACCATTAGCACGTCTGAAAACATCTGCACACTTACTCGCTGCACCGTATCCTGACATGCATAAACACAACTCTGTGTATGTGGACTGCTGTCAGCGCCACCGTGCGACGACCGCAGGTCAAATGCACCGCATGGTCATACCCCGAGGTGATTTAAAGCCGCAAACCGCCCACCAGAGCGGTGTTTCACGATGTATCAGCATTATCCTTAATTTATGAGCATGAGTGTACAATATGTTACACACAGAAAGAGGGCTGGGCTCATGGTGCCCCTTGCGCCGATTACTATTGACTTCTGTACACCGACGAGTTCGTTTGCAGTGGTGTCGGGCACATTTGGCTTGGAATCTCATTGACAGGAGTAGAACTGTCTTCAGTGATGAGTCCCGCTTCGAACTGAGCTCCGAAAACCAGCGAAGACGTGTCTGGAGACGCCCCAGACAGCGGTGGAATACCAATCTGTCGCCCGCCATACGGCCCGACAACTAGGAATGATGGCCTGGAGGTGCCAATCCATAGTAACATCCCTTTAGTTGACATGCACAGCAACCTTACAGCACAACGGTACGTTGACGATATTCTACGCCCCAGATTGTTGCCCTTCGTGGTAAGCCATCCTAGGCTCATATTTCAGCAAGATAATACCCGCCCACATACGACGAGAGTTTCTACTGTTTGCCTTCGCGCTTGCCAAACCCTACCTTGTCCAGCAAGGTCGCCGGATGTCTCCCCAGTTGAGAACGTTTGGAGCATTATGGGTACGGCCCTCCAGCCATCTAGATATTTTGACGATATAACGTGTCAACTGGACAGAATTTGGCACGATATCCCTCAGGAGGATGTCCAACAACTATCACTCAATCACCATCATCAGTTATCTGCTATATTAGCGGGTCCTTTGCCTCTCCATTTACTGCGATCCATTGCTTACTTCTTAAGGCTGCTGTATGTTGTACCGTCAATCATGTCATCCAGTATCTGGAATCTCTTCCTTCCTTTTCCCTTCTACATAACCTTCTAAAACTGTTTTTATCAGTCCGTCATTCTTTCTTAATATATGCCCAATCCAATTTCTTTTCTTCTCTTTATTACATCTAGTAACTGTCTTTTCTTTCCCACTCTTCTCAGTACCTCATCATTTTTTACTCTGTCCATCCAACTTATCCTTTCCATCTTCCACCATATCCAGATCTCAAAAGCCTCCAGCCTTTCTCTGTCTTTTTTCCTCATAGTCCATCACTCAATACCAAGCCGAATAACTGCTTCCATAAGCGCCAGAGGTGGACCAACGCGTTATTGACTTGCTGAATTTGTGAAACTCTTTCTCTTGTATAAATCATCTATTTTTTCTAAAATTGTAATCATTTGTCTGAACATGTACATCACATCTACCTATTTCCGTTCCATTCTGATAATTCCTGTTTCTCTTACAGTGTACTTTCCTTACCGCGTCATGTGGTCACAAAACTACCAGGCCGCATACAATCTCATTGTGTTAAGTTTTGATGCAAGAATGTATATCGAGTAGCGACTTTCTCTATGGTACAGCGGACGATGGGAAGAATTTTCTGACGCAAGCAATTAATTTGTAACATTTGTAGTTGCTTATGATCAGACTATGCGCTAATGTCCTGTATTAAATCGCAAATATCACCGCGATGGCTTATGATGCGATGGCATGAGAAGACACTTTCAGGCGATTCGTCCGTCAGACTGCAACGGTCATCTCTGCTCCCCTCCCTCCCTCGCTCAAATCTGATGCTATTCGAGAGGAGGATATGAGTCAGTAGGAGATTGCATTCTCTTCCTTTTGTCATCATCAACAAGCACACCAGATACGACGACTCAAATTTTGAAGTTACAGTTTTTGAACGGTCAGTATAGCGTGTTGTACGAGATTTAAAACGCAACACAACAAACCAACATAAACGGGAAGCAAACGGTTTATTTTACCAATTACCTTCTTATTCTTGTTCTTTGGCATTCTTATATATCCATTTTGACAGTGGTGTTCGGTGGCCGGATGTCATTTCTGACGCCACCAGTTAGCCCAATTTGCGTAACGTGTATCTGAGGCGGGTCGTGGGTTCCAGCCCGGTATTCTCCTTGCCGAGCGGGGGAAACCACCTAAAAACCACACCGAAGCTGGTCGGCTCACCAGCGCTCGTCTTTAATTCGCGACGCGGATTCGATTCGGGACTGCCTCTCCTCTCCGTGCCCATAAGCGGGCGCGTTAGCGCTCACGGCTACCCGAGAGGGTGATTCATTTTACTGTTACTTCATGTATACATTTCTTGGATGCTGAATGTAGCAGCATTGAATATACAAGTCGTTAGTGAAGTTATGGAACTGAGTATGAGTTGCCATTTTTTCTGGGATTCATAGATTTTAAACTGGGAAAACAAACGAATACGTGTTAACAGAACATAACTGAATACGTTTTGTTCCGTTTGTGAATTTTACTGTATGCCATTACCGCAGAAAAAGTTCAAGAACGAATTTAACAGAGCATGTCTGGAAGTAATCATGACTTAAATAATGCATAATCAACACACCGAAAACAAACTAACAAAAATTAACTGTGTACTAACAGAATCATATGGTAATCCACCAAACTTCAGCTGCAGTTAAAATTTAGCTGTAGACCGTTCAGCCACCCTCGAAGCGCACCGAAAGGCCAAAGCTAAAGCGCTCCCGCCCACATTCTACGCCGGTAGACGAGCAAATTGCGCATGTGTACACAGAAAATCATAGTGGAATAGTCCAACTGCTTAGCTGAGAGGTAACGTGCTTGCCTACCGTGCAGCGGACAGGGTTCAAAAATGGTTCAAACGGCTATGAGCACTATGGGACTCAACATCGGTGGTCATCAGTCCCCTAGAACGTAGAACTACTTAAACCTAACTAACCTAAGGACATCACACACATCCATGACCGAGGCAGGATTCGAACCTGCGACCGTAGAGGTCACGCGGTTCCAGACTGAAGCGCCTAGAACCGCACGGCCACACCTGCCGGCGACGGGTTTCGATTCCCGGCCGAGATGGGGATTTTCTCCACTCGGGGACTGGGTGTTGTGTTACCATCATCCTTACATTCACCACCATCACCACCACCACCACCACCACCACCACCACCACCACCACCACCACCACCGACACGCAAGTCGCCTAATGCGGCGTCGTCTGAAAAAAGACGCACCCGCCGGCCGAACTTTCCCGGATGGGGCCTCCCGGCCAACAATGCCACACGACCATTTCATTTCATAGTGAAATGAATATCACATGAGGAGCCGACACATTCTACAGTGACGCACTCTTTGAAGGATGCTGTGTCACGAGGAACCGTAACAGTGCCTATGAGAGTCAACTATTACCAGTGTCAGATTCGACATTTTGTCAACGTTAAAACCATCATCACGATTCAGTAAACCATCTTCAAACGCACTGCAAATGATTCCTTGACTTCGGAATCATGAAAGGACGAAACAGATGTTACCTCCGGATATTCTCGTAGTTCTTAATGCGGCCTGTTTTATCAGGCTGTAGCAGGTTGTTGCAACGTCGACCTTGCAGGGAACATTCTTGAACTACAAGCAAAGTGCGTCCGATATACGACAAACCACACTGACAGGATATCTTATACACGCCTGCCTTTCGTATAACCACATCATTCTTCACTGCGCCGACGAGCGCGGCTATCTTTGGTGCCGGCAGGAAAATAATCTTGACTTTATGTTTATAGTGTATACGATCCACTTTAGAAGCAGCATTTCCTGCAACAGTAGGAAGGCCACGAACTTGGAACTTCCCTCTGCTGCGTCTTGAGATTGGACACTCACCTTCCGTTTGAACTGCAAAGGCGTGAGGATCTTCATGGTGGGTAGCCAATATATTAAAAAAATTATGAGTTTTAGTTTAGTCAGTTAATCCTTTCACTATCACGTCGCACAATAGCTTACCAGTCACATATGTGCTACTGCATCTCTCCAAGTTTCTATCTGCATACGCACCGTGGAGTACTTTCATTAAGGGGCAGGTGTGTCACAACACGTAAACAAATCATCCACTCCACACTGTCGTATCGAACTAGTTCACATCTGCAGACAGACAGCCCAAATAAGAGATTTGCAAAGCGGTTTGCTATCCTGCCTTGCAGGAAAATTCGTGTGAACGAAGTTGACGCACATACTACCGTTAGCCCTGCCACGAACGGCATATAAAATGCGATTTAAAAATGTGGAGATATGCAGTCATCCTCTGAGACCACGGAGATGCTTTAACCCTGTATGTCCCACACCTCCTCGCTTTGTAAAACGAAACGGTGGGAAATATTTTTTTCCATGTTGTTACGTCTAACTACGATAGTATATGAAATAAACTAACGTCTTTCACTCTGAAAAAGAAAGAAAAATAGTGTGAAAGGGTTACATACTGCGACTTGATAGCCGGTAAAAGAAGTAGAAAAGTAAACAGCGCATGGGGTGATCCTAGTACACTAGAGTTTCCAATACTAAGTTTCCAATGGGTCTCGAAAAAAAAGTTAACTATTAGTGCGTATTACCAGTCGTGACTAGGATGGACTTGTAATGCCAAAATGACTCAGAAACAGAGTTGGACTGTGAGGAATAGAGGAATGCAGGTTGGCAATTACGAAGAGAAATAGGAAAGAAACCATGGTGTCAGGAACTAGACCGGAGTGTAAAACGTGGTCAAGACAGTATTAAAAATGAAATGGCCGTTTTAAAAAAATGGCTCTGAGCACTATGGGACTCAACTGCTGAGGTCATAAGTCCCCTAGAACTTAGAACTACGTAAACCTAACTAACCAAAGGACAACACACACATCCATGCCCGAGGCAGGATTCGAACCTGCGACCGTAGGGGTCGCGCGGTTCCAGACTGTAGCGCCAGAACCGCTCGGCCACCAGCGGCCGGTGAAATGGCCGTTCTGCTTGTTGCACTAACCGGAGAAATGGAAATGGACCTCGTTACTTTTTTTTACCATTTCTTCGTCTTAATTAATGGATGACAAAATTTCTTCACATAATCATCTTCGAGTTACGTAAGCTGTTTCTTTCAGAGCTTGAGCAATTTGGATATTGCTAGGATGATAGGGTAGCTCGTTGTGTAAAACTCCTCTAATCGTGCTGTTGCAAATGTCCAGTGTTGTGCCACGTTGGTGATTCGGCTTCTTTCGTTTTCAGCTCTTAAACGCTCGATTTTTTCAGAACTACGTACTGCCTTTGGTTTCCAAAGTTCTTAATCCACCTGTTAATCGCACAGGCAGGCGATAGAGCTCCGTTACGATTAATCTGAAAATGGGTACGAAAGGCACGACGTGCCTGCATGTAAGAACTGACGTTTTGCTAAAACGTTTTGACAGCGCACGCACGGTGCTGCGGTGTCCACCTCTCCATTGCTGCTCAATGCTAACGTGTCAGGAACAAGGCCGACAGTGTTCCCACCATCCATCATGTGAGCACGATTTCCGTGCATTTCAAAACCACTCTTTACTCTGCTCCACGCCGTATGTGAACCTGGCTAAAGATCGTAATGGGTGAATAAGTCTTAAGAGGAATTTCTTCCAATAGTGAACGTTGTGTCGTCAGAGGAGTGAGGTCCCTTGTTAATGTTGGTACCTCAAGACGAAACCACAAGCTACGGACAATCGCTGCCAGGGACAGCGATGAATGATGCCACTCTAGTAACAGACTCCCCGTACTTCCGATCCGGGACCGAGCTTGTGTCGTAACTCAGAACTGGGCACTGTAGCTCCTAGTGAAATATAAAGTGACATTCGACTGTCACTCAGTAGAAGAACTAAAATGTTCTTGTCTTCAGCGATTGTATCTAATGTATAAGGCCCCTTATGTGGACATACATTTCTTACGAAGTTAAGTATCATGTTTCCAGAATGAGATTTTCACTCTGCAGCGGAGTGTGCGCTGATATGAAACTTCCTACCGCTTGGTAGAGCATTTGCCCGGGAAAAACAAAGGTCACGAGTTCGAGTCTCGATCCGGCACACAGTTTTAATCTAAGTATAATGTATTAATGTGTTTTATTGAAACTGACGTAATGTTCGTTGCATGTTCTAAGATCTACTCGACCTCCTCCAGAAGTACAAACACAGAACTGTCATCTAGGTTTGCTACAACATATGAAATGAAATGTGTGTGTGACATTTGTGGCAGGGGTAACCACTTATGGGGAATTCGGCTGCCTGTTGCAAGTCTTCTTATTTGACGCCACTTCGGCGACTTGGGTGTCTATGATGACGCAATGATGATGAGGACACCACACGCACACACCCAGTTTCGAGCGGAGTAAATCCCTGACCGGCCAGAAATAGAAACCGGAGCCGCGAGGTCGATAGGCAGCAATACAAACGATAAGACCACGAGCTGCTAAAGATACGACATACAAAAAATATTAAATTGATGGGTATGGCTTTTCTTTAAGAAATTATTTGAGGAACTGAATACCATATGTATCCAAATCACAGACACAGTTCTGAAAGAATAAGAGGTCTGTCTTCTTTTTTTAAACAAGTCTGAACATCCTATTATTTCCTATAAAACGTTATTCACAAAATTTCCGTGTATAGGCTACTGACAACAGTGTGTTCTGACAGTTGTAAAGTTTGTAATTAACGAAAAACTACATGCACCAAGCACACAATTATGAGCTATTCAACAATGCATAGTCATCGTTATCATCGTTTTCATGAGGCACATTGTGGCTTGAGAGTCGGATAAAACTGACAATATACGCTATGTAGTCAAAAGTATCCGGACACCTGGCCGAAAATGACTTTTAAGTTCTTGGCACCATCCATCGGTAACGCTGGAATTCAATATGGTGTTGGCCCACCCTTAGCTTTGATGAGAGCTTCCACTCTCGCAGACATACGTTCAATCAGGTGCTGGAAGGTTTCTTGGGGAATGGCAGCCCATTCTCCACGGAGTGCTGCACTGAGGAGAGGTATCGATATTGGCCGGTGAGGCCTGGCACGAAGTCAGCGTTCCAAATCATCCCAAAGGTGCTCTAAAGGATTCTGGTCAGGACTCTGTGCAGACCAGTCCATTACAGGGATGTTGTTGTCGTGTAACCACTTCGCCACAGGCCGTGCATTATGAACAGATGCTCGATCATATTGAAAGATTCAGTCGCCATTCCCGAACTGCTCTTCAATAGTGGGAAGCAAGAAGGTTCTTAAAACATCAATGTAGGCCTGTCCTGTGATAGTGCCACGCAAAACAGCAAGAGGTGCAAGCCCCCTTCATGAAAAACACGACTACACCATAACACCACCTGAATTTTACTCTTGGCACTACACACACTGGCAAATGACGTTCACGGGGCATTCGCCATACCCACACCCTGCCATCGGATCGCCACATTGTGTACCGTGATTCTTCACTCCACACAACATTTTTCTACTGTTCAATCGTCCAATGTTTACGCTCGTTACACCAAGCGAGGCGTCGTTTGGCATTTACCGGCGTGATGTGTGGCTTATGAGCAGCCGCTCGACCATGAAATCCAATTTTTCTCACCTCCCGCCTTACTGTCATAGTACTTGCAGTGGATCGTGATGCAGGTTGGAATTCCTATATCATGGTCTGGATAGATGTTTGCCAATTACACATTACGACCCTCTTCAACTGTCGGCGGCCTCTGTCAGTCAACAGACGCGGTCGGCCTGTACGCTTTTGTGCTGTTCCCGTTTCCACTTCACTGTCACATCGGAAACAGCGGACCTAGGGATGTTCAGGAGTGTGGAAATCTCGCGTACAGACGTACGACACAAGTAACGCCCAATCACCTGACTACGTTCGAAGTCCATGAGTTCCGCAGAGCGCCGCATTCTGCTCTCTCACGATGTCTAATGACTACCGAGGTCGCTAGTATGGAGTACCTGGCAGTAGGTGGCACCAGAATGCACCTAATATGAAAAACGTATGTTTTTGGGAGTGTCTGGATACTTCTGGTCACATAGTGTACCTCCGATTTTGAAGTGTTAGCACTAGGTACGTGATATAGATACAAAATTATGTCGGCAACCATAGATAAGAATTGAGCAGTGCAGAGCAACAATATTATTCGTTGTTATTTGGGACCATAAGGAAATGAATATAAGAGAAATAGGCGAGACAGATTTTCGTGACTGTTCATATATAAAATGTAGGCTAACAATACAGACAAATCTGGGTCACCGTAGAGGGTGTGCTTTGAGCCCTTATGGTTCTCAGTGCCTCATTTCTTAGTTGTCGCGAGTAATCGCATGGCGCCTTTGCTCCTGAATTGTTTTCATTCTTTTCCTGGCGGAAAATGATTGTGTTAAGACTGCGGAGTGCTATTCTTTTGCCGGGCACACACTACACAAGACAGCTATACTCATGATACAGCACTCACTTTTCGCGCAGGGAAGATGACAATGTGCGGGACGAAACAAAGCATCCCCGACTGCGCGGCTGGACGTACCTCTCTGTATGCTGCCCAATATTGCCTCTAGACGTAACTTCAGCCAAGCCCCACCTCGAGGGATTCGAAACGAGAGCCAAACTGATAACGACGTGTGCCCGTGCCAATATAAGTTCCATTTCGGCGGCTATATTTCATCTGCCAGAACCAATAAAAATGTCTGAAGTGATCATCGCTACAAAGAATAAAAGCTGTATATATTCTCTCTCTCTCTCTCTCTCTCTCTCTCTCTCTCTCTCTCTCTCTGACTATAACACTATAAGAAAAGATTGTTCCCTGACTCCATGGGATATGGAATGTATTCCAATTAAATCGGGCGATTAGGAAATGACATTACAAGCAATACGAGAGTTTCGCTATATTATCAGCAAATTAATTGATGCTGACCGAATTAGAGAGTATATAAGATACAGACTAACAATAGCAGGGGAAGCGTTTCTGAAAAGGAGAAATTTATTGACGTCGTTATTAATGTTAGTCTTTTCTGATATGTGATCCTGAGAGGACAAGGTGGCTTGTTGACACAAGTACTTAAGATCCGAAGTGATCAAAAAATATAATCTAATTAAAAATGTGAAAGTGAGATGTAACAATAAATGAGATTATCTTATATCTGTATGGAGTCTAGCCTTGTACAGAACTGAAACGTGGAAGATAAGCAGTTCAGACGAGAAGAGAATAGAAACTTTTGAAATGTGCCACAGGAGTATGGTGAACATTAGATGGACAGATCGCATAACTTACGAGAAAGTATTGAATCAAACTGAGAATCAAAGAAATGTATGCCAAAACGTGATTAAACGAAGTGGTTGGTGAGTTTGGGGGGGGGGGGGGGGGGAGAGAGAAGATATAAAAACTGTAGAGAGAAACCAAGGCTAGAATATAATAAACAAGTTCAGATAGACGTTGGCTGCAGTAGTTTTGCAGAGAGGAAAAAGACATATACAGGACTGCCACAACAACAACAACAGAAGATTTTAATATGAACACAGAATAAACCAAACGACGACGCACAAGGGAGTATTAATTTAAAGTTAGCCTTCATATAACAGTTACTCGCAACTCAGACAGCGTTAGTATCAGCCCTATATTGTATTTCAGTGTGCGTGTGCAATAAAAGGGAGGTTCCTTTCGGACGTATGTATTGAACTTGCTTTTGTAAATTCTGTTTCCTCATTTCACAGGTACTTAGTCCTAAGTGGGTAGTACATGAGTGCTATGCCATTGGAGATCCACTAAGAGTAATCTTCACTAAAACACCAAATAAGAATATATTCCTCTGCTCTTAATATTGTTCTCTCCCTTGGAACCAGTCATTGACGAATCTTTATAAACTACTGCATATGCCATTTACTGAAGTATTCCCGCTCGTAATCAAGGATATCAAATCATTACTTGCTCACCGCCAGATCACTGGAGGCCTTAATTGTATTTCGAGAATGTAAATTCGATTCTGCATTCTCGCCACCTGAATTTTATGTAGTCAGCAACTGGTCCACAACGGCTAATGTACATGGATGTAATGTTACAGACGAAGGATTGGAACTATTCCCTGATTGGGGCACTTCAGCACGCAAGAATGAATTAACAGAGACAGCAGAAATACTTTATGAAATACCTTATGCAGTCGTTTATAAGGTTAAGTCATCGACTGAATACAAGGAAGACAGCCAAGTCAGCAGCGGATATAACTTGGCAAATATTATTTGTGGAAATTTAATATTATAGAGACCGAACAAAATAAAAATTAGCTGTAACGAGCCGTGTTATTGTAAATTTAGTTAAGGACTTCACTTACAACGCCTGAGTTCTCGTATTTTCTTTTTTAGTATGGCACAGCTTTAACGAGAACTTCTGCATCAAACCAAAAGCTAAAGAACAGTGCTCGAGATTTCCTTCAGAGCACTATTACGTAAACTTACGAAGTACAGGGTGTTTCAAAATGAATACACGGGTTTTAAGGCTTTGTAGCATTTATTATATTTAACTTACAATTATAAGTAATACAATAAATAAGAGCAACTATAACAGTTTTTCTTAGAAGTGTTCAATGTGAGCACCATCGCCACACGTCGAGTTGATAGGAGAGTTTTTCCAAAACCTTGATCACTATGTCTATAGTAATTGTCGCAACAGTGCTGTTTCTGAAGTGAGATAGATCACCTGGTAGCGGTGACATATACACATCATCCTTTATGAACACCCAAAGGCAAAAATCACATGGGGTCAGATCGTATGTGAACATGAAGATCATATAAAACTATCCCTGTCATCCAGCGCTTTGCGGCCAATCCGGCGATCGGGTACAGCGTCGTTTAAACAGTCGCGTGCTCGCGTGCTGAGTTACGTCAGTGAGATGGCGCACCATTTTGCTGCTGAGAAACACCAGTTACAGTTACAGTTGCTTCACCGAAAAAGTCGCGCGGAGTCTCGTTGCAACTGTACCATCTCGTGGGGATTTGCTTACCCCCAGATACACATATTACGTGTGTTCACATTTCCATTTAGGTGAAATGTCGATTTACCACTGAAAACGACACGATCCAGAAAATCTTCATCTCATGCAGAAAAATTTCGTTTACGAAGCTGGCACGTAAACCGTACTATGTAGGCTTTAGAACTTGTAACAACTGCGAACGACAAGGACAAACTGATTTCTTGGGACTATGCGTGATAGACTGTCACTCGTTCAAGATGTTTTTCATTCATTCTTCCATACTCTTCCCTATGAGCGCGGATATACAAACAAATCTGTGTTGCTCTTTCATAGATGTGTTATTTATAATTATAAGTTGAATATAATGAATGCTACCAAGCCTTAAAACCAGTATACTCATTTCGAAACCCCTGTATTTAGCACAGATGCTGCAACTGGGTGATGGGCTGCAAGAGGTGCGTCTGATATCAAGTGACTGTGAACATTTTATGTATACGTGCATGTTATGGGGTCTCGTGCTTATCTTCATGTTCTCATTTATTAAATCTTCTTTAACGGGGGCTCCGATCATCCTTCAAAAGGTCCAAGGACAAAAGGCATGAAAATTGTTTGGATACAGAAAACACACACACACACACACACACACACACACACACACACACACACACACACACCGCGCTCTAGTAGACTTCCGGACGGACACAGGCAAAAATATGGCATATAAATATATATATGTAATAGGAAACTTTGTTAGCAAAAATCTCTGAAAGTTCCTGAGCGATTTACTTCATATTTTTACATGGTACTCAAACGTTCATAAAGACAAATGCAATACATTTTTTGTTTTATTTCTCGCAGTCAGTTTTAACTACC
The DNA here is from genome assembly GCF_023898315.1 of Schistocerca nitens. Classification (NCBI taxonomy): domain Eukaryota; kingdom Metazoa; phylum Arthropoda; class Insecta; order Orthoptera; family Acrididae; genus Schistocerca; species Schistocerca nitens. The sequence goes on from NC_064619.1 coordinate 450,760,449, forward strand.
ATAGCAGGGCATTTAAACCATTATATAAATTGCTTCCCAGTCAGACATTCTTTCTCCTTTTATATATAATTTTAAATAAAATTTGCATACATAAACATGTGCTGTTTTCTTTCTTTCTTCGTCGTCGGTTTTAACAGAAAACAAGGAAGTTGTATTTATGGCTTCTCGGCTCATCATTTAGAGTACTACTCTGAATCATCCGCAGATTAAAAGTATGTGAAATACTGTCATTGACGCTGCTATCCTCGAAGATCCAGCAGCTGGAAAAGTCTCTCTATATTTGGATGGTACTTGAGGGAGCTGTAGAGGGTGAAAACTGTTGAGGAAGACAGTGACTGGAAAACAACAAATAAATAATTGAGCATATTGGCTAAAAGTGCAATTCTGACATGAAGAGGTTGGCACAGGAGATGAATTCGTGGCGTGCCGCTTCGAACCACTAAGGAGACTGCTGGGCCAAGAATTTTATACGTACACAGTTCGGCTGAAATTAATTCAAGTATGTTGGAATTACGGTTTATATGCCACTCAGTCCTTCCGTCAATCCAACCTCTGTGGGAGAAACAGGAATGTCACCAATCAGTCCAACAATTCCTGTGCATTCCACACCAATATCGTTTGTTTTCAATTAGTTTTACAAATTATCTGTTCACATCCCTTCCTACCCCTCAGAGTGCAGGGTGTCTTATCTCGACAGTACATTTTTTTTGGATAGTGCGTTATGTAGTTTTCAAGTTTGGTAGATAGTTCATACCCTCCAGAGCTACACTCACGTATCACCACTCGCCCACCCTCGTATCCATAAGTAGGAGTGCTAGGGGTGTCTTACACCCACGGTAATTGTCTAATATCACTAAAATCATGAATTTGAAAGTCATTGCCTGGGCAACTGTTCCTTAAAGTAGTAAACGCTTTTCTCAAACAAACTAGAGAAAATTGTACTTTAATATTTGAATATTTTGTAGCAATGTGAAGTACAAAACATTTTCATAGAGCCGCCAAGGCCGTGGCGGCTTAGTTTTGTAATCGTGAAATAGCTGCTTCGATTATCGCTAGGAGCAAGATTTTTTAAAATTAAATTTCATTTTATATTTTTTCAAATAAAAATTTTAACTAACAAATGTTAATTATAATTTTTGTGAGTGCTCTTATTATATGGGTCTAATAATTACATTAAAAAATATGTTATTTGTGCTAAAAATTACGATTCAATATTTGTTAATATCTCCAGCTTACAACAAATATAAAACCAAATAAATATAAAAAAACAGTTATTCATGACAAGAATCAAACGAGTGACTTCATGATTATAAGGCTAATAATATGCTGCGCACTTGGCTAACGGCGACTCTATTAACACGTTTGAACATTTGAAAACTTTGGATCTGTGAAGCACTAAACATTTCAAAAGCAATGTTTTCGAGTTTGTTTGAAAATTTAGCTGTACTGCTTTAAGAAATTTATGTCCAGGAACTGCCTTAAAAATTTGTATTGCATGAAGAAAATCGAAGAGAGGCCAGACCATAAGATTCCCTTTTGTGTCATTTAGTACCAAGTTCTGGCCGTCTGCTTCGGCAACAAACGTGAATCTGTATGTTGACGCCTCTCCGCCGTCATACTACATGGCGGTCTTTCCAGTGCTGCTGTGACACGTGCGGACTCGCTCGACGCTATCATTCATCCCAAGCGCTGTCGGGCCCATTGCGAGAATGACCTCTTGTAGTCCGCCATCTTTCACGTTACACGTTCCGCTGCAAACCTCGACACTCTGTATCGACATCGGATGATATTCCTGGTCTTTCCTATCCTCCATTTGTGCCTCAAGACCCTCTACTCTCACTCCAAGTCTATCGTTACACTCCGTATATAGAGGCACGTAAACGCTGTTTGGAAATTCATGTAGAGCATTAGGCCACTGTGGAGCGTCGAAGTCTGAGGGCAATTGCGTCATTGAATCCTTGCATTGTGTTCCGCATCCTCATTAGTTACGCAACCCATTAACCATGACCGTTATGGTAGATGCACGGTTTTCGGCGCCCCTTGGGGACCAATTTCCAGACAAGGATTCCATCTTGAAAATGGTCAGTTCACCGTCCTGTCCAACACATTAACCTCCCGCAGGCACAGTCCGTGCGTCCAAATTACTCTCATGGCTTAAATTACGTTATTAGTATATCTTGGTCTTGCGGTAGCGTTCTCGCTTGCCGCGCATGGGGTCCCGGGTTCGATTTTACCTTCCTCGAGATTACTGGGTGTTGTGTCGTCTTCATTATCGTCATTTATCCGCATTACGGTCGGAGGAAGACAATGGCAAACCACCACCGTCAGGACCTTGCCTAGTACGGCGGTGCGGGTCTCCTGCATCGTCCCGTACGCTCCACGGAATATGGGACATCATTATCATCAACTAATTACGTTACCGAACACAATCAGAGTAAGCTTTGACGCCACCGCTCTTAAATTTAAACGTCCTACACCGCCGAAAATGGCCTGTCAGCCGTCCGGCGCATCATAATAAGCATCAAATTGGAGAAAATTTCCTCCTCGTATATGACAACATTCATTTATTTTTCCTTTGACCCATACACAAATCACCAACGTGCTTTATTCAGTGGTTTTGTTTCGTTTTTATATTATTGCGCGTTTCAGTATGCCTTTAATCTACCCCTTACCAGTCAATGATGTGAATATTCGTCATAAACGGCAGTGATTAGGATTCCACGTTCACCTAGCTGTAGGTCCCATTCCCCCCAACAGGATTCGTATAGGATACGGACACCCAAGTCGTGAAAGTGGAGTCCAATTTAAAGACGTGCACCAAGTCGTTGCGAGCTATACAAAATAATAATACACTACTGGCCACTAAAATTGCTACACCACGAAGATGACGTGCTATAGACGCGAAATTTAACCGACAGGAAGAAGATGCTGTGATATGCAAATGATTAGCTTTTCAGAGCATTCACTCAATGTTGGCGCCGGTGGCGATACCTACAACGTGCTGACATGAGGAAAGTTTCCAGCCGATTTCTCATACACAAACAGCAGTTGACCGACGTTGCCTGCTGAAACGTTGTTTTGATGCCTCGTGTAAGGAGGAGAAATGCGTACCATCACGTTTCCGACTTTGATAAAGGCCGGATTGTAGCCTATCGCAATTGCGGTTTATCGTATCGCGACATTAGTGCTCGCGTTGGTCGAGATCAAATAACCTTAGGAGAATATGGAATCGGTAGGTTCAGGAGGGTAATACGGAACGCCGTGCCGGATCCCAAAGGCCTCGTATCACTAGCAGTCGAGATGACAGGCATCTTATCCGCATGACTGTAACGGATCGTGCAGCCACGTCTCGATTCCTGAGTCAACAGATGGGGACGTTTCCAAGACAACAAGCATCTGCACGAACAGTTCGACGACGTCTGCAGCAGCATGGACTATCAGCTCGGAGACCATGGCTGCGGCTACCCTTCACGCTACATCACAGACAAGACTGCCTGCGATAGTGTACTCAACGAAGAACCTGAGTGCACGAATGGCAAAACATCATTTTTTCGGATGAATCCAGGTTCTGTTTACAGCACTATGATGGTCGCATCCGTGTTTGGCGACATCGCGGTGAACGCACACTGGAGGCGTATATTCGTCATCGCCATACTGGTGTATCACCCGGTATGATGGCATGGGGTGCCATTGGTTACACGTCACTGTCACCTCTTGTTCGCATTGACGGCACTTTGAACAGTGGACGTTACATTTCAGATGTGTTACGACCCGTGTGTCTACCCTTCATTCGATCCCTGCGAAACCCTGCATTTCAGCCAGAAAATGCACGACCGCATGTTGCAGGTACAGTACGGGCCTTTCTGGATACAGAAAATGTTCGACTGCTGCCCTGGCCAGCACATTCTCCAGATCTCTCACCAATTGAAAACGTCTGGTCAATTGTGGCCGAGCAACTGGCTCGTCACAAGACGCCAGTCACCACTCTTGATGAACTGTGGTAACGTGTTGAAGCTGCATGGGCATCTGTCCCTGTACACGCCATCCAAGCTCTGTTTGACTCAATGCCCAGGAGTATCAAGGCCGTTATTAAGGCCAGAGGTGGTTGTTCTGGGTACTCATTTCTCAGGATCTATGCACCCAAACTGCGTGAAAATGTAATCACATGTCAGTTCTAGTATAATATATTTGTCCGATGAATGCCCGTTTTTAATCTGCTTTTCTTCTTGGTGTAGCAATTTTAATGGCCAGTAGTGTAGTATTTATTGTGAAACCAATAAAACTCCGTCCGAACGGGCCTCGGAACACCCATCGGTACCAATCGACCACCGTGTCATCATCTGCCGATTGGCGTCACTGGATGCGGATATGGAGGGGCAAGTGCTCACCGCATCGGTCTCCTGGCCGTTATCAGTTTTCGTCACCAGAGCCGCTACTTCTCAGTCAAGTAGCTCCTCAATTGGCCTCACAAGGCCTGAGTGCACCCTGTTTGCCAACAGCGCTTGGCACACCCAGGCGGTCACCCATCCGAGCCCGACAGCGCTAAACGTCCGTGATCGAACGAGAGCCGAAGTTACCATTGCGGCAAGTCCGTCGGCGTAAAACCAATAAAGATAGCACAAAATGTTGAAACATTTGAGGGTAAAAACCGAAGGTATATGCACTGTACATCATGAATGGCGGAAATTTTCTCAGACTTTTACAAGCACGTAAATTAAGAAGAAGCCGACCTCGGGGAAGATCAGTTTGGATTCCGTAGAAATGTTGGAACACGTGAGGCAATACTAACCTTACGACTTATCTTAGAAGAAAGATTAAGGAAATGCAAACCTACGTTTCTAGCATTTGTATACTTAGAGGAAGCTTTTGACAATGTTGACTGGCATAATCTCTTTCAAATTCTGAAGGTGGAAGGGGTAAAATACAGGGAGCGAAAGACTATTTACAATTTGTACAGAAAGCAGATGGCAGTTATAAGAGTCGAGGGGCATGAAGGGGAAGCAGTGGTTGGGAAGGGAGTGAGACAGGATTGTAGCCTCTCCCCGATGTTATTCAATCTGTATATTGAGCAAGCAGTAACGGAAACAAAAGAAAAATTCGGAGTAGGTATTAAAATCCATGGAGAAGAAATAAAAACTTTGAGGTTCGCCGATAACATTGTAATTCTGTCAGAGACAGCAAAGGACTTGGAAGAGCAGTTGAACGGAATGGACAGTGTCTTGAAAGGAGGATATAAGATGAACATCAACAAAAGCAAAACGAGGATAATGGAATGTAGTCGAATTAAGTCGGGTGATGCTGATGGAATTAGATTAGGAAATGAGACACTTAAAGTGGTAAAGGAGTTTTGCTATTTGGGGAGCAAAATAACTGATGATGGTCGAAGTAGAGAGGATATAAAATGTAGACTGGCAATGGCAAGGAAATCGTTTCTGAAGAAGAAAAAATTGTTAACATCGAGTATAGATTTAAGTGTCAGGAAGTCGTTTCTGAAAGTATTTCTATGGAGTGCAGCCATGTATGGAAGTGAAACATGGACGATAAATAGTTTGGACAAGAAGAGAATAGAAGCTTTCGAAATGTGGTGCTACGGAAGAATGTTGAAGATTAGGTGGGTAGATCATGTAACTAATGAGGAGTTATTGAATAGGATTCGGGAGAAGAGAAATTTGTGGCACAACTTGACTAGAAAAAGGGATCGGTTGGTAGGACATGTTCTGAGGCATAAAGGGATCACAAATTTAGCATTGGAGGGCAGCGTGGAGGCTAAAAATCGTAGAGGGAGATTCAAATGGTTCAAATTGCTCCGAGCACTATGGGACTCAACTGCTGTGGTCATCAGTCCCCTAGAACTCAGAACTACTTAAACCTAACTAACCGAAGGACATCACACACATCCATGCCCGAGGCAGGATTCGAACCTGCGACCGTAGCAGTCGCACGGTTCCGGACTGCGCGCCTAGAACCGCGAGACCACCGCGGCTAGCTGTAGAGGGAGACCAAGAGATGAATACACTAAGCAGATTCAGAAGGATGCAGGTTGCAGTAGGTACTGGGAGATGAAGCAGCTTGCACAGGATATAGTAGCATGGAGAGCTGCATCAAACCAGTCTCAGGACGGAAGACAACAACAACAACAACAACAACAACAGCAGCAGCAGCAGCAGCAGCAGCAGCAACAACAACAACAACAAATTAAGAAGTGCTACACTATCTAAAAGATTATACTAAGTGTTGCTGGAATTTTTAAAACATCTTGAGTAGATAGGGAAGCTGTGAAGAACCCAACGTACAAACATAAAAATGGTCCCAACACGGAGCTCTATGGAACGAACACCTGCCATTCGCCCTTCCCACTTGACACAGAGAAGGCTCGAGCCGCGAGCGTCGGCCCGGTGGAACAGCTACGATGCCTACCTGCGCCATTTTTTTTAATATATGCTGTGTAGCTATGCAAGCAGCGGAACACTCACTGTAAGAGATTCTCGAGAACAAAAAGCGTCCCGCCACCGAACCCTGTGGAAACATGTCGCCTCTTGACACAGAGACACCTAAAACCAGGAGTACCGGCGCGTTGGGGTCGCTGCGATGCCTACCTGCGGGAAAGACGTCGCACCACCCGCCACGCTGTGCGGCGGCAGCGGCGACGTCGGCTGCTGCTGCTGTTGCTGTTGGTGCATAGCCAGACTCCGCGTCGCCATGGCGATGCGACTGCCCGGCACCGGGACCCGCGTCACGGGCATGGCTGCAGCGCTCAGACACCCACACGACACACTACACTACCGACACCACCACTAACTACCAGCACAACTACGACCACCACCACTAGCACCAACACGGACAACGGCAACTCTACTGGGCCGAGGCGCGGCGAGGACGTGCTCGCGGCGCGACTGCTCGCTACTTACTGCTGCTCGAGGCGACGACGGCCACGAGAGAGGAGGAAGACGGCCGCGGCGGCAGAGACCAGCGGAACCGAGGCGGCCACCACAGCGGACGCGGCAAGGCGGCACCGGAAATCAGATAAAGAGGAAACGCAGCTCAGCGCTCGCTCCACTGCAGACTCGCGGTCTGCCCGCTCGCAGTGCTCATTCTCGCTCATTGGTAATTGGCCAATGATGAGGGCACGGGCAGGGCCGCTGTCTTGTATAATGGCGACCAACTGCAAGGGCCACGTTATGTCTCATAAATCAATTGCTACGAGTCTGTCAATGATGTACGATGTCCTCGAGCTTTACACCGCTTCGCAGTCCTTTTATATACAAAGTCTTGAATTAGGCAGTTGAGTCGCTGAAAGACGAATTTTTTTATTTGCACAGAAAAATGACAAACTACGGTAGGTGCAAAGAACGTACACGGAGTGTTCCAAAAGCACCGTTACACAGTTCTAGGACTTGTAGAGCGGAGTGTGTACGTAGTATTTGGAATAGGAACCTATATCTGGAAACGTACCTTTTCCGTACTACAGCCGTTTGAAAACATGTTTGCTAGGTAGCTGTGCAACAGGGTAGTCTTGGTAGGGGAGAGGGGTAGTTAAGTCGAATCGGCTGATGTCATTTGACGTCTATCCTATCTCTCTGACGTAGTTCCAGCCTCATTCGGGTTAAGGGGGATAGGACGTCAGATGGGCCGACTTTGAGCAGGAGAGGCACCACAGGACATTTTAATTTCCACTGTCTATAATTTTACAAATAAATTCATAAAACTTAGCCAGCATGACCAGAAAGGATTCAGGATTCATACTCATAGCAGTGGAAGTTCAAAAAAGTAACAATAAATTTTTTTAACATGTAAAATTTCATCATTTTTTTCACTTACTATTGGCTGCATTTGTTGCTATAGGTACACTTTTCTTCATAAGTAAGAGAGATTCTTCGATGAATTTTGCACAGCATACAAACCATACTTACAGATGTATGAAACGCTAGAATTTTCCAAATCTAGTAGAAACTATGGTAAAAATTGAGATAATTAACTATAAAATTTGAGTTTTTTTCTAAACATGAAATTTAAAATGTAACAGCTCATTCAGTTTTTCATAAATTAAATAAATTCTAGAGTTTCATACACCCTTAAGTATGGTTTGCATGCTGTGCAAAATTCATCGAAGAATCTCTCTTACTTATGAAGAACAGTGTACCTATAGCAACAAATGCAGCCAATAGTGAAAAAAAGACGAAATTTCACATGTTAAAAAAAATTATTCTGTTACTTTTTTGAACTTCCACTGCTATGAGTATGAATCCTGAATCCTTTCTGCTCATGCTGGAAAAGTTTTATGAATTTATTTGTAAAAGTATAGACAGTGGAAATTAAAATGTCCTGTGATGCCTCTCCTGCTCCAAGTCGGCCCGTCTAACGTCCTACCCCCCTTAAGCTTATACACTGATGAGCCAAAGAAACTTGCACACCTGCCTAATATCGCGTAGTACCCCCGTGAGCACACAGAAGTGCCACAATACGACGCAGCACGGACTCAACTAATGTTTGAAGTAGTGTTGGAGGGAACTGACACCATGAATCCTGCAGAGCTGTCCATAAATCCGTAATACGAGGAGGCGGAGTTCTCTTCTGAACAGCACGTTGCAAGACATCCGAGATATGCTCAATAATGTTAATGTCTGGAGGGTTTGGTGGCCAGCGGAAGTGAACTCAGAAGAGTGTCCCTGGAACCACTGTCCAGCAATTTTGGTCGAGTGGGGTGGCGCACTGTCCTGCTGGAACTGTCCAAGTCCGTCGACATGCGCAATGGACATGAATGGATGCAGGTGATCAGACAGGATGCTTAGGTACGAGTAACGTGTCTGTTTCGTATCTAGACGTATCTGGGTCCCACATCACTCCAACTGCACACGCCCCACACCATTACAGAGCCGCCTCAGCTTGAACAGTCCTCAGCTAACATGCGGGGTCCATGGATTTATGAGGTTGTCTTCATACCCCGTACACGTCCGTCTACTCGATACAATTTGAAATGAGACTCGTCCGACCAGGCAGCATGTTTCCAGTCATCAACAGTTGAATGTCGGTGTTGACGGGCCCAGGCGAGGCGGCGTCAAGCTTTGTGTGGTGCAGTCATCAAGGATACACGAGTCGGCCTGCGGCTCCGAACGCTCATATGGACGATGTTTCGTTGAATGGTTCGCACGCTGCCACTTGTTGATGGCCCAACATTGAAATTTGCAGCAATTTGCGGAAGGGTTGGACTTCTGTCACGTTTAACGATTCTCCTCAGTCGTCGTTGGTCCCGTTCTTGCAGGATCTTTTTCCGGCCGCAGCGATGTCGGAGATCTGATGTTTCACCGGATTCCTGATATTCATGGTACACTAGTGAAATGGTCGTACTAGAAGATCCCCCTCGGAGATGCTGTATCCCATCGCTCGTGCGCCAACTATTATACCAAGTTCAAACTCGACTAAGTCTTGATAACCTGCCATTCTAGTAGCGGTAACCGATCTAAGAACTGCCCCAGACACTTGTCTTATATAGGCGTTGTCGACCGCCGCGCTGTATTCTGCGTGTTTGCATATCTCCGTATTTGAATACGCATGCTTATACCAGTTTCTTTGGTGCTTCGGTGTATATAACGGATGTTTAAGAACCAGTGACTTTATTCAATAAAAATACAGAAAAATGCAACCAGGCATTTTTTGGAAATAGTTATTTGTTCCATTAACCGGTTTTCGAACCTTTCTGTACAGGAGGATATATAGCTAGTTCAAAGCGTAATGCCGAGTGCTGAATCTGTGACAAGAAGCATGGCTATGCATTAAGGCATGTTCCACCTTCCTGTCACAGAGCCAGCATTATACTTTGAAATAGCCATGTAACCTCTTTTACACCATCGGAAGATGAGCCTGAAAAGGTTCGAAAACCGGTTCAACTATTACAAAAAAATTACTGGTTGCAGTTTTTCTGTATATATATATCTTCATTCATGTGTCTTGTGAATATTACAGCAACATGGTTGAGTATACATTTGCAGAATACATCGACATGATCTTTCTGAATCGCGAAGCTCACGGTAATGGAAGAGCTGCTCGTCGCCTTTATCAAGATCGTTCTCCAAAACGTCCGACTCCATCGCATACCCTTTTCGCGACAATTATGCAAAGGCTTCGAGAAATGATACCTTCACCATCAGGAGGCGTGATTGTGACGCCACACACCCGATTTGGAAGAGGCCATACTGCATCACGTTGAAGACAACCGATCAAAGAGTACACGAGCAATGTATTTGGCTATTAATGAGTGGAGTTGTAAAACAAATGATGGGGAGTGGGTCACGCCTAATCAATTACTTGCAAGAGTGGTTGCATCACCAATATGTTTCAAAATGATTGTATCACGGTAACTGTACGTTTCCAGAGACGGGTTCCAATTCAAAATATTATCTATTCACTCCCCTCTACAGGTTCTAGAAGTTTATAACGGGTATTTCCGGACCCTCTACTGGGTAGAGAAAAACAGCCTGATAATAGGAGCTGAGCTTCCAGAAGTATTTCCAAATAACCATTTAACGACAGCCAATCAGAGATGAGCACGTGGAAGTGTAGGCATTCAAAGTTACTTTCTCAAGTTAATGGCCGTTATGCTAAAGAGACCAGTTACTAATTACATTAGCTGAAGGTAATGGTTTCAGCCGCAGAGTTAAAGCTAGACAAACTTTAAATTCATGGCTGGTTACGTATACTCGGATTGTTCTGTGATGTTTATTGGGTAAAAACTATTACGTCAATTACGTTAAAAGTTCCGCAATTCCACTGATTTGTCAAGTTAATAAACAGTGCCGCAAAAACAGCACTTCTGTAAGATAGTTGCATTGCCAGACACATTGGCTGTCGTTTTATGGCCAGAGTCTCCACAAGATTACATTCATGCCTACGATTACTTGATTAAAAAAAGTAACGTCCCGTCCACATAGGTCGACATCGTGGTCATTAGAGACGCAACACAATATCGGATTGGGGACGATTCGGAAAGGAAATAGACCGTGGCCTTTCGGAGGAGCCATCTTGCCATTTGCCTTAAGCGATTTAGAGTATTCTTGGAAACACTAAATCTGAATCAAATAAATTGCAAAATGAATTAAATATCTGTATGGCGCGAAAAGTGGAAATTGACTCTAAATAAAAAAAGGAATCCGCTAAATTTGGATTACACGATAAATCACAGAAGGGCTGTACATCCAACTAAATGCAATTACGGATAACTTAAATTGGAACGATCATGTAGAAAATGCTATGGGGAAGGCCAACCAAAGACTGTGTTTTATTGGTTCAACACTCATAAGATGCAACACGTCTACTAAAAAAACTGCTTATACTACGCGTGTCCCTGCTCTTCTGGAACACTGCTGCGTGGTGCGGGATCAGTGTCATATAGGATTGATGGAAGACAGCGAGAAAACTCGAAGACAAGCGGCTCGTTTTGTATTATCGCGAAATGGATAAGGGAGGGTGTCTCAGATGTGAAATGCAAGTTCGAGTGGCTATCATTAAAACAAAGGCGTTTTTCGTTGCGGCGAGATCTTTTCACGAAATTTCGATCACCAACTTTCTCCTGTGAACGCGAATATATTTTGTTCACTCACCTACATAGGGAACAATGATCATCGTAATAAAATGAGAAAAATTAGAGCTCGCAAAGAAAGATTTGAGGGTTCTTTTTTTCCCGCACGCTATTCGGGAATGCAACGGCAGAGAGAGATATTCTGAAAGTTCTTGGAAAAACCTTCTGCCAGACACCTCAGTGTGAAGTGGAGAGTAGACGTCCATACGTAGATGAAGATGGATGGCCGAACGGGGATTTGAATCATCGTCCTCAAGAATGCGAGTACAGTGCGCTAACCACGCGCCACCTCGATCGGTCCTCGGTTCGAATTCCCCTAGACTGACCTTATAATCAGTCTGCTTTTTTTCCCGTCCTCTTTAGTGTGGACTGGCAACAAGAAGAAAAGTTTTTTCTGAAAAAGAGAAATATACACAAATAAAGGTCTTCGAGATGTTCAACGAAATTAAATTTTCTGACAGTAAATGGAAGGCGACTGCACGTCTTCTGAAAAGTCGCGGACATCCTGCTAATTGACGCGCCAAGAAAGCCAACAAAATTTCATTGCAAACAATAATATGGTAACGTCGAATACAAACTGAAGTGCTGGGAAGTCTTCAGTGGGGACGAGACGTGGTCGATATACAGCATAGACAAGAAAAGAATAAATACTTTTGAAATGTCTGCTACAGAAGAATGTTGAAGATTCATTAGTTATCTACGAGAAACTGAATCGAATTAATGATGGCCTCTGAAAGAGTGTCACAAACTCTGACGGTATTACCTAATATGACGAGACTTCAGAACCCGAGCAACTACGCATACGTGAATTACGACAGTGGAGGCCAACATTTTAAGAGAGAGAAAACGGCCACTAAGACACAGGCACAGGAGAGAGTGTTCATTTTCCATCCAACACGCAGGTATAAAGTATGAACGGTGTCTTAATTCCTTTATACAGTGTGTAAACCGAGCTTTAGAGCCAGATTTCTCTAAAAGAAACTTCTGTGAAGGCCAATGATGGAAACGCTTTGCGATAGGATTGTCGACTCGTTACCAGTTAGCACTCGGCATGTAGGTCTTAATGGGTGATATCTTCATAAATGAAACAAACCTTGAGCGCTCCGTTTGAGTGATACTGGTCAGGCGCTGCTCAGGACAGAGTAGGAAGTTTTAGGAGGCCGTTTGCGGATGATGCAATTTTATTTTCAGTACTCGGAAAACCGGATAGCTATGACGAACTCCAGGAACTAGGAGAGTATGGACTCTGCGTAGGGATTGGCAGCTGAGCCTCGACATAAATAAACGTAACATATTGCACATAAGTAGCCAGAACGAGGAATTAATATACGGTTACGTGATTGGCGGTCAACCACTTAAAAACAGTAACGACCTTAAAATACGAGGGTCATTTCAAAACTAATGCCTTCAGTTTTTATTTCTCTTGACTGTGCCGAGCCACACTATGATAGTGTAACATTAACTTTTTGATCTCCCTTCTAATGCCCTGTCCGTTCCGTTGCTCTGCGACACACACACACACACACACACACACACACACACACCATTTTGGACCGCTCGCCTTCTGCTGCTGACTTCGAGGTGCGTACAAAACAAATGAGCTGTTGAATTCCTCATTGCTGAATAAACTGCGGCAGCTGATATCCATAATAGATTTGAGTAATGCAATGCGGTACTGCGTTTCGGTAGCAGTGGAAACGATGTGCACGGCTCTGATCAGTTGCCATTCCTCATAATGAACAGCGTCTCCATCAACTCAACTTAAACCATCCGCGCATTCGACCACGGAATTAAGTGTACAGCCGAATGTCCGCCGTAATGCCTTAGACAAGATGTTGAACCACCTTATCGCAAAGTGTGTGCGTAATGTCCTCCCGCGGATACTTACACAAGGTCAAAAACTATCATCGAATGGAAATTTGTCAGGACCTACTGGACCAAGAGGAGGTTGAAGCTAACAATTATCTGAACACCATCATCGCCTGTGACGTGGTGTCGTCACTACGAGCCAGAATCCGAAAGACTGTCCACGGAGCAGCAACATGCAAATTCTCCAACAACGAAGCAGTTCAAGACAAAGCACTCTGCAGGCAAAGTAATTTGCACAGTCGTATGGGACAGGCAGAGTGTGGCTCTTTCAGATGTCTTGTAGCGCTCTAAATTGACATTTACTTTAGGCTTCAAGACGACACCGACTAGGCTGAAAGCCCGAATTCCCGGAGTTAGGTAAGTGAAGAAGACAATCTTCTGCTTGCAACACGATAATACGAGGCCCCACAACAGTACTGCGAACGTGGGAGTCATTGTGAGGTTTAGTTGGATCGTCCTACCACATCCACCATAAAGTCCTCTTTTAGCATCTTCAGATTCCCATCTGCTTACGCAGATTCAGATGCTGTCGTCAAAGATGTAGACTAAGCTGGTGCAAGTTATTTCGAGCGAGGCATCGTTGTTAGTCCTTGGCAGAAGTTCATAATGAATGGTGGTTATTGTGTTGAAAAATTACAGCCCGTAGCTGTGTTACTGTGCCTTCTGTATCTGTCATAGTTTCCCATCAAACTAAATTAGAGGCATCAGTTTAGGAAGGACACTTTTACACTACCGCTCATTAATTTCAATACACCCAATAAATGACATCTAGTTTTCTGTAGACAAGGTCTAACACCGTGGACACGATTGAGGAAGCGAAGGATTAGTACAACAGTTGTATACATGTCATGATTTTTGTTTGGAGTCACAGAGATAGAATACTATCCAACAAACAATGGTGTGTACATAAGCGTCATGTAACTATCTGGTATGTATGTTTACCTATTTGCCGACGGACGCCGCATTTGGTGCACCAATGTTGTTCCCTGTAATGATGTGATGTCTGCAGCGAACGGCAATCATTGCTATGATACATAACGTGTTTCCTGCATGTCAGTCCCTTCGTTACATTGAAGAATGCACATCGCTACTATGGCTCCACGAGTGGAGATATCCATAGAAAAACGTGCTGCAATTGTTACACTTAGCCAAGCAGGTGTATCTATTCGACAAATTGCGAAACAATGTAGTGTGTCTATAGAGGGAGTGCAACACATCCTTCACCGCCAGAAGACAACAGGTAGCAACAAAGACATACCACGACCAGGACGACCTCGTAAAACAAAAGTGATGATAAATATATCAGAATTACCAGTAGGAGAAAGATTCAAAACAGCAACCCAAATTCGTGCAGAAGTGCTAGAAATGAACACGACAACACTATCTGTTGCAACAGTAAAAAGGAGACTGACTGAAGCCGTCTTGAAAGGATGTGTCACAGCAAGAAAACCCCTTCTAAGGGCCATAAATAAACAAAAGAGACTTGAATGGGCTAGAAGAGTGGACGAAGATGTTATTCATCGATGAATCGAAGTTCGAGATTTTTGGAACCAGAAGGAGACTATTTGTTCGCCGATTTGTAGGGAAAGTGGTAGCCCAGTAGTGTGTTCGACCTACGGTTAAACACGGTTGAGGTTCTATTATGGTTTGGGGATGTTTTGCCGGAGATAGACTTGGTGACATTATGAAAATACAAGGATGTATGGGTCAGAAGCAGTACCACCGCATACTTTAGTATCATGCAATACGAAGTGGAGTGCGCTTAATAGGGAAAGGGTTCAGCTTACTACAGGATAATGACCCAAAACGTCGGTCGGCATACTGTACCAACTACATTGCATCAAAGGGAAGTGCGACCGCTCCCGCCGGAGGTTCGGGTCCTCCCTCGGGCATGGGTGTGTTTGTTGTCCTTAGCTTTAAGTTAGTTTAAGTAGTGTGTAAGTCTAGGGGCCGACGACCTCAGCAGTTTGGTCCCTTAGGAATTGACACACACACACACACACACACAGTGAAAGGAAAAACAAAAAGTACTGAATTATATGGTATGGCCGTCCCAAAGCCCTGATTGTAATCTCATTGCAATGGTTGGGATGAAGTGGACAGACGTATCGGGGAAGTTAATATATCCAGCGATGAACATATCTGGAATATTGTTAAGGATGTGTGTAATCATATACATTCACGATACCTACAAAAACTGATTGACTGCATGCCTCGAGTTTCTGAGGCACTCATTAAATCCAAAGGAGGATACTTTGATGAAAGTAAAGTATAATGATAGTGATTGTACTATATATGTGTAAGTTAATATAATATTTTTTTGTGGGAAATAACGTTTGATTTGTGTTGTAAATCTGAAATACCAAGGTGTATTGAAATTAATGAGCTGTAGTGTATATGGCAGTATGCGTCCAAAGCGACCTAAAGCGGAACGAATACACGAAACATACTACAGGAAAAGCAGATAACAGACTGAGATTCACTGGAGGAAAAAAAAGCGTGGAAGTGTAACTCGTCCACGAAGTGCCTTACAAAAATCCCGTTCGACTGATTCCTGAGTACTACTTTTCAGTCTGGAACCAAAAGCATGTATGACTGATAGATGTGATACACGAGTTCGAAACAAGAATAGCGTGTTACATCTCGGATTCGCGTATTAAATGCGAAAGCGTCACAGAGATGCTCATTGAACATAAGACGCAGACGCTACCCCATTGGTTGTTTGGTTTAGAGAGGTGTTTTGCATATCAGAGGGGTCTACTGCTATAATTTCAAAACTGTAGGCTCTAGGAAGAGGATGAGGGTAAAAAATCAGAGAAATGCAAGATCATATGCGACCTTACCGACAGCAGTTCCTCGTGTGCGTCAGTCACATATGGAGCAGGAAAGGTGGGAAATTATAGTGGTAGCGGAACTATCCTTAGTGCTCACAATAAGTATGCTTAGGAAGTATACACGTAACCGCGTGATTTTAGCGATCCATTCGAATTCAACATTTTCAGATCGTGGACTTCATTAGCAAGAGCATAGCAATACAATAGAAACTGGAATACCTTTAGCGTCGTATCTTGCAATTAATTGAGAAGGATAGGTTTGTTGTGATTGGGTGGCTCTGGCTCCTGAGGTTAAGGGACTGCAAATAGACATACAGCTTTAACACACCTTAGGCGTCCCTTCTTGGATGCGCTGACCTGAGAAACCTTTGCGTACTGCTTCTGCTCCGTCACTGAAGAAAGGAGGGAAGGTAGCAAGACTAGGGTTTAGTGTCGGCCCAAGATGATCACGACAGACTGAACAAACGCTCATATTGGCTAAAGATGGGGAAGAAAATAGTACATTCTTTAAAATATTCTCTTTGCACGAGGCATAATAGGTTCTCTCACAAACAGACAACATTTTAATGTGAATTCTAAGGGAGAGACCCGCTGGATGATTTTTCCTTACATACACGATTTAGGTGGCGTTACTTTCTGAAGAAGAGAAATTTGTTAACATCGAGTATAGATTTAAGTGTCAGGAAGTCGTTTCTGAAAGTATTCGTATGGAGTGTAGCCCTGTATGGAAGTGAAACATGGACGGTAAATAGTTTGGACAAGAAGAGAATAGAAGCTTTCGAAATGTGGTGCTACAGAAGAATGCTGAAGATTAGATGGGTAAATCACATAACTAATGATGAAGTGTTGAATAGAATTGGGGAGAAGAGGAGTTTGTGGCACAACTTGACGAGAAGAAGGGACCGGTTGGTAGGACATGTTCTGAGGCATCAAGGGATCACCAATTTAGTTCAAATGTTCAAATGTGTGTGAAATCTTATGGGACTTAACTGCTAAGGTCATCAGTCCCTAAGCTTATACACTACTTAACCTAAACTATCCTCAGGACAAACACACACACACACACACACACACACACACACACACACACACACACGCCCGAGGGAGGACTCGAACCTCCGCCGGGACCAGCCGTACAATCAATTTAGTATTGGAGGGCAGCGTGGAGGGTAAAAATCGTAGAAGGAGACCTACAGATGAATACACTAAGCAGATTCAGAAGGATGTAGGCTGCAGTACGTACTGGGAGAAGCAGCAGCTTGCACAGGATAGAGTAGCATGGAGAGCTGCATCAAACCAGTCCCAGGACTAAAGACCACAACAACAACAACTACTACTACTACTACTACTACTACTACTACTACTACTTCCAATTACGAGGGTAGTTCAATAAGTAATGAACCCATTTCTTTCTTAGCCAAATTCGGTTGAAAAAATGCGGAATTTGTTGTGAGGCGTCGTGGAATATTCTCGTTTCAGCCCCTAAAGTTTCATGAAGTTCCGACAGATGGCGGCGCTATACGAAGTCTTCAAAATGGTGTCTGTAACGGAGGTGAGCTCCTAGCAGACAGTCGTCACTGAGTTTCTTTTGGCGGAAAACAAGAGCATCGCAGATATTCACAGTTGCTTGCAGAATATTTACGAAGAGCTGGTAGGGAAAGAAAGCACGGTGAGTCGTTGGGCGAGGCGTCTGTCATCATCGCAACAAGGTCGTGCAAACCTGTCCGGCTTCCCGCGTGCCGGCTGGCCGCACACAGCTATGACTACTGCAATATTGGAACGTGCGGACACTCTCCTTCGTGGTGCAACGAAAGTGCAAACGAACTTCTCCTTCTCCATGACAATGCAAGACCTCAAAAAACTCTGCGTATCCGAGAGGTGGTCACAAAACTTCATTCGACTGTTCAACCTCATACACACTGCAGCACTGATCTCGCACCTTCCGACTGCCATCTGTTTGGGTCAATGAAGGATGCACTCCGCGGGAAGCAGTACTTGGATAACAGGGAGATTATTAATGCAGCAAGACGTCGGCTTAGGTGTCGACCAGTACAGAGTACCCTCCCAGTGAGTCGCACCGAAACGAGGTTACGTTGAAAAATAGGATTTTGTAGTCAGGAGAGTGAAATGGTTCAAATGACTCTGAGCACTATGGGACTTAACTGCTGAGGTCATCAGTCCCCTAGAACTTACAACTACTTAATCCTAACTAACCTAAGGACATCACACACAACCATGCCCGAGGCAGGATTCGAACCTGGGACCGTAGCGGTCGCGCGGTTCCAGACTGAAGGGCCTAGAATCGCTCGGCCACACCGGCCGGCAGTCAGGAGAGTGAGGAATAATATGGTGTATTGGAATCATGAGTAAAACCAACTTGGTTTTGTTGGTATACAACCATGTAGTACATTTCATGCGAGTCTGACATATTTTGCATGCGACCTCCATGGCGTTGCAATTTTAGTGGCCAGCAGTGCAGCTTTAGCGGACGTTCGCTGTCTTCACAGTTCAGCAGCTCGCTGCGAGTCGTCTTGGCGAACAAGGCAGACTTGGAAGCCCTGGCCTCGGCGCTTACCCTGCTGATCCGGCACAGAGATGGCAGGATAGTCTAATACCGCTGCGCATCAATAGCTGGCTCTATCCTCACCAGCTCACCGCCTCGAGACGCGTACACGACTAGCTGTTGCCCACTGCTGCCTCTACTGCTCAGGGACACGCGAAGTGTAAACAGTACCACTTCTAGCTCGAACAACGCTGACGAAGATCGTCATCTGGAGTGACGGGCATGAAATAGACAGTGATCGTTCACCAAACATAAACGCGTAAACACTTCCATCTGAAGGTCTACGTTGTAATGAAAGAGCGAACCAAACTCTGGCACGTCGGCTAAGTATCATCTGCAACGAAGTTGACCCTCATCATAGTGACAAATGATAATTACACTACCTTGTAACTAATTACAGGATCCTCACTGCCAGTTTTGCAAACTGATTCACTATGCTCCTGAAACGTATTGCTATCCTGTACAGGGTGAGTCGACTGTTGCTAATTCAAACGTTGATAAATCGAACTAGTTGTCCGGTCCTTTAAATAAACTCAGATTAATCGAAGAAATCCTACGTATTTTGGCACACTCGATAGAGCGAACCGATTGCCATGACAGCTCACTCTCAAACACACCATAATATACAATAAGAAATTCGAATGTTTCGTTACTTTTCTCGCGTTTCAATTCTTCGCCACTGTCGTTTACTCAATAATGAATTACGTACGAGTACTACAATATACAAATCAGTACTAAAAATGACTTCAAACACACTTTCTTCTAGGTCCGTCTTCCTGACTTGGGAAAAATGTGGCATTCAATGACTACGTACATTATGACGATCATATGGAATTCTGCGGTGTCCTGATTGACGTTGAAATTTAGGTTGTCTTGGCTCACAAATGCGAAGACGATGTAAAAGCAGAAGCCCAAGCGCCGATGCCATCTGTGACACCAAAGAGGCAAAGTCGTTGAGCATGTACGTCCTAAGCCGTAACCCAATACGCTGCAGGTCACTGAAGCATAACAAGATGCCTCATTTCTCTGCAATACAAAACTGCAGTCTTGTTGTGTAGTTTCGGAAATTTGTATCTAAACAGTCTGTCGAAGTTAGGGCCGTGGCTATGAAAAACAAAGGTCATGGATTATGTTCACAAAATCACTGTATTTATTCAAAGTAGTCTCCCCCTGAATCCATGCCCAGCTAAAATGGTTTTAAAAGTGTTTCGAAACAGTTGCTGTAGTCCGGCTCTGGGATTGCATTTAGTACTGCAGTACAATTTTCTTGAATGTCCTCAATTGTACCGTAGTTGCGTCCTTTCATTGCCAACTTCAATTCAGGAAACAACCTAAAGTCCGCTAGGTCGAAAGTCTGTGAGTCATCCCTTTGCTGGCCAAAAACTCGCACACGGTCTCCTCTTTGTGGGCTGGGGCATTATCTTGGAGGACCGACCAGGAGCCTGCCTCGCGATATTCGGGTCGAATTCGATGAATTCTCTCCCAAAAACGATAGAGGACTAAAAAAAAAAACTTGCTGTTGCCTCGATAAGTGCCAGACACGTCACTCGCAACCAGGACGCCTCGTGCAGTGAAGCACTTTGACCTCCTACATGCCCGCTGTCTAAACTTCAAGGATACTAACGCCAGAATTCCCACCTTAATCTGTCAAATTTTCGTTAAATACAACCCTCATCTATCCGAAATTTTTCTGAAGTCCCGTGAACTTGGAATTATCGAATGTCGACTGTTCGTACTTGATGTTGCCCAGATAACGACAAGAACGTAATCGACATGTATCAAAAAATCGAGAAACCTTGCCCAACTGACAAGATTTATTGCGACAGCCTTCTAGAGCAGAGGCTCCCAGGCGTTGGTGCACGTGATACACAAGGATACTTTGCTTTTAAAGTAAAAGGATAGTGAGAACAGTGAGTCATAAAACTAGGATTTATTGCAGAATGTTTGCTTTGGACTGTACTCAGGATACATGTAGGTCGGATTGTACCCTTCTCACTGTTCTCTTCATTAGTGTTCGCTGCCTTGGCCGGGAATGATTTATCTTGTTTTGACGTTGGCGATATTTTGATCGGTTCATGTTGGTCGTCATTTGAAAGTTTTTGTGCCGTTTGCAACTGCTGCCGCCTTAAATGTAGTACCAATGTGTGGCGCTGCAGTAGTCATTAGGCACTGAATAGTTTCTTGTTGCTACTGTCGCTTTGGTTGGGGTTCCTTGAATGACATCGTGACAGGAAGAAAGCTTGCGCCTGGAAGCCCAGTGTGCGTAATTCAACGAGCTGATTCTTGACTAATATAGCTGTGATGTGCAGTATAACTTAATACACAATCATATGTAAGTCACACAGTTAACTATGAAGCAGCTGTTAAGCCAGGAAGTTCCTTCTAGCTTCAAGAATACAGTTAAAAAACCTAAACCAACACCTAACCGCAAGTAAGAGGCAATCTACTTACAATTTCTAATAAAGGTTACTTACAATTTCGTGTAAAGGCCGATACAGAAACCGGTGATAAGCGAACCCTCCAAAATTTTCTACGCCTAGAAACGCTTTCACATCAAAGTCATGTTTCACTCTTCGGAAGTAAACTCTGCCAGAAGTTGGAAACAGTGTGCAACAAAATTAACCCGACGAATAACTTTCTTCCACTGCTCCGTAGTTCAGGTCCTATGGCTTCGTCACCACGTTTCCCCGTTATAGGCGTCTGCATCACTGATGTGAAGGTTTGGAATTGATGACAGGGTTAGCGAGTGCAATGTTCAGTTCTGCAGTGACTTTTGTTGCTCTCGTCTTCTTATTTATCGTCAAAATCCTCTTCAGTGACCGCCTGTCACAACCACTCAACTCAATTTCGCCCGCGTGTGACTTAACAATTTTTCCGATTTCCCTATACACGGTATAAATATTTGATACAGTACCTCTAGAAATGCCAAGAACTTTGGCTGCCTTGGTTAGGGAAGCACCCATTATATGAGCATCAACAATTTGTCGGCGTTCGGATTCACTTAGCTCATATATGGAGATGGTATATCTTCCTTCGGACATGCCCGAAACAACAGATACGATCTCGATATATAGTTAAGGCCAACCGGCCATTGACCTTTATCTGTGCGGATGCACACGCATTGCCCGAACTCATACGGGACTCGGTCACACTGTATGCCGTGAGTAATGAGTGTAGTGGGCAGGGGCACTATGAATGCAGTGTGTGGAGATTAAGTTGGGAATGTGGGTCTCACGGGAAGGGTGCAAGGGATAAATCCCTGCAGTTGCACTATCCTCTGTACCCTCGGTGGCTCAGATGGATAGAGCGTCTGCCATGTAAGGAGGAGATCCCGGGTTCGAGTCCCGGTCGGGGCACACATTTTCAACTGTCCCCGTTGATGTGTATCAACGCCTGTCGACAGCGTAGAGTCTTGATATAATTATAATCACTTAGCTCTAGATATCGCACTCACAATTACACAGAACACAGTTCCGGCTGCGAATGACAATTGCAACTAATTGCGCAGATTGCGTAGGAGCCGTTCGTGGTCAAATACAACGGCGCGTCCCTGCAGACATACGTAGCTAGCATCTGTATTTATGTTCTAACATGCGTTTCTCGCGGTGTTTCCCCCGTACATCCCAGTAGTCTCAGTCCCAATAGGTTTGCTTGTGGAAGTTTATCTGCTATTGCACACACCTTGTGAACGCGAGCCATGTGGCAAGCACACCAAGAGTCAGCCAGGGGGAAAAGAAAGACAGCATCCTCAATACAGGCAGAAATAAATCGATCATGGCTGGATTGCAATAGCGGTAAAATGACAACGGTGTAATCACGCAGAATATGACCTAAAGACTACAAAGATATTAATATTCATGGTTTTAATCGTTTTATTCCTTTTACAATACTATATATATATATCCAAAAAATTCGCCCGTTGCAGGGGCACATTTTACAAACCATATGATATCGACTCTAGATATTAATACCTTTGTATTCTCAGCATCCACAATGTGTGTTGACACCATTCTCATTTTACCGCTATTGCAATCCAACCACCACATTGGCTACACGAACGGTTTATTTCGGTGTATATTGTGAATGCAGTTTTTATTTTTTTGGAAGGAGATCGCTGTATTGTGCTTGCCACAAATTTTGAACTCTTGCGCTGTGTGGAAAAATTGGGTGTGTTTATGCCACTACAGATATTTGTATTGAGACTGCTGGGAATTATGTTCCAGCACGTCAAGATTTAAAGTTGTAAAGTGAGCTTTAACATCCCACGTAAGTATCCTTATGTTTTCAATTCTAAAGTTTTATTACAGCTGCAACTCATTCTTATTTTATTTAGTGATAGTGCTTGCTTCCATTATGCTTGAAAATGACAAACTGTCTAAATATGTTTAACGCCCATAAGCGGAATAACTACGTTTAATACGTAGCTCATCTGCTGAGTACAGATGACTAATGGTTTCGTTTATAGTTGCTGTCGTGTCTGTGTTGCATGATGTTGATAATGATGACAGGAGAGAGAGAGAGAGAGAGAGAGAGAGAGAGAGAGAGAGGTAGTTAACACAGTTTGCTGGGAGACATAACCTACTACTCAGGAGTAGTAATAAGTGGACCGCCAACCTTAACGTCCCCATACGACAGACGAAGCACCATTAACATGCCCTCACTTCAAAGGACACTGAGAAGAGCTTTGGAGTTTAATCCACGACACTCACGACGCTCTCTTGATAAGAAAATTTATGCCACCTCCTCTTGTCCTTCTACTTGTTAAATGCTGAAAGCGGAAATTTCTTCCACCACAAGGATTCGAACCGACTACCTCGGCATCGAGCACCACTTCGCAGATGTGCGTTAGCAAAAAATACTAGCTACGTAAAAATTAATATAGCTGTTTGAAAGCTACTTACATTGATAGGTATTTAGTGAAAAATCTGAAAGATATTTCCTAGAAGTATTCAACGCGAGTATCGTTCGTCACACTGCGTTCACATCTTATGGAAAGTAGAGCATTCACGAATAACTGAATTAGACAAGAGAGAGAGAGAGAGAGAGAGAGAGAGAGAGAGAGAGAGAGAGAGAGAGAGTTAAGTCGTTAACACAGTTTGCTGGGAGACTAATTGTTGTCTAATTGGAAGGGCAAAGAATGGTACATTTCCTTAACGAAGTGTATCTGTCCATTGTAAGTGCCCGATTAGTGCGTGTACAGTTTTGGTATTTGGGTAGCTGACGGCGTTGAAGAATCGAGAGTGCTGGGAGAGAGGGAGGGAAGGGAGGTGGGGAGAAAACGGATAAAACTGAGTGACGCTACACAGCTCACTCCTTTCGAAGAGCACCAACGGCGCCATTGAATTTACAGCCTCTTTCCGGCAGATGGATCACCCTCGGCAATGTATTTCCTGACACTACAGAGAAGTATACAATTTAACTGAGGTCACTGGCCATAAGTTTGGTCTTCACCAACTGCGCGCCACCACCACCCTGCCCTCCAGCCAAATAGTGACGATGCAATTCCCTTCTATAACCACGATTCGAAATCTGACTTGAGCGCCAACTCGCAAGCGTTTACAATTACGTCAGTCGGTATTAGATCTAGGTAGAGATGGACACGGTGATGCTGCCGCCAAGGTGGGTGGACCAGTTCGGCTTGCAACGCTTGGGAACAATTAGTTTGGACTGATAACCGGCTGCAAATGTTGGTACACGCCGGTGGCCATGTGCAGGAACGTCAAAACTAAATGATGCGCTGCAGCCCCATTGCGAACACGGCATCGTTTAGGCAAGTG
Source organism: Schistocerca nitens (assembly GCF_023898315.1). NCBI lineage: Eukaryota > Metazoa > Arthropoda > Insecta > Orthoptera > Acrididae > Schistocerca > Schistocerca nitens. The sequence continues at coordinate 450,785,064 of NC_064619.1, forward strand.
GTGGAAGTATTATTGTGTGAGGGATTTTAACATGGGATGAAACAGTCTTCCTTGTTTGTCACCGTCTCTCGTGGGCGAACGGTACAGGAACCTACTCTCCGATTGTGTGCATCTGTTTTCTCGCTCTGCACCCTACAGGTGAGCTTTACCATCAGGATGGCTATATGCCACTTCATAGTTTCTGGTAAGTGGTGGTAATGGTTTGAAAGAAAGAAGAAACATTAGGATTTAACATTCCGTCGACAAAGAGGTCATCTGAGGGTTAACACAGTCACGGATTGTGGGAGGAAATCGAGCGCACTCTTTTCAAAAGAACGATCCAGGCATTTAAATGTCAAGAGTGCGGTGCCGCTTACATTGGGAAAACCGGTAGGCCTGTTGCCATCGGCGTAGCGGAGCATGAGCGCAATGTTTGACTGAGGCAGTACAGCAGATCGGCATTTGCTGTACACCATCGCAGTTGTGGACAGCCTAAAAATTTCAGGAAGTCCGAGCACGTGCGAGACATTCGTCGATGTGCACAAGCAAAATAAAAGCGCCAACTGAAATCCTGAAGCACAACAGAAGAAATGGCGGCTACACGCCATCGGCATCCTGGTAGCCAGCAATCCCAGTACGACAGGCGGAGTGCGGTCGCAGGACATCGGCCTCACCGGGCACGGCTGCGACCGGCTGAGCAAGTGAGTGCGTGTGGAACTGGCATCGTTTCTAATTGCATAGCAGTTGGAAAACGCAGCCCCCAGATTCTTGTCGCCGACTCGCTATCAAGTAATAGTGAGCTGGGTAAATCTCGAATAGTCTTCCACAATTCCCCTTCCTCTCTCTAACACCGTCCAGTGGTATTTTAGGACCAATAAAGGCTAATAAATGTCACATCGGTGCTCTTATGATACCGTAAAAGTAACAATACAGTGTGTCCCAAGAGAAATGGTCAATATTCAGAGGTATGACATGAACGATCATTCGAAAGAAAAAGGTCTAGTAAACATGGGCTATGAGAACTTTTTATTTTCGCTACTGTGAAACCCATCTCTTTGGAGCCCACGTTTACTGGACTGTTTTGCGTCGAATCTCGTTTCTGTCATATTCTCCGGAGACACCCTGTATACTGAAGCACCCACTGCCCAGCTAAATCAGTCTATGAACTAAGGAATGCCGCTGAACCACGAACAAAACTTCAAACACATTTGTATTTTAGCACTTAAGTGTTTTATAAAACGACGCGGCAGTGCACCCAGAAGAATATTCAGGAGGCATGTCGGTATATGCCTGAAGTGACTTGGGTAAAGGACGAACATCTGAATCTGAGTGGTTGGAAAGGGATGATTTTAACAGTCCCCTATCGAATACAATATCCGGTTCGGTAGAATGGTTTGAGAACTATCAGCAGGCATTAGGGTACTTGTGTGCTCAGTTGTACTGAGCATTTTGAAGAAGGAAGGGAAGAAGATTAGTGTTTACCGTCCCATCGACAATGAGGACATTAGAGACGGAGCACATTTTCGGATCAGGAAAGGATGGGCTGTGCTCTTTCAATGGAACCATCCCGGCATTTGCCTTAAACGATTTTGGGAAATCACGGAGAACCCAAATTTGGATGTCCGGACGGGGATTTGAACCATCATCCTCTCGAATGCGAGTCCAGAGCGCTACCCGTTGCGCCACCTCCCTCGAGTTAAGCGTTTTGGGTGCAATGGTGTGGGGCATGTGCACCTTCAACCCAGCTCATACCACTTTCAGCACTTGGTGGATAGAGGTTGGAAGGACTCTTGGAAAGATGCCACGATTAAGCGTCGCCTCCATTAGAGCGGGACTGAGTGCTTCACACAAGTACGAAGGCTTTTCTAACTCAGTTGCTCACGAGTGTTAATCGGTACCTATGGAGTACTTCGAGTGACAACTTATTTAACTGTGGTTCTTGTGTCGGAAGTGCCTGTTGACAGCAGAGGCACATAAGCACACTGCAAAAAACAGTCATCTCCAGCAGAAACAACGCTAATACCCTAACACCGTTCCTAGCCACAGTTCGGCGAGGAGGAGAGTCCACAAGTTCATTCGGGTATACCACAACATTCAGCTGAAGCCACTATTTATGATTAGATTCCGTCTAGCTATTGAATTGGGGGGATGTCGACTGCTACATTTCGCCCGACATTACAAATAAGAAAGGACGCAGCACTTCGTCACCGAGAATTCTGAAATAAACACCCGGATCATGTTCAAGGTAACCTCAACGAGTGGACCCGAGTCACGGTACGGAACCCAACCACGAAACATCATAGAACCACTTCCGACCTTAACAATACCCTCCATACACTCTTGGTTAAACACCTGAACATGAACAGCTGTCGGTAATATTTGGCGTCTTGAATTGTTAAAAAAAAAAATCGCGTCTTTTCGGACCACAACACACGCCACCATTCATTTCTTTTTTCACTTTGTGTGTTGTTTAGCCAACTGAAAACGCCCAACTTCTAGTGTTACCTTAGTAACCCCTTTTGGAAGTACCCTCATACAAATGTCCATTTTATGCCGTCCCCTTCGTAATATTCGTTCGGAAACTGGTCGAGATGGATTTGCGTTGACTGACAAGGCGTGAAACTCGTCTAGGGGCCATCGCGGTTAGTATTTTTTTTTCTTTTTTCATGGCCACGCCGTATTACATGGCTACGAGTAATACACAATACCTTGAAGATATATTGGACGTTGCGCGTTGATGCACCAACAAATTGGGCAACTTTCTCCACGGCCTGGTCATGGACACGTCCAAACATTATAGCTCCTGTCTGCCATTTGGTCACGTCTCCACGTCTTACTGCCCTGATTCCATACGACCGGCTGGGACACACAACCACTTTACTGCCATTAATTACGCCAGGGAGTGTGTCAAATGAGTGTCTGGTACCACTTTTAAAACATCTGCAGCGCTCCAAAGCGAACAGTGTGCTATTTGAAAGGGGGGACTAATATTTTGTCGAGGAGCTTACTCAAGATTCGTTATGAACTCTCCACAGAAAGAAATGGCATACTGATTGATCGATTTATTGTGAGGCAAACATGCCCTATCATCTGGTCGACTTCACGTCATTCAGCGATTGGGGACGATTTCTTAAGCCATCCCATAGAATACGATTGAGTGTGACAAGTTAAAACTGCGTGCCAAATTAGGTTTCGACCCAAAATTCCTAATATCGTGGGCAGTGCACAACCAGTTACGCCATTCGAGCACCGAGTGAAAGCTTCAACTTTTTTCCAAACTCTGCGGAGGCTCCAGGTTCGAATCCAGTGCTGCACAGCGTTTTATCTTGTCAAATACAATCATTACAGCAAATACCGCACTTATAGTAAAACGATTAATCAATGATCCTATGTTGGCCAGCAAAGAGATGTTCTATCTCTTAGTTCGCTGCTTCAGCTCAGACTTGGGGGAAAAAAAAAAAAAAAGAACAGCCTCTGTACTAGTATGCCAACATGAAACCCGGCCTAGCATAAGTCACTGGAGACTAGGATATGACTGACTGACTGACTGAAGCTGGCCGTTATGGCCGAGCGGTTCTAGGCGCTGCAGTCTGGAACCGCGCGACCGCTACGGTCGCAGGTTCGAATTCTGCCTCGGGCATGGATGTGTGTGCTGTCCTTAGGGTAGTTAGATTTAAGTAGTTCTAAGTTCTAGGGGACTGATGACCTCAGATGTTAAGTCCCATACCTGCACGCACAAGAACACTCTTACGACCTTGACCTGCAGAATGTACACTTTAAAAAGCTTATCACAGTTAATAAATGATATAATTACAGCTAGAGATAATTCGCTACTACAAATTGTTATGATTTATTTTCCATTACTATTGGATTTTATTACAAGTCATTCTCAAATGCAAAATAGAGGTACAAATCATACAAACTGTATGAATAGAAAAACAGATTCTCATGCAAGGAGAAAGTTCTGACATTTGATAACTTACGGTATGAAGCTGTGTGTGAAGGCTCTCCCACATAATCAAACTTCGGTTAAGATGCTCTTCGAAATCTGTGTTTCTCCCTCTAAACAGACGTCCTGTGCTTTAAACACTGACTATCATTCTGAGCTTCACAATAGAGTTTTGTACTGCATGTACATTTCACTGTAATTACCTTCCTTTTTTCCAGACTGGCAAAAACATAAGGCTTTCTGTTCGGGCCGCTATACTGTTATAACGCACCACTCAAGCGGTAATTTGCGGAAACGGTTTACGATCATGCATTCCAGTATATTGGTGTCTGTTTCATAACGGCGTTATTGTTACCAATCAATAATTCAAAAATGTGTGGTAATCACGTTTTGTCTAGCGTAGTATTAGTATAAAGACAACGGTGTCGGTTTATTTTGCATAGAGAAGCCTCTTTAACGGTCTTGGAATCCTTCTACTCACTTCCAACATTTACAACGCAAGAATCGTTGTCGATGACGATAAACACTAGTTTAGGTGAACTGTGATTCGCACGTTCAAAGCACAAGACACTAAAAGCAATTTAATGTGCACTCTGGCTCCCTGTCTACAGAGTGGAATTACGGGTTCTGCTGCAACGGTCTTCAGAATGCTCGTCTCTAAAATAAATCAATAACCTGGGAAGCCGCGCCACTTCAAAAGAAAGTGAATAACATAATGTATTACCCACTATAACAAATTGTCCGATTGTTTAGATTTAAGGATTGGAAATATTTTGTCATTTTTACGTCATGTTTCAGTGTGATGTAAACACGAGTCTGTTGTTACAGAAGTATCTAATTTCTTCGAAATTTACAAATACACATATGTACATGTAAAGCGGAGAGACAGCAACTATTTGAGATGTGTACAGCCTAATTGGGTAAATCCAAAATATTTGGGGTACATGCATGTGTATACTAAACATGAGGCCCTCTTGTTAGAGGGAAGTCAAGGAATGCCATATTTATCTCTTTTCATTAGAGCGCGAGCGTACAGCAAAGAGGATAGTGCTGTACTCTTCCCTACTGCTCTTACAAATTCCCTCCTTTTTCTGTACAGAGGTAAGACAAGTCCATGCTATTGTGATAGATGGATTTAAGCTGTGAAGAGATTGTTATTAAACATTCTGAAGAGTTAAAATGTGAACCACACAGCCAAGACAAATCACCCGCACATGAACACAATGAAGGAACAGTGTAAAATGTATTTATATAACTAGAATTTTAAAATTAGAGTTGTCGAAGTTAGGGTAGGAAACGCAGCAAAAGGTAGGCCTACTTTGTTTTTAAAAATTCGTACGGTATTACTTATTAAACTACAGCTTTACTTTACATTCCACTGAAAAACGCAGTTACAAAAGTTGAGTTTGATCTATTTCTCAAGTGAACTTGCTTGTATTACACTAAGAGGGCATAAAAAGAAAGTAGAACGAAGCTGTAAGGCCAAGAAATATTAGGAAGATACGTCGTAATTTTAACATCGTACTTAAAGGAAATAATGACTCAGTGGATATAATAATAATCGATAAAAGGAAGCCCTTTCAGGTTACTGCGATGCAACATGAAGGTTTCTTACCTACTCAGTCGCTTGAAAAATCTGTAACAAATCGGAAAGGACAAATCTGGCAGAAAATAAAGTGGTTGCAATTTGAGAGTGGGGGAAGGGGAGTACTCTTTACCGTTAAGCCAAAAGAGCACACAACACAAAACATCGATTTCTATTCGATAATTCTCAATACGAGTCAAGGTCGAATATTGAGTTTTCTTTAAGTTGCTGAGCAAGAGAAGCGGTATGAAATGACAGTACAACAGAATAAAAAGAAAAAGGTGTGATGGATTCATTACCTTTTACTTCTGTAAGTCGACATGTTTTCTTCGAAAGCTTGCATGTGATTTTAAAGACTGTATCAGAAAAAACTCGGCAAGCCAGCAGCGATGAAAAAGACGATACGATGATGAACTAATGCATGACATTTAATTTTTTGAGCATCGTGTTCTCATTTCTAGTTCGTGTGCGATGTTAAACTTGGAAGGATTGTATGTTCGTTACATAACCAATGTAGGCCCATTTAATTGTAATGTTTTGTTATGTATACAAATAAAAATTTACATGTTCATTTGTTCAAAATCGTGTATCTCCGAAAGCTCTTGAGCAATTGCTTTCAATTCCTGACGCAACGTTGCACCCTTGCAGGCGTGTTCTTAGGTATCTATTCCTTTACGGCGAGCCCACATAAGCACACGCACCCGCACACATAGAGAGTGAATCACCTAAAACTTGAGCGCGGCACGCGGATATTGCGGAAATGGAAAGTGCTATTGATGTGCGGTTTTCACAGAAAGGACTGGTAGTCACGGGCTCGTATTGCTAGCAAATCAACAGATTCTAATAATACTTAGAAAATGTATTTTCAGTGCAAACACACAATTTCTACATGGAATAATCCTTACTGAGATTAACAAGCTAAAAGTATGGTAAATCAGAATATCAGTGGTGTTTGTGGCAGGAGTGTGAGTCTTTTACGTGATATCGTGTTTTGAAAAGTTCTCACATCGACGCTTGTACAATATCTGTGGTAGTACCCACTAAAGAACAACACAAGTGCGTACACTAGTGATATGGATTCTGACCAGTAACGAGACAATTCACCATCAAAAGTTGTGCTCAAAATGACCACCGGCAGCGGCAATACACGATTTCAGTCTGGTAAGGCACGACTGCTGCACACGTGGTAACTTCAGAGATGTCCGTGCAGGTTTCAGTAATAAGTCGTCGTATATCATTGGGTATAGTTGGCATATCCGTGTAGACGGCGTCTTTCAGCATTCCCCGCAGAAGAAATGTCTATAGGCGTCAAATTCGGGGGAGGGCCGGCCAAGATACAGGTCCACTGCGTCCAATCCAACAATTTGGAAACAATTTGCGAAGACGTTCCGTAGCACTTCGTGCAGTATGAGGTGGACAGCCATCATATTGGTATCGTAAGTTCCTCCTTGTCTGCAGAGAAGCGTTTTCTAGCAACCGTGGAAGATGGTCTGTTAGGAGGCTGCGATACTTGTGCATGGGTTCAATGTATCGTCTATAGAAACGGACATATGATCTGATGGTTCACTACACCACACCATACAGTTACACTCCACAGACGCTGACGTTTTACCTAACGAAGCCAATAAGGATTGCCAGCACCTCAATAATGCATGTTTCAGCGGTTTATCTGGCCATGATTGGTAAATGTGGCTTCATCACTGAACAAGATACATGATACATCTGGAGTATCCTGTTTTAATGCCCTTGTACAGAAGTTAAAACGATTCTCATCATCATTTCCATGCAGCTCTTGATAGAGAGAGAGATGTGACAGGGATGGAACCTGTCTCGACGGAGAATGCATAGGACACTTGCCTGACTCATGCCACTTCCTCGTGGGTTTACACGGGAGTTAACGTGTGGATCAACTGCAACAGAAGCAAGAACGTTAATTTCCCCTTCTTCTGTCGTCACTTGTTTCCTTTGTTACGTTATCTAGGTTTTACACCACCATTTTCACATAGCTGGTTAGAGAGGTTGGTAAATAAGTGCCGAGATGGTTGAAGATTATTGGGATATTTTGCCGAACACACCGCACAAGAACGAACTGCATTCTTCCTATACTCTCCATACACGATGAGTATGTCGGCGTTTTCTGCGTAGGTAAATCCCATCGTCTACTCGCAACCTATTGCTTGGACTGTCACGCACTAACTGACCACCAAGTCGCAGTTCACTCAAGGAACACACATGCACACTATACGCAAACATATTAAACCGTACCTAGCAACTACGTCAGCTGAATGGCACAAACAAGTGTCAATGGGGAAACTTTTCAAAATACGGTATCTCGTAAACGACTCGCTCTAGAATTCTGCAACAAACAGCAATGGCATTTTAATTTATCCAGCTTTTAGTTTGTTGCTGTCAATGGGCATTGTTTCACAAAACAACTGTAAGTTTACACAAAACATGCACTTTCTAGGTGTTATTGCAATCTGCCATATGTTTAAAAAATAGGTAAATAACAACACGGGCGTATACCAATGGTATGTTGTGTCCAAATTTCAAAGCAGTCGGTCAAAAACTTTCGGAGATTTGCGATTAGGAACATCTACATTTTCTATATAAGTACAAACGTAGACGGTCGTTTCTTCAAAATCTCAAATCACCGAAAGTTCTTCATGGACTGCTATGAAATTTTGACACAACGTTGCATTCTGGAGAACATCGTTACCAAAAATATCAGAAGGCACCTTCCCGATTTACTTCAGGTTTTCACACGTTATTGTAATTAAAGTTTAGACGCATATTGACAAGATACCTTTTTAGCATATAAACATATATAAGAGTGAAACTTTGTTAGCAAACAGGAAAGTTGTATTTATGGCTTATTGGTTTATGATCAGAATACTACTACAGATTCTGAATTTGCACTAATAATACATAAGGCTCAAGGTCAGAGAGCGTGGTGAAGAGGATATGGACTGAAGTGTCGGAGGAACCGGTCATAGAAAACGGGAAATAGCAGATGGACAGAGAGAGAGGGCAGGAGGAGATGGCGGGAGGAAGGAGAGAGAAGGACGCGAAGGGGGGGGACAAGGTGATGGACAGAGAGGGATGAGGAGATAGGGAGGGAGGGAGGGAGAGAGAGGGGGGATGGGGGGGGGGAGAGGATGGACAAAGAGATGTAAGGGGGAGACGGACAGAGACAGGGAAGAGAAGAGAAGGGGATTAGGACGTACCGGTATATCAACTTCCCATACATACATATTAGAAACGTGTGCTTTCTCTGTTCTTTCTTTTCAGTTCAAGCAGACTGAGCCACAGCAAAGCGTGGCCGGGTACAGCTAGTAAGAGCATATAATATTAGAGGCTAATGTAGAGTTCAATATTTCCAGTATTAAAATATGTCTGTTCCTTTATAAGCAATTGGCTCACAAATAAAAAACTGTAGTTTATAAATAGTTTTTTTTTCAAATTTCTGTTTTCCTGCGAATCATGTTTTTGGAGTTAAAGAACTTCAGCACTGCTTGCCTCAAACTAAGTAAGCAACAGGATCCTTCCCCCTTTAAAAAAACCAGCAGTGAGTTATTGCTAATTTCTAAGGTTACATTTAGCTACTGAAAACACAATAGGCATTAAGCATTATTCAATGCACATATAGGTAAAGCTATCCGCAACCCAGACCTTGGTTTTAACACCGGAGTGTTTTACTGAATATGATCCTCTTGTACAAGGTATGACCTTACTTTCGTCAGAGCATTAAACTGACTTATCCAGTCAGTTATTAGGGACCTAGAGTTGGTTGTAAGCTCCGTACCACGGTGCAACTTGTCATTTTTCACATACACAAATATTTTTCAGAGGTAAAAAGAGGCGAAAAGAGAAGGAAAAAAAATTGTAGAATCTACTGAGGACCGAACTGAGCACGTTCACATTTGTATTTTCATGGCAGAAAATAAAACCTATTCATTTCCTTTTTATTTATACACTCCAACAGCAGCATTAATTGCTTTCAAATTTAATTGCTATTAATGTCGAAGAAACAAGATTCCACCTTCGGGCACTAAATGCGAGAGTTGAAATATGGCATACCGGCAAGAAACCGCTCATCCAACCATCGGCATAAGCCACAGAGGGGTGGCTTCTGCGTGATTGAGTCGACATTTTAGTTGGACTTGGCAGTCGAGGTGTTTTTATTCTTCCCGATGTTTGGATGAGCATTTTCATCATGCTCAGATGAGACGCTTTCGGAAGTATCGTACACTGATTCTCGCAGCTTGCGCCTGAAGAACGAGTCATGTGGCTTCGCAATTGATAGCAATTAAATACAGCTGTTTGGCTACAAAAAAAGGCGTATCTACAGCATTTGTGTGTTTCTTGAAGATTTCCCGACAGACAGAATATTTCATCTTTTTTAACGTGCATTTGGAACAGCAGTACTTGCTATAACGACATTTCAGTCATGTAACTTACTGTCATCTTCAGGGCGAGTCAGTGAAAACGCTCTTAAAAGTATGGTTTTGAATCCTCGCTGCCTGGCACTCTCACTTGGCATCCACTTTTATCATTAATCACTTAACTGATAAGCACTGTGAATTTTCAGACTCGGCGCTTGCAACATCTACATATAGATGTAGATGTTGCATCTACACAGATACTCTGCAAATCACATTCAAGTGCCTGGCAGAGGGTTCATCGAACCACCTTTATTCCGGTTGCCAACAATGACCTCTGCCCATACTAACTGCAACGTTTTTATCTTAGACGCACAAATTTTATCCGTGGCGCAAGCGCATTTTACTCGACTATATAGCTTTGAATCACATGGCTTTATCATACCAGCGTATCAATACTTCACGTGCGGACACTCGGAACTCAGTCACCGAGTCGCTAGAAGACTTTGAGGAATACAGCCGAAATGTCGGAAGAGGACGTAATGCTGTTCGAAAAATTATCAAATAAATTATTTTCTGCTGGGAAATGTCAGAAACTGACATTCACACCAATTTTGTTACTGTGAAAGTTACAAGATTTGGATTTATAATCCGACACTTACCCAAAGAGCCACACTACTACACTAAATTAACAATGAGCTTTCATTAAGCAGCGTAGTGATAGTTCACTGTCAACACCGTCAATACACTGAGTTTATTAAAGTTGCTCGTCTTTTGTTTTTGTACCCCGTGACTCATTCCACGTCCCTGGGCATTCTCCCTCCTGATGGGTCATATAGATCACCACGAATGAATGAAGTGAATCCTGATATTATTTGTTGATCATTCTGTACTGTGTGTCCGAGAAGAACCCGTACCTCTACGTCAAAACATTAAATTATGTATCAGAGTACTTCAATATAAAAACCTTGAATCCAACGTATCTGTATGTGTACCCTCGTGCCTTTCACTGAGATCTATGCGCCTCCATGTCCTTGACATATTGAGCAGCATCTCATAAATTATGATCAATGCACTTCCTCACCCCTCTTGCGCAATTCTTCATTAGTCTTGTACCCACGTTGAGCCACATGGGAATTTAACTACCCGTAATGAATTGTCTGGAGTGGTAAAGTCGGCACTTCGTGGCGGCAAGTTCAATATTGTCGGAGATGTTACTGAATCACGCCCAATCCAGGAGCATCAAAACTGTTTATGAAGTATCTCACACATTTGAATAGCAAATGTCTGCTTCGACTCCGTTCGGCTGAAAGCACATGCGATCCATAATTTCTTGGTCTTCGAGTTGACGTATTAACCATGTGTGTCATGTGTTCAAATAAGAATTTTCATCCGCTAGCCCTTCAGAAAATTAGGATCCGAACAGGTAACATCGCAGCCCTTATCATGAGACCAATAAAAACCTCGCCCCCGATTCTTTTAAAACTCTAATTCCCGTGTATAAAACAGCTTCAAAGGTCTGACTACTTTACAAAAGCACTATCGTATAAAATATTTCAGGTTATGCATGTAAACGAGAAAAAGTTTACAAAAGGTTTGGAATTATCTTTACAGTTTGTTGAAAATTGCCAAGTGTTCTCATTATAAAACACTGGATGAGTACAGTCGATATAATTTGTGATCCGTTTTAAGCAAAAGCTAATTTTTCACGCATCTCAATGTTTGTGACGTCAAATCTCCTTTACTATTTGTCGTACAATGATATAATTTTGCAGGTACAGTCAATGTATAGGTGGATATTGTCTGCAAAATGTGTTGCAAATAGAGTTAGTAGTAAAGAAGTAATAAATTGAAGCATTATGCCAGATACCAAACTTTTACTGTATGAAGAGCGAAAATACAGTAAACGATAAACTTTTCTTCCTTTCATAATTTTGTCGGAGATGTCAGCAATAAAAAGTCTCGTAAAGCTTTGAAAGTATGTGTAAAGTTTGTTGCAAGTCAATAAGTGTTTTCATTCACAAATACTGGATAAATGGTAAAAGCTTTCTAAAGCCAACATAGCGAAAATATTTCTTTATTTGCAAACAACCGGTTTCGACAGACTTTGCTGTCTTTACGTCTTCAAAAAATATAAGGTACCTTAGATGCCGTCTAAGGTGGATTTTCAATGGTGAGAACACGTCCAGCTAACGTTAACAGATGTACTACTGTGCCTTTTACTGTATACGGTACTGTGTTTGTTATGACGTAACTAACATCTGTATATGGACATGGCCAGGTGCACAAGGTGCTTCTTTATTTTAAATGTTTTATTTATGACAAACCTTTACATTATGTGCAACATTTTATCAACATGACAACTTGGCGTGAGTGCCAACTCAAAATGAACATAATTTATAACATAAAATTTGGAGACCTGAAAATGACAAAGTCTGTCGAAACCGGTAGTTTGTAAATAAAGAAATATTTATGCGATCTCAGCTTTAGAATGTTTTTACCAAGTAAAACAGATAGCTTCTTCTAATTTCACAGCACGAGAAAATTTAATCACACTGGATGAATATAGTCTGGGTAATTTGCGCGCCGTGAGTTGCGCTGCCTCAAGAGATCTGCACAGTCTGTAACTGTAATACTTGTCTTACTGTGTTAAACGTGTAACCTAAGATTTATCTCCTAATGAGTAAATTATGACAGCATTTTAAATTTTGTCAATAATTACATGAAATATTGGAAATACAATCTGCTGCCACTGGAAGCCGTTAGTAATATAAATGAGGCGAGTTAGTTTCCAACTCTTGCACATAATGAGGATTTTCCTTAGATCACTCCCGTGTGAACTGCGATACATCGCACATTCACCAGAAAATAATACTGCTACGCGAGACGGAGTTTGGAAATTTCGCCAACAAATCACGGCAGGCTGCTCCATGTCGTCTTCAGAAAATTCATTCACAAACATAGGTCGAAGTTTTTTCCTTTTCAAACACTTTTCTTCATGTGGTCGTGCATTCCTGGACATGACACTTTTCAGTTTAGCTGTTCTCATGCGAATGGATGCCAAGTTATTTCCCCAGATGTAAAAAAATTGAGAGGGATACTGCAACTTGCCGGACACCCGGTAAACAGCTTACGACAGAATGAGGCGTTCTTCGATAGAAAAAGCGCTTTTAGTCAGCACGAATGAATAGCGCAAACGGCTGCTCAGAGAGCAGACATCCAGTAGCCGCAGGCAAAGAAGGAAGGAAGATTGGGTTTAACGTCCCGTCGACATCGAGGTCATTAGCGACGGAGCACAAGCTCGGACTGCGTCAAGGATGGGGAAGGAAACCGGTCGTGATCTTTCAATGGAACCATGCCGGCACTAGCCTGGAGCGATTTAGGGAAATCACGGAAGACCCAAATCTAGATGGCCAGACGCGGGTTTGAACCATCGTCTTCCCGAATGCGAGTCCAGTGAGCTAACCACTGCGCCACCTCACTCGGTTAGCCGTAGGCATATGAGCCGGAGCTCCCGCGCGCCGCCAGCGTGGCTCGGCTCGGCTTAGCGCTGGATGGGCGCGCCAGATACCGTATCGCTGCCTAAAAGCCTCCTCCCACGCGAGGCGGGGCCAGACAACGCTCTGCTCTGCCCTGCTCTGCTCTGCTCTGCTCTGCTCCACACGCGTTCCCGCACAGCAGTCTCCTCTCTGTAGTTCCCCGTCTTGCACAGCAACACTGTCTGACAAACTAAGTTTTCGCTGAACGTGCCTCTGTAGCAGACGCCTTCACACGGTGTTTCACTAATATTCATTCCCTTAGTTACGTCGGAGCTAACGAGATTACCAAACGAAACCACGCAATAATTTCATCGTTGTCATCATACCGCTATTTTAAAATACGACTTTATTAAGCAGTACTGCTTAGTTTAGAGTTCTGCTCATTCCCAAGTGCATCTAGAGACGCAAGACTTCAAAATTAAATTGAAGTGACAATATGAAAGCATCTACAATTGCACTGGATGTAGCGTTTTCTCAGAAACAGTGTCATTACTTACCACAGAAGCGGATACAGCATCAGTGTATGTATAAAACAATTACATTCCATGCCCAGTTGCGCACAGTATGATCGTCAATTCACACAGGTCAAAATACACTGCCTGACCAAAAAAGTGAAGCACTAGAAAGACAACGTCGGTTGGCAATGTAACTGTATCCGGGCACACACAATCGGGGGGCATGTACGTGATTAGAGCTGCAATTCTCTGTGACAGCTAGAACGGACAACAGAGTGCATTAGTATTGTCGGTGATTATTTTTTTTATTTTATTTATTTTAATTTGTGTCAAGTACCTAAGGGACCAAATTGCTGAGGTCATCGGTCCATAGGCTTACATACTCCTTAATGTAACTTGTGGCAAGGACAACACACACACACACCCATGCCAGAGGGAGGACTCGAACCTCAGATGGGGAGAGCCGCGTCAACCATGATAAGGCGCCTCAAACCGCGCGGTGCTTATTGTTGTCTCCAGGTCTGGTATGGTACATAAGGGGAATGAACTGCGTCAGATGTTGAGCGATCACTGTGAGAGACACAGAGGTACCGCGTATACCTGTGAGATAGCGTTATCAGCATATGACAGAGTTTGAAAGGAGCCTCATAGTATATCTCCATTTCGCCAGCTGGTCTTATCGTGCAGCATCCAGATCTGTGACGTATTCAGGTGCGAGAGTGACCCGATGTCAGGGGCTGAGAGAGACAAGGTTCCAGTTATCCACGTCTGACCACGATAGGGAGAATCGCACAATTGTGCATCAAGCACATCGCAACCCCTTCACATCTGCGTCCGAGAACAATTAATGGACTCCCTGCAACATTCTGCCATCCGGCACCACTGGCCGGACACTAGTACTAGTCGGATTACGGAATTGCCGTCCCATACGTCGTTAACATAACAGCACAGACGACTGTGTTTGGAGTGTTGGCATGACCGGTAAGCAGGGCCTACAAATGAATGACGTCGTATTATGTACAGCGATCAATTACTGCTCTGCATACCCTGTATGACCATCATGGGTAAGTATGGCGCCGACCTGGGGAGAGCTCTAATTTTTGTCACATTCTAGAAAGGCTCAGCTCGGTGTTACCCTGCGGTCATGATGCGGGGAGCCATCGTGCTTGACTTCAGGTCACGGTTGGTAGTGATTAAGGAAATTCTGACGGTACCACGGTACGTCACGCACATCCTGCATCTTCATGCGTTACCTCTCATGCAACAGTGCCGTTGTGCTATTTTCAACAGCACAATGCTCGTCCACACATGAAGCGTGTCTTTATGGGCTGTGTGGGTGATTATGTACTGAGCTGTGTGGGTGATTATGTACTCCTGTAGCCAGCAAGGTACCGAGATCTAACATAGGGAGTCACGAAAGAGGTATATGACCATGTTGAAAATGTGTGCAACCTGCAAAATGATGGCCGGCCGAAGTGGCCGTGCGGTTAAAGGCGCTGCAGTCTGGAACCGCAAGACCGCTACGGTCGCAGGTTCGAATCCTGCCTCGGGCATGGATGTTTGTGATGTCCTTAGGTTAGTTAGGTTTAACTAGTTCTAAGTTCTAGGGGACTAATGACCTCAGCAGTTGAGTCCCATAGTGCTCAGAGCCATTTTTGCAAAATGATGAATAGTCGCTGACGAAAAAGTCACTGCATGCAAGCTGACTCATGTTATTCCAAGCGTTTCGGACACAGCCACCGTCAGACATCCTAGAACACCATGATGCACATAGATATAAAAGTTATAAGTTGCAGTAGTAACGATCAGAATCTACTTATCATCGTTGCTACTACAACATGTAACTCTTGTAGCTATGTGCAACGTGATTTTCCAGGATATCTGATGATGGCTGCGTCCGAAATGTGTAATATTAGAATAGTAAAGTCAGCTTACACCCTGCCTACGTCTTTTCTCCAAGCATCCTATTTAGCTTTTTCCAGGTTGGACGTATCCCGGGATGTGTCCGCAATAAGATCTGTGTGGGACCAGCTCGGACATCAACTCCGCCACAATGCCAGTATCTGTGGTGTCACCGCCAGACACCACACTTGCTAGGTGGTAGCCTTTAAATCGGCCGCGGTCCATTAGTATACGTCGGACCCGCGTGTCGCCACTGTCAGTGATTGCAAACCGAGCGCCGCCACACGGCAGGTCTAGAGAGACTTACTAGCACTCGCCCCAGTTGTACAGCCGACTTTGCTAGCGATGCTACACTGACAAATACGCTCTCATTTGCCGAGACGATAGTTAGCATAGCCTTCAGCTACGTCATTTGCTACGACCTAGCAAGGCGCCATTACCAGTTATATTGAGCTTATTATTAATGTACCGTCAAGAGCGATGTACACCGATTATGGATTAAAGTTAAGTATTCCAGCAACAGCGTACCTTATTGGCTATATTAATTACATTTAACTGTTCCAGACCTCACGCCAGTCTGCGTGTAATTAAACGCGTGCATTTCGGCCTCCTCTAGCAACACGGTGTTGGCTCTTCTGCCAACACAGCAGTATCCACGACATCAACGGCCCATTACTACAGTCGTAAGCTAGCTTTCCTCATGACAGGATACAACTGTTCTGTGAAACCTTTCCCATTTGAATCAGTGCATGCATAGAGGCTAGAGAGGGAAACGTCATACTGGTAAACGAACCCATACTAATGAGTTATTTTTAAATTTCACGCGATCTTGTAATCACTGGAATAACTTGATATACTCTCTCAAACCGTGACATAGCATTCCGGGTCCTTCTCTGCTTTTGGGCGCTTCAATTTTTATTAGGCAGTTTATAATGTGCATGGAGGGAGGTCGGTTGTTTTGTAAAGCTGCAGCAGAAGTGATAAATTTTAAACATCTTTCCTTTCATGCGGACAATGCTCCTGAGCTAAGAATCAGAACTGTCATCTGATCGAGCAAAGCCACCGAAATGAGTGGTTTTTGTAGAATTGTAGTTTAATGAGTGATTAGTGTTGTGTTTATTTTTTTTATAGGAGTTTTAGTCAAACCTTCAATTACCACCTCGAAGAAATAAAGTTACGTAACTAATTTTGTCCTAGTTTCCAGATACATGTCTTCAGTCCTGGTGCACAATAAAACTCCCGCGTTACGGCATCGAAGCAGGTCGGTAGCACAGCGTTGCCCTTATATTATCGCGAAATATGGGAGAGCATATCACAGAAATGATACAGGATTTGGGGTGGACATCATTAAAAGAAAGGCGTTTTTCGATACAACGGAATCTTCTCACGAAATTACAATCACCAACTTTCTCCTCCGAATGCGAAAATATTTTGTTGACGCCGACCTACACAGGGAGGAACCATCACCAAGATAAAATAAGGGAAATCAGAGCTCGTACGGAAAGATATAGGTGTTCGTTCTTTCCGCGCGCTATACGAGATTGGAATAATAGAGTATTGTGAAGATGGTTCGATGAACCCATTGCCAGGCACTTTGATTTGCAGAGTATCCATGTAGATGTAGACTATCACGTGGCAATTCATTTTTGCATTTGGAGGGGAACAACGCTACAATCTTGTAAGCTGACTCGTTGGAATTGTACGGCAAACAACGCACCATCATGGTTGGGAAGATAATACGCTTGCAATGTGGTGAAGTCTGAATGACGATTAACGGAGTGATAGACCATCTCTCTGTGAAGAACCAGGAATCGCAACAGAAATGAAGGCGCTGGTGCCTGAAGACCAACGTATCACAGTCAAAGCGACAGTCGAAGTTAAAATCAGTAAGTGATTAGTTTTCAGCATCTTGCACGACATCTTGAACATGGCAAAGCCCGTAGTTCATTGAGTTCCGCGATTACTCACATTCATTCAAAATACCCGCAGAACTGAGACAGCAACAGAATGTTGTAGCGGTGTCAGGCCAATACAGATTACTTCTTTAGTATCTTACCTATCTGGTAGTAGTGCATGGTGTATCACTATGACTCAGGGGCACAGGAGTAAAGCAAGTGGTGGAAGCATTTGGACTCACCACCATCACAACCACCGCCATCAGCACCACCACCATCGAGCAAGGCGATGCTGAGCGGCTTTTGGGATTATTGCGGTGTGATCACAACGGATAACGCTCGTAAGGCAGAAATCATCACAGTGTCATATTGCCGAAATTTCCGACGATGTAACGGGAGTCTGTCAAGACGAAGCGTCGAGGGAAGTTGTGCAAGATGCTGTTCCTTATCCCTGACAAGGACGACACGCTGATTTTCGATGTGGAAAGTTTCCTGAACAGCCAAAATGTTGGCTTCTACCACTAAAGTTTCCGTCAAGCCATCCAAATGCGTCGCACTGAAGGGTAAATATGCCTAGAACGACTAACACTACTAAGTTTCATGGTCGCAGTTTGGTTTTTTCCGAGGTGATAATTAAAACTATATGATTATCTCTCTTAGTTTAAACATTTACATACAGACTCTGCGAGCCACCATACGGCGCTTGGTAGATGGTGTCCTGTACCATTACCAGTCATTCCCTTTCCTGCTCCACTCGCAGATGAAACGAGGGGAAATATTGTATATATTTCCGTATGAGCGTCTGACATCCGAAACGTACCTCGAAAGCAGCAGGGTCGTCCTGTTGTCTATCGCAAAGGCCGGTTTTTTAAACTTGGTCAACAGTGCTTAGCGAAAAGAACGTCGTCTTTCCTCCAGGGATTCCCTTTTGAGTCACGAAGCATCTTCGTAACTCGCATGTTTATCAAACGTACTACTTACAAATCTAGCAAAACGGTTCAAATGGCTCTGAGCACTATAGGACTTAACTACTGAGGTCATCAGTCCCCTAGACTTGGAACTACTTAAACCTAACTAACCTAAGGACAACACACACTTCCATGCCCGAGGCAGGATTCGAACCTGCGACCGTAGCTGTCGCGCGGCTCCAGACTGTAGCGCCTAGAACCGCTCGGCCACTCTGCCCGGCCAAAGCTAGCAGCACAATGCTTCGATGTCTTTCTATACTACGGCTTGGTAGGGATTCCAGCCGCTAAAATAATCAAGAACACGTCGCCCTTGCGTTCCACGCGTGGCTTCCTTTACAAATGAGCTGCATTTCTTAAAACTCTCCCAAGAAGCCGATGTCCACCGTCCACCTTCCCTGCCACAATCCTCATATGCTCGTTCCATTTCATATCACTTTGCAGCGTTAGGCCCATATATTTAAACGACGTGACTGTGTCAAGCAGGACACTACTAATGGTGTATCCGAACATTACGGGATCGTTCTTCCTACTCATCTGCATTAATTTACATTTTTCTACATTTAGAGCAAGCTGCCATTCATCACACTAAATAAAAACCTGTTAAAGTCCTCTTGTATCCTCCAAAGGTCAATTAATTACGACACATTCGCGTGCACAACAGCATCGTCAGCAAACAGTGGCGATCGCTTTTTACTCCATCCGTCAGATTATTCATTTAGATAGAGGAAAAACAGCCTTCCTAGTACAGTTCCCTTGGACATTCAGGACGATGCCCTTCTCTGTGTCCTTGTCTCTTGGAGCTATTCCGTCTTCTGGGAATATATTCCGTATCATCGGACCTTCGTTAATAGTCTACAGTGGGGTACGTGTCAAATGCTTTCCAGGAATCTAGGGATATACACTACTGGCCACTAACACCACCACTAACACCAAGAAGAAATGCAGATGACAAACGGGTATTCATTGGACAAATATATTATACTACAACTGACATGTGATTACATTTAAACGTAATTTGGCTGCTTAGATCCTGAGAAATCCGTACGCAGAACAACCACCTCTGGCCGTAATAACGGCCTAGATATGCCTGGGCATTGAGTCAAACAGAGCTTGGATGGCGTGTACAGGTACAGCTGCCCATGCAGCTTCAACACAATACCACAGTTCATCAAGAGTAGTGAATGGCGTATTGTGACGAGCCAGTTGCTCGGCCACCATTGACCAGACGTTTACAATTGGTGAGAGATCTGGAGAATGTGCTGGCCAGGGCAGCAGTCGAACATTTTCTGTATCCAGAGAGGCCCGTACAGGACCTGCAACATGCGGTCGTGCATTATCCTGCTGAAATGTAGGGTTTCGCAGGGATCGAATGAAGGGTAGAGCCATGGGTCGTAATACATCTGAAATGTAACGTCCACTGTTCAAAGTGCCGTCAATACGAACAAGAGGTGACCGAGACGTGTAACCAGTGGAACCCCATACCATCACGCCAGGTAATACGCCAGTATGGCGATGACGAATACACGCTTCCAATGTGCGTTCACCGCGATGTCGCCAAACACGGATGTGACCATCATGATGCTGTAAACAGAACCTAGATTCATCCGAAAAAAATGACGTTTTGCCATTCGTGCAGCCAGGTTCGTCGTTGAGTACACCATCGCAGGCGCTCCTGTATGTGATGCAGCGTCAAGGGTAACCGCAGCCAAGGTCTCCGGGCTGATAGTCCATGCTGCTGCAAACGTCGTCGAACTGTTCGTGAAGATGGTTGTTGTCTTGCAAACGTCCCCATCTGTTGACTCAGGGATCGAGACGTGGCTGCACGATCCGTTACAGCCATGCGGATAAGATGCCTGTCATCTCGACTAGTAGTGATACGAGGCCGTTGGGATCCAGCACGGCGTTCCGTATTACCCTCCTGAACCCACCGATTCCATATTCTGCAATAGTCATTGGATCTCGACCACCGCGAGCAGCAATGTCGCGATACGATAAACCGCAATCGCGACAGGCTACAATCCGATCTTTATCAAAGTCGGAAACGTGATGGTACGCATTTCTCCTCCCTACACGAGGCATCACAACAACGTTTCACCAGGCAACGCCGGTCAACTGCTGTTTGTGTATGAAAACTCGGTTGGAAACTTTCCTCGTGTCAGCACGTTGTCGGTGTCGCCACCGGCGCCAACCTTGTGTGAATGCTCTGAAAAGCTAATTTGCATATCACATTATCTTCTTCCTGTCGGTTAAATTTCGCGTCTGTAGCACGTCATCTTCGGGGTGTAGCAATTTTAATGGCCAGTAGTGTACAATCAGCCTAATGCTCTTTATCCATGGTTCGCTGGAAATCATGCGAGAACAGGGCAAGCTGAGTTACGCTCGAGCGACGCTTTCTAAATCTGAGTTGATTTGTTGACATCTGCTTTCTCGTCTCAAGGAAATTTATTGTATTCGGACTTACAATATGCTCAATAATTCTTTACTAAACCGATGTTAAGTGTGTCACATACACTCCTGGAAATTGAAATAAGAACACCGTGAATTCATTGTCCCACGAAGGGGAAACTTTATTGACACATTCCTGGGGTCAGATACGTCACATGATCACACTGACAGAACCGCAGGCACATAGACACAGGCAACAGAGCATGCACAATGTCGGCACTAGTACAGTGTATATCCACCTTTCGCAGCAATGCAGGCAGCTATTCTCTCATGGAGACGATCGTAGAGATGCTGGATGCAGTCCTGTGGAACGGCTTGCCATGCCATTTCCACCTGGCGCCTCAGTTGGACCAGCGTTCGTGATGGACGTGCAGACCGCGTGAGACGACGCTTCATCCAGTCCCAAACATGCTCAATGGGGGACAGATCCGGAGATCTTGCTGGCCAGGGTAGTTGCCTTACACCTTCTAGACCACGTTGGGTGGCACGGGATACATGCGGACGTGCATTGTCCTGTTGGAACAGCAAGTTCCCTTGCCGGTCTAGGAATGGTAGAACGATGGGTTCGATGACGGTTTGGATGTACCGTGCACTATTCAGTGTCCCCTCGACGATCACCAGTGGTGTACGGCCAGTGTAGGAGATCGCTCCCCACACCATGATGCCGGGTGTTGGCCCTGCGTGCCTTGGTCGTATTCAGTCCTGATTGTGGCGCTCACCTGCACGGCGCAAAACACGCATACGACCATCATTGGCACCAAGGCAGAAGCGACTCTCATCGCTGAAGACGACACGTCTCCATTCGTCCCTCCATTCACGCCTGTCGCGACACCACTGGAGGCGGGCTGCACGATGTTGGGGCGTGAGCGGAAGACGGCCTAACGGTGTGCGGGACCGTAGCCCAGCTTCATGGAGACGGTTGCGAATGGTCCTCGCCGATACCCCAGGAGCAACAGTGTCCCTAATTGCTGGGAAGTGGCGGTGCGGTCCCCTACGGCACTGCGTAGGATCCTACGGTCTTGGCGTGCATCCGTGCGTCACTGCGGTCCGGTCCCAGGTCGACGAGCACGTGCACCTTCCGCCGACCACTGGCGACAACATCGATGTACTGTGGAGACCTCACGCCCCACGTGTTGAGCAATTCGGCGGTACGTCCACCCGGCCTCCCGCATGCCCACTATACGCCCTCGCTCAAAGTCCGTCAACTGTACATACGGTTCACGTCCACGCTGTCGCGGCATGCTACCAGTGTTAAAGACTGCGATGGAGCTCCGTATGCCACGGCAAACTGGCTGACACTGACGGCGGCGGTGCACAAATGCTGCGCAGCTAGCGCCATTCGACGGCCAACACCGCGGTTCCTGGTGTGTCCGCTGTGCCGTGCGTGTGATCATTGCTTGTACAGCCCTCTCGCAGTGTCCGGAGCAAGTATGGTGGGTCTGACACACCGGTGTCAATGTGTTCTTTTTTCCATTTCCAGGAGTGTATATACGTAAGTGGACAGGAATGCTAGTTTTAGCAGGCGATCCCCGCGTCCACGTGAGTGGAAAGAGCTGCAGTAGGCGAGTGGCCGGCGCAGACGCGGTGCAACTCTAGTGAGAGTAATGCCTGCCGTGCCGCCCGCAGCTGCGTGTCCTTGGCGGGTGGCACGCCCCACGCATATCGATGCGGCCGCGCTACCGCCACTGCCACCACTGCACCTGTTCCAGCGTGCGTGCCCGCCTGACCGGGTCAAACGGCTGCGCTACTCTCTCAGAACCACTACGCCGACATCCAGCCGTAAAGACGCATTTATTTCAACAGTGACAGAAAACGCCTCCAAGCGAAACAACTCTCGACAAACACAATTTGCTCTTCTTTTTTCTTCTTTAGGGCCAGCAGCATAATACATGTCCTATAACGACACGATTAAATGAATAGATGCACCAAAATAGCTGCTTTTGAAAACAAATCTTTATTTACGATAGACTGGTTCAAAAATGGTTCAAATGGCTCTGAGGACTATGGGACTTAATATGTGAGGTCATCAGTCCCCTAGAATTTACAACTACTTAAACCTAACTAACCTATGGACATCACACACATCCATGCCCGAAGCAGGATTCGAACCTGCAAACGTAGCGGTCACGCGGTTCCAGACTGAAGCGCCTAGAACCGCTCGGCCACAGCGGCCGGCACGATAGACTGTTTCGGCATTTATCGCCATTGTCAAATACGTCTAGACTGATGTGACGTACACACCACGTCGTTAGTGAACTGTCTTATAACTGTTACTTTTTTTAGTAAAATGGTAAATGACGTAATATATTGGAAATAAGACGTTAATTACGGTAAGATAGTAGTTCGACAGTTCCACTCTTACGATACTATATATTTACATATAGCGTCGTAGGAGTGGAACTGTCGAACTACTGTCACACCGTAATTAACGTTTTATTTCCAATGTATTACGTCATTTGCCATGTTATTAAAACAGTGACAGTTATAAGACAGTTCAATAACGACGTAATATGGAGGTCACATCAGTCTAGACGTGGCCGGCAGCTGTGGCCGAACGGTTCTAGGGGCTTCAGTCCGGAACTGCGCTGCTGCTACGGTCGCAGGTTCGAATCCTGCCTCGGGCATTCATGTGTGTGATGTCCTTAGGTTAGTTAGGTTTAGGTACTTCTAAGTTCTAGGGGACTGATGACCTCAGATGTTAAGTCCCATAGTGCTTGGAGCCATTTGAATCAGTCTGGACGTACTTGACAATGGCGATAAATGCCGAAACAGTCTATCGTAAAAGAAGACTGGGTTTATAAGCAGCTATTTTTGTGCATCTACTCAAACAATCATGTCGAAATCAGACAATTTGCTCTATTCGAACGCGGCATCTCGCGAACAACACAAACAGGCCAAAAGTTAGGTTCAGTTTCCCGAAGCCCCGAAAGACGTCCGACACTACACAAATAAGGTTCGATCGAGGCTGTATTTTTAATCTCAATGGGCACGATACCAGAATCGAATCTCTGTCTCTGCTGAGATTTTAAGGACTATGAGTAGTGCTGCGAAAGGTATATCAGTTTCTCAAAAAATAGTTTTGATAAAAATATAGGAAAAATTAAACATAATTAACCAAGTTTGCAAAAAATCTTTTTTAATAATTTGTATGCTTACTCCAGTAATAATTCTAATAATGGAATCAAACACTGTAATGTTTTAGAACTCAAACAATTTTTCGGCGTTCTCTCTATTACAACGTTTTAGGCGAAATGAAAGCATAGCCCTCCTGCTGTCAAAGTACCATAAAACCGAAAACCAATATTTGACTTCACTAGCTGATATTACATAAGAAGCCAGTCTATGTGATGCCCCTGATCTGTTACTCAGATGACGTCCAATGACTAGTCCATATTCGAAGTCACTGAGCTCTACTGGCCGACACATTTTGCGTTACTGCCTCTGTGGTGTACTGAGATACCACACAAGAAGAGTGCGACAGTTGGTACCCGAAGTACCGTGGACGTCCATCTGCAGCAGGAACATCGCTAAGCGAAAAACCAATCACACCCCTGGAGCGGCAACGCTACAAGAAAGAGAGACGCGCGCTTAAGTAACCGTGCACGAGCGGAAGTTGTAAGACAGTCCGAGTATTGCTAGCAAATTCCTGCCGAAAGTTCGTCGAGTCTTCAAGTTTTCTAGTAGTCGAATGAGTTAGAAAAAGTGGCCGATAGACAGTTGTTAGTTTTCGGTAGAAACAGAACAGAGAATAGAATTAACGTGTAGGGACAGAGACCGCCTGCCTAGAGATTTAAACTGAGTACTGTTAGTTTGGAACTGTTCTTAGAATAGAACGTCAAGACAGAAGATTAGTTTTCTTCTGGCTTTAGTTCAGACAACATTATTTAGTTTGTGTTCATGGAACTGTAGTCAACGTAGGACAATGGGCTAAACCTTCGTTTTACAATTTCTGTAACAAGCAATTTTAGTACTATATTTTACTATTCTGGGTTCCTTTCATTGTGTGTGTGCTGCTCTGGAACCTACGTATCCGTCCTACCAGGACACCTTAATTAGTCTTTCCAGTGGCAGCGAGATTTTCAAAAGTGGACGCCCCCAGTCTCTGCCGACAACAAAATACTCACCACCTCTGTTTATACTGGCGGGTCCGCGTCACGTCATGACTAGTGGTCAATTCCGCATTACACAGGAATGTTGGGATACTTCTGATCAGAGTGAATTATTTCCTTTAATAAACATATTTTTAAGTCGTAACTTGTAAGAAAATTTCCGATCACAACCGTCTTGCTTCTACCTCGGACCATGCTTTCACAAGTCTTATTCTCAATCACGAAAATAATCCTAATTCGCGAACGTGCAAGAATAATAGACGTGAGTACACATCTTAACGTCGGCTCACGACTGCTGCTAGAAACAATCTCTCGCGCTCGACTGAGCTCCCAACACTATGTGCATAAAATCCCTTACTGAGTCCAGAAAGGTGGTTTTACTTGTTTGCGCTATTCGCTGACGCCGTTGCCTGACGTGGCTCTTTTCCATAATAGATAACGGAGCTAGAAGCGAAAACGGTAAACTTACAGTTTCCGCCCTATGCTCTATAAATACGCTAGCGCTTTCCACGGTCGTTCATTTATTTGTTTGTCTTTTTTCCCTACTTTGCTCTATTACATTCCTCAGATCCTTAAAACGTTTTCCTCCCACTCATCTCAATCTTGCTTCCATCGTGTAGCACTGAAGTACACACCAATACGCTTTCGAATGTGTAGAGGTAGCCGTCGTATAAAGGTTTAGTACCACAACAAAAATTGTCGTCCCGACCTTCCCCCACTTCTAACGTACTACCAATGCCTAATATTTTAATAATAATAAAAGTAAAATATATATAATGATTTACTATGTACTAATAATAATTTGTCTACATAGTTCTACCCAAAATTTCAGTACACTGCTATTCAGAGAAATATAGCTTTTTAAAACCATTCGAACAAATATCTTACACCTGTAATGCAAGTGGTAACGAAAATATATGAGAATGAAGTAATTCACATTATACAAAGTGAAAGTGCGCACTCACCATTATCGGTGTTTCACTTAGCATTGCTACTGTGAAAACAGCTCTTCAGACTTCGATTGTGCAAGCGTGCAAATTGGGGAAATATTTCTTTCCGCATAGATTTGGAAAATTCAGTCTTATTCTTTTCTTAGTGGAACTTATCTCCATAATTCATTAAGTTCTTAATCACTTTTTTCCACTTTCCTCTACTTCATCCATTCCCCAAATATCCCAAAACCTGTAACTCTGCGTCGATTGTTCTTCCCTCAGACATGCTTCGTTCAATCTCATTTATGACCTCTTAGCTGTGATCACACTCCACTCTTTCTCGTACTAATCTAACACTCCTTCCTCCGATATGTTTAAGCGTAGATCTCTTGCCTTACTCAACTTCCCGTGGTTTGCCGGTTCTAGCTTCGGGCTCGCGAACCGTGTTGGATTTGTTATTGGCTGTGCAGTAGGTAGGGCGGTGAGGCTAGCCCTGGAGCAAGCAACTGCAAAGTATACTGTTAAACGCAGCCTGTAATTTGCTAAGTTTCCTTGGCACTGTCAAAACTCTTAGTTTTCATAATACTTATATTCTGAAAGTGTGCTTAGAAATTACGAAAATGAAATGTGTAAAAATATAAAAGCTCTCAATAAACTGCTCTTGGAGGGGGGAGAGTGCTCGACCCCTCCCCCACTCCCTGCATGCACGTCTGGAGCCAGTAATGCTGTCGCGTTCTCCGGATAGGTCCTTTCTTCCGAGACCGGCGTTCATCAGTAGAGGACCCGCTTGACTGTTGTGTGTAGCGGGTTGCATACACCAACATATTCAGGCGATTCTCACACAGTAGTCGTCTGCTCTTACAAGCGAAGAATACACACGACGGCTCACCGATATTGCTCGCCTTTCGCACGGATGTTGTACATATCTAGCTATAACGAGATCTCATGTAACACTATGTACGTCCCAAGCGTCGTCGAGAACTGAAGGTTGAAAGCTTCACGTGGCTATTGACCAACAGACGAGAGCGCCAGCTTTTCAGCAGCAGCCTTAGCTCAACCGGCTAAGGCGGCGGTCGGACTAGAGGTCTGCCCGTGCTGCTCTTGAATCGCGTCATTTTATTTTATTTTCTAATCTTCCAATAAACACTTGTATCGCTACAAGGAGTCATTTTTCTTAGCACAGGCAAAATAACATTAATTATAATCAATGTTGTGGCGAAGTATAACCCAGTATGAGTCGGGATGAAATCAACATTTACTTACCGACATGTTGACGTGATTTTCGCAAACACAGCGTGCATTATTCAAAGTACGTATATTTCGGTACGACATCACTGCAATATGTACATGAACGTATTGATAAATAAATGTCCATTTTATCACGATTCCTCGTTAAACCTCTATTGTACATACTCATGAATGTAGCACAGTGGTTGTTATTATTAGGCCTACTATTATTATTAAGGGGAGCCGCAGGTGCCTATGCTGCCCATGTTAAAATCACTAAGTTTGAGGAACATTTATGAATAAACTACCAAACAGAAAAATTTGAATTTTTTTTAACATATAGAGTGGTTTAGTATTGCAGTTATGACAGAGGGATTTTGGAGTATCTTTTCTAGTTTCCTTCCAATTATTTTTTTTATTAATGACCCAATTTTTTTTACAAGTAATTGCTTTATAATTAAACTGAAATGAAACTACTGAACATATTGCCAAATGGCTGTGTTACAATGTAAGTTTGACCACTAGGAGTGCTGTATAAAAATTTCATCTCTCTAGCTTGAGTGGATTTTGAGAAAATGTTCCTTATATGCGAAAAATTCTAATTTACAGGAAATGGCTATCAAAGTTTCTCAATACATTCCTGCACTATAGGATGGATTATCAGGGTCTTCTTCATCCTCCAAAAGTTTCCTCTTCTGTCTTCTTTTCTGGCTTGTTGTTCCATCATACTTCATATGCCTTTCTCTTCTTTCTGCTCCTCTTATCCTTTCTCTGTCAATATTTCTTAGTGCTCGTACAGTGCTCACCCCAGCTGTAAATCCTTATGCCTTCAGAACTTCACACTTCACACTGTTCCCTTGGTTGTAGGTTGCTATTGCATCATAAATGCCAAAGTGCAGTGTTTTTATGCTTACAAACACCCTTTTAGGAATCACTTTCCAAATCAAATTGTTTACGCTCTCATTAGGATTCTGCGTCTTTCCGTGTAGACATTTGTGTAATAATTCTGGCTGTGCTAAGTCATGAAAAATTGGTTTTATTGCATTTATCACAGCTGCTGGCAAACCATGTTTGTGATCATAGTCCTTTTTTGCATTATATTTGCACCAGGAATCTTTTTGGCACAGGCTGTGTTGAGGCTATTCATTTTAAGAGGCAGTATGAAGGAACAATGCCCACACTGCTTTTCGCATGTCACTAACATTACTAGTATTTTGCCTTATAGCATACCCATAGTATCTCTGTAGACGTCGGACATTCACATGAAACACTCTAGATCGTCCATTTTCACCAAACAGAGTGGCATGTGAATTGTAGAAAGTCACTTGATACTTGCAACATGCACAGATTATCTTCATCTCACAAGCTAAACCAAAGTGCTTTGTTATCTCTATTCCCACTCCTACACATTAACACATTTTGCACAGAACACTTTCTTTCAGCACAGAAGATAATAATCCAATATTCAGTACTTCGTTAATATCATCACTGTCACTAACATATTCACGAAATCTGTCACTTCCATCAGTCAGCTTCTTGCTAGAAGATGTCACAGGGCTATGGCCGGCCATGTGTTGCTTAGCAGACGAACGCACTGTTTCAGTAATTGTAGTATCGCAACTTGGTATTAGTGTTAATTTTCTTTTCCCTACGTTCTTCCTCTTCTTATATACACGCTAACCAGAACAACACTTTACACAAGAAGTATAATACTACCAACAACAGGCGCAACACTGAACTAATTCGAAACGGTAAACCGCAAAGAGACGATGTTCCGCGCTTCATTTGTCACAGAAAACAATGTAGCCAACCCTTGCACACTCGCTGTATGCGTAACATAAGGCGCTGTATGCGTAACAGCCCGAGAAAATCCCAAGTAGTTCGCCAGGAAGTCACGAGAGGGTGTTAGATGCATTCAGCGGCCGCCCATTTCCTCTGCAGGCGTGGGGGAAAATGGTAATAACTCCACTTCTAGGGCGAGTAGAACAATAATTCAAAGTTTACATTAAAGAGGAATGTTCCAATTAATTTTCGGTAAAAAAAAAATCGTAATTTGTTGGATTTGACCACCTCCGGCTCCCCTTAAGTGTAGTCAAATGAAAATGAGACACACGTAAAAAAGCAAGTTTACTGTTTATTACTTCAAAAGTAATCACCGTAATTGGTTATACATTTATCCCACTGTGAGACAAGGCGGTCAATGTATTCATAGAGTCTGTGGTCTACATGACTACTTTGCAATTCACACTTACGTGATTTGTACAGGTTTCAGAGAACCACTTTCAGACTGAAACTTTCACTCTACAGCGGAGTGTGCGCTGATACGAAACTTCCTGGCAGATTAAAACTGTGTGCCGGACCGAGACTCGAACTCGGGAGTCCCGAGTTCGAGGCTCGGTCCGGCACACAGTTTTAATCTGCCAGGAAGTTTCACTTTCAGACTGTTTCTCGACCAGTTTCTTTCTCTTGATTGTAATCACTAAATACTTAAGTGAATCGACAACCAGTAAAACAAACGTTAGGGGTCTTCCATATCTTATCCAACATGACCGCTCCTTAATCGTCACAAAGCGATACCAATGTTTTGAGATGGATAATGCGAGTGACGAAACTGAATAAGTAGTAAATCTCATTCTCTCTGAGGGTTTCGGTGGGCAGGCAACCAAAGGGAGGGGGTGGGGGGGAGGGGAGCAGGTGGCGGCGGTTGCCGAACGTGGGAAAGAATGATGGTTTAGACTCTAAATCATTGCAGCAACAATAAAGGATAAAAACAACGCAACAAACAGTAGCGTAGTTCGTTTTTCACTTAACATCGCAAATATATATATATATATATATATATATATATATATATATATATAGGGTGTTTCAAAAATGACCGGTATATTTGAAACGGCAATAAAAACTAAACGAGCAGCGATAGAAATACACCGTTTGTTGCAATATGCTTGGGACAACAGTACATTTTCAGGCGGACAAACTTTCGAAATTACAGTAGTTACAATTTTCAACAATAGATGCCGCTGCAAGTGATGTGAAAGATATAGAAGACAACGCAGTCTGTGGGTGCGCCATTCTGTACGTCGTCTTTCTGCTGTAAGCGTGTGCTGTTCACAACGTGCAAGTGTGCTGTGGACAACATGGTTTATTCCTTAGAACAGAGGATTTTTCTGGTGTTGGAATTCCACCGCCTAGAACACAGTGTTGTTGCAACAAGACGAAGTTTTCAACGGATGTTTAATGTAACCAAAGGACCGAAAAGCGATACAATAAAGGATCTGTTTGAAAAATTTCAACGGACTGGGAACGTGACGGATGAACGTGCTGGAAAGGTAGGGCGACCGCGTACGGCAACCACAGAGGGCAACGCGCAGCTAGTGCAGCAGGTGATCCAACAGCGGCCTCGGGTTTCCGTTCGCCGTGTTGCAGCTGCGGTCCAAATGACGCCAACGTCCACGTATCGTCTCATGTGCCAGAGTTTACACTTCTATACATACAAAATTCAAACGCGGCAACCCCTCAGCGCCGCTACCATTGCTGCACGAGAGACATTCGCTAACGATATAGTGCACAGGATTGATGACGGCGATATGCATGTGGGCAGCATTTGGTTTACTGACGAAGCTTATTTTTACCTGGACGGCTTCGTCAATAAACAGAACTGGCGCATATGGGGAGCCGAAAAGCCCCATGTTGCAGTCCCATCGTCCCTGCATCCTCAAAAAGTACTGGTCTGGGCCGCCATTTCTTCCAAAGGAATCATTGGCCCAGTTTTCAGATCCGAAACGATTACTGCATCACGCTATCTGGACATTCTTCGTCAATTTGTGGCGGTACAAACTGCCTTAGACGACACTGCGAACACCTCGTGGTTTATGCAAGATGGTGCCCAGCCACATCGCACGGCCAACGTCTTTAATTTCCTGTATGAATATTTCGATGATCGTGTGATTGCTTTGGGCTATCCGAAACATACAGGAGGCGTCGTGGATTGGCCTCCCTATTCGCCAGACATGAACCCCTGTGACTTCTTTCTGTGGGGACACTTGAAAGACCAGGTGTACCGCCAGAATCCAGAAACAATTGAACAGCTGAAGCAGTACATCTCATCTGCATGTGAAGCCATTCCGCCAGACACGTTGTCAAAGGTTTCGGGTAATTTCATTCAGAGACTACGCCATATTATTGCTACGCATGGTGGATATGTGGAAAATATCTTACTATAGAGTTTCCCAGACCGCAGCGCCATCTGTTGTTGAAAATTGTAACTACTGTAATTTCGAAAGTTTGTCTGCCTGAAAATGTACTGTTGTCCCAAGAATATTGCAACAAACGGTGTATTTCTATCGCTGCTCGTTTAGTTTTTATTGCCGTTTCAAATATACCGGTCATTTTTGAAACACCCTATATATATATATATATATATATATATATATATATATATATATATATATATATATATATATATATATATATATAGAGAGAGAGAGAGAGAGAGAGAGAGAGAGAGAGAGAGAGAGAAAGGGGGCGGAGGGGTAAAGTATGTAGAAGACACTGATAATGCTGTTACAGAACCAGTTTACGAGATTTTTGTGATTGGATGATCAGGAAAGGGTGGGGGACTGGTAAAAATGGCAGTGTGAATTACTAGTTCCGGCTTATGGCAGTGAAACGTGGACATTTACTGCGAGAGGAATTCAAAAAATTAGGTGTTCAGCAAGCAACCGAGAGATGCATGTTCGGAATTATTACTGGAATGCAAGACGTATTAATGTCTAATGAAATGGAAGTTGGTGGGGTATGTTTTTTGGACGATTTGTTGGGGATAGGCAGTTAAGGGACTAAACACGAAGTCATCAGCCAGTCTCCCAGCGTACAACGAGGTGGTAACGGAAGCCAAAAATATGACCGAGTTGTGATGGTACGCAGGAATGGTAAACTGGAGGCACTGAAAGTACTGCTGGTGCCACAGACTATGCACAAGTGGTAGAGGTATAAGGGGTCGCACACCATCCGAGGAGGGGCTCATCTGCCTCCGATCAGATGTAGCGACAAGAGAATACGGGAATAAATAATTCCTTGTCACTAGGTGGAGAGGAGATCCGTAATATTGAAAGTGAAAAGGTTGAAAACGTTACGGACGTCAGTAGGACCGAAAATATTAGAATGCGAGAGAAATAATCTGGCCGAGAAGTGTGCGGGCAGCACGTTTTGGAAGGCGCACCTCCCACACCCCATCCCCGAATAGTTACTCTCAAAACGCTAGAGATGGTAATAGAAACTACTCACAAGGAGGAAGCATAAAAAACTGTTCAACTGTTCTTTTGTCGTCAAGTAATATCAAGCATAAGGAATTTTTTAGGACTTGCTTTCATCAGTCTGCTATATGAAGGGACACTCTTAAAAAAAATATCATCAGGCATAAAAAAGGATTAACTTCATCTAAAAGTGATTAAAACTATGTGAACGAGGGGTGACTGAGGTGGCGACGGAGAAGGTCCCCTGGGCCTAATATGCGTCAGGAGACCTGGGGTGGGACACGCAGCAAGGCTAATGGATGCTAGGTACGAAGCTGAAAATATAAAATTTCCAAACACTAATAATACCATTCCGGGAGATTCAGCTGTCCCTGCCTATGGTCTTATGCATCCTAAAACGCCTTCAAATACCGCGCACAACATTTTAATTTTCTCTCACTTGCTGCACAAAAGCTATTAGCCCTACGGGAAAAAAATGAACAGAATTAGTAGGAAATTGAATGTAGTTTACTTTTGTACTGGGGTACGTCTTCGATAGAGAATGCTGTTTTCGAATTATTCAAGAAAAACGTACAAAAGGCACCTTCAAATATGTTTTTCTTGAAGAACTCGAAAACTGTGGCCTCCAATGAAAACGTATCCCATTACAAAATTTAACTTCATTCAGTTTCCTACAAAAAGATCCTGTTCAGTTTTTTTGTAGGAAAAATAATGTGTACTTGGCGAGCGAGAGAATGTGAAATATCGCGCGTGGTTTTTGAAGACATCGCGGCGTTGCATGAAACTCACAGGTAAGGGCAGCTGAATCACCTTGTATATACAGTAATTTTATTATACCACCGTAGTGACGGGATGGGAAAGAACATCGCGCCACCTCTACCGCTAACACTGCCAAATCCAACAATTCACATGTTGACCACGTACGATATGGCGTAAAGGACAGTAAAAAGAAGGAGAATGTTGAAGAAGACGGGTGACAGTAGCTTTAGCCCGCAATGATGTCTCTTGGCTACAGCGATCTCGTATTTCTGCCATACAGAATTAGTGACTCATGGGGAAAACCTTGTCAAGAATGAAACTGAACCGACTCATCCAGCAGGAGCGAAGCTACTCACGAACGCCTCGAGGTCGCGATAGATGACGACGTACTGTTGCGAAGTAATCCGATCGTGCGAGAATCCAAGTTTGTACGAGACACACACTGTGTTACAGCTAACAAGCAGGTGTATTGGATTGGAAAGGACGGTCAGAGTTTAGTGAATTATAAATTAAAAATACGGACACTGTAATATTCTATAGTACTTATTACTTAACCTGTTTTCGGCTGTTAGTCATTATCAGGTAGAATATAAATATGTGTGGCAATGAAACTAGTAAGATCAAAGATTTTAAACTAGATGCGACCAAAGTCTTTCAGCTTACTGCTAAAGAAGATGATTATCAATATCCGATATAAAGTTACAGTGAGAGGAATTATTCCGATAAAGAAGTGAAGTAATAGCTATTTAGCTTACAAGGGAACCTCCCCATCGCACCCCCCTCAGATTTAGTTATAAGTTGGCACAGTGGATAGGCCTTGAAAAACTGAACACAAATCAATCGAGAAAACAGGAAGAAGTTGTGTGGAACTATGAAAAAAAATAGGCAAAATATACAAACTGAGTAGTCAATGTGCAAGATAAGCAACTTCAAGGAGGGTGTGAGCTCAGGAGCGCCGTGGTCCCCTGGTCAGCGTGAGCAGCTACGGAACGAGAAGTCCTTGGTTCAAGTCTTCCTTCCAGTGAAAAATTTACTTCTTTTTTTTTCGCAATGTTATGATCTGTCCGTTCGTTCATTGACATCTCTGTTCACTGTAATAACTTTGGTGTCTGTGTTTTGCTGTGTTTTGCGACCGCACCGCAAAACCGTGCGATTAGTAGACGAAAGGACGTGCCTCTCCAATGGGAACCGATAACATTTGATCGCAAGGTCATGGGTCAACCGATTCCTCCACAGGAAAACACGTCTGATATATTCTATACGACACTGGTGACGGCATGTGCGTCACATAATTGTCTGAAAATTAAAAAATTAAAATTTTCACTCGAGAGAATATTTGAACCAACGACCTTTCGTTCCGCAGAACTCACGCTGACCACATGACCACGGCGCTCCTGAGCTCACACCCTCCTTGAAGTTGCTTATCTTGCAATGGCCTACTCAGTTTGTATATTTTGCTTATTTTTTCATAATTCCACACAACTTCTTCCTGTTTTCTCGATTGATCTGTGTTCAGTTTTTCAAGGCCTATCCACTGTGCCATCTTATAACTAAATCTGAGGAGGGTGCGATGGGGAGGTTCCCTTGTTAGATAAAATATATGACACAGTTAGTTAATGAATTACGTGCCAAATTACAAGGACCGTTCAGAATACAGATTTTTATTGAAATAATTCCTCTCAGTTTAGTTTTATATCGAACAATGACAGTTTTCATCTTTGACAGTCAAATGATGGATTTTTTGGGAGCACGTAATTCAGAATCTTTATTCTCACAAAATTCACAATCGCAAAAATTCACCTTTGTACCTGATGATGGCCTAACAGCCGAAAACCGGTTAGCTAAATAATAAATTTTATAGAATATTACACAAATCTCATGTGTTTTTCATTCATAATGTACAAAATGTTAAACAAACAAGCGACGGAACAGTCCTTTAAAGTTTCGTGACTTCCCCACGTTAATACAGCCTAAGCGCAAGCTCAACGACACGATGAGGATGGGAGAGGACGAGGTGGTGATATATCGGTGTTTTTACGGTACCAGCCAAGAATTTGCCTAAAGTGATGTAGAAAAATTCATGGGAAAAACAATATCAGTATGATGTGACTTGGATTGTAACTGTGATGCCACTAAATACCACACCAGAACTCTAACCAAGGTGACACTTGCTGCTCTGTAGCATTAGGAATACAAGCTTTGTGGAGAACATTGTTTGATAGTTTTAGACACAGCGTCTAAAGGATTACAGCAACTGATTGTAAAAAAAAACCAGGTCGCTTTCTATGTATATGTGGTGATTCTATTCGATTAAGAAACGCTCTTTAGACTAAACGCCAAAAAGGAGAATGAACATGCTACAATTTCCACCGTGGGGTGGTGTCGTTGGCAGCATTGATGAAGCAATACCGTACCCGTCAGCCGTATAACGTATACGGATTGTGACTATATCAACTAAGCAATGTTGGTCAAACAAGCAATGCAGATGGCTCCGTTCCATATTACACTAGAAGAAGAAGAAGAAATAAAAATTAAAAGAACGACGCAAGACGAAGAAATTATCAAAAAGATACGGAAATCGGTAGACGTGATGTACATGTACAGAGAGAATAATTATTACAATTTCAGAAAAATTGGATGATTTATTCAAGAGAAAGAGCTTCACAAATTGAGCAAGTCAATAATGCGTTGGTCCACCTCTGGCCCTTACGCAAGCATTTACTGGGCTTTGCACTGATTGAAAGAGTTGTTGGGTGTCCTCCTCAAGGATCTCGTGCAAAATTCTGTCCAACTGGTGCGTTAGACTGTCAAAATCCCGAGCTGGTCGGAGAGCCCTGCACATAATGCTCCAAGCGTTCTCAATTGGGGAGAGATCTGGCGACCATGCTGGCCAAGGTAGGGTTTGGAAAGCACAAAGATGCAGTAGAAACTCCCGCCGTCTGCGGGTGGGCATTATTTCACTGAAATGTAAGCCCAGGATGGCTTCTCACGAAGGACAACAAAACGAGGCGTCGAATATCATCGACGTACCGCTATGCTGTAAGGATGCGGCGGATGACAACTAGAAGAGTCCTGGTATGAAAAGAAAGGCACCCCAGATCATCACTTCTGGTTGGCGGGCCGTAAGGCGAGCGCCAGTCAGGTTGGTATCCCATCGCTGTCTACGGCATCACCAGACACGTCTTCGCTGGTCATTGGGGCTTAGTTCGAAGTGGGACTCATCACTGAAGGCAGTATCTAAACTGATGATGATGATGTTTGGTTTGTAGGGCGCTCAACTGCGCGGTTATCAGCGCCCGTACAAATTCCCAACCTTTGCTCAGTCCAATCTCGCCACTTTCATGAATGATGATGAAATGATGAGGACAACACAAACACCCAGACATTTCGAGGCAGGTGAAAATCCCTGAAAATCGAACCCGGGACCCCGTGCTCGGGATGCGAGAACGCTACCGCGAGACCACGAGCTGCGAACGTATCGAAACTGGATGTCCACGGAGTAGCGACAAGTGCTCTTTTTCAAATGAAACACGTTTTATGCTCTATCGGAAAGATGGCCGATGGCGTGTACGGTGTGAAACGTCTGAAAGCGAACACCTTACAGGCGTTATGGCCTAGTGAGTGTTTCAGTGGCATTCCCTGGGTGATCTCGTCATTCTGGAAGGCACAATAGATCCATGCTTGGTGAAAATGTCCACCATTACATGTAGTTTATTTTTTCTAGGCACGAAGGCATCTACCAGCAGGACAATGCAACGTCTCACAGCTCACAATGTACGTGCGTGGCTCGGCGAGCGCCAGGACGCATTTACCGTACCCCCTGTCACCAAACTTCCCGGATTTATGCACAGTCGAGAATCTGTGAGAGCACCTTGAGCAGACTGTTCACGCCATGGATACTCAATTGATAAACCTAGCACAGCATGCACGGCAGTGAAGTCATGATATGGCTCCACATCCCCCATCGGTAGCTTCAAGAACCTCATTGACACTCTTCCTGCACGTGTCACAACGGTCCA
Source organism: Schistocerca nitens (assembly GCF_023898315.1). Taxonomy (NCBI): domain Eukaryota; kingdom Metazoa; phylum Arthropoda; class Insecta; order Orthoptera; family Acrididae; genus Schistocerca; species Schistocerca nitens. The sequence goes on from NC_064619.1 coordinate 450,822,467, forward strand.
CGCGGCAAAAGGCGGTTATTCAGTCTTTTGGCAGGTCGTCACGTAAATGTGACTGGACAGTGTACATAACCTTCAGTATTCTTATGTAACAACACGTTTCAAAAGCTTATGTTCTATTCTTATCTGGGCTCTTTATTGTTCGTAAAAGACTACTCTCCAGGCAAATACCCAACATTTAAATTGGTACTAGACGTTAACAAATTCCTCTATTCTAAAAATGTCACTCTGCATTTTATATCTTCGCTACCTCGTCCATCATCAGTTATTTTGCTGCCAATATATCAAAACTCTTCTACAACTTTTAGTGTCTGATTTCCTAATCTAATTCCCTCAGACCGACTGCCTGATTTAATTCGACTGCATTCCATTTTCTTCTTGTCTCTCTTCTTCAAGATTCATCCACAGAATTAGAATGTAATCAGCACACCTTGAAATTTTTGTTTCTTCTCCCTTAACTTTAATTCTTTTTTCAAATTTATCCTTGGTTTCCTTAACTGCTTGCTTAGTGTACAGATTGAATAACACAGGCTACAACCCTGTCTCACTCCCTTCCCAACAACCACCTCCCTTTCATGTCCTCGGACTGTTACAACTGCAGTCTGATTTTTGTACGTGCTGTAGATGCCCTTTCGCTCCCTGTATTTTATCTCTGCTACATTCAAAATTTCCACAAATGCGTAAGTTTCAGAATTCATTACTGCAATGCTGAATGTCTCATGGCAAGACGCTTCGCTGAGGCATCTACGAATTTCTTAATAGAGGACGTCGTCGTGTTCTGTCAACCATTCACGCAGAAGACAAAGCCAACAAACGAACTTTGTCCCCATCGCATGTTGGAAGGGAATTCTTTGACGTTACACGCAAGCACTGGTGATGAGGTCACGCTCAAATTAACTTTAGGCGTGGCGTTGGGAAGCTAATGCTGCAGGGATTCCGCATTTTTATCCTTTCTCTCTGACAGGCTATGCTTTTATGCGACATGTTGCTTACGCCGTGTTACAAGGCTGATAGTGATACACCATTCCTTGTATACACATTGGACAGCCAACAACTAGGGCACCTTTATTCACTGCATGTTGATGGATACGTCCAAAGGCAATAGCTTCTTTCTGCTGTTACATCACATATTCACGCCAAATCGTCTCACTGCACTGATTCCACACAACCCACTAACATATACATGGACTACTGGACTGCCATGACTGAAATCATCGGTGAAGCGTCATATGACCGCCTGGTACAAGTTCTACATCGTTTCCGGCGCACCAAGACGGGATAGGTTGCTGTTTCATAGGGGTGATTAACACAAGGGTGTATCAAAAAGAATCATCCGATTAAAAAAAAACAATAGCTATTATGTTATTTGAGATATGCGCATGAACAACGTACTGTTAGAACGAGCGAACTCTCGAGTTTTAGAAGGTTCCCGCTAGGTAGCAGCAGTATGTGTCCACTTCAGTTCTGGTAGAAATGGTGTCCGGAAAATAAAAAGTGTTTTGTGTTCTATGTTTTGCGCAGTGCGGGTCAGTAATAACTGTTCAGCGTGACTTTTGTACAGGTATGGTGTGGACCCTCCTACAGCACAGACCATTAGACGATGGCATGAAGAATTCCGAGAAACATTGTTTGTGCAAAGACATATCGCCGGGCCGTCCCCGTGTGTCTGACACAGACGTCTAACACAATAGTTTCACAAGGAGTTTGCAGAAATCCGTTCGCCGTGCAGCTCGACAGCTCTACTTGTCCCCGATGTCCGTCTGGCGTGTGTTGCGTCGTTTACACGTTAAACCATACAAAATCCAGCTACTGCAATCTCTTCGTGAGGGTGACAAACAACAACGTGTGGAGTTCTGTACTTTCGTTCTTGGCAAGATGTAGGATGACAGTGTCCTACCACACTTAGTGTTAGTGCCGAGGCAACATTTCATTTAAATGGAAAGGTGAACCGTCATAATATGAGAATATGGGGTACTGAACAACCACATGAAGTTGTACAACGTGAGAGGGACTCTCCAGAATTTAATGTGTTTTATGCAGTTTCGCGGGAAAAGGTGTATGCTGCATTTTTCTTTGCCAAGAACACTGTTACAGGAAGCACATATCTCCATAAGCTTGAGAACTTTCTTTTCCCACACTTGGAGACTGATTCGAACGGCTTCGTTTACCAACATGACGGGGCACCACCACACTGGCGTCTTGAAGTGCGGGAGTTTTTAAATCAAAGGATTACTGAACTATGGATCTGTCGTACTGGACCAAATGATTCAGTCTTACATTACTGGCCTCAAAGGTCAAGGTTTATGTGCCTCCGTTACCAACAACAATGAATTAACTGAGACATCGCATAACAGCAGCTGTGGAAGCTGCAACTCAAGAGATGCTGGCTGTAGTGTGGGAACAATTTGAATACCGCATCGACGTATGCCGTGCATCCCAAGGGGGGCATACTGAACACTTATGAAAAGGCATAAAAAAACCTTTGAGTTTCCCGTTCATCAAAAAACAAAATTCATTGTATATGTTTATTAATCTTAGAAATTATATTTCAGCCAAATCGGATGATTATTGTTGATACACCCTGTATTTTGTCCGTCGAGTTTGTATAAACCTGACAATATACATGGTGGTACAAAAAGAACGATTAGGTTTCTTTTGATCTCACGTAGCCGCGCGAGATTAGCCTAGCGGTCTAAGGCGCTGCAGCCATGGACTGTGCGGCTGGTCCCGGCGGAGGTTCGAGTCCTCCCTCGGGCGCGCGCGCGCGCGCGCGTGTGTGTGTGTGTGTGTGTGTGTGTGTGTGTGTGTGTGTGTGTTTGTCCTTAGGATAATTTAGGTTAAGTAGTGTGTAAGATTAGGGACTGATGACCTTAGCAGTTAAGTCCCATAAGATTTCACACACATTTGAACTTTTTTTTTTTATCTCACGTAAAATGTATCTACATCAATACAACCGTTAAGTTACCCAGTCTTAGAACTGCAATTTTGTTTTAAAGGACAACATCGGAAAGACGGCGTCCTCCTTCGTGAACAGACATTTAAGTCTTTCTTTGAAGTTCAGCATAACTTTTGTCAAAGTGCCCTTCATGTATGGAAACATCAGATCGTACATTGAACGAGGTTTGCGGCAGTAACCTTTACATTTCAAATGACCCCGTAAGAAGAAGTCGCAAACTCGACAGCTCTGGAGAGCGTGCAGGCCAATGGATATCGCCGAAACGTGAGATCAAGTGTTGAGGAAACATTTTTTGAACAACTGCCGTGGATATACTAGCAGTGTGGGCTGTGGCTCCATCCTGTGGAACCACATTTCTGCCATATTGATCCCAAAGCCTCAAGTCGTGCCGCAAGAAACTGCGAAGCATTGCAACATAACTTCAGAATTTACGGTTACACTAGCGCCACCTTCTTTAAAAAGGCCTAATGATCCCCACTTTGGCACTGTGGTTTATGATGCAATTCTCTTGGGTTGTCTGCTGCCAACAGCGATGCTTTTGTTTATTTACAAGACCAAAAATGGTTCAAATGGCTCTGAGCACTATGGGACTCAACTGCTGAGGTCATTAGTCCCCTAGAACTTAGAACTAGTTAAACCTAACTAACCTAAGGACATCACAAACATCCATGCCCGAGGCAGGATTCGAACCTGCGACCGTAGCGGTCTTGCGGTTCCAGACTGCAGCGCCTTTAACCGCACGGCCACTTCGGCCGGCATTTACAAGACCGTCCAAGTGAAACTGAGCTTCGCTAGTCATTAGCAAAAACCACAAGTAGCAAGATCATCAAGCATTTTCTCACAGAACAAGTTTCCGTCTGTCAAGCTCACGTTCGCAATGCTTCTGTGCGCTCATAATTTTATAAGGATGGAATTGTAACTCACAGGTCAGGATGAGCTATAGCGAGCGAAGAGACATGCCCAAATTCGGACTACGCCGGCTGATAGAGCAGCGAAGACATTGAAGAACAGACGTTCTTACTCCACCGACATTTTCTACAGTTCGCGCTGCACGAGGACGACTAATCGATCCTTTTTTCTTAACTGATCCAGCTGTGCGAAATGACTCAGCCCAACGAAGTATTGAGCGGCCGGGGTGGCCGAGCGGTTCTAGGCGCTATAGTCTGGATCCGCGCGACCGCTACGGTCGCAGGTTCGAATCCTGCCTCGGGCATGGATGTTTGTGATGTCCTTAGGTTAGTTATGTTTAAGTAGTTCTAAGTTCTAGAGGACTGATGACCTCAGAAGTTAGGACCCATAGTACTCAGAGCCAACGAAGTCTTGTGTTGCGATTAGGTATCGAACAATTACACTCAATTTTGAACTGTGTACGGAAAAGTCGTTGAACGGAACCGACAGAATAACAACCGACCGAATAACAACGTTAGGGGGTGACTGACCTCTCCTCTCCACTTCGACTATGCAACTTCAATCCATGTATCTGCTACCCTTTACAAACAATTCAGAGGTAGCAGAGTTTAACAACCCAACACTAGAGACATGAACAAGCTGCATATACTGTTTCAGGAAAATATGTACACACTTTTGGAAGCACATAGTATCTCTTTTCTGATGTTAAGCAGATCCCTGTCGACTATCCGTTGCTGCAAGCTGTAAAGAGGATAACAGCTTAAAGCGCCGTAAACAGCTGTTATGTCTAATGAGTGTTGCTCACGACGCATGCAGGACGTCAAATGACATGGTGCTTCATTCACGACTTAAAGATTTTGAATTACCATCTGTTCTGTACAAGGCTAAACAAAAATTTGCCACTTGAAATCCTAGATTTGCAGAACATGGAGCAGTTACTTTTCAATCCCACCGTTCTAGCCCATGAGGCGCAGTGGTTAGCACACCGGGCTCACATTCCGGAGGACGACGGCCTTTCTGATTTAGTTTTCCTGTGATTTCCCTAAACAGACCAGGCAAATGCCGGGATGGTTCCTTTTAAAGGGCATGGCCAATTTCTTTCCCCATCCTTCCTTAATCCGAGCTTGTGCTCAGTCTCTAATGACTTCGTTGTTGACGGGACGTTAAACGTTAATCTTCCTTCCTTTGTTTTCCCACGAGACGCTTCTGTTGTCCGTTGTAAAGTAAAGAAAGTTCACGCTAGTCGGTTGACACAGTTGCGAGAGGCGACAGTCTTCAGCTGACACTCTTATCGTACGTCTGTAAGCAAACCCGTCGGTTTATCATCGAGCCAACGCGACGTCTGAGGAATTTGAAGCTGCGACCTTGCCCAAACACTTGCTAAAGACGTGGAACTTGCGACAGAACTTCTGCGTCCGCTTAAGCATAGTCCGAAGCGAGATGCCGTACAACACGAGAAGATGGGATGTCGTATTCGAGACTTGTCTCGCCACCGACATTTTCATGCATCTTCCGCTGTACCACAAAATTCCGTAATATAAATCTTGTCAGTGAAAGCTGACATCGGGAAACTGTCACACGCACTAGCTACAAAATGAAAATTTCACCATTAACAGAGCAGGTTATATTTTTTCTTCACATGTCAGTTTCTAGTTCGACGGCGCAAAACATCAACAAAACACTATTTCAAACATTAAGATACGCGGAGAGACAAATTGAGAGGGCACTCCAACCAGCCACTATACCACAGGTTCCTGAAGAAGACCAAGATGAAGCAAAGAAGGTGGCATATCTGCTCTATGCTGGCTCTATTTCTACCAGAATCAGTAGGATCCTCCGTAAACACAATATCAAGTGTGTTTTCTGTCCATCCAACAAGATCGGGGGACTGCTGGGGAGTGTCAAAGACGACCTGGGGTTACGAAAACCAGGGATTTACAATATACCTTGTCAATGTGGCATGTCCTACATTGGCCAGACGACAAGAACTGTGGATATCAGGTGCAAAGAACATCAGAGGCACACTAGATTAAGACAGGTGACTAAGTCAGCCATTGCTGAACACTGTCTAGAACTAGATCATGCCATGAAGTATGAGGCTACCAAGATTCTAGCACAAACACCCAGATTTTGGGACGGTGTTATAAGAGAATCGATACAAATTAAAATGGCTGACGATCTTATGAACCGTGACACAGGGTACCAGCTAAGCAGAGCCTGGGATCCGGCTCTGGAATTGTTAAAGGAGCAACGGGGCCAGCTGCAACACTACACAAACAGAAGAACCAGAGACATGGAGATGGAAAACGAGCCCCTGACGGACTGCCAGGCGCACCAGACCGAAGATGGAACACCCAGAAGTGGGACTGGTGGGCGCGGACCGCAGAGGGAACATCCAGAGCCGCAGCGGACGAAAAACGGAGCGGCAACGCTCCAACAGGTCGTGGTGAGCGGGCGCGGACCGCAGGGGGAACGCTTGGTACCCCAGACCGTAGATGAAATCCCCAGAAGCGGGTTTGGTGGGCGCGGACCACAGAGGGAACACCCAGAACCGCAGCGGACGGAAAACGGAGCAGCAACGCTCCAGCAGGTCGCAGGGAATGGGCGCGGACCGCAGAGGAAGCGCCTGCAGCCGTTGGTGGAGGGGGAAGGCCATAGGCATAAATACTGGACCAGGTCCTCTCGAGGAGCAGTCTCAGGGCGCACCTGATGAAGGTTACGAGCTACGTGACCGAAATATCGTGCAAGTACGACGCTGATATCCGGCAGAACACCCGACAACCCAAGATGTCATTAAGACTGTGGTGGCACCGCCAGACACCACACTTGCTAGGTGGTAGCCTTTAAATCGGCCGCGGTCCATTAGTATACGTCGGACCCGCGTGTCGCCACTGTCAGTGATCGCAGACCGAGCGCCGCCACACGGCAGGTCTAGAGAGACTGACTAGCACTCGCCCCCAGTTGTACAGCCGACGTTCGTAGCAGTGGTTCACTGACAAATTACGCTCTCATTTGCCGAGACGATAGTTAGCAGCCTTCAGCTACGTCATTTGCTACGACCTAGCAAGGCGCCATTACCAGTTATATTGAGCTTATTATAAAACCTGTACCGTCAAGAGCGATGTACACCAATTATGGATTAAAGTTAAGTATTACATCATCTACGTACTTTATTTGCAATTCTCAAGACATTGTCCTGTTCCAGACCTCACGCCAGTCTGCGTGTATTTAAACGCGTGCATTTCGGCCTCCTCTAGCAATACGGTGTTGGCTCTTCTGCCAACACTTCAAAGACTCCAGCCATATAGAACAGTTTGTGTTATTTTTAAGAAGATGAAATCTACTACAGTCACCTCTAAAAGTGTTATTGTTAGTACATGTCTTCTGGAAACGATATCGCTATTGCAAAATATTATGCGTTCCTAAAGCAGACGTGAAAGAATAATAAATCCTGCCTTTTAACGTACCATTTCAAGCTGCCAAGAATTTGATATCTGCTTTCAAACATTGTAAGGTATTAATGCGCATATGTACCCTTAATGAAAGTTTTATACCTTTTGTACTTTATAAGGAATCCCGCCGCTGTAGGTGACGTCGCTGATGCAAGAGGGGCTGATGTCCCTTGTCTCTAACACAGCTGATTCCGATCTTAAAGGTGGAAGAAATTTTAAATTTTCATTGTCAGTATTTGGGCGGCAAAGGGAGAAGACGTGGTGTACAGTTTGCTATCAGCAGACTTCGCACCACTGTCCTGGTTCAAATTCCAAACTTCTCTGCAGCATGTGGAATGAGAATATGTGGCTGTTAGTGGTGGTCCGTCCGTGAGATGGGGACGTTAAGCACGGTGGCTCTCTTTCTGCCAACCGAGAGGAAAACTTAACGGCGCCCAAGTGCTGTAACAAATACACTCCTGGAAATGGAAAAAAGAACACATTGACACCGGTGTGTCAGACCCACCATACTTGCTCCGGACACTGCGAGAGGGCTGTACAAGCAATGATCACACGCACGGCACAGCGGACACACCAGGAACCGCGGTGTTGGCCGTCGAATGGCGCTAGCTGCGCAGCATTTGTGCACCGCCGCCGTCAGTGTCAGCCAGTTTGCCGTGGCATACGGAGCTCCATCGCAGTCTTTAACACTGGTAGCATGACGCGACAGCGTGGACGTGAACCGTATGTGCAGTTGACGGACTTTGAGCGAGGGCGTATAGTGGGCATGCGGGAGGCCGGGTGGACGTACCGCCGAATTGCTCAACACGTGGGGTGTGAGGACTCCACAGTACATCGATGTTGTCGCCAGTGGTCGGCGGAAGGTGCACGTGCCCGTCGACCTGGGACCGGACCGCAGCGACGCACGGATGCACGCCAAGACCGTAGGATCCTACGCAGTGCCGTAGGGGACCGCACCGCCACTTCCCAGCAAATTAGGGACACTGTTGCTCCTGGGGTATCGGCGAGGACCATTCGCAACCGTCTCCATGAAGCTGGGCTACGGTCCCGCACACCGTTAGGCCGTCTTCCGCTTACGCCCCAACATCGTGCAGCCCGCCTCCAGTGGTGTCGCGACAGGCGTGAATGGAGGGACGAATGGAGACGTGTCGTCTTCAGCGATGAGAGTCGCTTCTGCCTTGGTGCCAATGATGGTCGTATGCGTGTTTGGCGCCGTGCAGGTGAGCGCCACAATCAGGACTGCATACGACCGAGGCACACAGGGCCAACACCCGGCATCATGGTGTGGGGAGCGATCTCCTACACTGGCCGTACACCACTGGTGATCGTCGAGGGGACACTGAATAGTGCACGGTACATCCAAACCGTCATCGAACCCATCGTTCTACCATTCCTAGACCGGCAAGGGAACTTGCTGTTCCAACGTCCGCGTGTATCCCGTGCCACCCAACGTGCTCTAGAAGGTGTAAGTCAACTACCCTGGCCAGCAAGATCTCCGGATCTGTCCCCCATTGAGCATGTTTGGGACTGGATGAAGCGTCGTCTCACGCGGTCTGCACGTCCAGCACGAACGCTGGTCCAACTGAGGCGCCAGGTGGAAATGGCATGGCAAGCCGTTCCACAGGACTACATCCAGCATCTCTACGATCGTCTCCATGGGAGAATAGCAGCCTGCATTGCTGCGAAAGGTGGATATACACTGTACTAGTGCCGACATTGTGCATGCTCTGTTGCCTGTGTCTATGTGCCTGTGGTTCTGTCAGTGTGATCATGTGATGTATCTGACCCCAGGAATGTGTCAATAAAGTTTCCCCTTCCTGGGACAATGAATTCACGGTGTTCTTATTTCAATTTCCAGGAGTGTATGTATGAAAAGGCCGCGCGTAGACTCATGATTTTGGAAGGAGGGGGCGGTTCTTAGTGCTCGGTTCTAATTTGAGCTGCGGATGAGGTAAAAAGTTTTTGGTTCATCCCGGCCAAGCGGCTTTTGAATAGCCATTCGAACATTTGACTTACTGTAGCTATGTTACGCATTAAGCAAGATTTGAGTGACGAACCGGAGTTGGCGCCCAGGCAAATTGTGCGAGTCGATTAATCCATTTTGCAAAATATTTTAATTGGGCTGAAATTAACTCTCGGCTAAGGGCCCATTTGCATGTGCACAGTTTGGATTTTACGTGCAAGAAGCAAGGTTTTTTTTTTTTTTTTTTACGCGTGCCACTTCTGTGTCCCAAACTTGTGCAAATCGGTTCAAATTTTGTAAGAAGGTAGACAAAGACAAGTAACTAATAGCTGTCCTTAATGAGATTTTCACTCTGCAGCGGAGTGTGCGCTGATATGAAACTTCCTGGCAGATTAAAACTGCGTGCCGGACCGAGACTCGAACTCGGGACCTTTGCCTTTCGCGGGCAAGTGCTCTACCAACTGAGCTACCCAAGCACGACTCACGCCCCGTCCTCCAAACTTTACTTCTGCCAGTACCTCGTCTCCTACCTTCCAAACTTTACAGAGGCTCTCCTGCGAAGGTAGGAGATGAGGTACTGGCAGAAGTAAAGCAATATCTCTGCTTAGCAACGTAAACAGAGATCGCAGTTTGGTTCGCATTGTGAAATAATTTAAAAATATAGTTGTATTACAGACAGTTATACTTTCAGCGGTGTCCATTATAGTTCATAGCCTTCTGACAAGCAATTACACAAAAGTTTCGTTTATCTGGGACCAGAATATCGGCTTTTCCGGCCGTCCTGAGCGGACGCGCTGTGGCGCTTCTGTTTGGATTTCATGACTCTGCGTAACAGTGCTGTGTAAAATTGTGATTGTGGTGATGCAGCATTTTAGTTTCCTTGTTTTCGCGAGCTGTTAACTGCTGACATGGCAACAATGTTTCCCAGAAAGCTTACCCTAAGATTTGGATTTGACAAAGCAACACGTAATGTTCAGCCAAGTTCACTAGAAATTCATGACTGGATCGTTGACGTTATTGGCATTACTTCGGATCAGACGCACAATGCTTATTATGAGTTGGAGCAATACTGCTTTTTTGTGAAGCTGCTTTCCCCCGTTGGTGCTGGAACGGATTTTGCAGAAATTTGAAGGAAAAACTAAATTCCGCCATCGCGATAATTCGCTGAGTACAGTTACCATTTCAAATGCTGATTTTGGTTATAGACAAGTCAGAGTATTTAATTTGCCCCCTGAGGTAGAAAACTGCTACTTAAAAGACGCATTATCTAAATACGGTGACATCAGGCAAATTCGTAATGAACGATGGTCTAGCCAGCATAGATTGCAATGCTTTAGTGGTGTTCGTTCTGTCGATATGCATGTCAAACAAAACATTCCATCTCATATTTTGGTTTGTGGCTACAAAGCGCACGTTATATACAATGGACAGACTTTGACTTGTCATATATGTAATGAAAGTGGGCATCTCCGGCAAAACTGTCCAAAAAAGGTGTTTATATTGCAGAATAATTTACAACAGCGTAAAAGGTTAACATTGGCTGATCTTGTGACTGAAAATCAGATGACGGGTGGTGAAGTTTCCAGCATTTCGGGGAATGTAGACGACAGGCCACAAAATACTCTTGAAGCATTTCCACCATTACTCAGGAAAGACACTGTAGACAATCCGGCTGGAAAAAGTAGTATAGCCACTAACAAGAGACGTCGAACTTGTGACGGCAGTAGCACAGATGAAGAAGATATCAACCTGTCGCTGAAAGCTGTAGGTGACATTCAGAAAACAGTACTGGAAACTGTTTCAGACAATATTGTCAGCATAGATTCGAACTCTGAGTCAAGTACATCAGTAGACAAATCGAATACGCTACCATCACCCGAACAGGTCGAAGTGACATCAGAGTCCCATTCTGTAGCGCTGGACGCGCCAGTAGATGGCAATGCGCTGCTCTTGGTGACGCCACAACCCCGCGCTGCAGTACCCGTACGTCAATCAATGCAGACAGATTCACTCGCGGATGCAACTGAAAGCAAACATGACGAGGTAGCGAGTGATTGTCAACAACAGGCGACGTCACAGCCCAAATCTCAAGACGAAGAAGCGGAGTTTTACAGCAATAACACACAAACAGTAAACGAAAGTGTTCATAGAAGTGATGGGGCATTGGAAGAATGTTTGCAAACTGCTTCTGCGCCGCCTTTGGCAGACGAGATGGTGGCACACGACTGCCCCTCAGATCCACCGACACCGCTCTCGGTGGAAAACTGCTCAGGGGGTGGGCGGAACAGACATTCGGTGAAGGCTAGTGTCAATGCAAACCGCAAGAAAAGTAAAAAGAAAGGTTCTAATGTAAACCGTGACGGTGGTCTCCAGTCAGATTCTCAGGAAGTATCCGGCATGGAGTGGCATGAAATGATAGACTAGCGGGAAAAAGGTCACTCCCCTATGTTACAGTCATATACGATTACCACGTTAAACATCAATAGGATACAGTCGGATGTTAAAATAGCTGCTCTGAAACAGTTTCTGTATGAGTCAGCGACGGATATTGCTCTCCTACAGGAAGTGGTATTCCCACAATTAAATTTTTCCAATTACGTTGATTTTTACAATATTTCCACTGAAACTAATGTTGGCACGGCCATTTTAGTTAGAGAAGGCATCCCCGTACATGACGTTGATAAATTAGAATCGGGGCGAGGTATTGGAATAAATGTAGCAGGAGTTACTATAGTCAATTTATATGCTCCTTCTGGCAGCAGTAACAGAACTGCAAGAGCCACATTCTTTAATGAAAGCATAATTTATTTACTGAGGATAAACCCCCTCCAACTTACAATAGGGGGAGATTTTAATTGTGTATTAAGTCGAAAGGATCAAATCCCCAACTTCAATTACTCAACTGACTTGAGACGTCTTGTTGTTGATTTAAAATTAAAAGATGCGTGGGAAATAAAATACCCAACAATGGTGAACTTCACTCATATTGTTGCGAATTCCTGTAGTAGAATTGACAGAATTTACGTGTCGGAAAATTTAGCAAATAAAGTACTGAAAACAGAAACTGTTCCCGTTAGTTTTTCCGATCACAGTGTGTTGTTGACCTGTGTAAATTTAACACCACAACCTACCCGAAGAGTAAGAAGCCAGTGGAATCTAAATATATCGTTATTATCAGAAGAAGACTTAGAAGATGCCCTAACCGGAGCTTGGGAAATGTGTCTCCGTTCACTGAACAACTTTCCAAGTGTGATAGAATGGTGGACCCAACGAGCGAAACCGAAGCTAAGGAAAGTTTTAATATCTTTTAGTATATATATGGCCAGAGAAAGGAAACAGACTGTAGAATTCTACTACAGCGTGCTCAGGGACCTCTACGATCAGACAGATGCAATTCCTACAAGATTAAAAGACATCAAGAAAATAAAAGCAAAGTTAATAAGTCTGAAACGTAAGGAACTGGAGGGACTTAAAATAAAATCCAAAGCAAAGTCAGTCACTGAAGATGAGACTGCTGCATTGTACCACTTTGTCAGACACGCCAAGAATAGAAGAAGAAGTTTCATGGATGAACTTCAAATAGATGATGGTACCATAATCACCACCCAGAAGGAAATAATTAGAGATCTCAGCGTACTATGAACGTGTGTATGCGTCAGGGAAAACAAACGAAGAAGAATACGATAAGCTCTTTGGTACATATCTTCCACGAATATCGCGAGATGACGATGAGAACATTTCTTCGGACATCACCAAGGAAGATGTATTAGAAATCGTGTGCAGCTCCCCTGCTAGAAAATCTCCAGGACCTGACGGACTGCCCATTGAATTCTATAAACGATTTTGGACCCTAATAGGACAAAAGTTTACGAAATTGTCAATGAAGTCTTACAAGGAAAGCCAGTGCCTGCAGAGTTCAAACAATGCAAAGTCGTGTTGATCCCGAAGAACAGAGGCTGCAAAAAAATAAACAACCTACGGCCGATTTCGCTTTTAAATTCAAATTATAAAATTATAGCTCGAGTAATTAACAAGCGCTTTACATCATGCACTGCTGACATCATAGGCCAACAGCAGACTTGTGCTTTTAGAAGAACGATTTTACAAACTGCGGCTTTGTATCGCGATGTCATTGCGCTAGCGCAGGCTAGTAACATAAAATGTGGACTGCTTTTCATAGACTTCCATAAGGCATTTGATCAAATTAATCACAAATACCTGATAGAGATAATGCGCCGAATGGACTTCCTGCCAAAAACCATCGACATCATCAAGAACATGGCAATGGGTGTTACTGCACAAATCTCCGTAGACCAAACAGATGTGACGCAACTAGAGATGATACTTGCAAAAGACTGTTCCTGGCAAGAACAATCAAGGGAGCTTTGATTGGAAACTGTCAACGTAGCATAGACCAGTTCCAGAGAATACTGTTTATCAAGACGTATATTTTATCCAAGGCCTACTACATAGCACAGGTTCTCCCCATTCCATCAATGGTGGCGAAGACGATCATGTCCACCTTAGCAAAGTTCTTGTGGAAAGGGGAATTGTTCCGAGTGCCGGTGAAGACAGCAGTTTTGGATCCAAGCAATGGAGGAATGGGTCTAACCGACATCAAGTCTAAAGCGATGGCATTGTATGTCAAACGAACATGGAGCATAATGTGTAATGATCCAGGGTGCATTACAGCAAAACTATACGATATTGTCAGGCCAGAAAGTGTAGAGCCGCCGATAAATATACAAAAAATAAGTTTTAAGCTGAAACGCATTAGGGAGTATTATCTTGAACTAAGTTATCTCAGCAAAAAGATTTTAAACTCCAAAAACGTTACAGCAAAGGCGATTTTAGCTGAAAGACGGAAACATCAAAGGAAAAATAACATAGAAACCAAATATGCTGGAATAGCATGGAATGTGGTCTGGAAAAACATCAGTAGTGATGTTCTTTCGTCTGACGTGAGAACAGCGTGGTACAAGGTAGTCAATAACATCATCAGCACTAATGAGCGTCTCTTTGCCATCGGTTTAAGTGACACAAACCTCTGCAGCAAATGCAACCTCGTTGATAGTGTGCCTCATCGTTACACATGTGGAGATCGGATTATCAACTGGAGGTGGACCAGGGAGAAAATTGCTCAAATAACAAGAACTTCAGCAAACAATGTACCGACTAACATTTTCTTCAGACCAGAGGAAAGTTACTACCCTCAGGCAAAAAATAACGCAGTGATTTGGTTAATGGGCAAATATACAAGTTATGTTTTTAACAATATTGGGAGCGATGAACATATTGAATATAAGATGTATATGGAAAATGAATTCGAGAAAATACTCAAATATCAGAATCACAATAAGAAATATGGTAACATGCTCCGAATTGTCTTCAACCGAATGGGTATAGGTTAGGAACTGGATTCCTAGTAGAGAGGGAATGGATTGGGTCACGTTCCCGACCCTAACCTCACCTGCAAGTCACACATGAAAAATACATCAGCAGCACAGCAGATACAAGAATATGGCGAGAAACATCTGGTGTCTGATATAAAGGAAGATCTTGAACTCCCTATAGATGCGTTTAAAAGGCTGGAACTGACAAAAATAACAAGGCAGTGAAATATTTTGCGATGTCGCTGTTCGGGACTTCTCTTCTGTCCATGTAATTTACCCTGGAAGGAACACACATCAAAGATTTACTGAATGATTAATTTGGGTCTGGGAAATGATGATGATGAACCGGCTGCAGAAGAAGAAAATGTGCATGCTGATCTGCCACCAGTTGAAGGTGACAGTGAAGGTGCTAAATTGTGCTACTGCTAAAGACTCATTCTTTGAATGCTGTAATGTATGACTGCAATTATCTGTCACCTTATTTATGTCATTTCATTGTAGCCATTTTTGTTACTGTTTTTGGAGAATAAAAAAAAGGGTTGGTAGAGCACTTGCCCGCGAAAGGCAAAGGTTCCGAGTTCGAGTCTCGGTCCGGCACACAGTTTTAATCTGCCAGGAAGTTTCAATAGCTGTCCTGTTGTTTTGTGAAAGCTTTTTCCGTTGTTGCGATATAAGCAACATAGTTAGAGAAAAAAAAAAACTAAACCGAATCAGTCGTCGCCCGACTCAACAAAAATCTACTTCGGTTGCCAAGCTATGGAGTTCGAATGTCAAAATTATGGTAGAGTAAAAGTTGGGAACCTGAAAGAAAAATTCTATCATAGCATAAAAAGGCGAATATGCCCTGGGCTGAGTTAGAGATGTAGAAGAAGGTAACTAGCTTTTCGAGTTGCGTGGCAGCTTCAAAGACATTTAAATCGAAACATCTTGACATATTCGCGCTTTTTTACGAGTTAACCCTACTTCCCCAGTGCAGTAAGTTCTTTTAGCTTCAAGGTGTTGGCTCATCTGCATTTTGCTATTTATAGGGTAAAGTCCCTGATCATGTGCCAAACATTCAGACGATTCGCAAGCAATAGAAAACAACATATAATATCTGTGGCTGGAAAGCATACATATATAATACCCAAAAATTTTCTAGGCGTGGATTTGCTCCTGACGGGACGCTAAAACAATTTTTTTATCTATGAGTGGGAGAGGGGTTCAGTTTTTCCACGAAGGGACCATTTCTCCTTCAAACCCACCTCCAGTTACATGTATGGTGGGGGATGTAAGAACAGACACCAATTTATGTGCTTCTAGAGTGGGATGCATATACAACATGTAGTATCCGGCAGTAGGGGTCCATCTATAATAGGAAGTATTCCAGAGTGGGGATGCATCCGTCATGAACTTTAACGACACATTGTATCATAATGCACTACATGACTGATGCCATGTTGGATTACATGATGGCATGTGTCGTCGTGTATCATGTTACTTTACTTGACACGAAGTATTATACGAGTAACATTTCATAAATGGGGTACAGGTCGGTATTACTGTCGACTGTTTGATGAAACGACAATGAAAACTACATCAGATGTAGTTGGGAGCTTGTGGAGGAAACACGTGTTTTTGTTTTTTCCGCTGTGTAATCTAACATAAAATTGGCGACAGGAGAGATGAACCATACAGGAGTTTCGGGTACTGTAACTGCTGAAGACCAGAGGTCGTACATAAAGATCAAAACCTTACGCGACAAAAACCCTACAGAAATACAGAGTGCATTAAGTGAAGTTTGTGGAGAGTTTACAGTGGGCCGTAGTACAGTTTCACATTGGGTTAATCGTTTTCGTGGCGGTCGTATGAGCGTAGACGATAATCCAAGACTCAGAAGGCCAAAAACGTCAACAGATGAACGAAGTGTGAAACTTGGAGCAGATGCTCTTGAAGAAGACCGCAGTGCGACCTGTGAGAAACTCTCTGAAGCCACCGGAGTTCTCCCAACATGAGTATTACGTATTTTGACAAATAATTCGAAGAGGAAAAATTCTGCGAGATGGGTGCCACACTGCTTGACTGCTGAAAAGAAGCAGAAACGCCTGGACATTGCAACCTTGCTGAGACAACAATTCGACCGTGAAGGTCAAGGATCCTCGCGCCGAATTATCGCTGTTGATGGAACGTGGATCAGAGACTTAGAACCGGAGTTGAAATCAGAGTCCAGTGAGTGGAGAGCTTCAGGTTCTCCACATCCAAAAACATTTCGACGCCCTAAATCAAAGCTCAAGCACACGATGATTTTTGCTTACGATCTCCAAGGAATTATCATGACAGATAAGAGTCCCATGTGCAACAAGTGTCACAGCAATATATTATCGCAACTTCAAGAAAAAACCCTTGTAGAAAACTGCAGAAAACCCGGCCTCAGGTGCTCGAGGCTGGAACACTCATTCTCCACAACAATGCTCGCCCGCATGTCGGCAATGTTGTAGCCCAAAATCTGCGGAAATACAAATGGGAAATGCTGCCGCATTTTCGCTACAGCCCGCACGTGAGTCCAGCAGACTTCGACTTGTTTCCGAAGTTAAAAAGACCTAAGCATGGAAGTTATGTTTCTATGGAAGAGCTTCCTATCTGCGTTACCCGAGCTATTCGACAGATAAACAAAAGAGGTGTCCTGGGTGAAATTATAGTGCTTCCGAGACGTTGGGATTCAGTCACAGAGAAGCAGGGAGACTAATTAAGGACTGTAAAGAGATATTGAAAATAGTGTGTATTATTTATGAAAGGTCTTGTCGTCAATTACAACAAGTAACACTTCAAAACAAAACTCGACCTATTACATAGACAGAGAGAAAAGGTCTAAAGAAAGTAATAAATAAAACAACCACAGCACTACACAATACAAGCATTCATTACCATCATTCGCACGACGTAAATACAGACACGTCACTCCGTAACAGGTCGGAGGAAGAAACGACTAATCATCTGCACTAGATCTTGTCAAGGAGAGAAAATGAGGGATTCCCGTATGTGCTTTCTACCCACTTCATTTCCTGAGTGAGACACGGCCTGCACCTTCTTCTCCTTTAACTTTTAAATAACGAGCTAACAAAATGGCTCTGAGCACTATGCGACTTAACTTCAGAGGTCATCAGTCGCCTAGAACTTAGAACTAATTAAACCTAACTAATCTAAGGACATCTCACACATCCATGCCCGAGGCAGGATTCGAACCTGCGACCGTAGCGGTCACGCGGTTCCAGACTGAAGCGCCTAGAACCGCACGACCACACCGGAACGAGCTAACATAGGAAGCGGAACAGCTATAATAAAAATATGCTTAGGATCTAAGCATATTCAAAGAGCAAACACTGTTTCAGAATTCAAGCTGCTTCTTTTATGATACGAGTTTTCATTCGACGTTTAGTGCCTAATTGATGTAACTTAGTAGACGTTAAACTTAATTTTTCATATACATCACAAATTTGTTTCAATTACTAGCGATAGCAACGATCACGCGTCAGACGCCTTTGACAGATATGTTATACTCAACCGATAATCCCATAGGCAATAGAACATCATGACATCTACATCGACACTCCGCAATTCACAGTACGGCGCGTGGCGGAGGGTACCCGGTCCTACTAATAGTAGTTTCCTTTCCTGTTCCATTCGCAGATAGACCGAGGGAAAAACTACTGTGCCTTAATTTCTCGTACATCTTCGTGATCCTTATGCAAAATGTTATGTTTGACGCAGTAGAATCGTTCTGCAGTCAGCTTCAAATGCCGGTTCTCTCAATTTTCTCAATAGTGTTCCTCGAAAAGAATGTCTCCTTCCCTGCAGGTATTCCTATTTGAGTTCCCGTGTTCTTAACACTTGCGTGTTGTTCGAACCTACCAGTAATAAACTACTCGTAGCACCCCGCCTGTGAATTGCTTCGATGTCTTTCCTTAAGCCGAACTATTACGGATACCAAACACTCGATTAGTACTCAAGAATAGGTCGCTAGCGTCCGATCTGCAGCCTACTTTACAGATGAACCACACCTTCCTAGAATTCTCCCAACAAACCACAGTCGACCATTCGTCTTCCCTACCACAATCCCCACATGCTCGTTCCATTTCCATTTGCAACGTTACGCCTAAATAGTCAAACAGGGAGCTGATGAACTAAGCTAATAACTGACTGGGAAGCACTAATCTGTAGTCAAACAGAGTGAGCTGTCGCCGCCGTTAAACATATAGACATGACGACAGTAGGACACGAGAAGTCGTTGACGAGCAAACAGAAGCTTGCTCTCCGAGATTAGTGCCTACGCAAGAGACAAGAGTGTGAGCAACTGAGGTCTGACCATGCGAGACTCAGGCGGAAAGAAAATGGCAATGGGCACTATGGGACTTAACATCTGAGGTCATCAGTCCCCTAGAACTTAGAACTGCTTAAACCTAACTAACCTAAAGACATCACACACATCCATGCCCGCGGCAGGATTCGAACCTGCGACCGTAGCGGTCGCGCGGTTCCAGACTGAAGCGCCTAGAACCGCTCGGCCACACCGGCCAGCCAGGCGGAAAGAACGTTCATTTATTGCGCACTGACCAAATGTAAACTAGCATTGCGGGTTCATTTGCATTGCCTAACATGAGTTTAGGTGTTTTGCGAGCTCGCGAAAGTTCGGTTGCTAGTTCGCTTAGCCAGAAAGTAGTGTTGTCTTCCGTATCGGTTTCAGCTAGCCACTAGCACAGTGGTGTAGTAAGAGGTTTCAGTCAGCCGCACACAATAGAGCGAACATCGCAGTGGTGTAGAGTTGGGCAGCGCAGCGTAATATTAACTGTGGCCTGGTCGCGAGAGATAAGGCCTCATGCTAACGCAGTGCCGCCCCATCTGTATCCAACGTTGTGTGCTGCCGGTCTGCGAGTTGCTTTCTCTGTTGCAGCCGAAACGCCGGGGGCAGCCGTGGAAAGCCTGGACAGCGGTGCTGTCTGTTCCTGTGTTTGTACAAAGCGACCGAATAGCATGCAGCAGGTGTGAATTGTGAAACGCCGTAAGTGGCTACTTCAATGACGCAGAAGAATATGTGTCGTCACAGCTGCACTCCTCTGTGACACCAGCTGACGTAAACCAAGCCAACCGTACGCTCTAAAGGTGCTACGTGGAGTGGGAGGGCTTTGGAAATCATGGCTCCACGACACGACATTCGTGCCCCGGGATTTCGGCAGAGAAAGCTGAAGAAGCGAGTCTCCCTTCCTCTCTCCACGTAGTGACCGCAACAAGCTGTCAAAATTGGTGTAGGCTTCAATAAAGCGAATGTGATGGTTTTCCTTGATTTACTGGCAGACGCTTTCAACAAACACTCATATCCAGCAGATCGAGTGTATAATGTGGACGAGAGAGGCCTGCCCATTGTCCAAATCAAAATTCCAATAGTTCAAAATGGCTCTGAGCACTATGGGACTTAACATCTGTGGTCATCAGTCCCCTAGAACTTAGAACTACTTAAACCGAACTAACCTACGGACGTCACAAACATCCATGCCCGTGGCTGGATTCGAACCTGCGACGTAGCGGTCGCGCGGTTCCAGACTGTAGCGCCTAGAACCGCTCGGCCACCCGGGACGGCCCCAAAATTCCAATAGTGATAGGGATGAAAGGGAAGAAACAATTTGCAGCTGTAACGTATGCAGAAGGAGGGGCTACAATCACAGCTATCGCATGCACGAGCGCTTCGGGACATATGTCCCGCCAATGATAATTTTCCCTAGAACCAACATGTCCCAACCTTTGATGAGAGGCTGGCCCCCTGGTGCAATTATTAGAGCCTATCCTTCAGGATGGGTTCAAAACAATTAGTCCACCGAATGGTTCGTTCACTTCATTGAGAAAACATGTCCGACTGAACAAAGGCCTGTTCTCATCATTTTCGATGGTCATTATAGCCACGTTCGAAATCCAGATGCGATTGACTTGGCGAAAGAAACCACATGACTGTCATCTCACTACCTCCACATTGCACCCACAAACTGCAGCCTCTAGATAAGACCTTCGTTGGACCGCTGAAAACTTACTACAGCGAGGCAGTGAGAGTATGGTTCCATCACAATGGGCGTCCTCTCACATCTTATGACGTTATGGAGGTTTTTGGCCAAGCCTACCTTCGTATCCAATCAGCTGAGATAGCAATAAACGGATTCAAAGTAACTGAGTTACATACTATGAACCATTACATCTTCACGGACACTGATTTCATAGCTGCTGAGTTGGTTGCAGGAAACACTTGCTCCACAATGGAACATAGACCTAATATTTCTGAATCACATGCTCCTCTACTTGCTATCTCTAGATAAGCGACACCATCTGCTTCTTCTTCGAGTTATCCTGATGTACAGTCACATCAAGCTCTAGCTATGCCAGTTGATGAAGCCACTGGAACACTGGGACGTTCTCCAGGGACTTCAACAAGTGCTGTTTCACCATTCGACATATCTCCTGTCCCTAACATTAAGAAAAGAACCACAACGCGGGCTCGAAAAGCAGCAATCGCCTGCCACATCACAGGAACGTCATACAAAAATCAGCTGACAAAGTAGCTTGACAAAAGTGCTGTCAAGAAGAGGACGTAGAGTTTCTCTGGGGTTAGAGGCCGCCCTGCGGACAGAGGTGCAAAATCCAAAGGCCTTCAAAAAAAGAAAATTTGTTCCACAATACTATCTGATTCATCATCGGACTCTTCAGGCTCCTGCAGCCCTCACCTTGTGGACAGCGATAATGACTTTGATGTGAACGATGGGGATACACCGGACTCAAGCGATGCAAATTGCATCTTTTGTGATGAAAAGTTCTCTCAAAACAGGAGAGGAGAGGTGTGGATAAAATGTGTTATGTGCTGGCGCTGAAGGAGCTACTACCGTTTGCGATTACTGTAAATACACTCCTGGAAATGGAAAAAAGAACACATTGACACCGGTGTGTCAGACCCACCATACTTGCTCCGGACACTGCGAGAGGGCTGTACAAGCAATGACCACACGCACGGCACAGCGGACACACCAGGACCCGCGGTGTTGGCCGTCGAATGACACTGGTAGCATGCCGCGACAGCGTGGACGTGAACCGTATGTGCAGTTGACGGACTTTGAGCGAGGGCGTATAGTGGGCATGCGGGAGGCCGGGTGGACGTACCGCCGAATTGCTCAACACGTGGGGCGTGAGGTCTCCACAGTACATCGATGTTGTCGCCAGTGGTCGGCGGAAGGTGCACGTGCCCGTCGACCTGGGACCGGACCGCAGCGACGCACGGATGCACGCCAAGACCGTAGGATCCTACGCAGTGCCGTAGGGGACCGCACCGCCACTTCCCAGCAAATTAGGGACACTGTTGCTCCTGGGGTATCGGCGAGGACCATTCGCAACCGTCTCCATGAAGCTGGGCTACGGTCCCGCACACCGTTAGGCCGTCTTCCGCTCACGCCCCAACATCGTGCAGCCCGCCTCCAGTGGTGTCGCGACAAGCGTGAATGGAGGGACGAATGGAGACGTGTCGTCTTCAGCGATGAGAGTCGCTTCTGCCTTGGTGCCAATGATGGTCGTATGTGTGTTTGGCGCCGTGCAGGTGAGCGCCACAATCAGGACTGCATACGACCGAGGCACACAGGGCCAACACCCGGCATCATGGTGTGGGGAGCGATCTCCTACACTGGCCGTACACCACTGGTGATCGTCGAGGGGACACTGAATAGTGCACGGTACATCCAAACCGTCATCGAACCCATCGTTCTACCATTCCTAGACCGGCAAGGGAACTTGCTGTTCCAACAGGACAATGCACGTCCGCATGTATCCCGTGCCACCCAACGTGGTCTAGAAGGTGTAAGTCAACTACCCTGGCCAGCAAGATCTCCGGATCTGTCCCCCATTGAGCATGTTTGGGACTGGATGAAGCGTCGTCTCACGCGGTCTGCACGTCCAGCACGAACGCTGGTCCAACTGAGGCGCCAGGTGGAAATGGCATGGCAAGCCGTTCCACAGGACTACATCCAGCATCTCTACGATCGTCTCCATGGGAGAATAGCAGCCTGCATTGCTGCGAAAGGTGGATATACACTGTACTAGTGCCGACATTGTGCATGCTCTGTTGCCTGTGTCTATGTGCCTGTGGTTCTGTCAGTGTGATCATGTGATGTATCTGACCCCAGGAATGTGTCAATAAAGTTTCCCCTTCCTGGGACAATGAATTCACGGTGTTCTTATTTCAATTTCCAGGATTGTAATTTGAGATTTCATGCATAAATGCACGAAAGTTGCTTTTTGTAGACTAGTCGACGATTTTGTATTGTTTTAAACCATTTCATTAAAATATCTTAAAATATTTCTTGCACGTTTTTGTGGATGCCCGTATTTGCACCCCCTTTTTTTTTTAAGATCCATTTTACAAGCTTTTTGTAAATCTTTGTTTCGCCTCTCATCATTTGTTAAACTCGTTATAGTTGTTAATGAAGGTATAAAAACTAGAACTTTTAGAAAATAAGGTACCTTTAAGTCAAAAACAAAAGGGGGTGTCCATATTTACACCTTTTCCTCTAGTTTTATAACAATTACAGTAGCACGTACATTTAACACGCGAGGCGCAGAACAAGCACAACTTAAAATTTAACGGCGGGGTTATAAAAAAAAAAAAATTAAGAATGGCTGGCGGAACCATACCAAGGCTTTCAACTCCCCCCCCACATAGGCCGGTGGGACAGACCTCCTCCCCCCCCCCCCTATTCTGTCACTTTTTAATTTTCTTCTTAATATTAGAATACAATTTTATTTTTCACTTTTATATACATTTTATGTTCAACAATTATAAATATAAAAGTTGCATTACATAAAAATTAAATAAGAAAAAAAAAGAAAAAAGAAACAGAAAAAATGAAGTTCAGGCTCCACGTGGTATGGATGGGAAAAACCAACTGGTTGAAGCCGATACCGGTATTTAAGTTCTCAGTGACCGGTATTTTTCGGTATTTGTTTGGTCTCCGTCATAACAGGTGATTTTTATTCTTTGCTAATAACTGGTTAAAAAACCGAAATATCAATTAGCCGTGGTAGCAGTGCTAGAAGTTTTCATTCTTAAATAAACCTTTTTAAAATCGAGTAATTTTTATTCGTAAAATTTCGACTGCTTTGAAATATTGCGTTACTATATAAAATGGGTGAAGTGATCAGTGCTATTTCAATAACAATGCCGACAGAAACGAGCAACTAACACATCGCAAAAGAGTTGGTACAGCGTTGCTGAGAAAATAACGCACCTGTTACCATGTGGCGGGGCCTACTGGATGGTAGACATGTACATGCACTGCTCAGGACTTGCCCCATCTGGTCTATATGCAGACATCAGTTGCATTACAGAATGGCGCCATCCGGAAGTATTTTACGAAGTTTAGTGTCAGTGAAGTACAATGCCCCATTTGCTAAGAACGGGAGGAGCCACAACAAACTTATGTCATTTTGTCAGGAGAAAACTTAACAATTCATTTATAGTTTACAATGAAAATAGAAAGTGGTTAACCCGTTGTCTGTGTCTACATAATATGCTTCATCTGCTTGTAATAGTTAAAACGGGACAAATTAACATGAAAAATAGAGTTCTTCAACGTCAGTATTCACATTTTAGCACTGACTATATGTAATGCCGAATTAGTGGTATGATATTCGATTATAACATTATTTTTGTGCAGAGTAAAAAGAAAGTAATAGAATCAATAGGAGAATATTGGGAATTTTTTGTAGTATTCAACCAGATATCACTTTTCGAGAAAAGCAGTGGACAATGGACTGACTAAGTTTTCTTTTATTTGCCTCTTTTGATTCCAAATACCTTGAAACCGACGAAGTAAAAAAATTTTAATCCTTGTTCGATCTCTACGTTTATTACAGGTAATAGTAGCGATGAAAAAACGAAAATCTATTATTTCAGAAACCGGTTAGCTTGAGCGGCTTTAACACTCGGGTCAAACTGGCGTTGATGGGAGCAGATATAACCGAAAAACGACAGTTTCAGCGATAACGGCCATACCTACCACGTTGCAGGGTGTGGCGACAGTGCGTGCGGTCGTTTTGCATTGGGATGGCCTTTCGGTAACCCCTAGACACATTACCAGACGCAGCGGCTAAGGAGACATCCCCCAAACAACAATAAATTAAACAGCCGGCCACAAAAAATTCAGCATCAGGAAAAAAAAAAACCTGAAGAATCTTGACGGTAGTCTTTCAGTATATTAGCATCACGTTTCGTGAGGTTGAATAAGTTTTGTCCGGTGCACTTTTATACTATGCGCAAGCCGTCACCAATACGTGGACACGAATACTACGCCCACCGGCAATGGCAGTTTATTTACGAGGAAGCTTCCATGTATATATCCGATATCATGTTGAACACTTAGCGTCCGTCGCTACTCTATCGTCTCTCGAACAATCTCACAACGGAATGCTTCCACTTCCGCCACACAAGACAGACCCGAAGCGACACGAGTAAGTAGGATCGCTCTAAAGTTCTCGGCCCCTCACGCCTCAATCGATGGACGGTGAGGAGCGCCAGGGCCCGGCGCCGAGTTTATCTTGGAAGATAGCGCGTACTTGTTGAGCCTTCGATAAGCTGCTGGATTAAGCCCGGCATGCCGGATTCTCACGCCTCCCGTGGAAGGCTGACGCTCACACGCCCGTACTGCAGCACGGGCAACGAGGAAATGGTCCCAAGCTCCCAGCTACCAGAGGCACACTATTTGAAGCAAATGAGAAGGTAATTTGATGTACTGGTAACTCTTGCAGCATTTATTGTCTACCGAGAAACTGCGCCAACAACAATGCCTGGAAAAAAAGTATCCAGAATGGGAGGAGGAAACGAAATGAAACCTCAAGGTTAAGATGGTATGAAATGTTATTTCCGTGATTAAAAAATCGAACCAAATGTACTAACAACTTCGCAATATGTGCCCACTTACCAGTATGACGTTGCACACCATTTGACTTTTATGCATGCACTGATTTGGTTGGGAAGTGTGTCGTAATGCCGTTGTATTCTCTCCTGAGGAAAGGTGGGACACAACTGTCGTAACTGGTGCTTGATGTTCTGGGTATTGCCACCGGGACGAAGTTTACGTCTGACCTGGTACCACATATGTTCTGTAGAGGACAGATGTGGGGATCTTGCTGGCTACGGGTGTACCTTAACATCACGCATACAGTTCAAAGAGACAGGTGCCATGTGTGAACGAGCATCGGCCTGTTGAAAACTGGTCCCACGATGGCGTCGCTTGAAAGGTAACACATGAGGATGCAGGACGTCAGTGACATACCGTTGTGCCATCACAGTTCCTTCAATCACTACCAGTTGTGACCTGAAACCATACCCTATGGCTCCCCATCCACAACACCAGGAGCAACACTGCCGTTCCTCCTCAGAACATAGCAAGAATGTGAACTCTCTCCAGGTTGCCGCCATACTCGCTGAAGACGGTCATCCAGGTTAGTACACAATCACAATTCCTCACTGAACACAATGCTTCTCTGTCACGGCACCAAATGTAGGCGTTTGTGTTGTGGTGTTAACGGCAGACTATGCATGAGACTGTAATTCCGCAGTCTGACTACTACTAGTATCTAACCAATGGTGTGGGGTGACAATGAATGTCACAGGGTGTCCATTATTTGGTCTCAGATGGTAGGTGCGAATGTGGTGGGGTTGCCTGATGCACAATACAGTGATCCTCCCTTATGGTGGCCGGACGTGGTCGCTCAGAACCTTGTCGACGAGTATGACTGCCCTCACGAACAAACACATTCCAACATCCGTCCACTGTCACATCAAATACCCCTCAAATCTAGATATTGCATGATTCGACCAGTCGGCCAAATCGAGACCCAAAATGCCTCTTTTACAGTCTGCCAGCTGCTGATAGTGTTGCCTCAAACGCGTATTCGACATCTCCATGTCCTTCACGGTGATCACTCAACATCTGACGTCGTGCAGGCATCTTAAATAAACTACAAGTCCTGTTAACAAGATTATGGTAAAGTCCCCGAACATGGCCCCTTATCCAAATATGACTACCCTATCTAAACTCTCCAGCAAGTGGCGGTATTATAGTGAACTTCTTCACAGGGCGCTGATGAGCTACGAAGACTGCGTGAAACAAGAAGCTTCCTCTGTGATACTCCGAAATGTTGTGTTTTCTTTTCGGAGCAAAGGTAAGTTTTTTGAGATGTTTTAGTTACAGAATGGTAGTCAGCATTACTTTTTTTATTTTTGGATTTGTTGAACATGTTTTACATTACCTGTACCGTTGGCACTCATGCGCCATGTTCAGTGCTTACCGTTCTCCTAATATGGTGCACATGTCGGACCTAATTATGGCTCCAGGACCATATTTCGGTAAATAGTTTAGCATATCACTAAATAGTTTCTCTTCCAATTTTAAGACGCAAAAAAGACGAAATTGGGATAAAAATGCAATGTTCAGTGCAATTAAAGCCGTTGAAGAGGAAAATATGGTTGTTAAACAAGCCGTTCTTGAATCTGGGATGCGGAGAACAACAATGAAGACGTATTTGAAGACTCTAAAGTCGTAAAACGCTGACTCTGCAGATGTTTTGAATGTTTCACTAGAACATAAAACTGTTTCACCCCCAAAGACAGAGGCTCCGCTCGTCGAGTACTGTAAAACAATGGAGAACAACTATTACGGGTTACATTAAACGTATGGCTTTACGGCTAGCCATTAGAAATAATACTGAGCATCCTTTTAAGTTTCAACAATGACTCGCAGATAAGAAATGGTTACAACTGTTCACGAGAAGTCATCCAGATATTTCCTTCAGAACACTGCAGCTCCTATCTAAAGCTAGAATCCAAGGAGAACTTGGACTTTTTTTTCGATTCTAAAGCCGGAAATTCTGAAAATAAAACATAATCCTATAAAAATCTCTAGTGTTGATGAAACAGGCTTGGCGATAGTTCACCATAAATGTAGCAAAATTGTTGCTGTCAAAGGCAATCGTCAATTTAACCGACCGTATTCTGCTGAACGTGCTTCACTTGTAACTCCTGTAACATGCATGTCCGCATCTGGACAGTTCATTCTGCCCAAGATGATTTTTCGACGCAAGAATTTCAAGGCTCATCTAGTAGACGGAACTCCGGGTACGATCGGGGAAACTCATCCTTCTTGATGGATACAGCTGGACTTGTTCACGAAATGGTTCCAGCATTTCATCAACATTGTCAAACCACACAAAGACAGTAGAGCGCTCCTGATTTCAGATGGCAACATGACAGCTTGGCCGAGATAATTGTGTTTCCATAGTTTGCCTGCCTCCATACTGCGCTGGTAAAATGCAACCACTGGACGTTTCTTTTATATTCCCATTAAAATCATACTATGTCCAAGAAACTGGAAAATGGTAGGATGCTAACGAGAACAGCGTTGTTACTCACTATCAGATAGGCGCTGTGATGGGTCGTGCTTACACAAGAGCTGCAAATATGTCAACGGCTATCAATGGGTTTCCCCTCGGATGAAAATGTCTTCGATTCACATTTTATGCAAGCAGACCCTGCCCCAGAAGTTGATAATCGTACCAAATACACTATCTCCACGTATGCGTACACCATAATTGGTTGGTTGGTTGGTTTTGGGGAAGGAGACCAGACAGCGTGGTCATCGGTCTCATCGGATTAGGGAAGGATGGGAAGGAAGTCGGCCGTGCCCTTTCAGAGGAACCATCCCGGCATTTGCCTGGAGTGAGTTAGGGAAATCACGGAAAACCTAAATCAGGATGACCGGACGCGGGATTGAACCGTCGTCCTCCCGAATGCGAGTCCAGTGTCTAACCACACACCATAATTACTCTGCCCTGCAAACATTGGGGCTACAATTTTGATGAAGTGCTGGAACCGTTTCGTGAGTAAGTCCAGCTGTATCCATCCATAAGGATGAGTTGCCCCGATCGTACCCGCAGGAATTCCGTCTAGTAGATGAGCCTTGAAATTCTTCCAGGACACAGAGAGTGAGTTACTGTGAACAGTTCAGTGATAGGTTTGTTCTCATTAGAATCGACAGCAAACCAACACCATAACAGCAGTTCAGACATGCGGCGTCGCAAGCACAAGATCAGGACGTTGGACGGATAATTCAGTATGTAAAGGGAGATGACTAATAGTCACGGGGGATTGGAATGCGGTTGTAAGGGAAGGAGTAGAAGAAAGACTTACAGGAGAAGATTGGATTGGTAGGAACGAGAGAAGAGAAGAATGATTGAATTATGAAATAAATTTCAGCTAGTAATAGCTAATACTCTGTTCAGAATCACTAAAGTAAGAGGTATACTTGGAAAAGGTATGGGGCACGGAAACATTCCAGTTAGATTACATCATGGTGAGGCAGAGCTTCCGTAGTCAGAAACTGGATCATAAGGCGTATCCAGGAGCAGATATAGACTTAGATCAAAATTTTGTCACGATGAAGAGTAGGCTGAAGTTTAAGAGACTAGTCAGGAAGAATCAGTGGGCAAAGAAGTAGGATATGGAAGTACTAATTAATGAAGAGATACGCTGAGTTATCTGAGGCTATAGATACTGTAATAATGAATTGTTTTGTAGGCAGTTCACTTGCAGAGGAATTGACATCTCTAAAAATAGCACTAAACATGTTGGAAGGACAAATACGGGTTGCAGGAAGTTAGCTGCGAAGAACCTTTGGGCAACAGAACAGACCCTGGAATCGATTCGACGAAAGGAGGAAGTAAAAAATTTTCAGGGAAATTTACGAATACAGAAATGCAAGTTACTAAGGAATGAAATAAATAGGAAACTAAAACGAAATGGCTACGTGAAAAATGTGAGGAAATCGAAAAAGAAATGATTGTCGAAGGACTGACTCAGCATATAGAAAAGTTACAACAACCTTCGGTGAAACAAGAATGCAAAGGAAATACCACTGTTAAATGCAGAGGTGAAAGTGGATAGATGGAAGGAATACACTGAAGGCCTCTATTGGGGGTGGGGTGGGGGTGGGGGGACATTTGTCTGTTAATGTGTTAGAAGAAGAACGAGAAGTCGACAGAGACGAGGTACGGTATCCAGTATTAGAATCAGAATGTAAAAGAGCTTTGAACGATTTAAGACCATATTAGGCAGAAGTGATAGAAAACATTCCATCGGAATTTCTAAAATCAATGGGGAAAGTGGCAACAAAACGACTATTCATGTTGGTGTGTAGAATGTATGAAACAGACAGTATACCACCATACTTTTGAAAAATCATCCACACAATTCCGAAGACTGGAAGATTACAAGAGCCGACAAGTGCGAGCACTATCGCACAGTCCGTTTAACAGTTCACGCATCCAAGTTGCCGACAAGAATAATTTCAAGAAAATTGAGGATCTGTTAGATGACGATCTGTTTGGCTTTAGGAAAGGTAAAGGCACCAGAGAGGCAATTCTTACGTTGCGGCTGACAATGAAAGACTGAAGAAAAATCAAGACATGTTCACAGGATTTATCGATCTGGAAAAAGCGTGACAGTGTCAAACGGTGGAAGATGTTCGAAATTCTGAGATAAGCAGCGTTAAACTATAGGGAAAGACCAGTAATATACTATATGTGCAAGAACAAAGTACCCGTATTAAAAAGGGTCTAAGACAGAGGTGTAGTCTTTCGGGCCCTACTATTCAATCTATACATCGAAGAAGCAATGGCGGAAATAAAAGAAAGGTTCAACAGTGGGATTAAAACTGAGGATGAAAGGATAGCAATGATAAGATTTGATGATGGCATTGCTATCCTCAGTTAAAGTGAAAAAGAATGACAAGACATGTTGAATGGAATGAAGACTCTAATGAGTACCGAATATGGATTGAGAGTAAATCGAAGAAAGACGAAAGTAATGAAAAGTAGCAGAAATGAGAACAGAGAGAAACTTAACACCAAAAGTGGGGAGCACGAAGTAGACGAAGTTAAGGAATTCCATGATGGACGGGGCAAGGAGGAGACGAAAAGCAGACTAGGACTTACAGAAAGGGCATTCCTGGCCACGGAAGATCTACTAGTATCAAGGACAGGTCCTAATTTGAGGAAGACATTTCTGAGAATGTACGTTTGGAGCAGAGTACTGTATGGTAGTGAAACATGGACTGTGGGAAAACCTGAACAGAAGAGAATCCAAGCATTTGAGATGTGGTGTTACAAAAGAATGTTGAAAATTAGACTGAGTGATAAGGTAAGAAACGGGGTGGTTCTCCGCAGCATCCGCGAGGAAATGAATACATGGAAAACACTGACAAGAAGAACATACAGGATGATAGCACATGTGCTAAGACATCAGGGAGTAACTTCCATGGTTCCAGAGGGGGCTAAGAGGGCATAAACTGTAGAGGAAGACAGGAGTCATGACACCTTTCCCAACCGATTCAGTGCAAGTGGCCAGCCTTGGGGGAGAAGAGGGGGGAGGGGGGAGAGTCGGCGACAAAGTCCTTGTGGCAAGTGGCTCGTACTACAAAGTTGTCTGTTGTGTACATATTTCCGCGTAGTCAGCGCATACACAACTTTCCCACTAGAGCGCGCCCCACTAAGCACAACAGCGCAGGCGCAGCGGTCGTCCGTCTCCGCACTACGAGATGGCGCTGTCTTAGGGACGGACCAAATTCTGCTTCCGCCGATCCGCGTATTAATATGTAATGCAGCCAATGAGATTGCTGCTAACGTAGAACCTTTTCTCCTCGCGGATCACACTCGCGCGGTGATACATGAACGCACGAGGTATTATAACGAGTGTACAGACCTCCGATTACAGTCTGCATTTGTCTGTACCAGTCTATAGTCAAGTTTCAGTCTGCGCCTAATAAGATTGTCATATTCCTGTACATAGCCATGAAGAGAAATGTATAGACACATTGTCAAGTATCAGAGATATGCGAGAATAAGATTAACGTACCAAGACCAAAGGAACTTCAGATTGTCAATTGTAAATAGCATCCAGAATCAAGTTAAGTAATGTCTATGATTTTTATTATTTTAATAAATGTGTGTCAAAATTAATCAAGCTCTGTTTAAAGCTGGTCACCGTCAATCTGCTACTCTAAGCGTGCAAGTGGCATTTCTATCGTCTGACCTAACGGCAGAAGATAAACACGCCACGATAAGACCACGAGACATATTGCTGACACTCGCCTACTTCGTTAGAGCCACAAGTCAAATAATCTGATGGTGTGTGTACCGAAGGTCTTACAGTACGCCTTGTCTGTGAATCATAATCTGCCAACCTGTGAACTTTCATTTCGTGCCCTCCTCCCCTTCTGTGTGCTTTCTTTCTGCGTCAGGCAGTGTAGTTTTACGTGGTCATTCCACCCTATGTTCCTCTGAACCGATGTCCTTCCGAATACGAGTCCAGTGTGTTACTACTGCGCCACATCGATCGATAGATGGGTGGATAGATAGAGAGAAAAAGAGAGAGAGAGAGAGAGAGAGAGAGAGAGGAACCTGGCCATTACGGGTGCACGGCGATAGTCACCTCGTGTGTGTGTGTGGGTGTGTGTGTGTCGGCGTGCGCGGCGTTCCGTGCGGCGTGTCGCGGGTCAGCTTTCAGCCGCTCCACAGAACAGGCCATCGCGGCGCGGCGCGGCCCGCCAACGTGCCGCCAGACACAACACAACAGCCAGACACCGCGCCTCCTCCCTGCCTGCTCGTCTGCCCCGACACTGGCCGAGCTTTTATTTTCGGACCTGGACTGGGAGGGAAGGCACCCACCGCTCTATTTACAGATCCGTCGCGCCCCGCGCCTACCGCAATGGACTACTTGGCTGGACGTAGCAATGGGACACACGTCTCATCGCTGTTCCACTGTCCACATCGTTTGAATTCCACCACCACGTATGTTCTGGCAGCGACACATCATTATCATTATCTTCTGGCGTGTAGCGCTTGACACAGTCACGTCGATTAAATATCTGGGCGTAACATTGCAGAGCGATATGAAGTGGGACAAGCATGTAATGGCAGTTGTGGGGAAGGCGCATAGTCGTCTTCGGTTCATTGGTAGAATTTTGGGAAGATGTGGTTCATCCGTAAAGGAGACCGCTTATAAAACACTAATACGACCTATTCTTGAGTATTGCTCGAGCGTTTGGGATCCCTATCAGGTCGGATTGAGGGAGGACATAGAAGCAATTAAGAGGCGGGCTGCTACATTTGTTACTGGTAGGTTTGATCATCACGCGAGTGTTACGGAAATGCTTCAGGAACTCGGGTGGGAGTCTCTAGAGGAAAGGAGGCGTTCTTTTCGTGAATCGCTACTGAGGAAATTTAGAGAACCAGCATTTGAGGCTGACTGCAGTACAATTTTACTGCCGCCAACTTACATTTAGCGGAAAGACCACAAAGATAAGAGAGATTAGGGCTTGTAAAGAGGCATATAGGCAGTCATTTTTCCCTAGTTCTGTTTGGGAGTGGAACAGGGAGAGAAGACGCTAGTTGTGGTACGAGGTACCCTTCGCCACGCACCGTATGGTGGATTGCGGAGTATGTATGTAGATGTAGATATCTTCCATTTCGGGAAACATGACAACAGCTCACACACCCGATGCAATAGCAGTCTCGTTTCTGTGGGTGGACTCTCTGACGCAGAGGACCACTGAACCGCCAAGCTTTTCCCTCTGGTGGGCAACTCCCAAACTCTACTAACAATATTTTTAGGCTGATCAGGGTTGTTTGAAGAGTCTCTCTTCCCTCGCGACTATCTCGTTATGCAGCGTCGGCTGTTTTCACGTTGTGGCGAATTTATTCAATTTTAACTTTCTGGTCGGATGTCCTTCCTATAGTCACAGTCGTCAC
Organism: Schistocerca nitens; assembly: GCF_023898315.1. Classification (NCBI taxonomy): domain Eukaryota; kingdom Metazoa; phylum Arthropoda; class Insecta; order Orthoptera; family Acrididae; genus Schistocerca; species Schistocerca nitens. Next base: position 450,855,998 of record NC_064619.1, read on the forward strand.
TTACCCTGATGTAATGAAGTCGTGCGTACCATCAATTTGTAAAAATTTGTTCAGTGTGTTATCCTATTTTAACTGCTTGTGTATCGTATCTCTGAGGCAGAGATCAGAGACTAGCATAGCTTTTTCCTAAAAGCGGGCGGAAAACCGCCTAAAACAAGGCTCAAGCTGACCAGTCTGCCAGTCGCACATTCGATCCAGATATGGCTCACCTTCCTGTCTTGGAAGCTAGCGCGCTGCATGTTAACATAACAACTGCCTAGCTTGAGAAGAGGCTGTCAATAATCACAATGTAAACGTGAAAAATTTTAAAAACGATTTAGGCCTTTAAACTCTACATTTAAGGCATTTTCCAACACTACACAAAGATATATTTAACTGATCATATATTTTTTATTTTCATATTAAAATAATCATTTTCAATAAAGAAAGCTTCTTCAGCCGCAATGTCATTCACATTTCCAATGAATGTGACCGGAGAATCTGCAGTTGATGATTCCCTTGCCACATCCACGTTTGCTGCTGGTTGCTGCCTCCTACGTACATTGATTTCTGCCTCACAGAAAGAGTCATAAGTTTTCCCTTTTTTTCTGTCACCACCCTTTCGCATGGCGGCAGCTCAGCTAACTTGCTAACGACAATTTTTTTCGAAGTCAGAAAGAATCCTACTATCGTTGTTGTTGTTGCTGCTATGGTACAGTAAAATGAGAGAATTTTATTTACCTACGTCACTGGTGCGAAGCAGCGCAGCATTTTCTGTAGGGAGATTAGTGTTTTTAACGCTCCGTGGACAACGAAGTCATTAGAGACGGAGCGTAAGCTCGGATTAGGGAAGGAAATCGGCCGTGCCCTTTCAAAGGAACCATCCCCACATTTACCTGAAGCGATTCAGGAAATCACGGAAAACCTAACTCTGAATGGACGAACGCGGGTTTGAACCGTCGTCCTCCCGAATGCGAGTCCATTGCGCCACCTCGCTCGGTTTTCTGTAAAGAGACATGCTTCTGTTTAATATTTTGATAACTATAACTCCGAACGTTCCAGAGGCACTTCTCTGCCACACAGAGAGTGATAAATTCCTAAATTTTGCTTCTTGTCCACTCCATTTTCTAAAGGAGCACACGTAAAGACAAAATGCCACACTGCCTTAGTGATAACGGGCCAGGAACAATGTTCCTTTGATCTGCACCGACACAGTCGTGGAACACTGGCTTCGTGTTGCCAAGATCTTGCCAACATTTTGCTAACATCAGTAGTACAGTACCAATCACTAATAGTGTTGCAGAAAGCTTCGAACTCAGAGTACACGTAACAATTGAGCAGAATCCGTAATAGCTGCCAGCCGTGGGTTAAGATACACAAGCACGTCAATTTAATGAGTGTTTTGATACAAAAAACAACCTTGCAAAAAACAATGACTTGCTAGTGAGTAATCCCTTTGCTCTGTTATTTCATTTATCACTGTGGCTGCACTGCACACGAATCCAAATGCATATCATAAAGAATGTGAATCGTGTTTAAAGGTTATACTTCTCCTCCTCCTCTTCCTGCAGAGTTCAACTAGGTACTGTTCAATCCTGCTTCAGGTTTTCTTACTGACAGCGTACATCATCATCAGCCATTTGGCATCTACTGATGGATAAAGACATCAACAAGTTACATTTACCAGTTACACACAAATATGCTGCTGCTGAATATTTTCCACGGTCTTCTACATATCTTCTATTATATTTTCGTCTGTTTTATCTCTTGGAATTCAGCAAAGAACTTCCTTGGCCCACCTACCCTTCATTAGTTTGTTACGTCTACCGCCTATCTCCGTTTTATTTTCGTTACAATAATAATAACGATTTCCACTCCCGTTCTGTCCATGAATCACTTGCCTTTTTTCCGTTTCTCCTGGGAACTCCTGCCGTTTATTTCTAAGTCAGTAGAGTTTCGAATTTGAAGTCCTAGTCTGGCTGTCTCTGTGATGCTATCTTTCAACAAGACAACGCAGGACCCCGTGTTGCCGTTCTGTACTGACCTACAACGATACAGATCGTGTTAGACTGTTGTCTTGGGCACCACGTTCTCCAGATCATTCACCCACTGAAAACATCTGCCAATGATCTGCATAGACTGGCAAGCTAACACTCACCAGCCAGTATCGTTGGTGTTCTCTGTTATCAAGTTGAAGCAGCGTGGAATGATGTATCAGTATCTGCCATCCAAGCTCAGTGCGACTCGAGGCCAAGCCGAGGTGGCAGTTCTGTGTACTAAATTCCGCACCATACAGAGTTATTCGTAACCACCTCCGAGATTCCAGAAGAAGTTTGCGCGAAAATTACAAGGCATACAGAAAATAGACCATATCAGTGGATAGTGCGTACCTCCAGGTTGTTAACTCACTTTACAGGTGCTCAATGCTGGCACCATCTGTTACACGACAAATGTCAATACAATGGCCAAGCTCTTGCCATGCACATCCCTGTATCTCACGGTCGATATAAGCGATTGCAATAATTATCCTTCCTTTCCACTCTTCAAAATTAACATAGCCACGTAAGACGAGGTCACTCAGGATCACATGAGGTGACCGTGGAGGCCACTGAAGAAGAGAAGTTATGACGGGAAGCACATCCGATACAATGCTGAGGCAGTTCGGCGGCGAAGTAATCACGACAGTCTGAAAGAAAGTGTGATGGAGCACTGTCTTGCTGCAAAATTAAGTCTCCACTGTCTTGCTGTACTTGTAGCATAAGCCACTGCTGCAGAGATGTTTTCCTCGCACCTCGTAAGCAACCAGTCTCTCAGAACGTATGGTACCACCAAAGGATTGTTTTGTCTACTGGAGCATTTACTTGTATTTGGTACGAAATCGCCGCTGAGCGATAACACCTATCATTGGGCGAATTTGAGAATTCTAGGGCACAAAACGCAAGCATCACTCAATTGTAAACCATGTTTCGACACGCCTGCCACCTACTGGAGCATCTGCAACTACACTACGGTACGGTACGTATTACGAATTGCAACTTTGAGAGATGTTCTATCCACCGGTGTGTGTCATTTTTCTGTATGCCTTGCATATTTTGGCGCAACCGGCTCCTGAATCCCCGGAGGTATTTATGAATAAGCTCTTATATACCTCGTTAATCGTAAACCTTTGCCTACACTGTACATGCACAATACTAAAAAATTAGTTACTTGTTACCATTCTTGGTAAAGCAGTTTCAATGGCCAGTAGTGGATACAGGTGTCTTAACTCAGCTACTGCGATGGTTTTTATTATTGTCGACACTAATAACGGAAACTGTGAAACGAATAACTGTCAACTTAGAGATGAGAAGTGATCCTCCGGAAACACGCTGTGGATAAGTGATAAAACGCAAATAGGTGACTGGGTACGCAGCATTTATTCATGTCAATAATCGAACAAATGTTACCTCAAGACTCCTAACACACACTGCTGACCATTCGGAGACACAAACAACTTCTACTACCGCTTAGAACCTGCTTTTACCAGTATTACAGCGATAAATCTCGGGGAAAGTTACCTACTAAGGATTCCTTCTGTCTTAAAACATAAGATCGGAGCTTGATCAAGCCAGGCTAGTAAGTCTACTTGACTTTCTTAGAACGAAGCACTATCATGGGTATCGAATTTTATTGAAGTAAGAAGTGGTATGGTTGCAAGGAAAGGAGATAAACTTCATTAAGAGTAATATATACGACAACGCGCAAGGCATGGTATCAGGCGGGCGTCACGAAAGTGCGCCAGCACTCACAAGGGGAGGCCGCCAATTGTGAAATTCAGATTCGATTCATACTGCGCATAATAAAAGCTCATGGCCAGATGTGTAATGTGGCAAAGCACCAAGATGCACTTCTCAGCCGTTGTCGAGAAAATTGACAGTTAAAAGAAACCGTTGCGGTGAAATACTCTCTACGATTACTCATTCTCTGCAGCGTCGTGGCGCAGCGGTAAGCGCTCGGGTTTGTAAGCCGAAGGTCGCCGTATCGAATCTCCCGCCATGCAATTTTTTTATTAGTTTTTTTTAATTCAAATATATATATATATATATATATATATATATATATATATATATATATATATATATATATATTTAACAGGGTGTACCAAAGCTCTCCCGTCCGCACTGATTTTCGACGATGTTATAAGTTGCGCTAGGGACCGCATCTACCTTCTTTCGAAGTTAGCAGGCAACTACGCTGTTATGCGGCTGCTCGTTTCGGCCCATTCAACATCTGTCCTTCAAGTGTAACGAGCGAGTAACGTTTGACTTACGCTATACGTATTCGTTTCGGAATACCGTTTCTACGTCTTACGTTAACTATACGTGGTTAACATTATGAAGACAATTAATAACATTTGTGAAATAAAACTTTGTTTGCGGAAAACATAATGATGTTCGAAGTCGCCAGTTTTTCCACGAGAAACGACTTTCATTAACTTATTATATGCATAATTGTTGCAACTGATTGCCGGGAATTATATATATGTGTGTGTATATACACATTTGAATTACAAGAAAAAAATACAAAAAAAAGGTTGCATCGTGCGAGATTCGATCCGGCGACCTTCGGATTACGAACCCGAGCGCTTACCGCTGCACCACGGCGCTGTAGAAAATTGTTAATCCTAGACAGTATTTCACGGCAACGGTTTCTTTTAACTGTCGATTTTCTCGACAACGGCTGAGAAGTGCATCTTGGTGCTTTGCCACATTACACCTCCGGCCGTGAGCTTTTATTATGCGCAGTATGAATCGAATCTGAATTTAACAATTGGCGGCCTCCCCTTGTCAGCATGAATTCAGACTTGTTGCTTGTTGACAACCTGCTAAGGAAGGGGAGGTGCTGTAATGGCTAGGCGAGGACACCGTGCTCGTTCAGCAAGGTGACTAGCAGACGCTGTCATACAGCCAGAATGGTCAAGAACCTTCTAGAAGGTCTGTAAGAATCTTTAGGGAAACCTTCGGAAGAGTCAGGGGAAAACATCTAATCGGAAGAAATTCTCAGTAAAATATCGGTAAAAATCAGTATGTAAGCCGCCAGTGCAGATGGCCAAGTCAGTACCATTAGTTAGGAGGAGTCATTATCAGGAAGCAGCCAGGGGGAGTATAACAGTGGAGTCGTCCGGAGCAGTTATTAGAGGTGACACTTTGATGCTGCAGCAGCAAAAACTACGAGAAGACTGTACACATTCGAGGGAGGAGCAACAGTTATTATATTGAGTTCTCTTCTCTTTAGAAGTTTTGTGGAGCTTGTCTCTAGTAGCAGCAGTGATTAACAGTCGCTGTTTCTGTGTCTCAGAATGTAAAGAGGAATGAGCACTGTCTCGCACATGTCTGCTATTGTGAATGATTGCCTAAAGCCATAACGAGTTAGATTCGACACTTTCTGGGTGTCAAAATATACAAAAGAACAAGTGCTGGCCCGCACCAGTCTCCCATTATGGTTGAAGTGTTTCATTGTGTATTGTCGGAATAAGGTGCAAGCGTGTAACCGTTGACGTGCAAAGATAGAAAGCAGCAGTAAGACATTTCCCCGAATGAAGTGAAACTATTGAGAAATAAATCGTTATTAAATTGAATCCTTAAGTGTTTGCACTCTTATTAATCCCCTACGAAGCCAACAGCTTATCCTCTCTCTCTCTCTCTCTCTCTCTCTCTCTCTCTCTCTCTCTCTCTCTCCAAGATCACTTGCGCAACGCATCTTAGGAGGCGTTCTCCCTCTCACTCCGTTACAGCTTAGTGCACCTCAACCCACACAGTCGTCCAAGTCCTGACTGCGCCATGCAGACCACGCCGACGTCCAAGCTGGTGACAGAACCTGTGCCGAGTCGTGATCGGAGTTCTTATCCACAAAGCGTTACCAGATGATCTTATTTTCAGACTGACAGTAATTCATTCTACAATCTATTAGCTTACTGGAACTGATCAGTATCCATTTCCAAATTGAAGCCATAGTTTCGGAAGCTATTGCGTAAAATGTTCTTATAAACGGCTGCGTTCATTATGCTACTGACAGATATATTGGGGAGAAACATTGTCAGACGAGCTGGGGGGGGGGGGAGGAGGAGGGGGAGAGGATGATTGTTGTTATTATTTCTTTACTTTTTCAGACGTTAAGTCTGGTTGAGAATGGAAAGTGACGCGGACCTTGATCAAGCGTCACTTCCTATTAACTGTACGGTATGTGTTATATTGCATTTAGGAACTTTCGGGTAAATGAACATGTATCAATAATTACGGATTTCTGTAGTTGTATATATGTGTTTGGATGTAGCTGTATTGCATTGATGTACTGGTGGATATTGTGTGGTATGACTCCTGTAGTTGATACTATAATTGGTATGATGTCAACTTTATCCTGATGCCACATGTCTTTGACTTCCTCAGCCAGTTGGATGTATTTTTCAATTTTTTCTCCTGTTTTCTTTTGTATATTTGTTGTATTGGGTATGGATATTTCGATTAGTTGTGTTAATTTCTTCTTTTTATTGGTGAGTATGATGTCAGGTTTGTTATGTGGCGTTGTTTTATCTGTTATAATGGTTCTGTTCCAGTATAATTTGTATTCATCATTCTCCAGTACATTTTGTGGTGCATACTTGTATGTAGGAACTTGTTGTTTTAAAAGTTTATGTTGTAAGGCAAGCTGTTGATGTATTATTTTTGCGACATTGTCATGTCTTCTGGGGTATTCTGTATTTGCTAGTATTGTACATCCGCTTGTGATGTGATCTACTGTTTCTATTTGTTGTTTACAAAGTCTGCATTTATCTGTTGTGGTATTGGGATCTTTAATAATATGCTTGCTGTAATACCTGGTGTTTATTGTTTGATCCTGTATTGCAATCATGAATCCTTCTGTCTCACTGTATATATTGCCTTTTCTTAGCCATGTGTTGGATGCGTCTTGATCGATGTGTGGCTGTGTTAGATGATACGGGTGCTTGCCATGAAGTGTTTTCTTTTTCCAATTTACTTTCTTCGTATCTGTTGATGTTATGTGGTCTAAAGGGTTGTAGAGGTGGTTATGAAATTGTAGTGGTGTAGCCGATGTATTTATATGAGTGATTGCTTTGTGTATTTTGCTAGTTTCTGCTCGTTCTATAAAGAATTTTCTTAAATTGTCTACCTGTCCATAATGTAGGTTTTTTATATCGATAAATCCCCTTCCTCCTTCCTTTCTGCTTAATGTGAATCTTTCTGTTGCTGAATGTATGTGATGTATTCTATATTTATGGCATTGTGATCGTGTAAGTGTATTGAGTGCTTCTAGGTCTGTGTTACTCCATTTCACTACTCCAAATGAGTAGGTCAATATTGGTATGGCATAAGTATTTATAGCTTTGGTCTTGTTTCTTGCTGTCAATTCTGTTTTCAGTATTTTTGTTAGTCTTTGTCTATATTTTTCTTTTAGTTCTTCTTTAATATTTGTATTATCTATTCCTATTTTTTGTCTGTATCCTAGATATTTATAGGCATCCGTTTTTTCCATCGCTTCTATGCAGTCGCTGTGGTTATCCAATATGTAATCTTCTTGTTTAGTGTGTTTTCCCTTGACTATGCTATTTTTCTTACATTTGTCTGTTCCAAAAGCCATACTTATATCATTGCTGAATACTTCTGTTATCTTTAGTAATTGGTTGAGTTGTTGATTTGTTGCTGCCAGTAGTTTTAGATCATCCATGTATAGCAAATGTGTGATTTTGTGTGGGTATGTTCCACTAATATTGTATCCATAATTTGTATTATTTAGCATGTATTATTATTATTATTATTATTATTATTATTATTCTTTCCTTTCTCAGACGTTACATCTCGTTAAAAATGGAAAGTGACGCGGACCTTGTTCAAGCGTGACTTCCTTTTAACTGTACGGTATATGTTACATTGCATTTAGGAACTTTCGGGTAATTGAACATGTACCAATAATTACATATTTCTGTAGTTGTATATATACGTTTGGATGTAGCTGTATTTCGTTGATGTAATGGTGGATTGTGTGGTATGACTCCTGTAGTTGATAGTATAATTGGTTTAATGTCAACTTTATCCTGATGCCACCTGTCCTTGACTTCCTCAGCCAGTTGGATGTATTTTTCAATATTTTCTCCTGTTTTCTTCTGTATATTTGTTGTATTGGGTATGGATATTTCGATTAGTTGTGTTAATTATTATTATTATTTGATCTCCAGTCAAAGACGAGCACATTAGAGACGGAGCGCCAGCATGATTTGGGGGGGGGGGGGGGGGGGGTTGGAAAGACAAGTGGGAAATTGTCCTTTTCAAATGAAGCATCCAGCCGTTCGTCTTCTGCGATTTTAGGAAAGCGAAAAATCCGAATCTCTATGGCCGGACGGGGAGCTGAAAAGCTGTGTTCTCGAATGGGAGTGAAGTGGGTTACCTCTGCGTCACGTCGCTCCATATTCTCAGACTATAAAATTGCGAAGTTCACTGTCGGCACTGGCAGTTACCCGATTTGTTGATGTGTCAACACGGACTGTCCAACATATCTACAAGGAATGGAGTACCAGTCGCAACCACATAACACGGCGTACGAACAGTGGTCGTAAAAAGGCAATAACGGACGAGACCGGAGACTAGCATCATGCCTTGTCGTTGACAATCGGTTTCAAACTAGATAGGAATTGCTGGTGTCAGCAAGCGAAGATAAATCTCAGCCAGTTGCCGAGGGACACTGCAAAGGTAACTGCATGCAGTGGACATTTGGAATCAAGTATCTCGGGAAAGGCCATTGCTCACAATGGCATATAAGGCTGTTCGTCTCCAATGAACAGTGCAGTGTAGACCGACATGTCTCAATTTTGCTCCTTTTCGTATGACGATAGACGGCGAGTAAGTACACCAACGACCTAACAAGGCTTTAACCCCCGCAATATGCAGAAGTAGTAGTTCAGGCTGGAGGTGATAGTATGTTCTTTGGCGTGTGCTACGTACCATGACATGGGCACACTCATTCAGAATATCATGAACATCAGACATGATGCTTCGTTCACCCCCCACCTCCCCCAATCTACCCCGCCCCAACTTTCTCGGTGACCAAGTGTTGCCATTTCTTTTACTTCTTCATGAAGAGTCGTTGACTTACTATATTATTATGTTTGCAGTGGGGAGCGACGTGTAGACAACCTCCAAGATGGTGCTCCCCGGGCAACGCTGCAGTAAAATGCAACGGCAAAAAGTCTACACAATTCCGGCGACCGGACGCTCAAATGCCTCCCGGCCCACAAGAAGGCAAACGATTCAGAAGCGGAATGACTCCACGAAGATGGTGAGAGTGTGCCACTTCAATATAGAAGGCTACACAAGGACGAAAGGAGAAATCCTTGAAAAAATTGTAACAAGAGAAAGAGTAAGTGTCTACTCTTGCAGGAGACACACCTGACGGATGAAAACATCGAACGATTATGCATACCAGGATTCACCAATGTGGGATACTCAGGACACGACAAACATGGTATGGCGACCCTGGTGAAAAATGAGCTTCTAGGGAACCTCGAGAACAATGTGGAATCGGTTCCACACGCAACAGGCATTAAACTGGGAGAGATGACAATCTACAATGTCTACAAACCACCTTCGCAGCAATGGCCTATAGGAATCTTACCGCAGGCTAATCATCCAGCAATCTATGCCGGCGACTTTAATTCCCAGCACACCAGATGGGGATATCAGAGACCCATTCCGGAAGGCGTTGGACTAAGTGACTGGGCTGACAACCGGGACCTACACCTCCTGTTTGATCCCAAGGACAGAGCGTCCTTTAATTCAAAAGTATGGGGCACAAAGACGACACCTGACCTGACCTTTGTCACACGCGGCGCAACGGGCATACCAATGCAAAAAATGGTTCAAATGGCTCTGAGCACTATGGGACTCAACTGCTGAGGTCATTAGTCCCCTAGAACTTAGAACTAGTTAAACCTAACTAACCTAAGGACATCACAAACATCCATGCCCGAGGCAGGATTCGAACCTGCGACCGTAGCGGTCTTGCGGTTCCGGACTGCAGCGCCTTTAACCGCACGGCCACTTCGGCCGGCCATACCAATGCAAGCTACAAGAAGAGTCCTCGAAGCTTTCCCACAGAGCCAACACCTCCCGATTATTGTGGAGATCGGCCTTTCCATCCCGATCATAAAGAGCCCCCCGATTCCACGGTGGAATCTGAGAAAAGCAGATTGGGGGAAATATAAATCTTTTATTGACAAGACAATAAATCGAATACCACCAAGTCCAGAGAACTACCAAAGGTTTGTAAACCTGATATATAAAGGGGCCCTAAAGGCTATCCCCCGAGGGGCCCGGAGGGAATACATTCGTTGCTGGTCAGAGGAGTGCGAGTCATTGTTAGAGCAGTATGAGAGGAGTGGGGAGGACGAGACTGCAGAACGACTGATCAACACTATGAACGAGGAACGTAGGAACAGGTGGAAGACGGCAATGGAGAATCTGGACTTTACCCATTCTAGCAGGAAGAGCTGGGGTCTACTACGGAAACTGGGTGGTGCCACAACACCACGAAGATCGGCTGCGGGTGTGGGCCCATCCGAAATAGCGACTGCCATGAAACAGACTTCCAAAATACGCCTGAAGACTGAGGAGAAGAAAAGGATCTCCAGGAACCTAACCAAGGAATTAGCCAATAATCCAACTAATCTAGATATTGTCAAAGCAGTAGACGTCGAGGAGATTACCCAGGCTCTAACACTAATGATAACAGGGAAAGCAGCCGGACTCGACGAAATCCTCCCAGAATTTCTGAGGGAGCTGGGACCCATTGGGAGGAAATGGATGGCCAAGCTCTTCACGGAATGCATTAAATCAGGTGCACTCCCGAAGTTATGGAAAGAAGCTAAGGTAATAGCGGTAATGAAACCAGGGAAGGATGGAGATAATCCAAAGAACTGTAGACCGATCTCACTGCTTTGTACCTCTTACAAACTATTTGAGAGAATATTACTGGCCAGACTAGCACCATACATTGAGGTGAACCTCCTGGACTATCAAGCAGGGTTCCGTGTGGGAAGGAACTGCTGTGAACAAGTTTTGTCCCTTACAACATATATAGAGAAAGGCTATCAGAACAAGCTGAAAACGGGCCTGGTATTAATAGATCTTACATCAGCCTATGACACTGTCTGGACCGAAGGACTACTGCTCAAGCTTACTCGAATTATCAAATGCAATCAGACGTACACATTACTAAAAAATATGCTGACAGGCAGGAAGATCAAGGTCTATCTCCATGGAAAGTGCAGCAAAAGCATGGTCATAAACAATGGCCTGCCGCAGGGTCAGCCCTGGCGCCGACCCTTTTTAATTTATACATATCTGATATGCCGAGCACCAGGTCGCGTAAATTTGCGTATGCGGATGATCTGGCCATCGCATACCAAAGCAAAAATGTCGAAGATCTTGAAAAAACATTGAATACGGACCTTGAAGTGCTGAACACCTACTACCTTAAGTGGCATTTGCATCCCAACCCCAATAAAACGACCAGTACCGTAATGCACCTTAATAACAGAGCTTCAAGCAGGAAACTACAGCTTTCCCTGAATGACCGGCATATCAGACATGAAGATAAGCCCAAATACCTGGGAGTAAAATTAGACCGTACACTAACGTTTAGCTCCCGTCTGGAAGACACCAAACAGAAATTAAAATCTCGAAATGCCATTATGTCTAAACTGGCCGGAACATCATGGGGGTGCGGAGCTAATACACTAAGGACGTCAGCATTAGCCCTCGTGTACAGCGTGGCTGAATATTGTTCACCAGTCTGGGCGAAAAGTGCGCATGTAAATAAAGTAGACACCCAATTGAAAGAGACGATGAGAATTATCTCAGGCACACTTAGGGCTACCCCATGTGACTGGCTCCCAGTCCTGCCAACATAGAACCCCCTGATATAAGGCGCTCCATGGCGACCTCAAGAATATATAGGAAGATCGTACACAATCCAGAACTCCCTATACACCAAGACTTATCACCCATCAACAGGCTAAAATCTAGGTCCCCCTTTTGGAAGATTGGCAGGGAATTACAGGACTTCGACCCAAAGCTAGCCTGGGGGGAATCATGGCGCAAAGGGACACACAAGAACCAAAAGCTTATCGATGACCCCAGCAAGATAAATGGTTTTGATCTCCCTCGGAAGCTCTGGGTTGCCTTAAATCGCCTTAGAACAAGCGTGGGAAGATGCAAACATCTAATGAATAAGTGGGGACTTGCGGAGAGTCCCGTGTGTGAATGTGGTGAAATCCAGACAATGGACCACCTACTGGTGTGCGAAGTGGTAGGATATAGTGGTGAACTGAAGGACATACATTACTTGCCTGACCTAGCAATAGATTGGCTCAAAACTATAAGTAGCATTGTGTAGTGTTGTAATTTCCTGGTGGATTGTAATGACACTGTAATATTTGCCTTGTATATGCCGAAGGAATAAATATGTTTGCAGTTCCACATATATGCATTTCCCACCAACGGTTATTTGGAACTTTTTGCTTGATTCGACTTCCCTTACATTGTTCTGACCATATTATAAGGTTGTTTTTCTTCACAGTAGTCAAATAAGTTTTAAACAAAAGGTGACCTTTTGTGCGTTGCCTGCTTAGCTGTGTCTGATTACCCAGAACACTTTCCTTCCAGGTCAATTCCGCGGTTATCGTCGCCGGCAAATAACGTGGAAATCGCGAGTCCGACACTCGGTAATCACCTCAGAATTTTCTGTGACAGAAAGAAAGCTCCGGAACGGGGTCCACTTAGCCTCGAGAAGCCAAACTGAGAGGGCAGCACACTGGTAACATGCTTATTTATTTACTTCTGGTTCTCATGAAGCAATCCGCTTAAGTCAAGATAGTTTCCGCCTGCAAGTTTGAGGTGTTTCTGACATATTTGCTAACTTTCAAAAACAAAATATCTGGAGATTCTGTATTAAAAATCGGGAGCTACGACGGGCCAAAAACCGCGGCTCATTTTCAATATACTCTAGAGACAACTCATGACAGTCTTTCCCTGTGGCATCACAAAGCTATACGGCGGCTACAAAAACGCAAATAAAGCATTTGAACTAGACGAAACGTTGGACCGAAAAAGAAGGGAAACAATGCAAAACAGTTAATCTGCCATTTATTTCCGTTGCAGCACTTCGACCATAAGCTTTCACCACCTGACTTTCGACTTCAGCTTGTAACGGCCCACCACGCTAGTGCCGTACTAAAACTCCCTGTTCTCGGACTGCTGCTCCGCTTCGAACATTTAATTTCAGTAACTTTCACATTTTCTCACTAGCGACTCGTGTTGCTCAACATTTTCTGACCTTCTATATAATAAGTCTATAGCCAAGCGCTGGATAGGCCGCAAGGGGCCCAATGACAGGGTTTGCTTTGCATGGCCTCCACGTTCACCCGACCTAACGCCATGAGATTTTTTTCTTTGGGGCTTTATCAAGGATCGTGAGTACGTGCCTCGGTTACCAGCAGACATTCCTGAATTAAGAAACCGGACTGAAGCAGCTGTTGCACTTATCAACGTTTGGGAAGAACTCGGCTATAGACTTTATGTGTGCCGTGTGACAAATGGTGCTCACATTGAACATTTATAAGTTTCTTGGTAAAACTGTTTGATTTGCTCTTTCATTTGACATATCATTTATAACTGTAAGTTTAATATAATAAATATTATAAAGCGTTAAAACCCCGATATTCACTTATAAACACCCTGTATTGTCTAATGAGTTCGTAAGTGTATATTTTCTCGAGAAAACAAAGACCTGCTAAAATATTTGTGTGACACTTTTCCTACTCTTTCAGTTATCAAGAGTGTGGAGAATTTACCATACGACCTTTATCAAGAACACCCACGGCGAAAATTCTTATGGTCATTAAGAAACCCTACTATCATTGTTGTTCGTAGCTTTTTCGTAAAATGGATTGCTCTTCATAAAGTTACTTTCAACGTTCAGTGCCGAACGGCACAGCAGACAGCTGTCACAATTCACAACGGACGCAATTTTGGCGCTGAAGATTACACAAAATCATCCAGTCGTGAATCATTACAGGAACAAAACATTAGGAGCGCTATTTCAGAATTAAACACCCGAGTGCTCGATTGAGACAAAACATTCGCTAGCTTTACACAGGAAACTGTGCCACAGTAAGTCTAAAATGGATGGTTACACGGGGATATACACTGTTCAAAAAGTATCCAGGCGAATACTATTGGACATTAATAAGCGGTGCGTCCACTCTTCAGCTATCAGATGGCTTTAAGTCTACTCTGGACATACATTCAGTGTGTTGTCTGAATGTGTGGAGGAATGGCAGGCCATTCTAACTTAACAGCTGAAATCAGAGACAGCAGTGATGTTTGACGCTGGGGACTGCAGCGAAGCCGAGGTTGTGACTCATCCCAAAGGTGTCTCACTTGGTTCAAGTTGGGTGTTCTGGGTGGGCCAGTCGATTTCAGGAATGATATGGTCCACAAACCATTCCTTCCTTCACAGATACTGCTTTATGACACGGAGGACTGTCATGTTGGTACAATCAGTCATTTCTCCGAAGTGTTCGTCTACTGTACGAAGTACACAATGATGTAAACTTTATTCGTATCCTTCAGTACTAGCGTTTTCTTAAGCACAATAAGAGGACCACATCCTAACCACGAAGAAAACCTCCAGACTGTAACACCACCTCATCCGTTCTTCACTAATGACACGGCAGTAACGTTCGCCCAATCCTAGCCCTTCTATCGGGTTACCATAGGGCACAGCGTGATTCGTCACAGCAAATCACTCGTTTCTAGTCATAGATTGTCTAGTGACGTCACTCTCTGCACAATCTTAGGCGTCACTTACCAATGACTACAGGAAAGTGTGCCTTGTGAGGAGCTGCTAGACCATAGTATCCCATACCTTTTAACTCCCAACGCACTGTCACTGTGCTAGCTGGACCGCTAATGGCAGTTTGCAAGTTACGAATCATTCCTCCTGCTGATTTTTACAACCAGTCTCTGCAATGTTCGACTGTCTCTGCTTGTTATTAAATAAGGTAGAAATGTTTTTAGAAATTTGCGGTAAGATTCTTTGGGACCAAACTACAGAGGACATCGGTCCTAAGCTTACACATTACTTAATCAAACTTACACTAGGGACAAAACACACCAATGCCCGAGGGAGGACTCGAACCTCCGAAGGTGTCTGCCTGGTCATGGTTTAACTGTGGATGTTGCTTCGCATCTTCACACCACAATCAGATCATCAACAGTCGACTTAGACAGTATTAGAAGGATCGAAACGTCGCTGATTGATTTGTTACAAGCACTGGGCGAACAAGTGTACAGTAACCTAATTCCTTTGTTTTCGGATTGCATTTCCTTAGGATCCTTCTAATGAATCTCTGTCTGGCATCTGCTTTACCGACGATTAATTTTATATGGTTATTCCATTTTAAATCACTCCTAATCCCTACTCCCAGAAATTTATGGAATTAACTGCTTCCAGTTGCTGACCTGCTATATTGTTTCTAAATGATAAGGGATCTTTCTTTCTATGTATTCGCAGCACATTACACTTGTCTACATTGAGATACAATTGCCATTACCTGCACCATGCGTCACTTCGCTGCAGAACCTCCTGCATTTCAGTACAATTTTCCATTGTTACAACCTCTCGATATACCACAGCATCATCCGCAAAAAGCCTGAGTGTACTTCCGGTGTTATCCACAAGGTCATTTATGTATATTGTGAATAGCAACGTTCCTACGACACTCCCCTGCGGCACACCTGAAATCACTCTTACTTCAGAAGACTGCTCTCCATTGAGAATGACATGCTGCGTTCTGTTATCTAGGAACTCTTCAATCCAATCACACAATTGGTCTGATAGTCCATATGCTCTTACTTTGTTCATTAAACGACTGCGGGGAACAGTATCGACGGCCTTGCGGAAGTCAAGAAACACGGAATCTACCTGTGAACCCGTGTCTATGGCCCTCTTGAGTCTCGTGGACGAATAGCGCGAGCTGGGTTTCACACGATCGTCTTTTTCGAAAGCCATGCTGATTCCTACAGAGTAGATTTCTAGTCTCCAGAAAAGTCATTATACTCGAACTTAATACGTGTTCCAAAATTCTACAACTGATCGACGTTAGAGATATAGGTCTATAGTTCTGCACATCTGTTCGCCGTCCCTTCTTGAAAACGGGTATGACCTGTGCCCTTTTCCAATCCTTTGGAACGCTACGCTCTTCTAGAGACCTACGGTACACCGCTGCAAGAAGGGGGGCAAGTTCCTTCGCATACATCCAATGTCTAGTGTATGTTTGAAACTACCGACGTCTTCTGAACGACCTATTGTACTGAAACTTCCTGGCAGATTAAAACTGTGAGACGAGATACTGGCAGAAGTAAAGCTGTGAGGACCGGGCGTGAGTCGTGATTCGGTAGCTCAGATGATAGAGCACTAGCCCGCGAAAGGCAAAGGTCCCGAGTTCGAGCCTCGGTCGGGCACACAGTTTTAATCTGCCAGGAAGTTTCATATCAGCGTACACTCCGGGGCGGAGTGAAAACATCATTCTGAAGACCTATTCTACTGTTATAGTTTTTCTACTGACAACACTATACTCCCCGCCTTCTTTTATAGTGGCATGTCCGCCTCTCGTGACAACTAGTGGTCCGTTCTGCATTACACAGTGATGGCCGGACACTTTTGATCAGATAGTATGAACAACCCCTATCCTTCTGAATTCCTTAACCCGAGGAGGGAGGGAGGGAAGGACGGGGAATGGGTGAGTGTGTGTGTGTGTGTGTGTGTGTGTGTGTGAGAGAGAGAGAGAGAGAGAGAGAGAGAGAAGTTTTGTAATATGTTTAAAACGTCGTCCGGAGTATGAGTGAAACGGTAAAGCAAGTTGTGTCGCGGCTGGCAGCGGGCCAACAGCAGAACGCGTCCGTGAGCTGCTGGAGCTCGGGGCGGCGGCGGGGACAGGGTGGCGCTTAGGTGAAAAGGCTCGCGAGCCGCACCGCACCGCAGGCTCGAGCTGTCCTTTTTTCTGGGAAAGGTCCGTCCAATAGCTGGCAGCGCGCCAGCCCGGTACGGCGCGGCCAGTGAATATCACGACGCGACCCGCGGCCGCGGCCCTAGGGGAGACGCGTCCCGGCCGCCGGCGCGGCACTTGACGCCCTCGCCCTTCTACACACGCTACCTGGCCACGCACATCCCTGCTAACTCTGCAGTGCGCTGGGACGGTTCTTCAAGCTCACTTCTCACACTTGGCAAAGCTTCACGCGACTAAGTAAACAGTCCCAGCCGCAGAGACGTCTGACGCGTTTGATTGATAAAAGTCGACGCATTCTTCAGGGTGCAGCAAAAAACCCAATAATGTCATATTAGGGTAGCAGACTCGGAACGAGCAAAAATTTTCAAATGATCTCAGTCGGAAATACTCCGTTGTCGAGTTACGGACATACAAATAGCCAATCGGCGGCGAACGGAAAAAATGTTCAAATGTGTGTGAAATCTTATGGGACTTAACTGCTAAAGTCATCAGTCCCTAAGCTTACACACTACTTAACCTAAATTAATCTAAGGACAAACACACACGCCCATGCCCGAGGGAGGACTCGAACCTCCGCCGGGACCAGCTGCAGGCGGCGAACGCACGGCAGTGTGCGCATTTAAACTAACTTGCTCCACCTGTTACGGTGAAGAGCGAAGATACTAATTAACTTTTTTACAAATTTTAAAATTACGAACAGATTGTACCAAAGAAAATAGAATCACTATACATAAAAATCAACAACACAAGGAAAAAATATACTACACTGCTGGCCATTAAATTGCTACACCAAGAAGAAAAGCAGATGATAAACGGGTATTCATTGGACAAATATACTATACTAGAACTGACAAGTAATTACATTTTCACGCAATTAGGGTGCATAGATCCTGAGAAATCGGTACCCAGAACAACCACATCTGGTCGTAATAACGGCCTTGATACGTCTGGGCATTGAGTCAAACAGAGCTTGGATGGCGTGTACCCATGCAGCTTCAACACGATACCACAGTTCATTAAGAGTAGTGACTGGCGTATTGTGACGAGCCAGTTGCTCGGCCACCATTGACCAGACGTTTTCAATTGGTGAGAGATATGGAGAATGTGCTGGCCAGAGCAGCAGTCGAACATTTTCTGTTTCCATAAAGGCCCGTACAGGACCTGCAAAATGCGGTCGTGCATTATCGTGCTGAAATGTAGGGTTTCGCATGGACCGAATGAAGGGTAGAGCCACGGGTCGTATCACATCTGAAGTGTAGCGTCCACTGTTCAAAGTGCCGTCAATGCAAACAAGAGGTGACCGAGACGTGTAACCAATGGCACCCCATGCCATCACACCGGGTGATACGCCAGTATGGTGTTGACGGATACACGCTTCCAATGTACGTTCACCGTGATGTCGCCAAACACAGATGCGACCATCATGATGCTGTAAACAGAATCTGGATGCATCCGAAAAAATGACGTTTTGCCATTCGTGCTCCCAGGTTCGTCGTTGAGTACACCATTGGAGGCGCTCCTGTCTGTGATGCAGCGTCAAGGGTAACCGCAGCCACAGTCTCCGAGCTGATAGTCCATGCTGCTGCAAACGTCGTCGAACTGTTCGTGCAGATGATTGTAGTCTTGCAAACGTCCCCATCTGTTGACTCAAGGATCGAGACGTGGCTGCACGATCCGTTACAGCCATGCAGATAAGATGCCTGTCATCTCGACTGCTAGTGATACGAGGCCGTTGGGATCCAGCACGGCATTCCGTATTACCCTCCTAAACCCACCGATTCCATATTCTGCTAACAGTCATTGGATCTCGACCAACGCGAGCAGCAATGTCGCGATACGATAAACCGCAATCGCGATAGGCTACATCAGGAACCGCGTGACTGCTACGGTAGCAGATTCGAATCCTGCCTCGGGCATGGATGTATGTGATGTCCTTAGATTAGTTAGGTTTAAGTAGTTCTAAGTTCTAGGGGACTGATGACCACAGATGTTAAGTCCCATAGTGCTCAGAGCCATTTTTGATAGGTTAAAATCCGACCTTTATCAAAGTCGGAAACTTGATGGTACGTGGCCGCGGTGGTCTCGCGGTTCTAGGCGCACAGTCCGGAACCGCGCGACTGCTACGGTCGCAGGTTCGAATCCTGCCTCGGGCATGGATGTGTGTGTGATGACCTTAGGTTAGTTAGGTTTAACTAGTTCTAAGTTCTAGGGGACTGATGACCTAAGATGTTAAGTCCCATAGTGCTCAGAGCCATTTGATGGTACGCATTTCTCCTCCTTACACGAGGCATCATAGCAACGTTTCGCCGGACAACGCCGTTCAACTGCTGTTTGTGTATGAGAAATCGGATGGAAACTTTCCTCATGTCAGCACGTTGTAGGTGTCGCCACCGGCGCCAACCTTGTGTGAATGCTCTGAAAAGCTAATCATTTGCATATCACAGCATCTCCGTGCTGTAACAAATTTAATGGCCAGTAGTGTAAATGAATACACATTAGTCTGCAATAAAACACGCACACGCGAGAGGGGAGAGAGAGAGAGAGAGAGAGAGAGAGAGAGAGAGAGAGAGAGAGAGAGAGAAATATTCGTCTGCTCTTTCCACTGAAAACTGACAAACCTGGGAGAGGTTCTACTTGCAGATCAGTTTCTATGTCAGCTTCTCCATTAAAATTTTGACTTACTTTAAATATTATTTCTAACACGATTAATATTTACATTTCTTCTTTGCGTCACACTTAACCCTAGATTATTAAACCCTCGTAATTTGCATATAGTACCAATTCGCGGTTCCCGCCAATCTAGTATTGTCAGTCCAGGGCATAAAACTTATTTTGTATGCGACGTATCACTGGAGGCCTTATGAGTGTATTTCACTAGAGCGCACCTTTAAATTTTGACTTCATTTAAATAAAATTGGAGTAGTAAAATTTACGGTGGTTTAGTAACCATGTACCGTTCTAGGGTTAATGAACTTACCACGACCAAACAGTAACAATTGCAAGCAATGCCTCCTGTTCAACGCAGACTCTAAAATGCACGCGTCAGAGAGAACGACAGAATTTTATGTTGTTCGCCGATCGTCACGTGAGATTCTGGTGCTTACGCGGATATCCGCACCACATGCATGTGTATACCTCTCGTACTATGTTCAAGCGTAGTCTATTGAACATTCTTATGAATATCCCCCGCTTAAACAACAGATCTGAGCATTGCCATACATCTTTGGCCGGATTTATACGAGTAGATAGGGAGTGCGGAGCAATTTTCCTGTTCACTGTCACAGACTATAAATGATTCATTGCTGTACGCTTAGTATTTATATAAGTGTTATATATATTTTTAAGTTATCTGTAAGTGTTGTCCTTACGTGCTTTCTTACTAATAACACATTCCTCAAGCCAAACGTTATTTCAACTATCAAACCAGCTCAATCCTTCTCCCTTCCTCAGAGCCACTAGCTACTTCATCCAACTATTTATACAGGGTGTCTCAGGAGGAATCGTCAATATTCACGGATGTAACAGAAACGGAGCTCTAAGCACTTGTTCATCTGCGATACTGTTAAACACACGTCTCTTTTATAGAAGAAGTGCTCATAGATCTTAAAGTACGCATTTTAGAGACTATGTTTACTAGACCTTTCTGATTCGAATAGTTGTTCCTATCATATCCCTAAATATTGATCATTCCTCCTGGGATAAACGGTATGGGAAAGGCGGCAAACTTTTTAACGTGGATAGCAGCCACGGTGCAAAAATTATCAAGGGACACTGTATTCGTGGTCCAGTCCTATAAATTTTTAGTACAACACATCGACAAGTTACATTTCTGCATAGCACACACAGAAACTTTGTGTCAGTAATAACGGATACAAGGGCTGGTTATGAGCTCATCCTCCGCACAAAGGGTAAGCTATAGATGGATGATTCAGAAATAAAGGCGACAGTCACTGCAATTAGTCATAGCGACGATGCCGGGAATTTGGCGACGTAAAACTGTGAATCACACAAATTACTAATGCAGGAGACTTTATCAATTTCCATTATAAAACAACTGATGTTACAAGAAACTCTGCTTTTACGTTTACACTATTACTGGAAAGGCAGTTTCGTTGGTAGGACGTATATTTTACTGGATTTATTTGCTAGCGTGGTCCCACACTGTCAGCGATGATGACTCCAAAGAAATCTGCAGCACCCACAGTAAATATAATCATGCAAGAACATGAAGGAATACTTGATTAAAATGATGTGTAGAATCAGTGCAAACCATGAAGACGTGTATCTGACGTTTGTTTTTGTAACGTTCACAACACTCAGTGGTATATCAGTCACCCATATATCCTTTGAAGCACTCTGGACGCCATTTTCTTTCTAAAGTTACAGCAGCGTATGTCTGATGGGTAGTCTGTCCAAAACAACCACTTCAAAGGTGAAACTAAGTACTTCGAAATTTCGGAGAAACAACTGCAGTTGTGACGACACTGGAATCGTAAGCAGGATGAGGAGGGTTCAGATTCTTGTCCGATCATTCTGATTTGGGTATTACGTAGTTTCCCTAAGCGTAAAGCATTACTGGCGAATGTCCAAACGGTTTCTTTAACAACAACACGACCGATTCGTCTCTGCAACGCTGCCCACTTGCGCTAGTGATTTGCCTCTGATGACCCTGATGTCGCCTTTCATACTACGCCGAGTTTATCTTATGGAACGTACACGAATACATTATTGTTTCTTAATAACGTAATTTTTTTGAAAAACTAACCCGAAATCTGTACGCGGTCCAAACCAACGAAACCAATCTCCAAATGTCCACGAACGGTCGTTAACCTCAAGAACATTTTCCGTCGGATTCACTCATGCGTTTAATAGTCATATTGACATGGGACGTGATAAAAAATTTTACACCAATGATATTTAGTTTCGTTCTCCTGGCTAAACATACGCCAATGTGCAACATTTCGGTGTTTTTATGTCAAGAAAAAGTGGAGAGCTTCAAGCCAACGTGAAGTTTGGCTGAAAAGATCAGTGCCAAACAATGGAAATCGTAAGAGCAAACGACACTGCCAGAGCTAATAGTAAATCAGATATAATGGGCTACCACTGAGGATAATATAAATCAATAAAATGAAATGGGGAAGGTAAAACAAACATTCTTTTGTTAGTAGTTGCAAAGATATTTGTAAAGCAACTATGGGCCCTTGTCGTCTTCGTCTTCTTTTTCTTCTACTTCAGATTGGTTTTAGGTAGCTTTCCACATTAGTCTACCCTGTGAAAGTCTCTTCATCCCTGAACAACTGCTGCAAGCGACATCCATTGCTTATTGTGTATATCTTTTGGTCTCCCTCTACAATTCTTTCTCCCCACAAATTAACGATTCCTTGAAGGCTCAGGATCGTCCTATCAAACGATCCCTCTACTAATCTAGTTGTGCCATAAACTACTTTAATCCTCATTCGATTCAGTACCTCATTAGTCACGTTATCTATCAATCTAATATTTGATATTTTCCTACAGCACAACATTTCAAAAGCTTAAATTCTCTTGTTGTCTTAACTTTTTCGTATACGTTTTACCTCCGTACAAGTCAACACTCCATGTAAATACCCGCAGAAAATATTTCCTAACGCTTAAATTTATACTCCGTGCCAATAAATTTCTCTTTCTCAGAAATTATTTTCTTGGTATAGCCAGCTGACGCTTTATATCCTCTCTATTTCGGCCGCCATCAATTATTTCACTGTCCAAATAGCGAAACTCTTTTACTATTTTTAATTTAATTCGCACAACATCACCCGATTTAATTCAATTATATATCTTTCTTTTATTGATGTCCATTTTATAATCTCTTTTTCAAGACACTATTTCGTTCAACCACCCTTCCAAGTTATTTGCTGTCTCTGACAGAATAACAATGACGTCGGCACGCGTCAAAGTTTTTATTTCTTGCATCTTGGCCTTTAATTCCTTTTCCAAATTTCTGCTTTGTTTACTTCTCGCACAGTGTACAGACTGAATAACACTCGGGACAGGTTACACCCTGTCTCACTCCCTTCTGAACTATGGCTTCCCTGTCACGTCTTTCGACTCTTATAAAGGCAGCCTGCTTTCCGTACAAGTTTTGAATAACCTTTTGCTCCCTGTATTTTATCCCTACTACCTTCAGAATTCCAAAAAATGTAATCCAGTCTACACTGACAAAATCTTTCTCCAAACCTACAAATGCTACAAGCACAGATTTGCCTTTCTTTAGACTATCTTCTAATACAAGTCGTTGGGTTAGTACTGGATACTATGGACACAATAGATACACAGATGAAGAAATCATTAGTATGAATGCTGTTGCTGAGAGGGACGACACGCTTGAGATGCAAATAACGCCAATGGAAAAGCGAAACCACGGCTAGACCCAGAGTGTCACTGGCAACATTCCACGAAGAGAAACTGACCATGGACTGCAAACTCATGCAACTGCAGCCGAGATTTCCGACAGGCTGCTGGGTGTACTTCGTAACAGTCTCTAAGCACTGCTGATGTCTGAACTGAAAACAAATCTTCCTTGCAATTTATTCTTTTATTAATGACGCTTTTCGTCTTCGTGGGATATCTGTAGATTATCTTAAAAATTTGCTTTTACAACATTTTCAAAACAATAAAACGGCTCTGTGCTATACTGAAGCACGATCTGAACCAGATAACCATACAGAGGCCTTAATAAAGTCGTATTATCAGGCCAAAATGGTGCAATGGTAGGACCACATCACGCAGAAGTTAAGACATTTAAACAACATGCCTGTAGAAGCCGTCGCAACTTCACGACAGGAGCGTCAAGCGGGCGCACTGGTAAGGAAAGGTTTTGCAAATGTTGTAAAAGGGAAATTTTAAGATAATCTGAAGATGCCCCCTTAAAGGCGAAACGCATTGTTAGTAAAGAATAAATTGCAATGAGGACCATTTTAAATCAAATATTCTACATAAGGTTGCTGTACTACCCGGTCTAATGGAGTGGGAGATATTTTACTCGCTGATGTTGATTTCATACAATAAAATTTCTCATCATATCCTCCTATTTCTCTTACCTACCTATGGCACACGTGATTTGATGCACTGGCTGCTGCCTATTATGCATATTTCATGATTTCACGAATGTGCATTCCGGCTCTGTTGGCAGACTTCTACAACGAAAACCGTCGCTATTCTTTGAATATTCAGGAACCAGTGTCGTAAGTTAAACAGTTCGAAATAGCGCCCGGTCATATAAAACAGTGTGGAATTGCAGTGCTTTCCTACTCGTTCCTGGAAGGAGACGGGTTCAGCAGAATACACACGAGCCCGCATCTCGTGGTCGTGCGGTAGCGTTCTCGCTTCCCACGCCCGGGTTCCCGGGTTCGATTCCCGGCGGGGTCAGGGATTTTCTCTGCCTCGTGATGGCTGGGTGTTGTGTGCTGTCCTTAGGTTAGTTACGTTTAAGTAGTTCTAAGTTCTAGGGGACTTATGACCACAGCAGTTGAGTCCCATAGTGCTCAGAGCCATTTTTTTAGAATACACACGAAAAGGTCTCGAAACAGGATATCTTGCGCAATCTAAGAAACTACAGCCGGTACAGCGAGGGAACAATCATATGGGTTCACAACGCTCATACCTGTCATTAGAAAATCTCTGGAATCCATCCAAAATACACCAACACCACCGTGCGAGAAAGACTTAATACACTCCTGGAAATTGAAATAAGAACAAATTCACTGTCCCAGGAAGGGGAAACTTTATTGACACATTCCTGGGGTCAGATACATCACATGATCACACTGACAGAACCACAGGCACATAGACACAGGCAATAGAGCATGCACAATGTCGGCACTAGTACAGTGTATATCCACCTTTCGCAGCAATGCAGGCTGCTATTCTCCCATGGAGACGATCGTAGAGATGCTGGATGTAGTCCTGTGGAACGGCTTGCCATGCCATTTCCACCTGGCGCCTCAGTTGGACCAGCGTTCGTGCTGGACGTGCAGACCGCGTGAGACGACGCTTCATCCAGTCCCAAACATGCTCAATGGGGGACAGATCCGGAGATCTTGCTGGCCAGGGTAGTTGACTTACACCTTCTAGAGCACGTTGGGTGGCACGGGATACATGCGGACGTGCATTGTCCTGTTGGAACAGCAAGTTCCCTTGCCGGTCTAGGAATGGTAGAACGATGGGTTCGATGACGGTTTGGATGTACCGTGCACTATTCAGTGTCCCCTCGACGATCACCAGTGGTGTACGGCCAGTGTAGGAGATCGCTCCCCACACCATGATGCCGGGTGTTGGCCCTGTGTGCCTCGGTCGTATGCAGTCCTGATTGTGGCGCTCACCCGCACGGCGCCAAACACGCATACGACCATCATTGGCACCAAGGCAGAAGCGACTCTCATCGCTGAAGACGACACGTCTCCATTCGTCCCTCCATTCACGCCTGTCGCGACACCACTGGAGGCGGGCTGCACGATGTTGGGGCGTGAGCGGAAGACGGCCTAACGGTGTGCGGGACCGTAGCCCAGCTTCATGGAGACGGTTGCGAATGGTCCTCGCCGATACCCCAGGAGCAACAGTGTCCCTAATTTGCTGGGAAGTGGCGGTGCGGTCCCCTACGGCACTGCGTAGGATCCTACGGTCCTGGCGTGCATCCGTGCGTCGCTGCGGTCCGGTCCCAGGTCGACGGGCACGTGCACCTTCCGCCGACCACTGGCGACAACATCGATGTACTGTGGAGACCTCACGCCCCACGTGTTGAGCAATTCGGCGGTACGTCCACCCGGCCTCCCGCATGCCCACTATACGCCCTCGCTCAAAGTCCGTCAACTGCACATACGGTTCACGTCCACGCTGTCGCGGCATGCTACCAGTGTTAAAGACTGCGATGGAGCTCCGTATGCCACGGCAAACTGGCTGACACTGACGGCGGCGGTGCACAAATGCTGCGCAGCTAGCGCCATTCGACGGCCAACACCGCGGTTCCTGATGTGTCCGCTGTGCCGTGCGTGTGATCATTGCTTGTACAGCCCTCTCGCAGTGTCCGGAGCAAGTATGGTGGGTCTGACACACCGGTGTCAATGTGTTCTTTTTTCCATTTCCAGGAGTGTACCTGGAATTCAGGCAGCATTAGAAACGTCACGATCGTCCCGGCAATTTCAATCTGTAGTGCTGTTCCCAGTGTGCCCCATCTCGCGATCGTGTCCCATGTTATTGCCTGGATGCCGAGCGCGCGTTAGAGAATGGTACTCGTGCGTCTACTCTAAGCTGGTGATACTCCGGCATTCCAGCACAAACCATCGAATTAATGAAATTAATTATCGACGACATACCAAGAACAGTAGTTGTCAACAATTATCAAACGAAGGCAGACTTAAACGACGAGTTCGGCTGGTTACTTTCACAACGCCATTGCTGTATAGGTTGCATACCACAGACACATCTCCTACCAAAGAAGGGAACGAAAATCTAGTCCTGAATGCAGATAACACTTTAACATGGGTTAAGTATGTCGTATAATAATCACTGAAAAGCCTACTACTGGTATCTACGTACGAACTTCATACAGACAAAGCGACAAAAACCAGAAGACAGATCCATATATGGGGGAAACGTTAACGTCAACCACTGTAAACAAAAAAAAATTAAAAAAAAACACGCATAGCGATGGATGCCAGACTATCTTGGGAACACACGTGGACGATCTAATCAGCAAAGCAGGTTCTTATTTATCAAAGGCAGAATAAATGCAGCTGTCATAGAGAGTAATCACCAAACAGCCGTATGTTTTCATAAGATGTTAATTTATTAACATTACCAGTTTCGGCATCTCATTAATGACATCTTCAAGACCCTTTGTACTCCATGTATAGAGAATCAGATACATCATCAAAGCATGCATAACCGGAACCACCAGTACCTCTTTGTGGAGTGTGCACTTCGAAGACTTGACAGAAACAGTACACTACTTCGAAGTACACGCTCCACAAAATATTCACAGAATCCGTGAATTGGTGGCTCCGGTTACGTATGCTTCAATGTATTTGATTCTTTATACATGGAGATGCCGAAACTGGTCGTATTAACAAAATAATAGCTTCTGAAAACATCCAGCCGTTTGCTGATTTTTCTTTGGTAAATGTCTGACCGGCCTTTGCCCCGTACCCACGAGAGGTACTCGTCCACACATACAGGATGTTCATGAGGCCCGATCAAGACTATGTTGAGGTGGTGTGGACGACTTTAGCTTAACACACGGCAAGGATATTCAGAACAGACGAGATTACCGAAGAACTGCACCGAACAGCCACAGAAAAGCATCACGTTTGGAATCGCCACGGTAAAAGCATTATGTACATGGTCAGTGTGTAATACATAATCAAACGAAACTATAACAACTGATCTCTTAAACGGGTCATTAGTGGTCTTGTTAACTCACGGTTCCAATGCTCTAACCCAATGTGTACCATAACAGTAAGCATCCACGCCACAAACATCTATCTCCTGGATCCTACACCGTGACTATGTATCTGCCAGAGGAACATAGTAAAGACACATCAGATAAAGGCTGAAAATTCGATAAATACACTTAGCACGATTTGATAAACATCCCGCCCACAGTTGAAGTTTTAAAAATGATTAACTTTGGTATGATAATAAGCATAGCCAAAACATGATAAATATACCTGGATGGAAGGAATTTGGTTATCCAGGATATTTCTGTGATATCATACAAATTCCAGAGGATAATGGAGATGGGAAGGTGTATCATCATGGAACTACCCTTTCACTATTTGATCAAAAGTATTCAGACGCTTATTACTGGGCATTAACACGCCTTTATGACGGCTTGAACTCTGATGGAGAGCCTTTCATTGAGGTGTCCGAATGTCTGTGGAGGAATGGCAGCACGTTCTTCCTCAAGAGCCGAAAACAGAGAAGACTATGTTCGAGTGTCCGGATCGCACAGTGTATAACAGCCCAATTGTTATCTTAAGTAACGGGAATGAAACACAAGGTGTTTCACATAACTACATAAAGCGCAGCTTCTGGCGTTGTACGGGAACCAGAACCTAGTAGGCTGGCCCACCCCATCGCATGACACTCCGGCCCGTTTCTCGGACGGTGTGGCAAGAGACGCATCGGTATTAGCCGCGCTGGCCGGTGTGGCCTAGCGGTTCTAGGCGCGACTGGAACCACGCGACTTCTACGGTCGCAGTTTCGAATCCTGCCTCGGGCATGGATGTGTGTGATGTTAGTTCGGTTTAAGTAGTTCTAAGTTCTAGGGGACTGATGACCTCACATGTAAAGTCCCATAGTGCTCAGAGCCATTTGAACCATTTTTTGGTATTAGTCATGAATAAACAAGGGGCAGCCTTGAAAGGAAGTGTGCGAAATTCGTTGCGGCATTGAACATTTCGTACTGGTATGTAATAGCACCTGTTCACAAAGTGAAGCATTACAACGTAACTGCGGTGCAACGACAGCACACTTGCTCCTGGTTGAAGAGATCTACGACATGGGAGTTTGACGAGGGTGGAAGCTGTGGAGGAGGAGGGAGGGGGCGGGAGGGGGGGGGGGGAGAGAACCTTTCCACGAATCTTCAAGGTCCAGCGGCGCCCTCAGAAGTTGAATACCGTGGCGTAGCTGGCGCGTGCATCTACAGCCTTTCAAGTGAAGAGTGCCTACCGGCTGAAGGCGACCGCATTAGGAAGACAAGACTACGTTAATGTTGCAGCCTCAATTCCGGCGACTGCAGAAAATTAAAAAAAAAAAAAATTAAACAGATCGAGTTAACAGCCTACTTAAAGCATACTGCAAGTCCAGCATATAATAAAGAGCTTGGAGTGGTGCTCACCCATATCACAAATTTATTCGGAAATCGCTACAACCATA
The DNA here is from genome assembly GCF_023898315.1 of Schistocerca nitens. NCBI lineage: Eukaryota > Metazoa > Arthropoda > Insecta > Orthoptera > Acrididae > Schistocerca > Schistocerca nitens. The sequence goes on from NC_064619.1 coordinate 450,885,009, forward strand.
CGCAAATACGTAACTGGGCGATTTGAGGTCATGTGTGGGCGGAATACTGCGTAGTTTTTTTTAAGAGTGGGGTTTTTAAATGCTACGTGTCCAGGGCAAGCCTTACAATTTTTCATATGGCAAGAGATAAGGCAGTGTTTACCATACTGTTTGCGTTCAAAAAATGGTTCAAATGGCTCTAAGCACTATGGGACTTAACATCTGAGGTCATCAGTCCCCTAGACTTAGAACTACTTAAACCTAACTAACCTAAGGACATCAAACATATCCATACCCAAGTAAGGATTCGAACCTGCGACCGTAGCAGCAGCGGCGTTCCGGACTGAAGCACCTAGAACCGCTCGGCCACAGCGGCCGGCCCTGTTTGCGTCTTGCCCCTTATGAAGACAAGGCAATTCTTAGTTAGATGAGATTTACTTTATTTGCTTAAAACTCGTAACCGTCACAGTCAGTCATTTGTTTACGAGTTTCCCAGTACTGTGTTCGAGTTAGTGTTTTATATTGTTGTAATTTTTGAAGTAAGCAAATAATGCCAATGCATAAGTAGGTCCTTTATTACGAACTGTACATTCGACTATGGACACGTACCAAGGCATTGGGTATTTTTAAAAGTGCCACTGCTGTGAGTGACCTGTATATACATTATATTATAATTCACAGTACAGCTTTCCTTCGAACTTCATGTGCCGTATCCGACAAAACCCTATTAACGTAATTCGTTGAACACACTGTACCTTAATTTCTGCAATTGAAGGCTGCCTAATAATTTGCCATTATTGAAGAATAAAAACTGAAAATATTGAAAAGGATAAACAATAATCTTTACCCAGAATTATTTAGAGCAATATTTGTCTTTCTCAATGGACGGTCCCTTATCATTAATTTGTACAATCTCAAAACATTTAAAATATACACCAATCAAAAATTGGCATACCATATATGGTACACTGCTGAAAGTTAGATGGGTAGATCACACAACTAACGAGGAGGTGTTGAATAGAATTGGGGAGAAGAGGAGTTTGTGGAACAACTTGACTAGAAGAAGGGATCGGTTGGTAGGACATGTTCTGAGGCATCAAGGGATCACCAATTTAGTACTGGAGGGCAGCGTGGAGGGTAAAAATCGTAGAGGGAGACCAAGAGATGAATACACTAAACAAATTCAGAAGGATGTAGGTTGCAGTAGGTACTGGGAGATGAAGAAGCTTGCACAGGGTAGAGTAGCATGGAGAGCTGCATCAAACCAGTCTCAGGACTAAAGACCTAACAACAACATAATAAATAATTAAAAGGGTCAAGAATATGTATGCTGCAGGTAGGTAAGCGTAGACGAGGGTTAGTCGGGACGAAATCGCATGGAATCAGCGGGAGGAATCATCCGTAAGTTGCTAAGTGCTGTCAGCAGTCCAGCGAGTACGATGACTGTGCGTAGGAAGTTGAAAAGAATGCGGTGCAGTGGTCGAGCAGCTCTTCATTCGCTACACATTTCTGGAGTCACCGCTAAGTGACGCTTGACGTCCTGTAAAGAGCGTCTCCACTGGACAGTGGATGAATGGTTCAAATGGCTCTGAGCACTATGGGACTTAACATCTGAGGTCATCAGTCCCCTAGAACTTAGAACTACTTAAACCTAACTAACCTACGAACATCATACACATCCATGCCCGAGGAAGGATTCGAACCTGCGACCATAGCAGTCGCGCGGTTCCAGACTGAAGCGCTTAGAACCGCTCGGCCACAACGGCCGGCGATGAATGGAAACGAGTGATCTGAAATGACGAATCACTCTGTAGCTATGCCAACCCGATGGAACGATTTGGGTTTGGCGAATTCCTCGAGAACTTAACCATCATGGGTAGTACCGACAGTGACGTACACAGGAGTGGTGTTGCAGTATATGTTCTGGTTTCGGCTCTTGAGGAAGAATGGGCTGTCATTACCCCATGAACATTCAGGAATCTCACTGAAAGTGTCCACAATAGAGTTCAAGGAGTCATAAAGGTGATACTGTTGATCAGATAACGTACTATTTCATCCAACACATATCTCGCTAAAGGCCACAACGTTGAAGTTAGGAAAAAATACAAAAATCTGCTGATAGCCTTTTTGTCACGTACCATCCCCGAATGCAATACGACGCGGGAGCGGGGCGAGGGGGTGGGGGAGTACTGGTTCACCAAGTAGTATGCTCCGCCGTGCACAGTATGGTGGCCTATGAGCGCAGGAGTAGATGTAACTTCGATCGAACGTCATTTTAACGGTTGTATTGTTATACGATACGTGTCTCGAAAACTTTAAGTAATTGAACACAATACGTTGTCTTCGACGACTGTTCATCAGAGACAAGGAGTCCCCAAGGAATGTCTGGCAGAAGCTCTCTTTTTGTCTACAGAAGGTGTTTAACAATTCTTATTACAGGTTTCTAGAGACTGTAGAGGGAACATAATACGGAAAGTTTTGTAATGAAACCATGTTAAGAAATGTCCCGTTTGGATATAAAATAAGTTTGAAAAAGGGATCACTTTCATATCTATCGCCTCACGATACGGTAACGTAATGGTAAAGCTGCACGCCGCATGTATCGATAACGTTTTCCGGATTGCGTCGGTCCTTCACATACCAGTTTTGTTCGACTACAACAACGGTTGCGATAAACTGTGATATTTACAGCTAGGAGTGTTGACTATGGATTCCCACGAACGCTACCCAGTGTCTGTGGACCGTGTTTATTAAAACATGCGTCCCAGATACACCTTGTGCAACGAACAGCAGGGACGCCGCCACGTGGAGGACTGAGTTCACAATCTTTGCTGTGTGATCCGATCTTTAAATTTGTTTTACACCCCAGCGGTACACTTCCAGATATGAGCTCCTTATCGAAACGCTATCTACTACGTCCTCTACGTAACCTCTAGACCCATGTAATAGGAATTTGGAAACACCTTGTATACACAAACAATCTCACGCAAAGCGTAAGCAGCAATCTGCACTGTTTGTTGATGACGCTGCAGTGTACGGGAAAATGCCGTCGTTAATTCTCTGACTGCAATCGGGTCGTATGTTTCCCAAGATAGGTTATCGGAGAACCAACTAGAACTTCTTGCATGTTTTTGCTGCGTGTCAAGAGTATCACTGGTAAAGGGAAGCCTTTTAATGTTTAGTAGCACTCTTATTATTACAGATTGCACCTGTAGGTTGTGTTGTCCTCAAGTTTCATTGTTAACCCTCGACTCCGTATTGTCACATCCAATTATTTCGCACCTGCAGATAGGCAACTCAATTACCAGATTCGCAAAGCGGGCCGCCTTCGTGTCTTCCCGGAAACATCGTGTCAACAACTTGCACCCACGAATTGACGTTTCCCACATCACATCACAAATGAAGCCCTTACTGAGCACCTGTAGTTCGTGTTGACGAGATGCTCTGTTCACTGACGTGTGTCTGTTTTCAGTAAGTTTTGTATCAGGATACAGGATGACTTGGACAGAATTTGTATTTGGTATGATGAATGGCAGCTTGCTGTAAATGTGTAAAAAATGTAAGTTTATGAGTTTATTGGGGTGAGTAAGAGAGAAAATTGCGTTACGTTCGAATACAATATTAGTGATGTGCTCCTAGACACAGTGACTTCAACTAAATATCTAAGTGTGACGTTACAAATCGAAATGAAACGGGGAGAGCACGTAAGTCGGTTGTAAGGAAAGCGAAAGGATGACTTAGCTTTCCTGGGAGAATTCTAGGAAATGTGTAGCTCATCTACAAGGGAGCCCGCGTACATAAAACTTGTGCGACCACTCTTTAATACTCCTCTAGAGTTTGCGATCCTCACAAAGTACTATCACAGCGATAATTCGAAGCAATTAAGAAGCGTGCTGCTAGATTTCGTACCGGTACGTCTGATCAACACGCGCATATTATGTAAATTCTCCGTGAACTCAAATGGAAATCCACGGAGGGAAGACGACCTTCTTTTTCGCGAAACACTCTTGAGACATTTTGAACAATAACGGCTTGGCTGGTCTTGTAAATTTGTTTAAGGACTGGTTCCGTAATTATCAGGTTAAATCTGTTAAATTACAAAATGCTTTCGCTACAATTATTGTCGAATTATAGTTACAAACAACAGTGAGAAACGGAGCAAATTACTTACATGGTGAACCAGTACACAGATGTTGTAACATGGAAGGGACCGAACATTCCTTGTCTATGAATAAATCAAGAAATTAGCGGATCGTCAGGTAAGTGCCAAGTATATGTTCACGTTTCCTCAAGCGTGCCCAAAAATTTTCTGAAAACCCTAAGAACCGTCAAGAAATGGCGTCCCAACCTAATGCGATAAAAAGCCAATGATAGGCTAGAACACCTACTCAAAAATTAAAAGCACCTACCATGAGTCCAAACGGACGAAAATAGGACGAACATAACCAGTTAATAATTGAATACAGCGATCCATCTACATTTCCTAAAAATTAATAAAAATGTGGCAAGTATCAACAAGAACCCACTTAGTAATAAAAACAGTGTAAAACGATAACTGTTGGGGAAATACAGCAGACCGCAGTGCATGGAGATGCAAGAGTGAAACTGGACAGCTGTGGACTGAGCGATAAGTCGTGTCGGTGGCGGAAATCGGGTCTACGTATAATTCAAGATGTCTACTTTTGACTACTGCTGTCCCCATACAAGATAGTGTTTAAATACTTAGAGAGTTTAGAGAATCGGATTATGCGACAGACTGCAGAACTATCCTGTTGCCACCAAGGCATATCTTGCGCAAGGATCGCGATGACAAGAAAAGAGAAATCAGGGAAAAGAAATTGTCTGTGTGCTTCCGTACGAGTCCTAACTCCATTTGCCAGTGGGACGAAAGAGGGAATGACTAGCAGTCGTATATAGTGGATCCAAATGGCACTGAGCACTATGGGACTTAACATCTATGGTCATCAGTCCCCTAGAACTTAGAACTATTTAAACCTAACTAACCTAAGGACATCACACAACACCCAGTCATCACGAGGCAGAGAAAATTCCTGACCCCGCCGGGTATAATGGATCCTCCGCTATGTGCCGTATAGTGACTTACGGAGTAGGTTTGTATATGTACATGGTACAAGGGGTCACTAGAGGCGAAGGCAATTTGGCGAGATGGTTCCTTTGAAAAGAAACGGCCTCGCTTCCGAATTGCTGTTTCTCTAGCGACGTTAAACTCTAGCCGTTGTTTGCTTGTTTTTTGAATACACACAGCGGTGCCGCAGGTTATACAACAGAGGGACGGAGAGTGGCAGCGCCCAGCTGTGCCTGTTGTGGCCCGGAGTGTGGGCCCGGCTGCGTCACAGTAGTAGGGGGGGGGGGGGGGGGGCGGTGAGGCGCAAGCTCGGCGCATTCCACACTCCGCCACGCGCTCCTGAGCACCAGCCAGCGCGGCGTAGCCACAGCTGGAGCACCACCCCCTTACGGCAGCCTCTTTCTCCTGGACCGTCTACGCGACCGTTCTTCACTGCAGTAATGTGACACAGCTCTGAATGGTTGTAACTGGGCGGGATTCTGGCTGGCTTTGGTGCCGGGTTGTCAGTCGTATCTGGGTATCAAAGTCGGTAAGAACAATGGGAATCATGGATAAAATGGCCACCACGGATAAAACTGGCGTACCGGCAAACAGTTCCAACCGGCAGGAAGATTTCATAGCATCCACGCTGCTCCTGCATGTTTTCTAATGTGATCTACTCCCGTTCCGTTAGATCGTCGGCCCGGACTTATTTTTGAGAATCCAGTAAACACCTTCCTTGATGCATCTGGAAACCATTCTTGCCCATTTAAATTTCATTTTCACTACAGTCATAATTACGTCTTCCACTCCAGTTCAAACGGTTCAAATGGCTCTGAGTACTATGGGACTCAACTGCTGAGGTCATTAGTCCCCTAGAACTTAGAACTAGTTAAACCTAACTAACCTAAGGACATCACACACATCCATGCCCGAGGCAGGATTCGAACCTGCGACCGTAGCGGTCTCGCGGTTCCAGACTGCAGCGCCAGAACCGCGCGGCCACTTCGGCCGGCTCTTCCACTCCAGTATCTTCCCTAACCCGTTACCAGTATCTTCCCGTCTCTTGTATTTTGCAATACACTATCTGTTCAAAAGCATCCGGACGCCTATTAGTGAAGATTAATATGGGATGTGTCCACCATTCGCCTTCACGACGGCTTCAGCTCTGTTGGGGATCCTTTAAATGAGGTGTGTCTGTGGAGGATCGACAGCTCCTTCGTCCGCAAGAGCCGAGACCAGAGAAGGTATTAGTGTTGGACGCTGAAGTCTGGATCGAAGTCGACGTTATAATTCATCCCAAAGGTGTTCCATTCGGTTCTTGTCGGGAATCTGGTCAGGGCATCCATTCCAGGAACGTTATTCTCGACAAATCATTGCCTCGTAAATACTGCTTTATGCATTGTCATGCTGGTACCAACAGTTCTGGTAACTGCCAAACTCTATCCATTCCATCGGATTGGCCGGCCGGTGGGGCCGAGCGGTTCTAGGCGCTGCAGTCCGGAACCGCGCGACAGCTACGGTCGCAGGTTCTAATCCTGCCTCGGGCATGGATGCGTGTGATGTCCTTAGGTTAATTAGGTTTAAGTAGATCTGAGTTCTAGGGGACTGATGACCTCAGATGTTAAGTCCTATAGTGCTCGGAACCATTTGAACCCATCGGATTGCCACAGGCTACAGCATGATATATCACTCCAGATCACTCGCTTCGTCCAATGTCCAGTGGCGTCACTCTTTGTACATCCTCAAACGCCGCTTAGCACTGACTACAGAAATGTGTAAAGCGCTTGGCAGCGGGTACTTCTCAGTGAACCACGTGTTAGAACTTCATCCCGTTTCATTCGTGTTCCCCATTCCTTTTAACTCCCTACGCACAATCATAATACTAAGTAGACAGCTGACAGCATTTGGAACTTATGAGTGATTCGTTTCGCTGATTTCATGCAATTTTTTAAAAGCACCGTCCGCAATGAGTGGTGGTCCCTACCTGTAACTACATGAGGCTGTTGCTAGTTTGGTTGGGGCCGCTTCTTTTGATTTCCACTTCATATCACATCACCAACCTAGACAGCTTTAGAAGGGTTGAAAGATCCGGAATGGATTTGTTACTCAGGTGATATCCGATGTATTGTAAGATGGGTCGCACAAGTGATTTGTAACCAATCTCCTGTGCAAAATAGTAATCATCAGAAGATCAAAACCACTTGCAAAATTATTTACACAAGATGTCTGTATGGTGCGAAATGCGACAATTTACCCCAAACAATAAAAAAGTGTGAGTGCATTCATACCAACATTAAAAGGAATTCGTTAAATTTCTGTTACACGACAATCACTCAAATTTAAAAAATATCCGTTGAACTAACTAGCCTTGGATTACAATTACGAACAAATCAAAGTGGAAAGATCACGTGGAAAATTTTGTGAGTAGAGACTGTCTACACTAAGCTTGTCCGCCATCTTCTGGAGTATCGCTGAGCGGTGTGGGATACTTACCTATCACGGATATGAAACGCGGAGTTGAGGCGGCAATCATTAAAACAAAGACGTTTCTCGTTTCGGCTAATCTTTTCACGAAAGTTCGATTGCCAACTTTCTCCTTCGAATGCGCGAAATCTTATTGACTTCCACTCACACAGTGAGAAAATACTATCAGGACGAAATAAGAGAAATCACAGCTCACACGGAAAGATCTGAGTGTTCGTTTTTCCTAGGTGCTATTTGAGTGTGGAACGATAGAGAAATGGACTGAAAGTAGTTCGATGAATTCTTTGCCAAGCATTTAACTGTGAATTGCAGAGTAGTCATGTAACTACAGATGTTGACTGCATTTCTCTCGTACTGTTCCAATGAACCGATGTCTGACACCTGCTTTACCTACGACTAAATTTATAGAACACCACTACACATTTAGACACCAAGGTATTTGTATGAGTTCACCGATTTCAATAGTGACTCTATATTGCAGTTATAAGATGCTCTGTTTTTGTTTGTTTTGGGAAGCAGGTTACACAATTTTAGATTTCTGAACACTTAAAGCGAGCTACCCTCTTTGCACGGTTTTGAACTCGAATCAAACGCTGACTAAATACCTGTTCAGGGTTTTCGAAACAGTACTTCTTTATAGATAAATGGATTATCTGCGAGAAGACTGACATCTACATGGTTACTCTGCAATTCACACTTAAGTGCCTGGCAGAGGGTTCATCGAATCATTCTCATACTACTTCTCTACCATTCCACTCTCGAATGGCGCGTGGGAAAAAGGAACACCTAAATATTTCTGTTCGAGCTCTGATTTCTCTTATTTTATTATGATGATCATTTCTCCCTACGTAGGTGGGTGTCAACAAAATATTTTCGCATTCGGAAGAGAAAGTTGCTGATTGAAATTTCGTAAATAGATCTCGCCGCAAGGAAAACCGCCTTTGTTTCAGTGACTGCAACCCCAACTCGCGTATCATATCAGTGACGCCCTCACCCCTATTGCGCGATAACACTAACGGGCTGCCCTTCTTTGCACTTTTTCGATGTCCTCCGTCAATCCTACCTGGTAAGGATCCCACACCGCACAGCAATATTCCAGCAGAGCACGGACAAGTGTAATAAAGGCTGTCTCTTTAGCTGGTTTGTCGTATCTTCTAAGTGCTCTGCCAACAAAGCGGAGGTTTTGTTTTGCCTTCCCCACAATATTACCTATGTAGTCTTTCCAATTTAAGTTGCTCGTAATTGTAATTCGTAGGTATTTAGTCGAATTGACAGCCCTTAGATTTGTGCGATTTATCGCATACCCAAAATTTATCGGATTTCTTTCAGTACCCACGTGGATGACCTCGCACTTTTCTTTGTTTAGTGCTAATTGCCACTTTTCGCACCATATAGAAATTCTCTCTAGATCATTTTGTAATCGGAATTGACTGTCTGATGTTTTTACTAGACGGTAAATTAGAGCGTCATCTGCAAACAATCTAAGGGGGCTGCTCAGATTATCACCTAGATCATTTATGTAAATAAGGAACAGCAGAGGGCCTATGACACTACTTTGTGGAACGCCAGATATCACTTCTGTTCTACTAGATGATTTACTGTCTATCCCTACGAACTGTGACCTCTTTGAGAGGAAATCACGAATCCAATCACACAACTCCATATGCACGCAATTTGATTAATATTCGCTTGTGAGGAACGATATCAAAAGCCTTCTGAAAATCTAGTAATATGGAATCGATCTGAGATCCCTTGTCGACAGCATTCATTACTTCATGGGAATAAAGAGCTAGCTGTGTCGCACAAGAACGATATTTTCTGAATCCGTGTTGGTTATGTATCAATAGGTCATTTTCTTCAAGGTGATTCATAATGTTCGCGTACAGTATATGCTCCAAAATCCTACTGCAAATTGAGGTCAGTAATACGGGTCTGTAATTCAATGGGTTACTCCTATTTTCTTTCCTGAATTTTGGTGTGACCTGTGCTACTTTCCAGTCTTTAGGAACAGACCTTTCGTCAAGTGAGCGGTTGTATATGATTGCTAAGAAAGGCGCTATTGTTTCTGCATACTCTGAAAGGAAACTGATTGGTATACCATCTGGACCGGAAGACTTGCCTTTCTTAAGTGATTCGAGTTGTTTCGCAACACCTAAGATATCTACTTTAATACTGACTTCCCTGGTGCATGTCTGAAGTTACTTCCACATCTGTCGAGTCTCTCTCCAAGCTAAAACGATGTGTCCTCCGTTACCAAGAAATGCTAAAAACAATCACAAGTTTCACTCGATTCCCCATACGATCGTGCTTTGGATAAGTAGTTGTAATACTTAGTGTTATGCATTTTGGAAACCAACGAATGCGCCATCTACCTTACTGCCGTGATCCACGTATTTCAGGACGCCAAGTGCGACAAAAAGCGCGAGTTAGGTTTCACAGGACCGAGGTTTCCGGAATACGTACTGACTGGAATGGAGAAGATCATTCTGTTGGAGGTATATCATTACGTCATCGCTTCTTTAAAATAATATAAATACCTATTCAATGAACGATGCCTTTGGTGCACGTTGCACATAGTTGTTACTCAACGAGGCTTGCTCGTTAAAAAGAGAGCGCGCATGTCTTATACGACGGAAGATCCTGACCGGCACGCAGTGTCTGCAGCCGTTGAGGTTAATCACCTCCAGTACCTGCGCCGGTGCAGTCCAGTCTGCTGACCTGAGCCGTGTGTCACACAGCAGACTGGACACATAAATCAGCAATCCTATCAAGCGGCAATACCTGTTAAATCAGGCGAAGCAGCGCTGACTCATGCATTGTTCCCACAATTCATGGCCACTAGCGGAACGGCATGCAGTTCGAAACTGTAGCAGATTGCCAGCAACACATTTCGGCCGTTTTTGTGTTGCCAGTAACCCTAGACTCTTAAGAATCGAACTTTCATGTGTAAAACAACTAAGTGCTCTCATCATCCAACACAGGAAGAGTATAGTCTGGGTAAACAGCGCTCCGTTTTACTTGAAAGCTAGTTTTTCACGAATGCTTATGCCGTCACATTTCCTGAACTTTGTCGTACAATGATATAATTCTGCAGCTATATTCAGTGGTGTATGTGGATACTGTCAACAAAACGCGTTTTTTTCGCTATAAAAAGGTACGAACAGGTTTGAATGAATGTGTGAAGTTTGTTGTACATCGCTAAGCACTCTCATTCTCAATTAATGGATGAATATTTGTTTTAAGCGTCTGAGTTCCGATGTCTCCAGATACAAATGGTTCTGAGCACTATGGGACTTAACTGCTGAGGTCATCAGTCCCCTAGAACTTAGAACTAATTAAACCTAACCAACCTAAGGACATCACACACATCCATGCCAGAGGCGGGATTCGAACCTGCGACCGTAGCGGCAGCGTGGTTCCAGACTGTAGCCCCTAGAACCGCTCGGCCACTCCGGACGGCTCTCCAGATACAGTTTCCAACTGTAATACTTGGCTCATTGTGTTTGTGTAAGTTTATACCACTTAATGGGTCGATTATACCGGCATTTTAAATTTTTTGTTTCAGTCAATAATTATATAAAATAAAGAATACGAATTTTTTCATGGAGATATAATAAGGGGAGTTGTCATGACGTCACAAACTTGAAACCGACGTCCGCCAAACATTAACTTCTGGTGAAAGTGTCTTTACCAAAAATGCCAACTTGCGTTCTTTACGGCTGTACTGACTATTATGATTAGTTTAAAAGAATCACGTTCATTCGTAAGTGGTCTCGTTCAAGCGATACTTTCGTTTATATACGTGAATTTTGGTTGCTCTGTTTACTTCTACTGTAGCGACTCTATTTTTGTCACATGACTAGATTTGCTGTCAGTCCATCTAGAAAAGCTGTGAGAGGGACAAATTGGAATATGTGCCCAGCATTTTCGGGAAGACAACAGAAAATAAGAACGAAAAGCAATCGTAAACAGTAGTCTGCTAATGTTTTGGGACACCTAACAAGGCGGCGTCATCTTCAAAGCGTCGTAGAGCCTTAGTCTGCAGCGCATCTCCCCGTATGATACCTACATGAATTTTTTTCATGCTCCTAGCACCTGTTAGGCAACCTGCAACTGGAACCAACTGGTTGGTTTACAAGTCTAGTATATACATGTCCTGCAGATTCCGGACCGGAATTTCAACTGCCTCTTTTAAACAGTGTTCTTATTAATGGAGCTAAGCAGACACGTCGAGGCCCCTCAGCTTTACTTCTGCCCTACTTCCCGAACATCACAGATGCTCTCATTTATGCCTTAATAGCGAAGCGCACTTAGAAGAAAAGATATCGTGCAAACATGTTTCAGTCACGGTGCACATTCTGCTCCAGAATGAAAGATTCACTATGGAAACAATCCCTAGATCGCACCTGAGCCATTTCTTCCGGAATATCGTTTCCTCTAGAAGTGCTAGTTCTGCACGGTGGTCACGAAAATTTCTATGAAGTTTGGGAGGTGGGAGATGCGGTTTTGGCGGAGGTATAGCTGCGAGAGCTCAGTCGGTGGAACACTTGCCCGAGAAAGTCAATAGTGTCAGCTTCGAGTCACTATCCAGCCCATTATCTGCCAGAAAGTTTCAAAACGGCGCACACTCCGTTGCACACTGGAAGATTCATTCCGTAAACAACCCTTGGCTGTGACGCAACGATTTCGCCACGATATCATTTCTTCCGGGAGTGCTGGTCCAGCACGGTATGCATGAGAGCTTCTGTGAAGGTTGGGAAGTACGAGTAAAGGTACTGATACGTTTGTGACTGTGGAAACGGATGTTAAGTTGTGTCACGGTACACATGTAGGTAAGAGGATAAACCGATCCGTCTAGTATTACACTTACATTACCTCTGGACTCCGCAAGCCACCGTGGCGTGCAGTACACGAAGAACGACGATATTTTTCCCCACTTTCTAGTCCATTCGCGGATGGTACGCGAGGAAAAAAGTGTATTTGGACCCGAAATTTTCTAATTTTATCATCGTGGTCGTTACGGGACCCATACATCGACTTATTTTTAAAGGTCTCACCAAGATCCCAAGGTGCGGTAAATAATGTATGAGAGAGGGTTGGAGAGAGGGGCACTAATTAGTATGTCGCTTGTGTGGCGAAAGGTTGTTGAATCGGCCCACTGCTGTATATTGAGCACTACTGTAGCATTCTAAGGTTGGCAAAACAAACTCGTGATGAATTACGCATACCTTCCTTGAACATTTTCTCTCTCTAGCATAAATACAACTTCCTAACAGACACAGAGTGGCTACAAGGACACAGTAAGAAGCCTTATTCGTGCGTGAATTATGCTCCTTCAGGCTTCTTTCGATGAAGATGACCCTAGAATCTGCCTTCCCCACGAATATATTTATGTGGTCGTTCGCCTTGAATGACTTCCAACACAAACTACAAGATACCTAAAGATTATGCCTGATTCCATGGACAGGTCAGCTATCGCGTAGTGAAACAACAATGAATGTTTTCGTCTGTTTACGGGCAATAAGATACATTAACCAATTTTTGGTGTCAGCTACCCATCGTTACACCGACTGACTGTCTCCTGGAGGTGTGTGTGCATTTCGTATCGTCTATTTATATCTACCTTACTACTTTGCAATTTCCATTGAAGTGCTTGGCAGATGGTGGACAGAATCACTTTCAGATTATTGCTCGACCGTTCCATTCTCGAATAAAATGTTCAAATGGCTCTGAGCACTATGGGACTTAACACCTGAGGTCATCAGTCCCCTAGACTTAGAACTACTTAAACCTAACCAACCTAAGGACATCACACACATTGATGCCCGATGCGGGATTCGAACCTGCGGCCGTAGCACCAGGGCGGTTCCGGACTGAAGCGCCTAGAACCGGTCGGCCACAGCGGCCGGCGAAAAAAATGTGGGAAAAATGAACCTAAATCTTACCGTGAAAGCTCTTATTTTACTACTATGGTCATCTATCCCTCTGAAGCTGAGAGTCGACAAAACATTTTCGCCGTCGGAGGAAAAACTTAGTGATTGAAATTTCAAGTAATAATCTCGCGACAACGAAAAACGGCGTTGTCTTAATGATTCTCACACCAACTCGCTCACCATATCCTTGGCATTCTCTCTCCAATTTCAGTATCCTTCGTCAATACTATCTAGTAATGATCCCATGCCACTCAGCAGTACTCCAGAACAGGACGGGCGAGCGTAGTTTAGGAAATCTCTTTAGCATATTTGTTACATATTCCAAGTGGCTACTAGTAAAACGCAGTCTTTGGTTATTTTTGCCCACAACATTTCTTTCCAATTTGATTCGTTCGTAACTGTAATCCCTGGGTGTTTATTTGAATTCACAGACTTCAGATTTGGGTGATTTATCGTGTAACTGAAATTTAACGGATTGTTTTCAGTATTCCTGGGGAGCATTACACACTTTTTGTTTATCGTCAATCGCCACTTTTTGCGCCATACAGGTATCTTGTGTAAATAATTTTGTTCTTCTTATTTACAGGGTGTTTCAAAAATGACCGGTATATTTGAAACGGCAATAAAAACTAAACGAGCAGCGATAGAAATACACCGTTTGTTGCAATATGCTTGGGACAACAGTACATTTTCAGGCGGATAAACTTTCGAAATTACAGTAGTTACAATTTTCAACAACATATGGCGCTGCAAGTGATGTGAAAGATATAGAAGACAACGCAGTCTGTGGGTGCGCCATTCTGTACGTCGTCTTTCTGCTGTAAGCGTGTGCTGTTCACAACGTGCAAGTGTGCTGTAGACAACATGGTTTATTCCTTAGAACAGAGGATTTTTCTGGTGTTGGAATTCCACCGCCTAGAACACAGTGTTGTTGCAACAAGACGAAGTTTTCAAAGGAGGTTTAATGTAACCAAAGGACCGAAAAGCGATACAATAAAGGATCTGTTTGAAAAATTTCAACGGACTGGGAACGTGACGGATGAACGTGCTGGAAAGGTAGGGCGACCGCGTACGGCAACCACAGAGGGCAACGCGCAGCTAGTGCAGGTGATCCAACAGCGGCCTCGGGTTTCCGTTCGCCGTGTTGCAGCTGCGGTCCAAATGACGCCAACGTCCACGTATCGTCTCATGCGCCAGAGTTTACACCTCTATCCATACAAAATTCAAACGCGGCAACCCCTCAGCGCCGCTACCATTGCTGCACGTGAGACATTCGCTAACGATATAGTGCACAGGATTGATGACGGCGATATGCATGTGGGCAGCATTTGGTTTACTGACGAAGCTTATTTTTACCTGGACGGCTTCGTCAATAAACAGAATTGGCGCATATGGGGAACCGAAAAGCCCCATGTTGCAGTCCCATCGTCCCTGCATCCTCAAAAAGTACTGGTCTGGGCCGCCATGTCTTCCAAAGGAATCATTGGCCCATTTTTCAGATCCGAAACGATTACTGCATTCTTCGTGAATTTGTGGCGGTACAAACTGCCTTAGACGACACTGCGAACACCTCGTGGTTTATGCAAGATGGTGCCCGGCCACATCGCACGGCCGACGTTTTTAATTTCCTGAATGAATATTTCGATGATCGTGTGATTGCTTTGGGCTATCCGAAACATACAGGAGGCGGCGTGGATTGGCCTCTCTATTCGCCAGACATGAACCCCTGTGACTTCTTTCTGTGGGGACACTTGAAAGACCAGGTGTACCGCCAGAATCCAGAAACAATTGAACAGCTGAAGCAGTACATCGCATCTGCATGTGAAGCCATTCCGCCAGACACGTTGTCAAAGGTTTCGGGTAATTTCATTCAGAGACTACGCCATATTATTGCTACGCAAGGTGGATATGTGGAAAATATCGTACTATAGAGTTTCCCAGACCGCAGCGCCATCTGTTGTTGAAAATTGTAACTACTGTAATTTCGAAAGTTTGTCTGCCTGAAAATGTACTGTTGTCCCAAGCATATTGCAACAAACGGTGTATTTCTATCGCTGCTCGTTTAGTTTTTATTGCCGTTTCAAATATACCGGTCATTTTTGAAACACCCTGTTTCTTCTGACGAGTTTACTACAAGGTAAACGATAGCATTATCTGCAACCTACCAATAAGACAGCTCCTCAGATAGCCTTCTAAGTCGTTTTTTTCGTTGACTGCCCTCTGTACACTGTTCCGTCGTCAGTGTTTCAGCCTCATACGCCTACAGACTGTATCTACCACGTCATTTATAAATATATCCTGAATACCAGCGGCCCTGTTATGCTATCTTCACATACTCCGGTTGCCACTTTTGCTTCTTACGAAGCCTTCACATTAAGAACGGAATACAGAGTTCTGTTTCCTAAGAAGTCTTCCGGCCAACCGTATGTGTTTCGATATTTCCTATACACGCAATTTGCTCCCTACGCGCGGGATCGGGAGAGAGAGAGAGAGAGAGAGAGAGAGAGAGAGAGAGAGAGAGAGAGAGAGTTCCGTTATAGGCTGTCTTCTGAAACTCAAGCAGGAATTTCACACGGTAAGAGCTTGCGGAAACCATGCTGCTTCCTAGGTAGTTGTCCCATCTCCACTGGAGTCATCGTATATGTTTTATCCTTCTACACCAAGTTCATGTCAGTGAGACAGGACTATAGTTCTGTGCGTCGATTTTGCGATTCTTCTTGCAGATTGGAACGACCTGTGTGTCAGGGTCTGTTTTTCCTGCGATCTGCGTTAAGTCGATCCTAGTAGCGGGCCCAGTTCAAAATAATTCAAATGGCTCTGAGCACTATGGGACTTAACATCCGAGGTCATCAGTCCCCTAGAACTTAGAACTACTGAAACCTAACTAACCTAAGGACATCACACACATCCATGCAACAGGCAGGATTCGAACCTGCGACCGTAGTGTCGCGCGGTTCCAGACTGAAGCGCTTAGAACCACTCGGCCACACAAGCCGGCGGGGCCCAGTTCCTCGGGATATGAAATACAGAATCCGACGGACACTACATCAGGTCCTGTGACTTCCTGTTATCGAAAGATCTGAGCGGTGACTTCAATTCTGTGCTTGCTTTGAATTCACTGATGCGTCTTGCACAGCTTCGTTTGACTTCGTCGTTCAGCTTCTGTTTCTGTTTTTCAGAAAGGGTTCCACTAACAGACAGAAGCAGCCTGCCAAATTTGGCAGTTAAATATGCTAAACAGAGCTGGAATGTAAGCCGTGTTATATACAAGGGATGTACAAAAACAACACGTTACCCTGCCTAATACAGTATAGGAAAACCTTTGGCGTTCGAAACAGTATCAAGTTGTCCCAGGATGGTTTTCAGGGGACCCTGCTACCATTCTTCGTACAAAACAGTGACAAGTTCAGTTAAAGATGGTGAAGGCGGACAGCGATAACGCATTTATCTCTCCAAAGTAGACCACAAAGGAACAATGTTACTGATATCTGGTGATTGCTGTGGCTAGGGCGTGCTAGCAAAACCACCTCTTAATTATAAGATGCACTTTGACCCGAAATATTTTAAAATTTCAAATCTTGAAAATTATAACTCTAAAAAGATTCTCTGATAACGGAGATATGCAATATATATATATATATATATATATATATATATATATATATATATATATATATATACTCCTGGAAATGGAAAAAAGAACACATTGACACCGGTGTGTCAGACCCACCATACTTGCTCCGGACACTGCGAAAGGGCTGTACAAGCAATGATCACACGCACGGCACAGTGGACACACCAGGAACCGCGGTGTTGGCCGTCGAATGGCGCTAGCTGCGCAGCATTTGTGCACCGCCGCCGTCAGTGTCAGCCAGTTTGCCGTGGCATACGGAGCTCCATCGCAGTCTTTAACACTGGTAGCATGCCGCGACAGCGTGGACGTGAACCGTATGTGCAGTTGACGGACTTCGAGCGAGGGCGTATAGTGGGCATGCGGGAGGCCGGGTGGACGTACCGCCGAATTGCTCAACACGTGGGGCGTGAGGTCTCCACAGTACATCGATGTTGTCGCCAGTGGTCGGCGGAAGGTGCACGTGCCCGTCGACCTGGGACCGGACCGCAGCGACGCACGGATGCACGCCAAGACCGTAGGATCCTACGCAGTGCCGTAGGGGACCGCACCGCCACTTCCCAGCAAATTAGGGACACTGTTGCTCCTGGGGTATCGGCGAGGACCATTCGCAACCGTCTCCATGAAGCTGGGCTACGGTCCCGCACACCGTTAGGCCGTCTTCCGCTCACGCCCCAACATCGTGCAGCCCGCCTCCAGTGGTGTCGCGACAGGCGTGAATGGAGGGACGAATGGAGACCTGTCGTCTTCAGCGATGAGAGTCGCTTCTGCCTTGGTGCCAATGATGGTCGTATGCGTGTTTGGCGCCGTGCAGGTGAGCGCCACAATCAGGACTGCATACGACCGAGGCACACAGGGCCAACACCCGGCATCATGGTGTGGGGAGCGATCTCCTACACTGGCCGTACACCACTGGTGATCGTCGAGGGGACACTGAATAGTGCACAGTACATCCAAACCGTCATCGAACCCATCGTTCTACCATTCCTAGACCGGCAAGGGAACTT
Source organism: Schistocerca nitens (assembly GCF_023898315.1). Classification (NCBI taxonomy): domain Eukaryota; kingdom Metazoa; phylum Arthropoda; class Insecta; order Orthoptera; family Acrididae; genus Schistocerca; species Schistocerca nitens. Next base: position 450,903,111 of record NC_064619.1, read on the forward strand.
GCTGTTCCAACAGGACAATGCACGTCCGCATGTATCCCGTGCCACCCAACGTGCTCTAGAAGGTGTAAGTCAACTACCCTGGCCAGCAAGATCTCCGGATCTGTCCCCCATTGAGCATGTTTGGGACTGGATGAAGCGTCGTCTCACGCGGTCTGCACGTCCAGCACGAACGCTGGTCCAACTGAGGCGCCAGGTGGAAATGGCATGGCAAGCCGTTCCACAGGACTACATCCAGCATCTCCACGATCGTCTCCATGGGAGAATAGCAGCCTGCATTGCTGCGAAAGGTGGATATACACTGTACTAGTGCCGACATTGTGCATGTTCTGTTGCCTGTGTCTATGTGCCTGTGGTTCTGTCAGTGTGATCATGTGATGTATCTGACCCCAGGAATGTGTCAATAAAGTTTCCCCTTCCTGGGACAATGAATTCACGGTGTTCTTATTTCAATTTCCAGGAGTATATATATATATATATATATATATATATATATATATATATATATATATATATATATATATATATATATATATAGTAGAGTAAATCGTGTATTATCAATCAATCTTGGAAGATGCGAACTGTGTCAACAGAGCATATCGTCTTGGAACACAGCATCGTCACTGGGGAATAAATATTGTACCATTGGATGGACCTGATAAGTCAAAATGGTCACATTGACAGGAATGGGGGAAAGAAATACAGTAGAAGAAGAATGGGTAGCTTTGAGGGATGAAGTAGTGAAGGCAGCACAGGATCAAGTAGGTAAAAAGACGAGGACTAGTAGAAATCCTTGGGTAACAGAAGAAATATTCAATTTAATTGATGAAAGGAGAAAATACAGAAATGCAGCAAGTGAAGCAGGCAAAAAGGAATACAAACGTCTCAAAAATGAGATCGACAGGAAGTGCAGAATGGCTAAGCAGGGATGGCTAGAGGACAAATGTAAGGATGTAGAGGCTTATCTCACTAGGGGTAAGATAGATACTGCCTACAGGAAAATTAAACAGACCTTTGCAGGAAAGAGAACCACTTGCATGAATATCAAGAGCTCAGATGGAAACTCAGTTCTAAGCAAAGAAGGGAAAGCAGAAAGGTGGAAGGAGTATACAGAGGGTCTATACAAGCGCGAGGTACTTGAGGGCAATATTATGGAAATGGAAGAGGATGTAGATGAAATGGGAGATATGATACTGCGTGAAGTGTTTGACATAGCACTGAAAGACCTGAGTCGAAACAAGGCCCTCGGAGTAGACAACATTCCATTAGAACTACTGATGGCCTTGGGAGAGCCAGTCCTGACAAAACTATACTATCTGGTGAGAAAGGTGTCTGAGACAGGCGAAATACCCTCAGACTTGAAGAAGAATATAATTATTCCAATCCCAAAGAAAGCAGGTGTTGACAGATGTGAAAATTACCGAACTATCAGTTTAATAAGTCACGGCTGCAAAATACTAACGCGAATTCTTTACAGACGAATGGAAAAACTAGTAGAAGCCGACCTCGGGGAAGATCAGTTTGGATTCCGTAGAAATGTTGGAACACGTGAGGCAATACTGACCCTACGACTTATCTTAGAAGAAAGATTAAGGAAAGGCAAACCTACGTTTCTAGCATTTGTAGACTTAGAGAAATCTTTTGACAATGTTGACTGGAATACTCTCTTTCAAATTCTGAAGGAGACAGGGGTAAAATACAGGGAGCGAAAGGCTATTTACAATTTGTACAGAAACCAGATGGCAGTTATAAGAGTCGAGGGACATCAAAGGGAAGCAGTGGTTGGGAAGGGAGTGAGACAGGGTTGTAGCCTCTCCCCGATATTATTCAATCTGTATATTGAGCAAGCAATAAGGGAAACAAAAGAAAAGTTCGGAGTAGGTATTAAAATCCATGGAGAAGAAATAAAAACTTTGAGGTTCGCCGATGACATTGTAATTCTGTCAGAGACAGCAAAGGACTTGGAAGAGCAGTTGAACGGAATGGACAGTGTCTTGAAAGGAGGATATAAGATGAACATCAACATAAACAAAACGAGGATAATGGTATGTAGTCGAATTAAGTCGGATGATGCTGAGGGGATTAGATTAGGAAATGAGACACTTAAAGTAGTAAAGGAGTTTTGCTATTTGGGGAGCAAAATAACTGATGGTGGTCGAAGTAGAGAGGATATAAAATGTAGACTGGCAATGGCAAGGAAAGCGTATCTGAAGAAGAGAAATTTGTTAACATCGAGTATTGATTCAAGTGTCAGGAAGTCGTTTCTGAAAGTATTTGTGTAGCTATGTATGGAAGTGAAACATGGACGATAAATAGTTGAGACAAGAAGAGAATAGAAGCTTTCGAAATGTGGTGCTACAGAAGAATGCTGAAGATTAGATGGGTAGATCACATAACTAATGATGAAGTGTTGACTAGAATTGGGGAGAAGAGGAGTTTGTGGCACAACTTGACAAGAAGAAGGGACCGATTGGTAGGACATGTTCTGAGGCATCAAGGGATCACAAATTTAGCATTGGAGGGCAGCGTGGAGGGTAAAAATCGTAGAGGGACACCAAGAGATGAATACACTAAGCAGATTCAGAAGGATGTAGGCTGCAGTAGGTAGTGGGAGATGAAGAAGCTTGCACAGGATAGAGTAGCATGGAGAGCTGCATCAAACCAGTCTCAGGACTGAAGACCACAACAACAACAACAACAATCATGGTGGTGTTAAGTTCCTAAGGGACCAAACTGCTGAGGTCATCGGTCCCTAGGCTTACACAGTATTTGATCTAACTTAAGATAACTTACGCCAAGGACAACAAACATCCATGCCCGAGGGAGGACTCTAACTTCCGACGGGGTGAGCCGCGCGAGCCGTGGAAGGCCTCAGACAGCGCGGCTATCCTGCGCGGCGTCACATAATCCTTGGCAGTAGTGCGAACTTGCAGATTAACCACGGGCTCTACGGCATACCACGATATGGCTGCCCGAAACCCCGCCATGTTTCAGTCTTGAGACGTAAACTCTGTCAGAAGTCAGAATCTGTGTGCAACAGGACTAATCCGACCAAGGACACTTCGATTGCTCCGTACTCCAGGTTTTACGCCTTCGGCAGTACGTTTTCCTGTTACGAGCATTTGCATTACTGATCAGTGGATTTACAGTTCCAATTGGCCCTGTAATGCCCTTCTTATGGAGCTGTCTTAGTGCTGAAACGGTAAGCGAGTGAAACATTCAGTTCTGCAGTGATTTTTGCTGCTATCGTCCTCTTATTTTTCGTCACAAATCTCAATGTCTGTCTGCCACCATCATTCAACACGCACTTTGGTCCGCGTTGCGACTTCGCAGATGATGCTTTTTTTACTTTCCGTGTATACAGTATAAAACATTTGAAACGACGGTGCCTCTTGAAATACCAAAAACTTCGGCTACCTTGGTTGCGGACGCACCCACTATACGAGCACCAACAATTTGTCCACGTTGTATTTCAGTCAGTTCCGACACAAAACACTGTTCTGACCACGACTGACACTTTTATCATATTGAGAGGCATTGCACAGTGCCGCTTGGCGTCAAATACAACAGCGCAATCTGCAAGCTTGGCTAGGCTCTGCATTTATGTTCAAGCATGCCTTTCTCACGATATTTCCACAATTCTGTCCAATTCCTGTATTTCAGTTTCCACTACGCTACAGAATCTATACTTTGAAAGGGATTTTGTAGTAATCTAAACTGGTTGCCTAACAACACGGGGATTGAGGCTACCACTGAATTCAGCGCTGCGTTCTTCCTAATGAGATAAGTGGACTAAGGTAGCTAAAATCCGCTGTCAGCATTGATAAGATTACCCGCCGGGGATACGGGGGTGGGCAATTCCCCAGGCGCAACCTAGCTCTTCGGTAGCCGTCTTCGTCATTTTAACAGCGTGCGGGAGTCGGTGATGCAATCGTGTCGATCGTTTATCAGTTGTGGCCGCAAGTCATCCGTGTTTCTGGCAATTAAAGCCAACAGTTATGGCTTCAGGCCTTGGAATAAATTCGTACGACAGGGTGCCTTCATTAGTCAGATGAACTTGATATGCAGTGATGATTTTTGTTGTTACGGTTGTTCCACGTTTTCTTGTTCTTCTTCCTCCTTGTCATTTTTGTATGCTGACATAAAACACCATTTTCTTCGTCGGTATCAATACTGGACAGAATTCAGAATTACTAATTGCTGAACGCGAGCAGCGAGAGATAAAGAAACAATTTTCCGCGCATTTTATTGTGATTTTCCCTTTTTTCACTGCCGTGGCTCACGGCCTAGTGCAAGCCTCTTTCACTGTTGGTGCTACTTGGGTGGTATGCGCGTCAGGTTTCTTTAAGCAGTAAGAGTCTCGACAAGCTCACAGTCTCGTTTAGGGAGCAGATGATTTGCGTCTGTACTTTAGAGTTGTTGACAATGATGAAGATGATGATGATGATGATGATGATGGAGATGGTGAAACCTGGTACCAACATATAGCGTAAGCACTTGAAAAGCATAGAGGGGTTTGCCGAACTCAAAACCCCATCCATAGGATCACATGCCCTCACTCTAAGAGACACTGCAGGGAGCTTTGGATTTTCATCCACGACATTGGTGCACAGTTTGGTGATCAGGGACTATACGCCACCATATCTTCTCTCCCTGCGAGAAAACTCTGGAAACGAAATTTTTTTCGTAAAGGTTAAAAAAAAATGTGCAGTATTCCTTTCATTGAATATTTTAGCCTTCTACAAGTAATGAGAACGACACGCGATGATTGGCACATCGATTTAGTCGAATTTTGGAATGGGGATCCCCAGTATGACTGTTAAATAGTGGCCTATTGTTGTTGTCAAATGTTTAATATTAAAGAGATGACTGCCACTTACACGACGCCTTTAGAAGAAACTTTCAACCTTTCCATTGTTGAATGTTTTAAGAAGTGTTGTTCACCAACACAGACATAAACGTTTAAAACAAACGTCGCTAAAGAGCACGTCTAACTAGCTAGTACAAAAAGACATCGATTTGGCACAAAGATTCTAGAAGAGTGAAGTGCACCTGTCGTGGGACACAGAGGAGATGATGATGATGATGATATTTGGTTTGTGGGGGCACTCAACAGTGTGGTTATCAGCGCCCGTACAAATTCTCTATCTTTTCACTGTCCAGTCTCGCCACTTTCCCGAATGATGCTGAAATGATGAGTACAACACAAGCACCCAACCCCCGGGCAGAGAAAATCCCCGACCCGGCCGGGAATCGAACCCGGGACTCTGTGATCCAGAGGCAGAAATGCTAGAGAGAAAGATGGTTGTACGACCTGTATTATTGTTCCTGAATGTTTGGGCAGATTTAGAGCAACGGTATTCGGAGAAGACTACGGCAGTTCTGCTACTTCCACTGTGTGTCTCGAGTTCGGAACATGAAAGTACGACGAGAGAGGGTAAGGTGTATGTAGTGCACACAGTCACAACTTCATACGTGATTGCAGGTGATACGAATTCCGCTATCCCCCCGCCTCCTTCCCCATCCCGAACATGCACTGTGTGTAGTAGCTTTTACTTTTCTGAATTAGTATTCTGACTCATGGAAGTTATTACCTAATCGAAGTGACCTTATAAATAAAATTACGTCAGACGCCGTTTTTTGACAAGATTTCATTTCCCGCTCCCATGACACACACACACACACACACACACACACACACACACACACACACACACACACAGAGAGAGAGAGAGAGAGAGAGAGAGAGAGAGAGAGTTTGAAAAGTTACCCATACATTATCTCTCGGGGGGTGGGGGGTAGGAGCACGTTTTTGCCAGGCGGATTTGAACTGGGCAGTGTAGTGCAGACAATGAGAAGTTTTAGATTCGAGCGCGCTTGCATTTTCATGTTTCTCAATCGGCTGCTGGAGTCTAGTAGAGGCAGTCAAAATATTCGGGGACGGCGTTACGGGGAATACTGATGAACATAAAATTTGAGAGTAATACAGACGAGAGGTAATGAGGGCAACAGTGAGGAGAGGAAGAATATTAACTACTATTACGATGGACGAAATGGTAACAATGATTTATTAACCCTGCTGTTATGTTCGGATTAACATAACCTGGAAAGTTCTTCTATAATTTTTTAAATTTAAACGCTAGCGCTCGAAATTTAATGACTCTCTGGCTACGCATTCTACATCGCTTAACCCTTAAAGCTCAAATGAAATTTTTTTTAAAAAATAGGTTTCTCTCTCCTTATTACAGATTGTTACATTTGCATCCCTTGAAGCTATACGATTCCGGTATTTAAAAATTCACAACATGTACTAATAGTAATGGTAAATTGTTGTTTCTACGTATCTGAGACACATACAAATTGTTTTTAGAAGAGTGCAGGTCATTGCTTGGTTACTGTCGACATTTGTGTAGTTACACAACAATGCAGGTCGCTTGATAAGTTAAAATTATCAAACCATCGTCGCTACCTGTAATGTTTCGTTAACTGTTCACTGCGGACGCGGTTCACGTATCTAACTTAAGTCATTTCTGTGTGGCTACCACGATGGAAAGATTTCTTTTTGACGAGCAGTTACAAGCTTTAGTAAATGCACATGACAGTGAGGAAAATATTTCTGAAACAGAAAACCACACCAGTAACGACGGAATTCATCCCATATCGGATTCAGAAGACACTTCAGACATTTATACTTCAAATGACAACGTGCTAGCTACTGTGCAAGTGGTTCAGTCAAAATACTAGTACATACTGTAGAATTTGGAACCTTTTCCACATACTGGAAGAGTATCCAGTTAAGGGGAAAAAAAGCAGCCTCACTCTTGTTCCAACAATATAAACTATATCCAGAGTAGGTGATCTGAAATCCTCTTTTCAAGTTCTCATTAACGAAATTTTCACAGTATTGTGGTGGAAATGACTAATATTGGGGTTAAAAATTTTTTATGGTGACGGCTGGGAAGACCTAGATCAAATTACAGATGAAACCTGTATTGGTGTGTAATTACAGGTTGGAGTGTATAAATCGTCTGGTGAATCAACAAAGAATTTATGGGAACAAGAAACAGCAAGTGTGTCAAGAATATCAGTTCACGAATGCACAAAATGTAGTCTTCCGCGTTTGTTATAACATTTACTGATATGTCACAGCAGTAAGCTGTTATTAGTGGTTTACACTGCTCTCAGACCGTCCAAGTCTGTGGCAAGGTGACTCCCATATTTTCTGCCCTAATGTCACAGACTTTTCACTTGTATCTCACATCTGATCGAAGAACAAATGACAAGCAAGCTGGCATCCATAAGAGTTCTAAGGGAAAAGTGGTTGGGAATATTTTCGAAACTTATAATCCTGGCACAAAGTAACAGTAACAATTGTGAGTTTATGAGTATTATTCCCTCAAAGGCCCAACCCCGGTAGCTGAATGGTCAGCGTGCGGGTTGTCAATCTTCTGGGCCCGGGTTCTATTCCCGGCTGGGTCGGGGAATTTTCTCCGCCCAGGGACTGGGTATTGTGCTGTTCTCATCAGCATACTTTCATCCTCATCGACTGCAGGTTGCCGAAGTGGCGTCATATTGAAAGACCGGCACCCCGCGAAAGGTCTGCCCGACGGGGGGTCCTAGCCATACGATAAAATAAAAATAAATAAAATGCCCTTAAATAACACTCGGGTCATTAAGAGCCGAATGATCATGTGTGTACAGCTTTTTATACGACAGGAGAAAGGTTAAAGGAATATTGCACGGCTTAAAACTGTTCAAGTTAACAACTGCGTGTGAATGATAAACGGGATAGATTTTTCATCTACGTTTTCCTGATTTTTCATGGGAAATGTTTTAGAATGACAGTATCCAGCGTAAAATTAGTAATATAACAATGGTGACAAGGGCGAACTGGAACTGCGGAGTGGGACATGCTTCTATAAAAAACAGCAGGGATATTTGAATTGAAATGGATAATAATCAAGCTATATTTAAATCGAAGACGGACATGGGATGTGTACTTGCAGGTACTAGGCACATGTTCTCAGCTCTTGACTACCCGTTTTCGTTAGTATTAGTCCAACCCCTCACCTCTCGCAACACAAATAATTTCCACTTGTCTTTAATTAAACTTACGGCCGCTTAGTACACGAAATATAGAACACAGTGAAGACGAAAGCTTAAATTTTGTACTCGTTTCATCAAATCGTGCTTTCCACAGTTGTTTGACGGCCGAATGGCTAGGACAAACGGCCTTGAATTGTGAGTGGGTGACCTCCAGCCAAAGGTATCTCTTACGATTTTCCTGGTGAAACTTTCAACATAATCTGTATGGTAGCAATGCATTGAGAGAAAACACTAACAAAAGCGGAAGAATTCTCTTTCTTAGAACTACAGTTGCGTCAGCACTCTTTTCAGTAACATCTGTGCTGGTAATTGGCAGTCCAGAGCTCACTGTTCACGGCGCCGCTACGATGCCACACTAAAGAGTCCAAAAGAGATTGTAATAACTTTACTTTCAGGAAAGGCGACAAAACTGAATCTCCCTTCTTTTAATTACTCTAATTACATGCCTCCTCCAAAGAGTACAAGAACAAATCTACCGCAATATTGGCGAATCTCAAGCGGGGTCCCGCATTGGTCGAGGTTGTAGGGAACAAATATTGAATTTAAAAATACAAAGCCCTCAGCAGCAACCCGATCATATGCTCCTTTGTGGACTTCAAGAAGGCGTACAATTCAATCGATAACGAACCCCTCCATCATCCTCTAAGAACAAGGATTCCACCTGGAAAACCTAAATATCATCAAACACTCACCAACACAACCCCATCACCGCCCAAAATAAAATTCATGGGAAAAGGTGTCAAAACAATTTCTGATCAAAATAGGAATTAGGCAGGGCGACGGTCTATCAATCATCTCCTTTAATCTGGTTTTGGACAAATTTATCCGAGGGTGGGGAAAAGGAATTTAAAAAACAATTGCAAACCCATACAACTCTGAAGGCCTAAAAATAAAATTCCAATTTCTTTCCTAGCTTTCGCAGGCGATCTGGTAGTTTTAGCAGACGACGAACGACAGCACTCAAACAGAAACTCTAAAGGAATACACTGAAATATTTGGGCTCCAAAACTGCAGGTACATCTGCTCACAACATCCTAGTCAAAAACTGATCACAAAATATAGACAAATCGTCTGTGTTCCGTACGTCTAGTGTTTAGGCAAAGTCCTTTAACCTAAGGAGGGAAACAAAATGGCACAGAAAATTCGCATGCAAAAATTTAGGAAAACATACGGTAACATCTACAACAAAAACATATGTATATGGGACAGAGGAAGGAATTTTGGAGCCACTACCAGCTTGCACAGTGCCTTGTTGACAACCTGGGTGTACGGCCTCGCGGGGTCTGCGCCACACTCGACCCCTACGATCAGCTCTTACCAACTGAAATGGGGACTCATCTGACCAGGCCACGTTTATCCAGTCGTCTAGCGTTCAACCGACATGGTCACGAACCAAGGAGAGGCGCTGCAGGCGATGTCATGCTATACTAGCAAAGGCAAACGCGTCGGTCATCTGCTGCCATAGCCCATTAACGGCAAATTTCGCCGCACCGTCCTAGCGGATATTTTCGTCTCACGTCCCGCACTGATTTGTGTGGTTACTTCATGCAGTGTTGCTTGTCTGTCAGCACTACTCTTCTCGGTCGTTAAGTGAAGGCCGTCGGCCACTGGGTTGTCGGTGGTAAGAGGTAATGCCTGAAAATTGCTGTTCTCGACACAGTCTTGACTCTGTGGATCTCGGAATATTGTATTCCCTAACGATTTCCGAAACAGAATGTCCCATGCATCTAGCTCCATCTATCATTCCGCGTTCAAAGCTGCCGTCGTGCGACCATAATCACGTCGGAAACCTTTTCCCATGAATTATGAGTACAAAAGGGGGACGACTGCTCCTTGACTCCTAACCATTAGCGAGTTTTCTTTGCTGGGCATGTTGAACACTGAAGGCAAAAATATGCTGTTTCTGCTGGTCCTGTGAGGAAGAGTAAAAATAAAAATAAAAAGTTTGTCTATACGAGCCGGCCGCTGTGGACGAGCGGTTCTAGGCGCCTCAGTCCGGATCCGCACTGCTGCTACGGTCGCAGGTTCGAATCCTGCCTCGGGCATGGATGTGTGTGATGTCCTTAGGTCAGTTAGGTTTAAGTAGTTTCAAGTTCTAGTGCACTGATGACATCAGATGTTAAATCCCATAGTGCTTAGAGCCATTTGAACCATTCCCTGTACGAATAGGCCTTGGATGATGTGATGATATCATGTGTCTGTGTCAGTGCACTTCCCTTTTATACCGTAGGTACGCGATACTACCGCCATCCAATGACTTGTCACATCAGAGTATGTTGAAAACGAATTACATGTCACCGGCCGTTATTGTCATCCAAAGAGCGAAAGGAAACTATAAACAGAATGCGTGACCGAGATTTGTTTTCCAGTGCGTTGTTGCTTTGGTAGCTATTATGTAAACAAGTATCTGGAAATGTTTTGCTATTCCGATCCGGGTTCAGGGCACCGCCGTCTGCAAATCTGGCATTGGCAGTACATGGTAGGTCAACACGGCGAGAGGCAGTATTCGTCTTGCTGGTATATCAGGCCTACCAGAGAGTAGTGAGCGGGCGAGGACGTCGCATTCGGTAAGGGACCCCAAAAAGGGCGCGACGCGTCGGATGTGGAAGCAGCGCGATCGCCTGGCGTTTAAGTGCGGCGTGTGCTCACCAGGACAATTGAGTTGATTTGCTGAATTAGGTCACAGTTGACCTGCGTAGGAAGAGGATGCTGGACGCGGCAGCGGCAGCCGGGCAGCAAGCCCTGGCCGAGCGCGCCTGCCTCTGCGGCAGCACCAACGGTGCAGGGCCTCACCTGCTGGTGAGGTCGCGACGATGCGTCGACCGCTGCGTGGCCCTCGCAGCTGGCGGCGTACACAGAGCAGGCGTGAGGCGCGCTAGGATGGGGTAATTGTCAGTGGGGTCATGAAATCCTACCCCCCCCCCCCATTTACTAAAACCGTTTATATTATTCATACACTGCCGGAAGTAAATTAGTAACCTTTTAGAGATTCTAAGTTCACTCAAGATGTGTAGATCAATAACAGAAGCGGTTCAGAGGTACCAAGCATCGATCCGTGCTGAAACACCCACATTACACTACTGGCTATTAAAATTGCTACACCACGAAGATGACGTGCTACAGACGCGAAATTTAACCGACAGGAAGAATATGCTGTGATATGCAAATGATTAGCTTTTCAGAGCATTCACACAAGGTTGGCGCCAGTGGCGACACCTACAACGTGCTGACTTGAGGAAAGTATCCAACCCATTTCTCATACACAAACAGCAGTTGACCGGCGTTGCCTGGTGAAACGTTGTTTTGATGCCTCGTGTAAGGACGAGAAATGCGTACCATCACGTTTCCGACTTTGATAAAGGTCTGATTGTAGCCTATCGCGATTGCGGTTTATCGTATCGCAACACTGCTGCTCACGTTGGTCGAGATCCAATGACTGTAGGCAGAATATGGAATCGGTGGGTTCAGGAGGGTAACACGGAACGCTGTGCTGGATCCCAACGGCCTCGTATCACTACCAGTCGAGATAACAGGCATCTTATCCGCATGGCTGTAACGGATCATGCAGCCACGTCTCGATCCCTGAGTCAACAGATAGGGACGTTTGCAAGACAACAACCATCTGCACCAACAGTTCGACGACATTTACAGTGGCATGGACTATCAGCTCGGAGACCATGGCTGCGGTTACCCTTGACGCTGCGACAGGAGCGCCTGCGATGGTGTGCTCAACGATGAACCTGGCTGCACGAATGGCAAAACGTCATTTTTTTCGGATGAATCCAGGTTCTGTTCACAGCATCATGATGGTCGCATCCGTGTTTGGCGACATCGCGGTGAACGCACATTGGAAGCGTGTTTCGTCATCGCCATTCTGGCATATCACCCGGCGTGATGGTATGGGGTGCTGTTGGTTACGCGTTTCGGTCACCTCTTGTTCGCATTGACGGTACTTTGAACAGTGGACGTTACATTTCAGATGTGTTACGACCCGTGGCTCTACCCTTCATTCGATCCCTGCGAAACACTACATTTCAGCACGATAATGCACGACCGCATGTTGCAGGTCCTGTACGGGCCTTTCTGGATATAGGAAATGTTCGACTGCTGCCCTGGCCAGCTCATTCTCATGATCTCTCACCAATTGAAAACGTCTGGTCAATGGTGGCCGAGCAACTGGTTCGTCACAATACGCCAGTCACTACTCTTGATGAACTGTGGTATCGTGTTGAAGCTGCATGGGCATCTGTCCCTGTACACGTCATCCAAGCTCTGTTTGACTCAATGCCCAGGCGTATCAAGGCAGTTATTACGGTCAGAGGTGGTTGTTCTGGGTACTAATTTCTCAGGATCTATGCACCCAAATTGCGTGAAAATGTAATCACGTGTCAGCTCTAGTATAATATATTTGTCCAATGAATACCCGTTTATCATCTGTATTTCTTTTTGGTGTAGGAATTTTAATGGCCAGTAGTGTAGTATGTGGTGTAGCCTTCACAGCCAGCAATGCAGGTGCTGAGTCTGGCATCCAGTCGATAGTACAGATGGCGAATACTGTCCTGAGATACGTTATACCACGCCTGCTCGATCTCTTCACGTAGTTCTGTAGGAATAGTTGGCTGACGAGTCGCATGAGTCACTTCTCTTCCCATGATACACCACGCGTGCTCGACTGAAGTCCAGAGATCGTGCAAGTCAGGGAAGTTGCTGCACGTTTTGCAGAGCACATTGATTTTCGCCGGAAGTGTGTGCGCGAGCATTGTCCTGTTGAAACAGCAGCTCACTTTCCTGTTGTAGGTACGGCAAAAGAACATTCTGCACGTACCGAGCGCTGGTTAGCGTCACTTCTGGAAACACGCAAGGTGAACAAGAGCCGTAGCTTATCACATCCCAGACTAAGAAGCCTGAGGTGGGGCAGGAGCGTCAGGGACGAATGCACTCGACAAGACAGCACACATCATGTCTACGTCGTACGCGCAAACGACCATCACATGCGTGCAGGCGGAAGCTGCTTTCATCGCTGAAGACTGCGGCGCGCCATTCCATCTTGCGAGTGATCTTCTGACGGCACCCGTTGAGCCGTGCACTTTCAGGCTATGGCGTGAGTTGAAGACGGGCTACAGGTGTGCTTGCCCGTAGTCCCACTGCCAATAACCAGTTCGCAACTGTTAGTGTTGACACATCTGCGCCCACAAACCCTCTTAACTGTGCTGTGGTACGAGGGTCACTCCAAAAGAAATGCACACTATTTTTGTAAAAATACAGTTTTCATTCTGCATGTGTGACAGTTTTACAGTGTGTAGATACATCCTTCCCGCTTGTTTTCAAACTTAGTTCAACCTGTTCCCGTGAGTGGCGCCGTCACAGCATGTCTTCAAGATGGCAGCTACACTTGACGTTCGTCAGAAGCAACGTGCTGTAATAGAATTCCTGTGTTGTGAAAACGAGACAGTGGGAAACATCCACAAGAGGTTGAGAAAGGTGTATGGAGCTGCTGCTGTCGATCGCAGTACAGTTAGTCGGTGGGCAAGCAGATTACGTGATGAAAGCGGGCACAGCAATATTGAGGGTTGTCCTCGCAGCGGCAGGCCTCGTACTGCACACAATACAGACAATGTGCAGAGTTAACGAATTGGTGACTGCTGACAGACGCATCACAGTGAACGAATTGTCACGCTACGTTGGGATAGGGGAAGGAAGTGTTTGCAGAATACTGAAAGTGTTGGCGTTAAAAAAGGTTTGGCCAGGTGGGTTCCCAGGATGTTGACAGTGGCTCACAAAGAAACAAGAAAAACGGTATGCAGCAAACTTTTGGAACAGTGTGAATGGTGGAGATGAATTTCATGGAACAATTGTGGCAGGTGATGAAACATGGCTCCATCATTTTTCACCAGAGACTAAGAGGCAATCAATGAAGTGGCATAATGCAAATTCACAAAAAAAAAAAAAAAAAAAAAAAAATCAAAGCCACACCTTCTGCTGGAAAAGTTATGGCTACGGTGTTTTTCGATTCAAGGACTCTTGCTTGTGGACATCATGCCAAGTGGAACCATCATAAATCCTGATGCATATGTGACGACACTGAAGAAACTTCAAGCTCGACTGAGTCGTGTTCGACCACATCGCCAAAAGCAGGATGTTGTTGCACGACAATGCACGGCCACGTGTCAGTCATAAAACCATGGAAGCGATCACAAAACTCGGTTGGACAACACTGAAACACCCACCTTACATTCCTGACCTGGCTCCATGTGGCTATGATCTCTTTGCGAGACTGAAAGGCTCTCTTCGTGGAACAAGGTTTGAAGATGATGACTCCCTTGTGCACGCTGCCAAACAGTGGCTCGAACAGGTCGGTCCAGAATTTTACCGTTCGGGTATACAGGCGCTGGTTCCAAGATGGCGTAAGGCAGTTGAGAGGGATGGAAATTATGTGAAGAAATGAATATATTGTTCCTAATGGATGTATCTACACACTGTAAAACTTTCGAACATGTAGAATAAAAGATGGATTTAAAACAAAAATAGTGTGCATTTCTTTTGGAGCTGTACGATCTGTTACTGCCGCTCTTACTGTACGACGATCCTGGAGGGCGTCTGTGCTGTCTGGAGGTCCAGCCCTCGTCTACGTCTGTGAAGAATGTTCATGTCACCACTGATACCAGCATACTTGCACAACTGACGCAGTACGCCTAACTTGTAAGCCTAACTTGTATGGCAAATCTCCGAAACGACCATCCTTCCACTTGGAAGGCCACAATTTGACCCGTTTCAAACTCACTCAGTTTGCTGTAGGAAGCACGAGTGCATCTCTGTGGCATGGTTGCCTGCTTGCTTCAAACGTTTGCACCGCATTGACGCTTCTGGCTAAGAGCATTCCCTATTAAAGGGTAGGCAAGATGGCCCTACTGTAGCTATGCCACTGCGCAGTCACTGGTGGAAGACGTTGAAACCACTATCAGTACATTTGCTATCCCCCAGGTGGCACATGCCTTCATCGGTTCAAAATCGACGCCGTCATTCAGGGTGTGCTAATGTTTTTTCCGACAATGTATATCACTCTCCAAGGTTCTTAGATGACAAACTGCCTATTGGCTTCTGTCTCGGGTTCTTCGGCCGACGTTCATCTAATGATTTTTCTGACGTTTCGCCAGCACGAGTGGCTGGCATTGTCAAAGCTTCACCCTCCATTGCCGGTGGTGAACTGGAGGCGAGCTCGCGGCCGCAGACTATGTACCTGGCGCGCCAACGTCCGAGGGCTTCTCCGCGGTCATTTCCGGTGCGGTTCTCCTCTTGCTACCTGCGACGGTCGTTCGCTGCAGTACGGGAAGCCAGGATCCGTTTACCTTAAGGCTTTCCTCTTTCTTGTTGAAACTGTTCGCGTGTTTTTGGATTTCTACAGCTTCTCTGAACAAGCGCGTGTGATAATGCTTCTCTACAGCCAGAACTTCCGTGTCGGCGAATTTTATTACGTGGTCGGTCTCATTCAGTGCGTGCTCTGCCACGGCCGATTTCTCCACCTGCCCCAACCTGCAATGTCGCTTATGCTCTTTGATCCTGGTGTTAATGGATCGTCCAGTCATTCCGACATAAACTTTTCCGCATGTGCAAAGTATACGGTATATTCCCGACATTGCAAGTGGGTCTCTTTTCTCCTTCGCCGATCTAAGGCACTCTTTGATCTTCTTTGTCGGTTTGAAAATCGCCTTTACGCCGTGTTTGCGCAATATACGGCCGATTCTGTCCGTCACTCTGGGAATGTATGGCAGAAAGACCGTACCCGACATTTCTTTTTATGGTTCCTTACTTCGCCGAGTGTTTGGCTCTATTACACTTCTAATGTAATTTGTGGAGCACCCATTGCTCCTCAGAACAGTTTCCAGGTGTTGCATTTCTCGTTTGAGGTGTTGAGGCTCACATATTCGTCCTGCTCTCGTTACGAGCGTACTAATCATGCCTCTTTTCTGGCTCGGGTGGTGGTTTGACAGTTTGTGCAGGTATCGGTCCGTGTGTGTCGGTTTTCGATACACGCTGTGTCCCAGGTTTTCGCCGTCCCTTGTGACCAGCACATCTAGAAATGGCAGTTTCTTGTCCTTTTCTACTTCCATGGTAAATGTTATGTTGGCATGGAGGCTGTTCAAGTGTCTCAGGAATTCACCGAGCTGTTCTTCACCATGGCTCCACACCACGAAAGTTTCATCGACGTACCTGTACCACACCTTAGGTTTGCAAGTCGCCGAGTCCAGTGCCTGTGCTTCGAATTGTTCCATGTAGAAGTTGGCCACCACTGGACTGAGAGGACTACCCATGGCGACGCCTTCCAGCTGTTCGTAGAAATCGCCATTCCACGTGAATTAGCTCGTGGTGAGACATGCATTGAAGAGCTTTTTGATGTCTTGCGGGAACATGGAACCGATGTGCTCCAGAGCGTCGCTGAGTGGCACTTTCGTAAATAACGAAACAACATCAAAACTGACCAGGATGTCGTCTGGCGCAAGTTTCAGTTTCTTCAGCTTCTCAATGAAATGTCCTGAGTCCTTAATGTATGTATCGGTCTTTGTGTGGCTGGAGCAGAGAGGCCAAGTGTTTCGCCAGTTTATACGTTGGTGAGACAGGAGCGCTAACGATCGGTCTCAGTGGAACGTTGTTCTTATGGATCTTGGGTAATCCATACAGCCGAGGTGGTAGGGCTTCTGTGTTGCGCAGGTTTCTCTGTATGTCCGCCGGCAGAGAAGACGCCTTGATTAATCGATTCGTATTCCGAGTGATACGCTGCGTCGGATCTGCGCTTAGTTTTCGGTACGTCGTCGGATCTAATAGGTCTCGGATCTTTTGCTCATAATCTTCGGTCTTCATTACGACGGTCGCATTCCCCTTATCGGCAGGCAGCACCAATATACTCTTGTTGAACTCTTCAACGAATGTTGTTGTGTTGACTACGAACAACAATTGTAGGTCTCCTCCAGTTGAGTTTTACGCTTGGATGCGTAGCAATGTGTCCCCGACAGGAAAACTTTGCGTTTATGTTAAAATGGACATTTCAACGAACACAATTCTATACGAGGCACTACCTCCGTTGTTTGTGTGGGAAAATCTTGTATTTGAAAACGAAAACACAACCACGGAACTGACAAAACTCTATTCAGAAACAATAGAGTTCATTCTCCTTCAGAGAGAATTCCTGGCTACTGGGATTGAAACTGACTCTTCAGCGGTCCCTGTAGGCTTCCTGATTGTGGGGAGAAGGCACAGAAGCCAATAAAGAAGTAGTTGTTAACCTCCCCATGAAGAAAAATCGGTTGGAATGGGCCAAAATATATAAACCTTGGACCTCCACCCTACTGGAAACCTGCAATTTTCAGTTATAACTCACATTTTATTGTTCAAGAACACATAACAAGGGTTGTCACGCGAAGCACCGACGAGGCAGTGCGAGCAGAGCATCTTAAACTGATTGTAAAATACCCTTCCAAATTTTTTTTTTTTTTTTTGTGATTCTTCACTGTAGGCACTAGTTCTATTTGATTGTATGATGAATTCAACCAAATACGTGGAAATCCTTGGGCGCAGATCATGCCATTCCTACAGACCTTTGAAGATGGTAAAGGAACATTTAAACATCATAAGGCCCCGTGTCACGCTTCTAAAGCAGTCAAGACGTTCTTGGAAGAAAACAACAATAATGTGCTTCAATGGCCTGGTAATTCACCACACTTAAATGCCATCAATAATTTGTGGAGAACTAAAAAGGCATCTTGGTAAAATGGACTGTTCAACTAAAGAATGAAATTGTGGTTTCATGACGACGAACTACGAAACACTGTCACTCTTCCAGCATTCCACAGTCACGAGTTGTGCGCGGGAAGAATGAATGTTAATCAGCTTCCGCTGTGAGTCCCAGTCTCCCTAACTCTACACTTACGGGTTTTTTTGCGAGATATACTTTAAGAAGAAGCAATATTTTGGCTGTCTCTTCCTCCAACTAACGCTCTCGTAATGTTAACAGTAAACCGTAACGTGATGCACAACTCCTCTCTTACAGCGTCTACCACTGGAGCTGGATGAAAATTTCTAACTCTTTTGCACTTACTAAACGGAGTTGTTATGCAACACACTTCTCTAATTCAACTATCAGTCCTTTCTCATGCTTTTCCCAGACTAACGAGTAATATTCTAGTATCGATCGTGCGACGCTTTAGTTACCGTCTTCGTGTGTGGCTAGACTTCCTGACGATTCTCGCAATGAATCTGAGTCTGGCACCAGCCTTTCCTACGATTAGTTCTATGAGGTCTTTCCACTTTCAACCGCCCTGAACTCACAATTCCAGATACTTAATGGATGTGGCTGGTTCCAGTGCTTCTTTTGCAATCGGGTAATCATTCAATGACTGGTTCCTGCAATTTTCAAATCGCTACAACTTTAATTTCTGCAGATGTGGTTCTAAGCAGTTGTTCAAAATGACGTCCCCAACGTCAATGCAGGCGTGGCATCGTCGCACAAAGTTCTGTCGTACCCGTTCTAATATCCCCGTTGTCGTTTTAACCGCGCCACAGGCAGTGAGAATTCTTGCCAGGAGATCCTCTTCACTCTATCGATACGCGTCTCGTACACGAGACTTTTCACCTGGCGCCACAAGAAGAAATCATCTAGGGTGCGGTCAGCTGAACGTGGTGGCCACGAAACAGTAGCACCTGTTCCTATACACTTCTCATGGATTGTCTGATCCAGGTGTTCACGGACCCTTAGAAGAAAGTGAGACGGGGCGCCATAATGACGTACCACATCCGTCGACGAAAAACAAGTGGCATGTGTTCCAAAAACCATGATAGTACATTTCTCATAAGCACTGTGTGAATTTAAGCGGGAGGAAGACCAAATTGGTCTAGTACGTAATCATTGACTATGCCTGCCGACACAATGACTGGTAACTGGCTCTTCAAAACTTGCGTAGTGATTCTCATCGGCCGAAACATGACTACTGCGACTATTTACTATTTCGTTTCTGGTGACAAGCACATATTCAGGAAAATGAGGGTCGTGTGTAAGGCGCTGCAAGAACCAATGGTTCAGCACGACGCGAGGTCCCAAGTCAGCAATAGTCAAAGCATGCATCTTCTGTGGATGATAGAGGGTAGCTGGATTCTCTGTAATACTCTCCATACAGTACTCTGCTAAACATTCATTTCACGTGCTATTTGCAGGGACCCCATCCACTCTTCTAAGTAGGGAGTCCGTGTAGCTCGTCGTTCTCCTCAGTCGCCGTACTCTGGTGTTAACGCCTCTGGTTCACTTAATCGCTGGAACAGTTTTGGAACATGGTGTGAGCCGGATGTCTTGTACGCGCATATACCACTTTTCCGCCTCTCTGTTGCTAGCATTTGTTTGTCCATATGCGAATATCATTTCTGCGACTTCCTTCACCAGGTACAACTCCATTTGGTTAGGGCTTTACTAACGTCGGTTAGTACAGGGTGACAATCAATGAACTTTATGGGAAAAAACGTAAATTACTTTCAAACACTTTATGCAACATGTAAACGTCACTAAAGATATTCCGATTTAATTACGACAAGTTCCATATGCCTGCCATCCTTGGCGATGATGTGGCGCATACGAAATTCTGAATGATCCGCTGCAGTGTCGGAACATTGGTGCTGTCGATGACTTCCTGAACGGCTCTTTTCAGCTCAGCAATGGTTTTGGAGTTGTTGCTGTACACCTTATCTTTAATATAGCCCCACAAAAAGGAGTCGCACGTGTTCAGATCCGGAGAATATGGCGGCCAATCGTGGCCCATGCCAGTGGCCACTGGGTACCCTAGAGCCAGAATGCGGAGCCCAAATTGCTCCTCCAGGACATGGAACACACTCCTGCTTCGATGGAGTCAAGCTCAGTCTTGCATGAACCACATCTTGTCGAAATTAGGGTCACTTTGGACAATGGGAATTAAAACATCTTACAAAACCTAAGTATCGTTCGGGCCATCAAGGAATATCGCACTGAGTATTCCGTAACTGAACACTGAGCACCACACAGTCGTCCGTTGAGGGTGAAGAGACTTCTCGATCGCGAAAAGCGGAGCCTCATTCTCCCAAATGCGCCAATTTTGCTTATTGACCCACCCATCCAAATGAAAACGGACTTCGTCGCTAAACCAAACCGCGCAGCTCGTCTGATCGATTTCCTGAGGCTGGTTTGAAACACAGAGCATGTCTTTTCAATGTTTTCTGGCCTTTTCATCCTTTTAGGATGACCGACATTGACAACACTGCAATCACGAACAATACCCATATTCTCAAACTTGCGAATCAAATTTTTGATTGTTAGCACACTTGGACCGGTTGTCTTTAGCTTGAACTCGGTCGCAAACTTCCTTCCAGCCGCACTTGGGCTGTTATTGCTCACATAATAGGTCTTCACAAGCGATACATGCTCAGGCACTGTATCGTGTTATTTTCACGTGCGAATGGCCGACAAAAAGGTACCTGCGCATGCGCATATTAATTCCCATCACGCCCTGCTGCCAACCGTGTAGTTTGTACGTCCTAACGCAAACCATTCAGAAGTTATGACGGTTTTCCTTCATATTGTACTTCTGCTTGTAATCACAGACTGTAGTCTACTATAGTACAGACACTGTACACCAGCACTGCTCATGTCAGAGCACAGTACGGCATCTACATTGGATTGAGTTGTTACCCTAATTTATACGCGTTAAGTACCAGTCAGGACCGTCTACCCTACAATCTTAGCAACAACAGTACATGTACATGTATTCTACTGTCAGACGTATCAGAACGATTTGAGCTTATAAGTCTCGACTCGGTCGTTTCGAGGCCGGGGTCCCTTCCCTCAAATTGATACATTTATCCTTCTCTATCATCCCTGAAAGTTAGTAACATCTTTACGGGATCACTCTGTATAGGGTGTAAAACACACTACGCATACAAAATTTTAGAGCGTTTAATAGAGATGTTTCGAAGCTAGTGATGTTCAGAGACAGTGTTCTAACTGCCGCCTGATGAAAATTGTGTTTTAGAAATGTTGCTGATGCAATAGTGATCGCCGGCCGGTGTGGCCGAGCGGTTCTAGGCGCTTCAGTCTGGAACCGCGCGACCGCTACGGTGTGTGATGTCCTTAGGTTAGTTAGGTTTTAGTCGTTGTAAGTTCTAGGGGACTGATGACCTCAGCAGTTAAGTCCCATAGTGCTCAAAGATTTTTTTTTTCTATGGATTTCTTTTTGTGGAGGCGAGATGCAGCGTTTGTGTACGAGACACCGATAGACACTCCATAAAATCTGGCTGCCCGTTCGGCTGAAGCTGCGGCCATTATTCATTAAAACTTGGTTGTTTTAAACATGTTAGACAATCTTTAATACTCAGATGTCGGATATACAGTATATTAATGTAAACGGACAGCAGTTTCAGCATCAAGTAGACATTTCTCAATCTCTGGCTCGGCTAGACATGTCAGGTAAAAGCCATAAATAATTGGCCAAGCCACGGCTTAATGAATAACGACGTGATTCAATTTCAGCTTGGAGTGTTGGGTCTTATTCTTCTGGAGGACAGTTTGTTAACGCGCCATGGCCCAATTATCAGTGGAAGTTGGTAACCTAGACTACTGCCACCATTTAATAATGATCTACTTGTTTAGGCAGAGGCTGTATTTTATTTACCCTAAAACACTGATGTAATAAAGAAGGCGAGCTCCAAAGAGGAGCAACAAGCATTAACGTTGCAAATGTATTCCCATAAATCACAGTTTCCACGACTTCCTAGCGGAGCAAGTCTCGTTGGTTATGAAATATGCTCGGGATGAAATCACAGTGCAGTGCGATGCTCACTTGGTTCACAAAGGCTGCACGCTTCCGGCGTAGAACGGCTGCGGTCCATGTTGACAAGTGGGGAGGGTCCGTAGTTCGTGTTTGCTCTCCACAAACACTGCGGTCGAGCTAGGGCGGCAGCGGCGTGGCTGCTCTTCTGTATCAACCCTGACCAGGCCAACGCTAGAGCACTTCTGGCCGCCGCTCTTCATGAATAAGCGCCGAGAGAACAGCTCAGAGCGACTAACACATGCGGCACTGCGTTTGGCCTTTTAATATGCATGAGGTAACAGGCACTGAATGCGCGCGCGCTCCCACGAGAGAGAGAGAGAGAGAGAGAGAGAGAGAGAGAGAGAGAGATAGTGAGGAGGGGGGGAGGGGGGGGGGGCAGGCCTGTGCACGTTCATTCACTAAGATTGTCACCACAGATCAACTCAAACTAGTTGAATGATTAATACGAGGGAGGATCGGAAAGTAACGCACAATAATTCGTTCCTCCCCTGGTATTGCAGCTGGAACGTTGAAATGTCACGACGATATATAGTCTGAAGTCTGTTGTTGTTGCTGTTGTTGTTGTCTTCAGTCCTGAGACTGCTTTGATGCAGCTCTCCATGCTACTCTATCCTGTGCAAGCTTCTTCATCTTCCAGTACCTACTGCAGCCAACATCCTTCTGAATCTGCTTAGTGTATTCATCTCTCGGGCTCCCTCTACGATTTTTACCCTCCACGCTGCCCTCCAATGCTAAATTTGTGATCCCTTGATGCCTCAGAACATGTCCTACCAACTGGTCCCTTCTTCTTGTCAAGTTGTGCCACAAACTCCTCTTCTCCCCAATTCTATTCAACATCTCCTCATTAATTATGTGATCTACCCACCTAATCTTCAGCATTCTTCTGCAGCACCACATTTCGAAAGCTTCTATTCTCTTCTTGTCCAAACTATTTATCGTCCATGTTGCACTTCCATACATAGCTACACTCCATATAAATACTTTCAGAAACGACTTCCTGACACTTAAATCTATACTCGATGTTAACAAATACCTCTTCTTCTAAAACGCTTTTCTTGCCATTGCCAGTCTACATTTTATATCTTCTCTACTTCGGCCATCATAAGTTATTTTGCTCCCCAAATAGCAAAACTCCTTCACTACTTTAAATGTCTCATTTCCTAATCTAATTCCCTCAGCATCATCCGACTTAATTCGACTAGATTCCATTATCCTCGTTTTACTTTTGTTGATGTTCATCTTATATCCGCCTTTCAAGACACTGTTCATTCCGTTCAACTGTTCTTCCAAGTCCTTTGCTGTCTCTGTTACAATTACAATATCATCAGCAAACCTCAAAGTTTTTATTTCTTCTCCAAGGATTTTAATTCTTACTCCAAATTTTTCTTTTGTTTCCATTACTGCATGCTCAATATACAGACTGAATAACATCGAGGAGAGGCTACAACCCAGTCTCACTCCCTTCCCAACCACTGCTTCCCTTTCATGTGCCGGCCGAAGTGGCCGCGCGGTTCTGGCGCTGCAGTCTGGAACCGCGAGTCCGCTACGGTCGCAGGTTCGAATCCTGCCTCGGGCATGGATGTGTGTGATGTCCTTAGGTTAGTTAGGTTTAACTAGTTCTAAGTTCTAGGGGACTAATGACCTCAGCAGTTGAGTCCCATAGTGCTCAGAACCATTTGAACCATTTGAACCCTTTCATGTCCCTCGACTCTTATAACTGCCATCTGGTTTCCGTACAAATTGTAAATAGCTTTTCGCTCCCTGTATTTTACCCCTGCCACCTTTAGAATTTGAAAGAGAGTATTCCAGTCAACATTGTCAAAAGCTTTCTCTAAGTCTACAAATGCTAGAAACGTAGGTTTGCCTTTCCTTAATCTTTCTTCTAAGATAAGTCGTAAGGTCAGTATTGCCTCACGTGTTCCAACATTTCTACGGAATCCAAACTGATCTTCCCCGAGGTCGGCTTCTACCAGTTTTTCCATTCGTCTATAAAGAATTCGCGTTAGTAGCAGCCGTGACTTATTACTGATAGTTCGGTAATTTTCACATCTGCCAACACCTGCTTTTTTTGGGATTGGAATTATTATATTCTTCTTGAAGCCTCAGGGTATTTCGCCTGTCTTGTACTTCTTGCTCACCAGATGGTAGAGTTTAGTCAGGCCTGAATCTCCCAAGGCCGTCAGTAGTTCCCGGTGCCTTGTTTCGAGTCAGGTCTTTCAGCGCTCTGTCAAACTCTTCACGCAGTATCGTATCTCCCAGTTCATCTTCATCTGAAGTCTGTTACAGAGGGTATTTTGTTTTCATGTGTAGCTCCACCGACAGAAGCCTGAACTATAAAACAAACATGTTTCTCATGTTACTGCCGTCAACTTGTGAAGAACAGCCGGCCGGTGTGGCCGAGCGGTTCTAGGCGCTTCAGCCTGGAAATGCGTGACCGCTACGGTCGCAGGTTCGAAACCTGCCTCGGGCATGGATGTGTGTGATGTCGTTAGGTTTCAGTAGTTCTAAGTTCTAGCGGACTGATGACCTGAGGTGTTAAGTCCCATAGTGCTCAGAGCCATTTGATTTTGTAGTTCGATTTTTGGGGCCAAAGACTTAATCCGAATGAAATTCACACAAGACACGCGTGGCGTGTATGGGGCAACCCGTTATGGACCGTACCAATGTCTCCTGGTGATGGTTCACTCTACGAAGAGACCCGTGTGAACCTTAGTCATTCTCCACGCTCCGGGCGGCCGGTAACAGCTAGAACAGTACGCTTGTTCGCCCACTGCTTGAATACTGCTCAGCAGTGTGGGATCCGTACCAAATAGGGTTGATAGAAGAGATAGAGAAGATCCAACGGAGAGCAGCGCGCTTCGTTACAGGATCATTTAGTAATCGCGAAAGCGTTACGGAGATGATAGACGAACTCCAGTGGAAGACTCTGCAGGAGAGACGCTCAGTAGCTCAGTACGGGCTTTTGTTTAAGTTTCGAGAACACACCTTCACCGAAGAGTCAAGCAGTATATTGCTCCCTCCTACGTATATCTCGCGAAGAGACCATGAGGATAAAATCAGAGAGATTAGAGCCCACACAGAAGCATACCGACAATCCTTCTTTCCACGAACAATACGAGACTGGAATAGAAGGGAGAACCGGTAGAGGTACTCAAGGTACCCTCCGCCACACACCGTCGGGTGGCTTGCGGAGTATGGATGTACATGTAGAGAACCCCGTAGAAAGTCGAAGTCATTAGGCAGCTATTTTAAATGGCCGGCGTGTGCGGTGTACGGTATTGTTCCTGATACGTTAAAGTTTCGTAAAGTTAGTGCTCGCTGGGTGCCTAGGACCCTACCGATAATCACAAGGGCCAGCGAATGATGACAAGCCCGGATTACTAAACGCGTTACGCTGCAGAAGACATGTCTTTTTGAAAGAAGTCGTGGGCGGTAAGTCGTGAGCGTACCACTACACGCCCGAAACCAAGCAGGCCTCTATGGAGTGGCAATATGCTGGTCCCCCAGTATGAAAAAAAAATCATAGTGCCTCAATCGGCTACGAAAATGCTTGTGACAGTATTCTGGGATATCCATTGTGTGTTATTGGTGTACTTTGCTGAACACAGGACTACTGTGAATGCTGCAGCCTACATTAAAACATTGCTTAAGCTGCGTTATGCCCTTCGTGGTAAACGAACTCTTATAGGGGCCAACTTTTCATTTGCTCTTGAGACTTAACACCGTAATGCAACAAACTTGAAATGCAACAATCATTTTTATGACAATGCGGCAAGAACGATGGCTCTACCTGCTTGTGGATCCTACGAACTCTCCATTGATTCGCCAGACGATTTATATACACCAACTGGTAATAACAGACTTATATAACGCTTCCCACAGGGCCAATATAAACTTTTTGAACTTCAAAATTAGTCATTTCCACCACAATAATCTGAAAATTATCGTTCATAAGAGCTTTAAAAATAGGATTTTATATCACCGCAAGCTCTTCCAGTTTGCGGAAAGTTTCCATGATACACATGACACTTTTGTCGTTTGACTGTACCGCTTCCACCGCTAACAAGTTGCCATCCGATGTGTCAGTGTCTGAAGTGTCTTCTCATTCAAATGTAGAATGCATGCTGTACGCACAGGCGTAATTTCGTTCTTCAGAAATATTCTTCTCACTGTCAGATGCGGTTACTAATACTTCCAACTTACTGTCAGAAAGAAATCGTTTCGCCATGACAGCCACAAAGGAATTACTACCTTACATATACGAACTGTGTCTGCACCCGGCACTTGAAACATTATTTGTATCGATAAGGCTTTGATAATATGAACGTAATAAGAGAGCTGCATTATTATTATCATTATTATTATTATTAAAAAATAACCGCTATGCATATCCCTCAGAAATGTAGGAATAAAATGTTGATACTGATATTTATGCATGCTGTGAATTTTAACACCCGGATTGCATAGACCCAAGGCACTCAAGTGTAACAATTTAAGCTATAACAAGGGCGTGGGGGGGGGGGGGGGACACAAAACCTATGTTTTCATTTGTGCCTTAGACTATGAACATTGTACCAAAAACAAATTCAAAACTTTGAGTGCTAGCGTTTAATACATTTCGAACTAACGAACTCATCTCCGGGTCATACTGACCCGAAGATAAAAGTAACTTTAATCCAGTTATAGAAACCACAGACAACAAAACCTGAATAACTAGAAAGATCTTAAGCTCGTTTCATTTCGTATGCGTCCATTGCCCCGACTGTGACAACTTGCTCGGTAACTGAGTGGTTGAGCAAGTCCGGTGACAAATGAATTAACGGCGTTTCGTCTGCAATTAGGCCTGCCATCACTTAAATTGCCGACCCGGACAAAGACATAGAAAACCGCGGACATTTGGCTCAAATCTGATTATTTTCCCGGCTGCATACAATCTGTCGACGCTAAGTTGATCGTCACAAATAAAACCATAACAAGTTGAAACATCTTACCAAACATAAACGATTCAGGCTCACTCTAAGTCGATGTAATGCAGTATCGAGATAGTGTTTGCGCCACGGACTTGTGGAGTGACACGTACCCCCGCACAATGTCCTTGAACATGCACAATTATCTGGCGGGCGGGCGGGCGACGACGACACAGTGCATGCGATCGTCGATTGGCGGTGCTTTACACTGTTCTCAATAAAGAAGTACGTAAAACGTGTATAGGAGAGCGTCTATGCATGCTTGCTGGTGTTTTTTTTCATATTAATAGGAACGAAACTACAGTGGCAGTCTTCATTTAGTGAATTTTAATAAATTTACTATTTACTTTCAATCAATCGTATTTTTCCAGACACAAAAAAGTTTGGATTTAGCCCGGACAGTTGTATAGAAAGCTCCCAGAACTTTGCCGCACGCCCTCAAAATCAGGACAAATCCGGAGGAACCAAAACGTATGCCAGCCCCTCGCCTTCAACGAAACAATTCCTTGTGAAACTCTGTAACTCCCGAACAAAGCACCGAATAGATTATTGGGGATGCGATGCTGAAAATTGTAGACGAGTTTTACTGTTTGAGCTGCAAAATAACTGACCACGACAGAAGGAAACAGGATGTAAAATGTAGACTGACAGCAGTAAGAAAAGCTTTCCTGAAAGAAGTATTGAAAATTTGATAGGTTTGGTTGGATAACAAACGAAGTGGCACTGAGTGGAATTGGAGGAAAACAGCTTTTGACACAATCTTACTATAAGAAGGGAGAATAGATAGGACACATCGTGGGGCACCAAGGAATAATCAATATTGTCACGAAGAGGACTGTGAGGGGAGAGGTGGTTCTGTAGAGAGAGACCAAGAATCGACAACGTAAGCAAGTACAAGCTGGTGTAGGTTTCAGCAGTTATGCAGAGATGATGTGATTGGCACAGGATAGGCTGACACGGAGAATTACTGGTATTCATAGACTTCTTTTAATCAAACCTTACTTAACAAAAGGGAAGTTAACGATCCTAGTGATTGAATGCTGGCCCTTATTTTTAATGTACTCAAGGTGAGATTCCTCCAATGCTTCAGTCGGGAGGTTCTCCAAATTGATGACAACAGCAACAGGCGTACAAAATGTGCTTTGCCGTGAAACAGCTTGGAATCTGCGATTTACGAAGTATTCCCCTGTATTGGTTTAAGTATGGAGAAGTGATGATCACGACTTCATACATTATGGAACGCATATACTAGAAATCAGGCCGATCTCGATCTTAAGTTACATATTTTTTATGATTATTATTATTATTTACTCTCCCGATATGTGAAAAAATTGCATCACGCATTATTTTTTCGAGTCCCCTTGTCACACTGGTAGCACGTACAAAGCAATAGCATTCCATCCCCTAAGAGCGGGGAGTGGCATGAGAACGGATAAATAAGCGGGATGACGGCGGAGGCGAACACGGCCGAGCCAACGAGAAATGCCATCGCTGCATTGTGCGGGCCGTTAACAAAGGCACGCAACCAAATTCCACGACGTCTGCACGAGCGTCCGCTCGGGAGCAACGAACGTCTAATGCGTCCATTTCGCAAGAGTGTCGGGGAGTACCCAACGCATTTTTCGCCAAGATCAAGTTATCTGCATTAAAAAAATAGACGCGACAAAGCTATTCAACGGGGCGTACAATTAACACGAAATAAGAAGAAGCAAGCGTCAAAGCAAAGGCTGGTTTTAAAACTGAACTGCTTTACTAAAACTGGCCCAGTGGAGGTGGTAAAAAAACAAAAAAAAAAAACAAAAAAACCGAGATTTTCAGATTTTTCTGGCTTGAAATTCTACATTTTCCCGAGCCCATATATTTGTTACCAAGTTTAAGATTACTCGCTTTTATGGCCGAAAATGAACATTTATATAGTTACCACGTGACTCATTAGTCGTTATTCCAAGTTCAGCTAAGATTTATATTTTCATCAACAATTTAGTCCGCATCTCGTGGTCTTGCGGTAGCGTTCTCGCTTCCCGCGCACGGGGTCCCGGGTTCGATTCCCGGCGGGCCAGGGATTTTCTCTGCCTCATGATGACTGGGTGTTGTGTGTCTTTCATCATCATTTCATCCCCATCGACACGCAAGTCGCCGAAGTGGCGTCAACTCGAAAGACTTGCACCAGGCGAACGGTCTACCCGACGGGAGGCCCTAGCCATACGGCATTTCCATTTCATCAACAATTTCATAGGATAAGCTATTGCCGCCCTTGGTAATTCCTTCGCTACCGACTTCCACACTATTTCGTGCCACGTAGTGTCATTGTACGATAACCAAAATTATACGACAGATCCTCTGAGGAACTCTACAAAACGCTGTTCCGGAACTTGTAACCATTTGTACCGCAGGTGCAACAAAAATTCGATTTACAATCAAAATTATTTCATTACACTGTGGCAGGGTGCAACAGCAACTAGTTCGAATTATTCCAGAGTAAAAACGGTCTTGGTTGCGAAATTATCTGATGTCAATGACGCGTTTCACCCTTTTGGGGCATGATCAGATTGTGTAAAAGTAGCTCATCCACCATTATGCCATTTAAAATGGAAAATTCATACAAGTTACTGTTACGTTCATCTACCGCGTTATATGGCTTTATGATAGATGGGTTACATTTCCAGCTACTTTTACACAATAAGATCATGCCCCAAAAGGGTGAAACGCGTCACTGACATTAGATAATTGCGCAACCAAGACCGTTCTTACTCTGGAACGACTTACCACATTCTGCGTAATTATTTACTGAATTTAAAAATTTGAAATACTGTCACAATCTGTTCATTAAGAGGTTTAATCTTATGTTAAAAGTTGAACACAGAGAAGACAAGTATTAAAAATGGTGAGAGGAAGAAAGTTTATCCCTTACTACCTTTCCATTCTTCATGCAGTAAAACTTCAATGTCAGGAGTGAATTTTTAATTTGTTATTTCTTTGTTACTAATTCTAGTCAACGGCCTTGCCGCAGTGGATACACCGGTTCCCGTGAGATCACCGAAGTTAAGCGCTGTCGGGCGTGGTCTGCACTTGGATGGGTGACCATCCGGGCCGCCATGCGCTGTTGCCATTTCTCGGGGTGCACTCAGTCTCGTGATGCCAATTGAGGAGCTACTCGACCGAATAGTAGCGGCTTCGGTCAAGAATACCATCATAACGACCGGGAGAGCGGTGTGCTGACCCCACGCCCCTTCTATCCGCATCCTCCTCTGAGGATGACACGGCGGTCAGATGGTCTCGGTAGGCCACTCGTGGCCTGAAGACGGAGCGCTTTCTTTTGTTCCTATTTCTACTGGAAACAGATTGGAAACGGTATCCACATATACTATTGCATGTGTCTGCAAAATTATATCATTTTATTATACGGTTGAGGAGATATGGCGCATAAACATTTAGATGCGTCAAAAACTAGCTGTTGATGACAATGGAGCCCCAACTACGTATTTTGTATTCATCTAGTGCTTCATAATGAGAACACTTTGTGACTTCCAACGAGCTTGTAGCATAATTTCGAACCTCTACTATACTTTTTCTATCTTACATTCTTGAAGGCAAATACATCACACATTAACTTATTTGTAAAGTAATCAGACGTTTGAAGCTGCGTTACACACTGGAGCTCGGTTATTTAAAGAATTTACTGTAATGCTAATAGACTGTGATAGTAACGACAAGGGCTGTTGTTAAAATATCGATAATTTCTCCAAAATGTATTGATATATATCGGCGATATTCTTTTACATAATAGGCCTATATCGATGTCGAAATGGCAAATTCGAGGACCAATATTTTATTTTATATTACGTTTTTTCGCAATTTTCAATAAATATTTGAAGTTGTTCTTTTGAAACTGTAGTAGAACATAATTTTATTTTCATTGTGTGGAGGAGTCTTACTACTTTTAGAGCTTCCATCACTTTATCATTCTTTGACTGTGTGAAGCAAATACAGTGGCACCAAAGTAGTAGTCCGAATGCACTGTGGGGCGGGGGTGAGAAAGGAAAAACAAGATATCCGATGTGAAGAAATAGCACACCAGTTGCATTAAAAACAATTTTTAACGCAGCTATTATGCTATTTCTCCACACTGGTGTTCTTCAAAAGCACTAGCTGAAACTCATGAACAAAAATGTATATGACAGGGTTAGTCTTTGCGGTGGGCGGAGATGTGTGAGAAAATGCTGACGTAATCGGCGCTACTAAAAGAAACTGCAACATTTTTCACCACGCGATTTTGGCACTAGTACTGCCAGGTCGCCGGAGTTTGCAGAAATGGAAAAATCAGGGAAATCGACATGAAGCGCTCCGAACAAATCCGAAAAGGGACTAAACCGAACGACGGACCCATCGGACATGTTTTATTGTGACACTGAATGCAGTTACCATTGTTAGCAAAGTGGTCTTCACCAAGCATTAACGTGCATCATTTTCCTTTCAATTCTTGATATAATAAGCAGGCTGCTAGGATGTTGATCTACAATGTGTCTAATAATAAATCAGTACTTTAATATACAGCTTTAATACCGGCAGTATATTTACAATGTGCAGGCAATATTTTATAGGGCGGTATGTGTGTCAAAATTTCCTGATTCTTCCCTGACTTTTCTGATAAATTTAACTGTACTGAGAATCTCTGATTTTGCTGGTATCAAAATGGTGCAAATGGCTCTAAGCACTATGGGACTCAACATCTGAGGTCATCAGTCCCCTAGACCAAGAACTACTTAAACCTAACTAACCTAAGGACATCACACAGAACCATGCCCGAGGTAGGATTCGAACCTGCGACTGTAGCAGCAGCGCGGTTCTGGTCTGAAGCACCTACAACCACTCGGCCACAGCGGCCGACTTTTGCTGGTATCTTTTTGTCCATTCTTCGACCAATGGAGAAATTCCACTCATACGTACGCCAGAATACATAGTTTACAGTGGAATCAAACACCGAGGTTCTTGGCATTTAATGCCGTGAAAAGTATAAATCATATCAAATACGAGGAGATTTGAAAAATTAAGTTATACATTATTATGGCTGGCCAAGTAACTTGCACCGAATGCTCTATTACACTTCTACGTGCAAGACACATAACACTATTGATCAAGAAACCCACTAAGTGTCTAAACAACGGTCGGAACGCCCTACTAGTCGTTTAATTCCTCGACGGTAGAAATCCGCTACTTTGTCACACAGCCAGTTGAGAACCGCTATGTGAATGCCCTCATCGTCGGACCATCTCTTCCCCCCAGTCCTGATGTTCTTTGGGCTTGCCGAAAATGTGGAAATCGCGTGGTGCATGACTTGGACCGTATGGCACATACTTCCAAATCTCGCATCGAAAACGCTGAAGCAAAGCTTGTGTTGCGCGCGGGCATGTGGAATGTTGCAATGTCATGTAGGAGAAAACAAAGCCTTGTTTATTTTCCACGTCTCTTGTTCTTTACGGACATAAACCTTGAGACTTTCTGTACAGGTGACTGATCACGGAAACCAGCGTGAGCACAATTTCCGATGCCGCGGATGATCTCGGACCGCGAAATGGGCACTTCTTATTAAGATGCGCATCTGCTCAGCAACGTCTGCAATAGTCACTCAGCGACTACTGCGAATCAGCTTCTCGATTGCCTGTACACTGTGGTCGATGTGAATGGCCTCCCTTTCCGAACAGAATCATCCATGCCTGTGCGGCATTGATCAAATTGTTGACAACATTTCATTACGTCTGGACGCGACACTGCATTTGGTGCTTATACCGCCAGAATTTCGCGGCGAACCTGTGTGCAATTTTGATGTTATTTCACTCACACACTGTGATACACTTATCCGCACGGCAGCAAAATGGCTCTGAGCATTATGCGACTTAACTTCTAATGTCACCAGTCGCCTAGAACTTAGAACTAATTAAATCTAACTAACCTAAGGACATCACACACAACCATGCCCGAGGCAGGATTCGAACCTGCGACCGTAGCGGTATCTCGGTTCCAGACTGTAGGGCCTAGAATCGCACGGCCACTCCGTCCGGCGCACGGCAGCAGAACTGTCTCTTCAGCGAAGAGCATTGATGCATGCCTGTATCCGTCGGGACATACTATCCAGAAGTTCATCAAGGCACTGTCGGTCCAGATTGTTCCACTCCTCAACGGCGATTCGGCGTAGATCCCTCAGATGTTGGTGGGTCACGTCGTCCATAAACAGCCCTTTTCAATCTATCCCAGGCATGTTTGATAGGGTTCATGTCTGGATAACATGCTGGCCACTCTAGTCGAGCGATGTCGTTATCTGCAGGAATTCATTCCAAAGATGTGCACGATGGAGGTGCGAATTGTCGTCAATGAAGATGAATGCCTCGCCAATATGCTGCCGATATGGTTGCACTATTGGTCGGAGGATGGCATTCACGTATCGTACAGCCGTTACAGCGCCTTCCATGACCACCAGCAGCATACGTTCGTCCCATATAATGCCACCCCAAAACAGCAGGGAACCTCCACCTTGCCGCACTCGCTGGACAGTGTGTCTAAGGCGTTCAGCCTGACCGGGTTGTCTATAAACACTTCTCCAACGACTGTCTGGTTGAAGGCATATGCGACACTCATCGGTGAAGAGAAAGTGATGCCAATCCTGAGCGGTCCATTCGACATGTTGTTGGGCCCATCTGTACCGCGTTGCATGGTGTCGTGGTTGCAAAGATGGACCTCACCATGGACGTCAGGAGCGAAGTTGCGCATCATGCAGCCTATTGCGCACAGTTTGAGTCGTAACACGACGTCCTGTGGCTGCACGAAAAGCATTTTTAAACATGTTGGCGTTGCTGTCAAGGTTCCTCCGAGTCATAATCCGTAGGAAGCGGTCATCCACTGCAGTAGTAGCCCTTGGGCGTCTTGAGCGAGGCATGTCATCGACAGTTCCGGTCTCTCTGTATCTCCTCCATGTCCGAACAACATCGCTTTGGTTCACTCCGAGACGTCTGGACACTGCCCTCTTTGAGAGTCCTTCCTGGCACAAAGTAACAATGCGGGCGTGATCGAACCGCGGTATTGACCATCTAGGCATGGTTGAACTACAAACAACACGAGCCATGTACCTCCTTCCTGGTGGAATGCTTGGAAGTTTTTGGCTGTCGGACCCCCTCTGTCTAACAGGCGCTGCTCACGCATAATTGTTTATATCTTTGGGCGGGTTTAGTCAAAGGGACTGTGTCTATGACAAAAAACCCACAGTCAACGTCTCTCTTCAGGAGTTCTGGGAATCCGAGTGATGCTAACCTTTTTTGCATGTATGTACTTCGTGCCACCTATATTTGCTTCTCACAGTCAAAGAGAAAGATTGGACGTGATGAAAGCGCAAACAACAGTAAGACCCCTTCAGACAGTGAAAGTAAATTTATGTTGTTCTAGAATTTAAAAAAAATCCAAATACTTACCAAAAATTGCGAAAAAAATACAAAACAAAAATATCGGCACTCGGTATTGCCATTTCAATATCGATATACCTGTATAAGTTGTTCCGCATACACTTAACGTTGTTTTCGAAAAATATCTATATATCGATATTTTATCTATAGCTCTACCTCAAATATGCAGCGAGCAACTGAATGAGAAAGAGCTGTTATATTGCAGACAGAGCACTCCTACCGCCACAATGCTTGGCACAATTTGGCATCTCATGGCTGGAATACCGTCAGACTTTGCACTGGCCGTTGGCGTGGCAGCCGAGACAGGATGGACAAGAGGCGCGGTACTGAGGTATTTGATCGTGATCGGGCCGCGGCTACCCAACGCAGGGAACATGCCATCTCTAATATCGTGCAAGCTCTATCCCAATTATCAACTTTTGTACCATTTTAAAACTGTCGGAAGTGCAGCTTACAGACCATCTGCTTTATGCCTCTAGTAGACAATTCACTGACAAACTTATTCTCGAGGCAATTTTAACCTCCTTAGATAGCTGCTTACCACACATTTATGGTTACCTTCGTGCAGTTAAGGTCAGACATCGAGGTTCTTCTGAAGCGGTTACTACAGCTACATTATTCCTCTTAAATTCACACTTAAGTACTTGGCACCGGATTCATACAACAATATCCAGACCATTTCTCAACTGTTCCACTCTCAGATTCCAAATGGGAAAAATGAACTACAAACAACTTTCCTTGTGAGCTCTGATTGTTCTTACTTTGTCACGATGGTAATTTCTCTTTTAATATGTGACAGCAACAAAATATTTTGCCGTTCGGAGGAGGAGTTTGGTGATAGAAATTACGTGGAAAGATCTCGCCATAACGAGAAACTCCTTTGTTTTAATAAGTGTCACCCCAACTCTTTCTCATACCTGTAGCACACTCCCCATTTCGTGATAATATAAAACGAACTATCTTTTTCGGGACTTTTTTTATGTCCTCCGTCAATTCCATCTGGTAGGATCGCATGCCGCGCAGCTGTACTCCGGAAGATGACGGACAAGCGTAGTGTTGACAGTCTCTTTAGTAGTGTTCTACCAATGAAATGCAGTCTTCGGTTCACCATTCTCACAATATTTTCTACGTGATGCTTCCAATGTCGATTGTTCGTAATGGAGAACTCTGTACTGACCTGCAATCCTGTGCTTTCGAATCGTCATCCAATCCTCGAAACGAAACTCTCCTGCTATGAGTGGTGTTTCTGCCTGATAAGGTTCAAGAGAGGAGGGGTGATTTCCCTTACAAAACTAGGTTTAAATGGCATATTTGTTGCATTATACTGTGAACTTTGCCAGAAGACTACAGGACGAGGACGAAATCGAGATGTGTTCAAATGGCTCTGAGCACTATGCGACTTAACATCTGAGGTCATCAGTCGCCTAGAACTTACAACTAATTAAACCTAACTAACCTAAGGACATCACACACATCCATGCCCGAGGCAGGATTCGAACCTGCGACCGTAGCGGTCGCTCGGTTCTAGACTGTAGCGCCCAGAACCGCACGGCCACTCCGGCCGGCCGTCGAGATGTGTTCAACGGTAATTTTGTAAAGTCGGAGATGCATTAGCCCAAATCGCTGTTGTGTTGGTAAACATGTCTGAAAAATATCTCTACAGTGTTAGCCATGACGGGTATTTTGTCCGCCGTGAGCTGTCAAAAAGCTTACAGGTGTTTTAGTAGTATTGGAGGTTATTTAGCTTATACGTATAGAAATGTATCTCATAATTTGTATTAAATTCTGCTATACGAACGGAGTAAAGCTCAGCAATGTTTTACAAATGTTAAAAATTGTCTGCGAGTCTGCTGTGAGCAAAACAAGGGTTTACGAGTGGTAAAGCGTTTCGGAGAAGGCGATGAAGTCTTTGAAAATGCCCTAGCACATTAACAACCGAAGAAATCATGCCAAAAGAAATCACTAGGAACGATCGTCAAATTACAATCAGAAAAAATAGTGCTGGCATATCAACTTTTTCACGCTATGAAGTTTTTTCGGATGTTTTGGGTATGGAATGTGCAATCCCTGTTCGGAAAACATTTTTCCACACAAGTGACATACACTGCTGTTCTAAAGTATTGCACGCCCTTGACTGCAATGATGATGTTCTGTTAGTTACAAATTTTTACGCATATATATATATATATACATATATACTCCTGGAAATGGAAAAAAGAACACATTGACACCGGTGTGTCAGACCCACCATACTTGCTCCGGACACTGCGAGAGGGCTGTACAAGCAATGATCACACGCACGGCACAGCGGACACACCAGGAACCGCGGTGTTGGCCGTCGAATGGCGCTAGCTGCGCAGCATTTGTGCACCGCCGCCGTCAGTGTCAGCCAGTTTGCCGTGGCATACGGAGCTCCATCGCAGTCTTTAACACTGGTAGCATGCCGCGACAGCGTGGACGTGAACCGTATGTGCAGTTGACGGACTTTGAGCGAGGGCGTATAGTGGGCATGCGGGAGGCCGGGTGGACGTACCGCCGAATTGCTCAACACGTGGGGCGTGAGGTCTCCACAGTACATCGATGTTGTCGCCAGTAGTCGGCGGAAGGTGCACGTGCCCGTCGACCTGGGACCGGACCGCAGCGACGCACGGATGCACGCCAAGACCGTAGGATCCTACGCAGTGCCGTAGGGGACCGCACCGCCACTTCCCAGCAAATTAGGGACACTGTTGCTCCTGGGGTATCGGCGAGGACCATTCGCAACCGTCTCCATGAAGCTGGGCTACGGTCCCGCACACCGTTAGGCCGTCTTCCGCTCACGCCCCAACATCGTGCAGCCCGCCTCCAGTGGTGTCGCGACAGGCGTGAATGGAGGGACGAATGGAGACGTGTCGTCTTCAGCGATGAGAGTCGCTTCTGCCTTGGTGCCAATGATGGTCGTATGCGTGTTTGGCGCCGTGCAGGTGAGCGCCACAATCAGGACTGCATACGACCGAGGCACACAGGGCCAACACCCGGCATCATGGTGTGGGGAGCGATCTCCTACACTGGCCGTACACCACTGGTGATCGTCGAGGGGACACTGAATAGTGCACGGTACATCCAAACCGTCATCGAACCCATCGTTCTACCATTCCTAGACCGGCAAGGGAACGTGCTGTTCCAACAGGACAATGCACGTCCGCATGTATCCCGTGCCACCCAACGTGCTCTAGAAGGTGTAAGTCAACTACCCTGGCCAGCAAGATCTCCGGATCTGTCCCCCATTGAGCATGTTTGGGACTGGATGAAGCGTCGTCTCACGCGGTCTGCACGTCCAGCACGAACGCTGGTCCAACTGAGGCGCCAGGTGGAAATGGCATGGCAAGCCGTTCCACAGGACTACATCCAGCATCTCTACGATCGTCTCCATGGGAGAATAGCAGCCTGCATTGCTGCGAAAGGTGGATATACACTGTACTAGTGCCGACATTGTGCATGCTCTGTTGCCTGTGTCTATGTGCCTGTGGTTCTGTCAGTGTGATCATGTGATGTATTTGACCCCAGGAATGTGTCAATAAAGTTTCCCCTTCCTGGGACAATGAATTCACGGTGTTCTTATTTCAATTTCCAGGAGTGTATATATATACACACAGGGTGAGTCACCTAACATTACCGCTGGATATATTTCGTAAACCACATCAAATACTGACGAATCGATTCCACAGACCGAACGTGAGGAGAGGGGCTAGTGTAATTGGTTACTACAAACCATAAAAAAATGCACGGAAGTATGTTTTTTAACACAAACATACGTTTTTTTAAATGGAACCCCGTTAGTTTTGTTAGCACATCTGAACATATAAACATATACGTAATCAGTGCCGTTTGTTGCATTGTAAAATGTTAATTACATCCGGAGATATTGTAACCTAAAGTTGACGCTTGAGTACCACTCCTCCGCTGTTCGATCGTGTGTATCGGAGAGCACCGAATTACGTAGGGATCCAAAGGGAACGGTGATAGACCTTCGGTACAGAAGAGACTGGAACAGCACATTACGTCCACATGCTAATACCTCTTTATTTGTATTTTTCACTGACGCACATGTACATTACCATGAGGGGTGAGGTACACGTACACATGTGGTTTCCGTTTTCAGTTACGGAGTGGAATAGAGTGTGCCCCGACATGTCAGGCCAATAGATGTTCAATGTGGTGGCCATCATTTGCTGCACACAATTGCAATCTCTGACGTCATGAATGTCGTACACGCCGCAGTACATCTGGTGTAATGTCGCCGCAGGCTGCCACAATACGTTGTTTCATATCCTCTGGGGTTGTAGGCACATCACGATACACATTCTCCTTTAACGTACCCCACAGAAAGAAGTCCAGAGGTGTAAGATCAGGAGAACGGGCTGGCCAATTTATGCGTCCTCCACGTCGTATGCAACGCCCGTCGAACATCCTGTCAAGGGTCAACCTAGTGTTAATTGCGGAATGTGCAGGTGCACCATCATGCTGATACCACATACATCGACGCGTTTCCAGTGGGATATTTTCGAGCAACGTTGGCAGATCATTCTGTAGAAACGCGATGTATGTTGCAGTGCTCTCCGATACACACGTCGAACAGCGGAGGAGTGGTACTCAAGCGTCAACTTTAGGTTACAATATCTCCGGATGTAATTAACATTTTACAATGCAACAAACGGCACTGATTACGTATTTGTTTATATGTTCAGATGTGCTAACAAAACTAACGGGGTTCCATTTAAAAAAACGTAGGTTTGTGTTAAAAAACATACTTCCGTGCACTAGCCCCTCTCCTCACGTTCGGTCTGTGGAATCGGTTCGTCAGTATTTGATGTGGTTTACGAAATATATCCAGCGGTAACGTTAGGTGACTCACCCTGTATATATATAAGATGGGGGGAAGAGCCTTGCGACAGTGCCTAGTAATAATGTGATCTCATATTGCCAATCACTGCCTTAGGAAGTGCTCTGTGTTAACTCAGATTTGGAGTTCTCTAGTTCTGGTCTGAAAGTAATGCTGGATTTTTAAAAGTTTCTTCCTGCTGTGTGTATTTACAGTCATAGTGAAAGGTCATGAATTATCCCTTACAAAGAATAAGTACATCGAGGTTTTACACAAGACCGAAACAACACTGAAACTGCGAAGAGATTAAACTGTTCGAGGTCATTTGTGAGTCTAAATCTGCAGAAGCTCATGGCCACAGGAAATATGGGAAATGAACTATAATGCGAGGGCCCACGCATTTCTTCGCACCGGGAGGACAGAATCTTCGTCGAATAAGCACGGATAACAGGAGTGGTACTACACCGGAACTGGAAAAAGCACCCGGCCGGAGTGGCCGAGCGGTTCTAGGCGCTACAGTCTGGAACCGCGCGACCGCTACAGTCGCAGGTTCGAATCCTGCCTCGGGCATGGATGTGTGTGATATCCTTAGGTTACTTATAAGTAATTCTAAGTTCTAGGGAACTGATGACCTCAACAGTTAAGTGCTCAGAGCCATTTGAACCATTTTTTTTTTTTTTTTAAAGCATGGATGAGGCAACGGGAGTTGATTCTAGCTCCGCAGCTGTTAGGGAGAAGACTATGTGCAATGGGGACGAAGCCTACAGCTGCCAAGAAGAAGCCGTTGTTTGCTGCTACAATGAGAAAAACGAGGCTGGCAGGGACTAGAACGCACGTAAACTGGACAAAAGAGCAGTGGAGAACTGTGGTATTTTCAGATGAAAGCCGATTTTCCATGATGGATGACAGACCACGGCTCGTCAGGTCCGAGCCCAATGAAAAGGATGGATCCTGACTGCCTTGTGCGAGCCATGAAACATGCTCGAACCATAAACATGCTCCATTGTTAATGGTGTTGTGAGCAATGACATACTAACGTGTTGGAAGACTTTTACTTTGTTAAGGGAACAATGAACAGTGATCAATAGGAAGCTGCGTTGCGACGCCTTCTGATGTTCACTGAACGTGATGCTTTCCCAAATGTGCAGTGGAGTTTTCAACAGGATCTGGCTCCGTGCCACACACAAAAAATATGGTTTTTGGTTATTTCATCTTTAAAATACATTTTCCAAGGTTACTTCTGTTACTTATCGTCCAAATCTATCATTTCAGATTCGTTCGGTCATGACTGAATTGGGTACCAGAGAACTTCCTTGGCTGGGCAATTCGCCAGACCTTAATCCAATTAAGAATTTGTAGCGACTGGTTGGGTTGGTTGGTTGGTTTTGGGAAAGGAGACCA
Organism: Schistocerca nitens; assembly: GCF_023898315.1. NCBI lineage: Eukaryota > Metazoa > Arthropoda > Insecta > Orthoptera > Acrididae > Schistocerca > Schistocerca nitens. The sequence continues at coordinate 450,943,732 of NC_064619.1, forward strand.
GACAGCGAGGTCATCGGTCTCATCGGATTAGGGAAGGATGGGGAAGGAAGTCGGCCGTGCCCTTTCAAAGTCCGGGCATTTGCCTGGAGCGATTTTAGGGAAATCACGGAAAACCTAAATCAGGATGGCCGGACGCGGGATTGAACCGTCGTCCTCCCGCATGCAAGTCCAGTGTCTAACCACTGCGCCACCTCGCTCGGTGACTGGTTGGGAAAGGGATTCAGAAGAAGAAGCCTGAACAAAATAGGTGGCCTGGGAAGTGATTGTGAAAGTGTGGCACCATGAAAGTGACATCAGTAGCATTAGAAAATAGATCGACTCCATGCCTGACACAGTGAAGGCTGCTGTAAGGACCAAGGGGGTCCAACAAAATACTAGGATAATTTAAAGGGTGATTACTGAATAATGCACATGTGAAACAATACATTTACACTATGGCGAAATTAAAAGAAAATTGCATAAAATATTTAACTTCGGTGTCATCAGTGACGTGGCATTAGAAACAATCTTTTCCTTCATTATAATGTTCCTTCACACTTGTAGACCATCCTCTTTTAATAAATATTTGAAATTTCAAAGACCAATGGGTTTTCAGAAGTTCTGCACCAAAATTCTATAGGAACGTACAATACTTTAGAACATTAGTGTATCATTTGCAGCCCCTCCTCATACACTTTCACCCGTGCTAGTTTTCGCTACTGATAAGCAGTGTATAAAAGTATAAAAGTTTTGTACTTTTACCCCCTTGGTTACCCTCTCAACTTTGCGCCCGAAAGCGACCTCTACAAACTGTGATACGTCGTCGAGTATAGATAGCTTAGAGTCGTGGTGCCTCTGCCATCTCTCTCACCTTGACGCCCCAAGCGGCTTGTGTTGCTTGGAATTCAAACCAATCTTGAGAATGTGTGATAGCAAACTTGTTCCAAATTTATCGATTTTCAAACAAAAATAGCAACGAACGCAAATTACTCAGGAAGTGCTAAATGAAGTCAGCAACGGTACCCGAACCGCTTAAACGTGTCATAATAAGTGATTTAACGTGAGTCTATGGTTATGACGTCGAAGCTAATGCTCAATCGTGCAGTGGAAGTATTCTCGGTCGCCAAGACTGAAAAAAGCTCTACAATTGCGGTCAAATGTAAATGTTATGCTGTGTTCTTCGATTTTAACGGCACCGTAAATTCGTGCCACAAGGTCGAACGATCAATAACGAGTACTATTTATGCCCTTTGCGTGAAGCGATCCGGAAAAAAAAGAGTTTCCAGATTTGTAGCAAAACAATTCACGACTTTCACGTCACGATAATGCATCCAATCGCACTTCGTTGCGTGTTCGTGAGGTTTCGGCCAAAACAATAATGCAATGATGTCCTAGCCTCCATATTCGTCAGCAAACTTAGACATGATTTTTTTTCTGTTCCAAAAAATAAAGAAAACCTTAAATGACCGTCGTTTTACAACTGCGTAGTATCTATTTCGACGGAGTTAACATTGATGTAGGTGAATAAGCAAAAATTTTCCGCAAAACAAAAATTCCCTTTCTTGTATCGTATCTCGTATTCTTGCCATGAAAGGGAAAACCCGACTGAGCCGCCGTGAGCCTAGTGCACAGTTTATCGTTACAATTTAGCCACATGCCTTCCCGAAGAACTGCATGCTTTTTATTCTCTAGAGAGGACTATTGGAGTTTTAGATGACTGACTGTAATTACAGCTTTTGTCCGCCTTTATAATATTTCCTTAACTATGCTTCACTTTTGAGCACTGGTATAAATTCTACATTGCAATTTCTTCCACGCTCTGCGATCTGCACCTATACCGCACGACATGTAGTAAAGAAATGCGACTGAGTACCATTGCAACACGAGGGTTGGGTTGATTTTGGGGAAGAGACCAAACAGCGAGGTCATCGGTCTCATCGGATTAGGGAAGGATCGGGAAGGAAATCGGCCGTGCATTGTCAAAGGAACCATCCAGGCATTTGCCTGGAGCGATTTAGGGAAGTCACGGAAAACCTAAATCAGGACGGCCGGGCGCGGGATTGAACCGTCGTCCTCTCGAACGCGAGTCCAGTGTGTTAACCACTGCGCCACCTCGCTCGGTCATTGCAACATGAATGACGTGTTGCAAGGAAGTGTAATACGATCTCCAATGTTCCAACATACATATACGTAATCAGTTAGGGTTAGCAACACAATCACATTGTTAGTTCAGACTCATATCGTCTACAGAAAGTATAGACGTACGTTCTTAAGAAAATTCTCGAAGATAACTCTATAAATGTTGACAAGTAAACAATAATGTCCCTAACAGAAAGATAAACGGTAAACCTTTTTAGGTGATCACTGTCCTCGAACACCGCCGTGGTTTACTAGGCATGGTTCTATTTGTAGTAATATGTCCCTACCTCCTTCCGACCTTTGAACAGACTTTCCTACACGATTATAGTAAGCCCGATCTACAGTTTAATGTGGTATCCGAACCACGGTACAACTTGGCATTTTTCGCATTTCTAAATCGTTGCTGGATGTGACAGATGCGATAAGTGAAAATAAAGACCGGATAAGAATAGAACCCTTGACCTCTGGATATGTTGTCCACTAAGCCACCGAGTCACACTAACAATGAAATATTTAGGGAGATACGTAAAATTAGTGGTAGGGGAGGTGAAAGGAGAGCTTAAATTGGCTGGAAGGACTCAAAGGAAATTGCAAACCTGACGCCAGTGTGGCCGGTCCTAGCATGGTGCTCCATAGTTTGGTGTCCTATCAAATACGCATCACAGCTGACATACAACGAATTTAGAGACCTGTAACTGGAACCACCGCAAGTTGGTATAGCAGAAGACATCAAAGTGTAACAGGTCTGATAAGGACATTTGAATGAAAATGTTTGGAAGCAAGGCGACACTGTTGCTGGGAAATTCTGACGGGTAAATTCAGAGAATGAATATTATGTGTGACAGCTCAAAAGTCTCCGCCGTGTATCTTGAGTAGGCTCATCTGAGTAAGTGAAGAGAACTATAGCACATACCAAAGAATGCACAGTATGGAAATGTGCTCTTCCATAATCATCGACGCGGATTTAATCATCCGAGTCTAAAAACCAATGTTAAATAACGACGTTATAGAATGGCGCAAAAAGCAACACACTCATACGACTATATCTAATATATTTATAAAATATTTCGTCGGAACTTGGGAGCAATACAGACATTAAAAACTTAAATACACAGTACTGATATTCCAGAATAACATTTTATAGTTCGCTGTGAATCGGTTTTCATCTGTCTAGAGTGTAGGCCATGCTCAGACAACTTAAAACTGAATAAACAGTCCATACATCAGCGAGAGTTTATAGCTGCAAGTTTCCAGCAGAAGCGCGGTAAAGAGAGTGCAACACTAGTCTTTGACTGAGTATGTGTGTTTGGAGGTCACGGGTGCTCATCGGTGAGGTTATCAGCACCCCTACACATAGACTATTAAAAGAAACAGATGTGGATAAAATGGCCAAAATGTTGTCACACAGTGAGCAGGAAACCTATAAAATGACACTCATTCGCCCACCCCTATCTCACTCGTGCTGACCCACACAAGCACTATCTCATACGTCGCAAGACAATGGAGAAAATGTGAAAGGTGCTATACTTCTCATTAAAACACAAGTTAAACGACAGAGGAGCTAAAAGGAAGGTAAAGGGAAATGTGACGGACTGATCACTTACAAAAACATGGGTAAGTCAGTCAACCTGTTAGCACGTTAAGAGCATCTCTCTAATATCTTCCGAAAAATGTTGGACAAATGGCGAAATCTCAAAACCCTAACCACATTCGTTTGAATGTCAATTAAAATAGTGGGTAGATCTGTCGGCAAATCTGCCGCTGCGCTCTGGTCTGAAAATAAAACATAGCGTAATAAAATGTGGCGCACAATGATCTGTAAGCCACAAGCACCACATATTGAAGGGCCTCTCGCCGGAGCAAAGAGCCATGCGTCATAGGACGGTGGTCTATGCGAAAACGGGTAAGGATGATACCCTATCTGCAAGTCTGGAAGGAAGTAGGCCGTGCCAGAGTTGTGGACTCCACTAGGCGCAGCGTATTGTCTTTCACGTCCACTCACCCTTACTCCCATCGAAGCGTGAACCTGTATCGCAACAGCGAGGCGACAGCATGGGCGGGGGGGGGGGGGGGGGGGGGGGTTGGCACACAGAAGTAACTAAAGATCTGGACACGCCTCCCTAGTTGCAACATCCACCCTTTCGTCCCCTGCTATAACCATGTGCCCTGGCACCAATCGGGAAGATACCTCCTTCCCCACCTGTTTTAAGTGGAGCAGGACGTCCTGAGTATCCTGGACTACTTTATCGGATGGATACAAGCGTTGCAGAGACTGGGAGTCCGAACAGACGAGGAATTTAGCAGGCACGGAGTATCTCGTCCGTTCCACCGCTCTCAATATCGCGAATAATTCATATTGTATACAATGAACTTCGGAGGCAAAATTTTGAGGACACGATACACGAAAACAACAGAGCAGCCAGTGGAATCCCCCTGTTTAGACCCATTCGTGAATACAGCTTAACAGTTGTAGTGCTCATTTAAAATGTTGGAAAATATCACATTAAAAACAGAAGCAGGAATGCTAGCTCTCTTGTACTGCACTAAATCTAAAATTAATTTGGGCCTCTCCAGTAACCATGCTGGCAGTCGGTTAAAACCCGGGGCTGGATAGAGACAGTAAGTGCCCCACACCAAGAAACTATATCACACATTTCGCACGGATCCCAACAAACGGCCCCGTTGCCCGTGGACGGTTGGTAAAGAGCTGTTCCGTAAATGGACGAGCAACAGTATGGTTTGCTGGGGAAGTGGGAGTAGCGAGGAACTGATACGCCTCACGCACCATGAGAAGCTGCCGCCGGTGACGGTTCACCAGTCTCAGCACAGAGACTGGTTATGGAGCCGATCCTGTAAGTGTCCGTGGCCAGCCTGGTGCCTTCATAGTGTACAGCATCAATGATCTTCAGGTAAGACGGCCTCGGTGACCTATACACTGTGCACCCATAGTCCAGCCACGATACACGAAAGTCCTTTAAAACTGGAGCAAATGCACCCTGTCCGCTCCCCAAAACCTGTGGCTAAGACTCTGCAAAATGTTCAGTGCCTTCTGGGCCCCCGTCTTCAGGTCCTTTAGGTGTGGTAACCAGGCCAGTTTGAAATAAAAAATGAGGAACACAAACCTCACACAGTCTTTAAAAGGGAGGATTGTGTTCCACAAACGTAATCCAGGTAAATTAAAAATACGACGAGAACGATTAAAATGAAAACACATACACATACACATACACACACACACACACACACACACACACACACACACACACACACACACACACACACACACACATACAAAACACACACACACACACACACACACACACACACATTCTTCCCTGCAGAAAATGTAAAACCAGTCTTTGCAATCCTCTCATCCAGCAGTCTTTGACAGGGATCAGTTAACCGTTGACACCACACCATGCTGAGGAAGATCCCTGCAAATGAATCCAAACGTCGATCGCACGGATAAAATATGACGCAGTGTAAAACCCAGAGGATTTTACCTACAGTGACAACGGATATGAAAGCCTTCAGGTTTACACACACAATAATTTTTTTCCAAAGATGTGTCTTTTACAACTACATATCTATACAAAAAACCACAAACAGTATGCAACAGACAAAGAAGCTATGAACAAACGCGCCTTTTATTACTTTATACTCGATGATTGAGAGTATGAGAATGTGAAGGCCTAAACTGGACACGAGTACTGGCAGAGACAACTACGGTATGTTATGTGGGCAAAAAAACTGGCGAATGTGACGAACAGGAAAAGAGGGGCATATTATCTACTATTAACTGGCTGTTGAAATTTTAGCAAGGCTGAATACTGGAAGTGCAATTGATCATTCAGAATTGTCGAAATTCTGTTTACTCTTACGTCGCCTGAGGATGGCCTAGGAAGCCGATGTCCACTCCATAACGAACTATCAAATAATTATTATTGTGGAACATCAATGCCATGTTTTTCAGTTTTCAATATCTAATGTATTTATTAATAAATACAGCATTAACTAATACTGCGTTACATACGTCTCACGTTTTGTCTACGGTCTGAAAAAAAAATGAGTAAAGTTTCCCCTGCAGTCTATTACGTTGTTAACAAAAAAAGAACACACACTGCTTTTGAGAGCAGTCTATCAGAAGCTGACGATGTGATTCTCTCTTTCGTCTAACCCTGCGCATGAGTGTAGTGGTATCATACGATTCAGGTAAATTGAAAACACTATGAGGACGATTAAAACGAACACACACACCTCTGTAGAATATGTAAAACCAGTCTTTGCAGCCCACTCCTCCGGCGGTCTTTGACAGAGTTGAGTTAACCGTAGACGCTACAAAATACTGACTAAGAACACTGCAAATGGGTCGACCTGCCTCCACGAAGCTCTATCCTGGGCGTGGTGACTTGCTCGCGGGCGTGGTGACTTGCTCGCTGCAAGTCCATCCCGGTCAGGCTCTTAATCTAGCCTGTCCTACGCAATGGTGAGCGTCTTCCAGGTCTTCGCCCGTCGACTTTTCTTACTATGACTGACAACGTGGCTACACAGCTCAAATATTTCAATGTAATTTTTTGTAGCTTAGGACAAGTAGTAAGGATCAAGTGATTCCATACGTCTGATGGATCTTGTAAAGATGTAGAACGTAATATTTCAGGTAATAACAACAGTGGTTGTAGGTCTTTTTTGTTCCACTTTGCAAATTAGTCTGCTGTTCTGCTATTCTATAACGTTCACTCCATGAATCGAATTTGGTTTCTCAGTTTTACTGTAAAGTATTGACATGTTGCCCATCCTCACTGACAGTTGTTTCAACAACTGCAAACAAATCATTGACCGTTTTGATTGCCTTCGAACGTGCTAAAGCATCGTGAAAGAACATGTTCAGAGATCTGTCCAACAGTCTGGACTGATTGCGTGCCAAAGTTTCGATAGTCAACTTACTAGCTATTGGGACTAGTTTACTGCTTACAAAGTACTTTTCTACACAGAAAAGAATTCGTTTACAGGAAGAAGCAATTTTTGACGTTGCTAAAAAGTAGCCTGGTTTTCTTTGCAACATCGAAAGTCGATAATTTATCTTTAATATCGATGATACGAATTTTCGTATTTCTGTATCTATATTGAAACATCGATATTTTTACTCTCAACGCTGTAAATATCGATAACCGAACATTCACTGTACAGTGACTTGCGGAGTATAAATTAGATGTGCACTGTCATAATCACTGGGTTATTGTCCTCGCTACCAATCCATTTTATCCAGAAAGTCATGTGGCAATTTCGTTTAAGCGCGACCTTTAGCTAAAAGATTACACGTAGGCTAGAATTCTTGCCAAAATACAGTAAAGCGAGAGCCAGTCGGACTCCTAAAACGGCAATGTTCCACGCGACCGGTTTGTTCGCTTCGCGCCAGAGCACTACCCGAATACACAAGTATCCGATGACGGGTTCCAGCTGAAAAAGTGGTGTACGAGGTGAAAATTCAAGGTCCTTGGAACGAATCAGCAATTAGAGCACAGGAAATGTTTGCAAAGTCCACACACTTTTGAGCGTACAGAGAAACACGCAAATACTGCGCGTTTTTGATCCTTCGCTTGAGACATTATTTAGTTGTTTAAAAATGTTATAATTAATTATTACAGTCACTGTTGGTCTCTCACGGAAGAGACGCGGGAAAAACATGCCACAGAACAAGGGTTTCTACTCAGAATGATACCCACTCGGTTTCCTTTCAGGAATATCGAAGAGTGCAAGAGAATTTAAGAAACGACATGTCGATTACACACGGCTCAGTAAGAACTAACAACATGCAATAATGTGAGGGGGAGACATGCCTCTACAGAACAAGCTTCGAAACAAATAAAGCCCCGTTCAGAGGTATTCAAATGCAATGCAGGGCAGTACCACATAAAAGAACTAACAATTTAAAACAATGGTACCCGATGATGGAGACTGTCTCAGAATTTCGCTGCCATAAGTGAATAAAATCGGAAACTGAATGACAAAGGAGGTTAGGTATGCAAATAATTTAACCTACTTTTGGCCGCACAGTGCACCGTATCCTTAATAATAATAATAATAATAATAATAATAATAATAATAATAATAAATCACAAACCCGCTTGAGTCGACCAGTTGTTCGATTTCCAGTACGGAACAGCTGGTTTCCCATCTGAGTCTGCATGCAGAAACTGAGGGATTTTTGATAACGACGCACTATCAGGCCGTTGTGCAGGAGTCTACCATAAGTCTATCCAGGAGAAGCAGGAATAGATGATACCTGCAGAAGGTGTGGGGGATCAGGAGGAGACTATGCCGCACATTATATATGGATGTAAGGCTCCGGCACACAGAGAATATTAAGAATGGAAATGATGTCCCATGCTTCTTGACAGAGCGTAGGGGAACGATGTGGAAGACCCGCACCGCTGTACTAGGCAAGGTCCTAATGGAGGTGGTTTGCCGTTGCCTTCCTCATACCGTAATGTTGATGAATGATGATGAAGATGACAACACCCTGTCACCTCGGAGCAGGTGCTAGGGAAGCGAGAACGCTGCGGACAATGTTAAGGATAGCAGAGTTTATTAGACCTTGGGGCAGCAGTATCAGGCTACAAGTTCGACCCTTTCACTGTTACGGAAAATGACAAATTCAAAATTTACTTGTACCGCACGGTAACTACTGATAAAACAATGTGATGCAATAGATCTCACTTAATAATGATCATAAAAAGATGGGTACGTTGTGTGCCTCACAGACATCACTGTACCCAGCACAAGCGATTTGCTTAACCATCTGCAATGAAAAGATGGCGACAAATAGGATCTGGTATGTGATATAACAGCTATGTGGAAGCAGAAATTTGAACTGTAAAAGAGGGTTGCGCTGTACATAATATGTACAGCGCACATGATATACAATAGGTTGTAGATGTCTCCGAGAATGCAGAAAACATACTTCTTATATAGACAATTATCAATATCTATGTCACAGTAAGTGCACCAACAAAGCCGGCCGCGGTGGTCTAGCGGTTCTAGGCGCTCAATCCGGAGCCGCGCGACTGCTACGGTCGCAGGTTCGAATCCTGCCTCGGGCATGGATGTGTGTGATGTCCTTAGGTTAGTTAGGTTTAAGTAGTTCTAAGTTCTAGGGGACTTATGACCTCAGCAGTTGAGTCCCATAGTGCTCAGAGCCATTTGAACCATTTGAGAGCACCAACAAATAATAATCATAACAGTAAAAAATAAAAATCAGAACATAAACATGAAGTGTAGATATTACGGGGAGATTTTCGCGCAAATGTCAGACGGGTAACTACGAACATGAATAGTGGTGTTGGTCACTATCTAACGCGTAAAAACAGCCTAGAAAAACAGAAAACAACTCGCTGACTTATGTGAGAATCATAATTTTTGTCTATCCCCACACGTTTTCGACGCCTGCCCACAAAGGAAACAGCACAAAGGCCAACTGAGACAACATTAAGAAAATTCGAAAAGATCACGTCGCTATATCTCAAAGGAACAGTCCATAAATAATTAAAGTCGGGCGAAAAAGGGAATTACTACGTTTGACTTGTAAAGTTCCGACCCAAATCTCCTAACAGAAAAAACAACACTATAGCTGTGTATCGAACCAAGAATTTACCGGAAAAATAAAATTAATTCAAAGAGTTAACTCAACCAGAAGACAAAGTTTTCGAAAACACAAAAAGAATATTACAGGCAGCAAAGTAAATCCTTGGTTTCAAAGAGAAAGAGAAAAACACATGGTCCAATAATAACTGCAAACGAGCATTAAAATCTGAAAATAGTCACTGCTGACCAGAACCGGTAGGTCAAGGACCAAAAGTTTTGTAGTTATTGAAATAAAACAAATTTGTCCTACACTTCCTGAATTCATTTGTGTGGGCATCACTGTTTTAAGCCGTCACCATGTCTAAGCTTGTGAAACGAAATATATTCTATGTTATAAAAGATCAGTGAGAAGATGATCGAAAGGAATTACGTTTTATGCCAAGGTAAAACGAGTCGCAGCACGTGGTCTTGCGTTAGCGTTCTCGCTTCCCGCGCACGGGGTCCCGGGTTCTATTACCGGCAGGGGTCAGGGATTTTCCCTGCCTCGAGATGATTGGGTGTTGTGCCGCTTCATCATCATCATTCATACCCTTTCCGGTCGGAGGAACGCAATGGCAAACCACCTCCGCTAGGACCTTGCCTAGTCGGCGGCGCGGGTCTCCCGCATCGTCCCCTACGCTCCTTGTAGTATGGGACCTCATCATCATGATCATCAAAACGAGTGAGTGATGCGTAATGGAATAAATGTGCCTGCAACATCTTTGACTTGAAACCGAAAACAAGAATTCCGTGGTAAATGAAGGTCAAAAAACAAACAAGACACCCAAACCAGCATCATCTTCATCTTCAGAACAGCTGCAACGTTTGATACTTTGCGAGATGAGGCGGATCATGTAATTTCGTCGAAAACATCTAGTCTAGACGAAATTGGTATACAACCAAAAGACACCAAACTGAGTAAATCTTTGAGATTTTGGGAGACGAGAAACGAGATGGTGAGATGGACGCTGTGCTAGGCACAGAGTGTTAAAGAAACACAGCTGGCTTAAACGGAAAAACAATAGAACAATTGTGTCCATGATGCATCATCAGAGAATTGTTATAAAGGCTATAGGGCTGTCGTGGTCCCTAGATTGTCGACTAAAAATAAATGAAAAAGCAGTAATAATATATGCAAAGCACATTTTGCCGAAAAATCCAAATATACATAAAACTTCGCATACCAAACGAATATTCGGTGAAATTTTGTAAATCCTTCCAATCATTATAGCAGCAGTGATCATAAAGAATCGCGAGACACTTGCGCTGACTTGCGGAGAAAGCACAGAATGACAGCAACTCTATTTCAATCACGGGAGAGGTGGGAGATACAGAGGGGAGGGAGAGAAAAGTGCTTGAGGACGACGAGGAGGAATTAGCGAGCATTTTTAATTAACCTCTATCGACCGAACCGACCAAAATAGGTTTTGCGATTATGGATCGCATCATAAAGGCGGAAAGCTGATGTATACGGAAGGTGCTTGCGTTGAGTGCCTAACAAGCTTAATACTAGAAGCAGAAGCTCTTTGTACGTAGCTAAAAGGAATATTAGAATACTGTTATTATTATTATTATTATAAAACCAGTATTCAGTGGAAGCAGAGTCTCGAGTTGCCCGTGAGACATTAAATCAAGCCGTAATCTACGATGGTAATTTCATCTTTAATGCAGATATGGCAACAATAAGGACAGAATAGTGAAACAATACTGAATATACAATGGCAACCTCGAAGAGGAAGCGAGTGTTTCTCACTCACAGCGCTACTGGAAATAAAGCGAGCTTGAAATGTAATTTACACGGGTCTCTGCCACTGACTTTTGAAGTTCGAAACCTCACGTAGCGAACACCAGACAGGAATCCCTTGTGCTTTAATTGAATTTTGTCAGCGACAATTTAACAGTTACCGATAACCGTATTACAATTTTTTGCTGATGGAATCCTCTTGGTACTGTTCGTGTGAACTACGACCGAAAAGACGGGAATCGTCCAAATAAATGAATGAGATGTAAAATTTGTGACTAACGGACTTCACGAGATCGTCATTCACCAACATTCTGAGACTAAAGGAATTTAACCAACATTAGTATTCCAAATTCTTACAGATGTCTTGAACAAGGGCAAAGTTTCTGCAATTTGCATACCTCACAGCTTGATTTCAAGACAGAAGCAGAGACGGCTAAGCACCGAAGCCAAAGATTCTAACGCAGCAGCTGAAGAACCTTGCATCTGAACATACAGTATCTGATCAGAAGTTATTCGGACATCCATTACAGGGCATTAATATGGGGTGCGTCCACCCTCCGCTTTATGGCGGCTAGAGCTCTGCTGGGGACAATTTTATCTCCGTAACCACGAAAAACATTCCCATGCAATACCACCACATCGATCGTTCACTGCTGGCCCTTCACGTTATAGTAGGTAACGTTCTCCAGCCATTCGCCAAACCCAAACCCTTCCATCGTACAGAGTGATTAATCACTCCAAATCATTCGTTTCCAGCCATTCACTGTCCTGTGGTGTCCCTCTTTACACCACCTGAAGCGTCGCTTAGCGTTGGCTACAAAAATTTGCAGCGTATAAACCACAGTACCCGATTCTACACTCAAGTTCAGAAAAAAAATCAGAACACTTTGAACGATTGTAGACAGGACGTTCATACTCACAGGATACGTACATTAGTAGGTTCTGCAGAAATGATTAGCATTTTATTCACATCGGTTCAGCATGTGGCCTGTTGCCGAGTACACACGTGGTCCGCCATGGGCCTGGTAACTTGTTCCGTGCTTGACGGCATCGACGCGTGGCGTCCTGTGGTATAGCCATCCGTGCTACATTCACATGGTTCCGAAGTTCCTCTGTAGTGACTGCCACTGGGTCACAGCACTGCACTTTTTGTTTCACCATATCGCACACAATTTCGATTGACACAAGTCTGGTGATCTGGCGGGCCAGGGCGAAAGGCTGACATCCTGTGAAACCAATAAGGCACGAGTTCGTGCAGCAACATGTGATCGTGCATTGTCTTTCTGAAAAATGGCTTCTGGGGTGTTGTACAGAAAGGGTATGGCCACGGGTCGCAGATGTCATTCACGTAGGTCACACTGGTCATAGTGCCCTGGACACACACGAACTGTGATTTGTGGTTTTTCCCAATAGCATCCCACACCATAAAGTCTTGAGTTGTCGCTCTATGCCTTGTGTGAATACAGTCACTGTGATGCCGCTCCCCCCATCTGCGGCGAACCAAAATGCGGCCATCATTTTCAAACAAACAGAACCTGGATTCGTCCAAAAAAACTATCTAATGCCATTCCTGTCTCCAGTGACGTCGCTCCATACACCATTTCCGTCTAGCATGTTTCTGCACGTTCGTCAAAGTTAGGCGGAGAAGTGGACGACGCGCACGTAGCTCATGCTGCAATAAACGGTGACGGACTGTCACCCCTGACAGTGTACGATGTGTTACACTGTTCTACTGTTGCGCTAGAGCCAAGGAGAATGCAGATCTATCTTGCAATGCTATACGGATGGGTGTCAATCTTCTCATGATGTGGTCTGGGTATTGCGACCTGACCAAACTCGTCGTGTTCTACGACCTTCCATGAACATTCTGCACCACCCATTGCACTGCTGTAACACTTCGTCCCACACAAGCAGCAGTGTCCCGAATGGATGCATCACATTCTCTGATGTTAATAATGGGCCCTTTTTCAAACTCACTGACTTGACGGTACAGTTCGCGAATACGTCTGCGAGGCAACCCGCACGCCTGCTTAAGTCACACTGATCCATTACCCTCGGTTTATAGATACAACGAGAATCACAGGCACATTTTACCGGTAGGTGGCGTTGCGGCGCGATATCGATGTTGACATTGAGCCCGTGGACCGACATGTTTGAAACGCTAATCAGTCTGCCATCCTACGGGACACTGCCTTATCGAAGGTATCTTCAGTGCCGGGAGGGAGGTTTTGCGTGCTCCGATGAAGTCAAGAGCTGCGGTAGCGCAGCTACTGGCAGTCACCCAAGCCGGAGTGGTCTTGACAAAGGAGTCAGACAAAGTGTGTCCCACAACATAGGGAAGGGAGAACTCTATAGGCATAGTGAAGCCAGCTTCCCTAAAGGAGTAAACCTCATACAAATCCTGGTCCTCTAAGTTGGGGGTTGGGCAAGCGGCTAACAACCCCTTCCTGTAAAAATCCTCCTTCAGAAACCTCAGAGAACTGAGGAGGCCAAGTCCCATCCTGGGATGTATGCCAATGAAAGAAGAAGAATCATTTCTGCAGAACATATTAATATTCATGTCCTGTGAATATGAACGCCCTATCTCTAGTCGTTCAACGTGTTGTGTTTTTTTCTGAACATGAATGTATTTAACTCCCTATGCACAGTTGCTGTGCTAGCCGTTAGCGTTTCGGAACTCACGAGTGATTCCTTCCGATTATTTCACGCGATTTTTCATAACCACCCCTGGGGCAATGCATAACGGTCCTTCTTCGTCAGTACATGAGGTCTGTGTGGTCTTGGATCGGCTGTGGTTGTTTCTTCGGGATTCCTACTCACAGTATCATGTCCTACAGCATACTTGGGCTACTTTAGGAGGGTCGAAATGTCCCTGATTGGCAACGGGACATCTGAGCTGCGCCGAGGAACGAGGAGACGAACGGCCGCGACAGGGAGCAAGCGTGACAGACAGGACTCTGGCAACACTGTGGATACGGATGCCGTCTGCCATTCCAATCACGAGACGCTTATTACGTTTTTACCCCTGACAAACCACACGTTTCCATCGAGGATTTCCATGTGTTTTTTCAATCACATGCGGCAATGTACAAGGCGCCACCTGCTGGCAGTTGCCTTGGAGCTACATGACCAAAGTGGATACAATTAGGTACTTATATTTGATTTTATACATGGTATGGTAACTAAGTTGTGTACCATAGATTATACACTGACTAGCCAAAACATTATGACCACTGCCTGCCGCGAGACTGAATACAGCCGCCTGGTGGAGTTGAGGACACGTGAGGCGGTAAGGAAAGGTTATAAGCTGAGCAGAGACCAGGGAATCATTCTGATACGGGGTGCGTATGGAGAGATCAGGAAAGAAAGGGCAGGTTGTTGTGGCCTGAAGCCTGGGAACAAGGATCTCGGCTGTTCGCGTGCTTCCGTCTTGATCATCTATGGGAAGTGATAGCAAGACGGTGTAAACACCAATACGCGACAAGCTGTTGGGATGTCCACGCCTCATCATAGAAAGTGGAGGTAGGCGACTTGGGCAACTCTGATGAGCAAAATGTTGGTACAGGCACAAGTACAGCTGCGCTCTGGCAAAACTACAGTTCGGTAGTTTTTGGTGCAGCGCATAAATGACGTGGTAAATACTCATTTTACTAAGGTTTGAAGCTCCTCTTTTTGTTTTTCCGTGTTTGTGATTTAAAAACTGGGTTGTTTTTGAAAAATCGGCCTTATACAAACAAAATTAAATTATTTTTATATTTACCCAGACATGTTTCAACACCTATGTGTCATCTTCTGTGGGTCAATTTTTTTTTTTAAATTTCTGTAAATGTAGTAAATGGTAGGATTGCCTGTAATAGTGGTAGCGTTGGTAGGGAAAGAAACATAAATGAATGTGTGAGAGAGAAACTGCCAACGACTGTTCCTTGTTTTTGTTACTTTGTTTGTTTCGCACATATGCCGCACATCCTTCAGTGTTAGTCCATTGCGTATTTTATATCCTTATAAAACGTAAATTGCATTTTATAAGTAAATTAAATTCGTTCCTCCAGCAACTTCTGCGCTCTTATGTAACCTAAACAATTACTTCTGAGGCAAGTAACTTACAGTTTATAAGGACAAACACAAAAAATCTATATAATTAGTGTTGTTGATGTTTTGTGTTCAACAGAATGTTCTTCATTATCATCGACGGCCAGAGTTACATGTTGTACTGAAGCAAGGTCTGATATGTTCTTGTTTTGCTTTTCTTTTTAATATTACCTTTCTTGATGAAATTGCGTTTTCTTTAAGTTATATGATAAACTGTTTTTTTTTTTAATTTAATAATCAACAGTTTTCGAGTAACACTTGAATTAAACAATAAAAGTTTCAATTTTGCTATTAATACCGTTTATTTTTAAGTAACATACAGGACAGTAAGTATACTGAAAAAAAAAAATGTTCCGTACATTACATGGCCCTTTATATATTTACACTCAAGTTTCTAGACGGTTCACCGCTTCCGGTTTCTACGGGAATCTGGTAAGAAACTGATCATATATACAAACAAAGCGATCGAAATGAGGTAACGCCCGATAGGTATGCAACACACCTGGCATACAGGTAACGCAGTTACGATCTTAACTGAGCAACGATACTAGGAAAACTGCCGTAGTCTATGCTTACTTAGGATAGTCTGCAGTAGCGTACGGTAGTTTTACAGCTCTAGACACATGTGTCGGATCGCACTGCTCAGCACACCTTGTTGAACATGAACTACAGGAGAAGAACCCCGCGCGTTCCCCTGTTGACTCAAAGGCACGTCAATTTCGATTGCTGGAGGGTGGGGGCACAGGATGGTCGAGATTAGACCGTTGATTAACAGAAGCGCGTCGCCTGGTCGAATGGATCACGCTTATGGTTACACCAAGTCGATATACGTTTCTGATACGTCGTCATCCAGGTGACGTCTGATCGAAAATTACACAGCGCCGCAGACGCTGGCCGATGCAGTAATCTGCTATGGGGCACATTCCCCTGGGATTTCATGCGACGTGAAGTAGTAATCGATGGTGCCATGACAGCTGTGAACTACGTGTACATTATTGGGGAAACAAGTGAAGCCTTTCATGCTTAACGTCTTCCTCGATGGCGACGGCACCTTCCTGCAGGATGACTGTCCGTGTCACATGGACACAATCTTACTACAGTAGTTTGAGGAGAATGATAGTGAGATCTTGTTTATGCATCAGCCATCAAATTCGCGTGATCTGAACTCTAAGGAACACGCTATCGGGCTCCAGGTCCGCGCCCACGAATGACCAGCCCGAAATTTACGGGAATTGCATGACTTGTGCGTAGACACAGGGTATCATGTAAATCATGAAGTCTACCAAGGATTTGTGGAATCCATGTCACGCAAAATTGCTTCTGTTTTGCGTTGCAGAGGTGGACCAAGGCACTACCAACCTAGTAGTCACAATGTTTTGTCTCATCACTGTATGTTGTTCGGTAATTTTAACTTCATCTACAGATCTGAGGATGGGTCACGTGGAACCGAAAAAGTTCATTTTAAAAATAAAATAAATCTGGATGGACAGTACAATCTGTTGAACAACAAGTGATTGTTGATTCTCTCCGAGGACACTTCATGGATTTTTGCAAAAAATTTACAGTCGTATTTTAAAGTTTAAAATCTACTCCAAGTTTGTATCTTCATTCCTGATGCAGAATAGTCTTGTGAAGACGGCTGAATCTTACTGACACGCTCCGTATTTTTCACACACAGATATCTTCGTCGGAGGTGAAAAACCATTACTGACGAAAGTCCTAGAACCGACTGAGGACTGAACTCTGAATCTTTTGATCAGTAGTTTCACTTAACCAACGAGCCACTGAACAATCTCATGTAGTAATTTAGCTGAAAGTCAGCGTACTACACAACCTACATTTCATCGTCGCATTGCTTCAGTGTAACGCATGACAGTGAACACAAAAATAGAACAAAAGTTATAATCCCCGACCCAGGAACGGTTTGGTCACCCTTGAACCTACAGCACACACGACCCTCTCCTCTGTCGCAAATTTAAAATGACTCGTAGGGGGCTTGCCTGGATGCGAGATAAGGAGCGTCGTAATACACGCAAACAAAGCTGCACACTGTGTGTTTTTTACTTACGTTCTCACAACAGTGACAAGGGCGCAAAAGAAAAACCTACACGGAGCCTATCTGTATTAACGGATAACTTATTGTTTCATTACGCCTCCATTTACGTATACTGCATGGCATAATAAAGAAACGACTACTACCGAACACACTTCTATCGCTAACATTACGTTTTGTATGGCAACAGTGCGCTTGGTTCACCAGCAACTATCTGAACAAGTCGCTCATATTCAACATTGGAGTTCTTTCAGCTAATAACTGTACGAGCGTTCTTAGTCATTATGGCTATTGACAGCTGTTCTCGAAGTTGAATGCTCGTGTAAACAAATCTGGTCATCGGCTGTGTCGCTCAAGTATCTGGTATTACAAGATCACAGAAAATAGGCTGTACTTATTTGTTAGGTATTATCACTCTAAAGCGGAAGATACTCTGGAACGTGCTAAAGAATAGAAAGTCTTCTTGTATCAAATTTCATGGACTGTCGGTTCGCTATGCTTCAGTTTCATTAAATCTACTTACAAAGTAATAAAATTTGCTTAATCCGCATAGAAGAAAATCCTGAAACAGTTTCGTGGGGGAGGGGGCAGCTTTGGCAATTCTGGCAGGGGTATAGGATCCACCTTGGTACGGCTCTCCCTGTGTACGGGATAGAATTTTTCTAATTCTACATTCGTCTTTACTGTGCGATGTTTGTTGGAGCCTGAACATTTGTGCACCCGTTTTGGGACGTGTACTCTCGAAATTTTGTGACTGAGGCTCTTTGCGTCCCCCGTATAACGACTACTGTCGTTTGTTGACCATTTCTGCGGTACCCTCTCTGATCAAGGACGCGCGTAAGCACAGGCTATGTAGGAAGTAGCGTAGGTGGCCGCACCTCTGAACGACCCACACCACGAAAATTTAATACAAAAAAGTTTTACTTTTAATACTGTGTGCATCCCCTTATAATCGTAAAAGACGCAGGCCTGGGTATTTTGTATGGACTTCTTCGGCTGAGTATTTTAGTGGACAGCTGATCTGCATAACTAAACAGCTAACTGATGCACAGTTTCAGTTGCATGTTGCTTATCTAAAGGCTACAAGAGGCAACAAAAATTTGATCTTCAGTATTTCATATAAACATAGACCTAAATTAAAATGCTGCCACAATCTACTCATTAAAAGGTATAACCTTATGTTAAAAGTTTAACCCAGTAAAACAAGTATTAAAGTTGGAAACTGTGCTCATGCCTTGCGGCAGTGTAACTCACAACGCGCAAATTATCCTGACTACATTCATGCAGTATTTGAGAATGAGAGCACTTTGCTACTTCCAACAAATTTTCCACATAACTTCAAACCTTTTTCTCGCTGATATCCCCCCTCGCCCCCCTCAGACACACACATAAAATTAATTAAAGAAAAACAATTGTAACACCTATACATTTTCGCTGTTCGTGTAGTGAAGCTCAAGCGTCAGGCATGATAGTTCGATTTATTTCTTCCGTGCTACTAACTCTATTCGCAACACATTTTGCAGGCAGCATCCACATACATCAGCGAATGTACCTACACGATTATATCATTGAACGACACACTGGTCACGAGGTATGACGTTTTACGTACGAGAGTTCGATTCTTTAAAGGATCGACGATAGGGATGAAGGGTGCGGGAGGGGAAGTGCGTTACTGCTACAATTTAAGATAAATTCAACTATAAAACCTTGCGTCAAATAACCAGCGGCACCAGTCACACACGTGGCACTTCAGTTGTCAAACCCGTAACAATATTAAAAGTAGGGTTAGCGGACTTTTGGCAACTTAAGATGAGTTAGTTTTCCCGAAAATTGCTTCCACGTCTCCTTTCATCCTAACCAGGCTCCAGCAAACGTGAAAGTTGTTTTCTTTTATCGAGGTCAGTATAAGAATATGAACACAACCCAAACCTTGATGTTCCGTGAGACGTGTAACATTTGGTTTTGCTCGGCAGTGAAAATGATAAAAATATAGGATCGTATGGCATTTTTGGCCAGGACACCCCTGGGGTTGTACGACCGTCTAGTCTGAGTCTTTTTACTTGACGCCACCTCGGCGAAATACGCGTCGGTACAGAAAGTGATATTTTATAATAACCATGATGATATGAAGTCTGAACGTAAACCAATTAGACAGTTAAAACCTTTCATTTTAAGACTGTACACGTACAAGATCCAGTTGGAGCAGCAACTGAAACCCCATGGCCCGTAGCAACATTCTGAATTTTCCCTTCGGGTTCTGGCACATATCGAAATTGATGACCTGTGACCGGGCAATATTCTACGAAGTGACAAGGCACATTTTACACTACAGGTTGGAGTGAATACGCAGAACTGCCGAATTTGGGGTAGTAGTTGTGCACGTAGAGCCGCTGTACTCGCCGTTTGTGACTGAGTTGGTCTGGTCCGTTCTTCTTTGAAGACAATACACCCATAGGACTTCTCAGGTGCACCGTGACATCTGCGCGTTATCGAGACGTCCTTTTAAAGTATTTTATTCCTGCACTGGAAGAGTACAACTGAGTGAGAACCACTGCTTTCATGCAGTATGGGCACGCCGCTCGCCCACTGAAAGATCTGCTTAATGCAAGCTTGCAAGAACGTGTATTCTCCAGAGGTTTTCCAGATGCATGACCAGCAAGATCATCTGATCTGAATACATGTAACTTTTGGATTTGTGTTACCTAAAAGAATACGTTTACCGAGGACACGTTCGGTTTCTACCGCATGCGAAGGCCAGTACATAGAACGCGTTGCTCAGATTCCACCAGAATTGCTGCGAGCAATTGTTTATCACGTGTTTTACAAACACATAGTCCGCAGCTCGTGGTCGTGCGGTAGCGTTCTCGCTTCCCACGCCCGGGGTCCCGGGTTCGATTCCCGGCGGGGTCAGGGATTTTCTCTGCCTCGTGATGACTGGGTGTTGTGTGCTGTCCTTAGGTTAGTTAGGTTTAAGTAGTTCTAAGTTCTAGGGGACTGATGACCATAGATGTTAAGTCCCATAGTGCTCAGAGCCATTTGAACCATTTGAACAAACACATATCGTCGGCGTCTCCGGTTTTCATATTGAACAAATTGTGTAAGTATGATATCGCAGTCCTCGTGTTATTCCGAATAAAGATGCAAGCATGCATTGCATCGTAAATCGGAACAACACAGGTACTGCAATATCGTATTTATCGGCAGACACCGGGAAAGCGACTCCTCTGTTCGGGAACATACATAATGGATGTACGAGTACAGGTTGTAGAACATGGTTGACGACATACAGAAGTTTGGCTCTGGCCCTGAGTCTTGCTTGGATAGCCAAATAGTAAGGAGACCAATCGCAATAAGCGGGAAATCCGAGTTAGAGTCCCGGTCCGCCACAAATTTTCATTGTCATTCCATCATGCAGCTGATGGTTGTCCATATTCGCAACTGCGAATATTGTATAAGTGATTGGGTGACCTTTTTATACCCACATCCCGTTCCTAATCCATTACCAGGGTGGCTACTCGGACTTGGAATATATATATCTCCCTGACAAATCCAGGTGTTAGAAGGAAGACAGTGCCAAGAAGCTCCTGACAAGTTAATGGTAAGCGGGGACGCAGGGGGGGGAGGGGGGAGGGGGGGGGGAGCACACCACCATAATCACTTTTCTTCCCTCTCACCTGTGCTATATATTAGCCATAAGCAATAGGTTAACTATTGTTTTTAGATATCGATAATTTATATGAAATAATATTCAATAAAATTACATTTCAAAGCTCGATTAAAACTCAGAATTCCCTGAGACTTTTCTAATTTTTCAGGTAAAATGTAATTCCCTGAGGACTTCAGGTTTTCAGGATGAATCGCCACCCTGATTACACATTCTTGCATTTACAGCGCCAGATTTGCACCTGGTTGCCCAAACTGGAACCTTTTTTTCATCGTAAATCGATTCCGCATTAGTGCACTAGAATATCTACCAACTTTCTCTTCTTCTTCTTCTTTTCTGTTTTTGCTTGTGCCTTTTTGTGGCAAGGTTAATTTAAGGGTTGGCCGAATGCCCTTCCTGGCGCCACCCCGTACCCCCCGGAACGGAATTAGTGTACCCCAACTGTCTGTGGCTAGTGTAATCCATGGAATACTGCGAAGGTGTGCAGATGTCTGCGCGCCTTGTAACTGAGGCGGGACGTGGGGACCAGCCCGATATTCACGTAGTGGGATGTGGAAAACCGCCTAAAAACCACATCCAGGCTGGCCGGCACACCGGCCTCTGTATTTAAGCCGCCAGGCGGATTCGATCTGGGGCCGGTGCGCCTACCCGAGTCCAGGAAGCAGCGCACTAGCGCTCTCGATAATTACGATAATTACAGCCCACACTGGACCTCTGTGAGTAGGTGCACTTTAACTATAACCACCCGGTAGTATCTTCTCGACCTCCTCAAGAACTAGACTTGCTACAATATACCACATTATTTGGACAGCAAAGTAACTGATGATGGCCGAGGTAGAGAGGGTGTAAAATATGAAGGGCAGTAGCAAGAAAAGCGTTTATGAAAGAGAAAGAAATTAGCACCGAAAATAAATGTTACAAAGTCTTTTTGTGTAGGTAACTGGAGTGTAACCTTATACGTAGGTGGAACGTGGCTGATAAACAGTTCAGACCAAAAGGAGTAGAAGATACTGAAATTTGGTGCTATAGAAGACTCCTGAAGATTAGTTGGGAAGATCGGGTAACTAATGAAGAGGTACTGGATCCAACTGATAAGGAAATAAATTTATCCCACAACGTAACTGAAAGAAGGTGCCAGGTGATAGGTCACATCCTGAGTCATCCTTAAGGAATCATCAATTAACTAATTATTAAGGTAAGTGTGTGGGGGTGAAAACTGTAGAAGGAAACAAAGGGTTGAATACAGTAAGCAGGTAGAAATCAACGGTAGTTGCAATAGTAAGAGAGATGACGATGCTTGCTTGCACAGAATGGACCACTGTGGAGAGCTACATCATACCAGTCTTTGGACTGAAGATAACAGTGTAAGACGCTTCCAGGATATACGGCTTATTACAAATTTCAGCAAATTAGCTACGAGGGTGAACAGAGAAGAATAACAAGTGTCAATGAGATATCTTTCTTAGCTCGCTGTTCCGCTGGAAGCCTCGAGTGCGCAGCTGCAGGCATGCTCAGATTCGAGGACCTTCCACAGAGGAGCATGCCTTGCTGTTAAGTGGCGAGATTAAGTTAAGAGGGTCAGTACACACGCAACAGGCACTTGATGAGGTCGCCTACGAGTCTGGACCTTCATGTTTTGGGCAACGACCAGGGCCTTGGCCCCTGAAGGCCTGTTGCGGACATCACTCCTGTGACACTACCACTTCCTCGCCTCCACTGCTGTAGCAGAGGCACAACAGCTCTGATTGTTAGAATATGGTTTGGGTAACAGTGCAGTCACCTGTACAGGCTGTCATTAATTTTGATAAATATATTGTTTTGTAGTTGTCTTCAGTCCAATGACTGGTTTGGTGTACCTCTCCATGCTAGTGCAATCTGTGCAAGTCACGTCATTAGGGACCGGAAACAATCGATTTTATAGCCAAATTTGGTGTTACTTTTTGTCAAATCGGTGTTTTATTTTGCCTGATACGTTCTTATTTTTTCAGATTAGTTAATACTTTTGCCAAATTATTTTTCTGCCAAAGCCGGCCGCGGTGGCCGAGCGGTTCTAGGCGCTCAGTCCGGAACCGCGATACCGCTACGGTCGCAGGTTCGAATCCTGCCTCGGGCATGGATGTGTGTGATATCCTTAGGTTAGTTAGCTTTAAGTAGTTCTAAGTTCTAGGGGACTGATGACCACAGATGTTAAGTCCCATAGTGCTCAGAGCCATTTTTTCTGCCAAATTTGGTGTTTTTTGCCAGATACAGAGTAATTTTCTTTTGCCAAGTTTGGTATCTTTTTGAAATATTCGGTGTTATTTTTTGCGAAACTTCGTGCTTTCTGCCTATTTTTTTTTGGCAAATTCGATGATATTTTTGACATGTTTGGTGTTACTTCTTGTGCCAAGCTTGGTGTTAGTTTTTGCTACTTTCGGTGCTACTTTAGCCGTCACATGAAAGTTCGTTACGCCCGAAATAAACGCTAAGTTTAAGATTATACACAAACCTCAGCCTTGAGGACATTAGAAGCCAAAATGTCATTTTAACATTCAATAACTATCAGTTACGAATATTAGTGAACTGCCGTCCTCTGATTTATAACGTTTGTACGGAAAAAAAAAATTTCGCAATATCGCGTTGTTTCACTAAAAATCGCTAAATTCGTATTATCGTAAATTTCCTGTCCATAGTGATTCTCTCTACATAACTACTGCAGCCTACGTCTATTTGAACCTGCCTTCAGTATTAGAGCCCCATCTTCACCTACACTTTAATTCCATTTCCAAATTTCTCTCCTTGGTTTCCTTCAGTTCTTACTCAGTGTACAGGCTGAATAACATTGGGGGGGATAGGCTACAACCCTGCCTCACTCTCGTCTCAGCTACGTCTCTCCTATCACGTTCTTCGAATTTTGTATCTGCAGCCTGGTTCCTGTACAAGTTACAAATAATCTTCGTTCCCTGCATTTTATCCCTGCTACCTTCAGGGTTTAAAAAGAGTGTAGCCCAGACAACACAGCCAAAAGCTTTCTCTGTTGTTGTTGTTGTTGTGGTCTTCAGTCCTGAGACTGGTTTGATGCAGCTCTCCATGCTACTCTATCCTGTGCAAGCTTCTTCATCTCCCAGTACCTACTGCAACCTACATCCTTCTGAATCTGCTTAGTGTATTGATCTCTTGGTCTCCCTCTACGATTTTTACCCTCCACGCTGCCCTCCAATGCTAAATTTGTGATCCCTTGATGCCTCAAAACATGTCCTACCAACCGATCCCTTCTTCTAGTCAAGTTGTGCCACAAACTTCTCTTCTCTCCAATCCTATTCAATACCTCCTCATTAGTTACGTGATCTACCCACCTTATCTTCAGCATTCTTCTGTAGCACCACATTTCGAAAGCTTCTATTCTCTTCTTGTCCAAACTGGTTATCGTCCATGTTTCACTTCCATACATGGCTACACTCCATACAAATACTTTCAGAAACGACTTCCTGACACTTAAATCTATACTCGATGTTAACAAATTTCTCTTCTTCAGAAACGATTTCCTTGCCATTGCCAGTCTACATTTTATATCCTCTCTACTTCGACCATCATCAGTTATTTTACTCCCTAAATAGCAAAACTCCTTTACTACTTTAAGTGTCTCATTTCATAATCTAATCCCCTCAGCATCACCCGATTTAATTTGACTACATTCCATTATCCTCGTTTTGCTTCTACATCTACATCTACATCTATACTCCGCGAGCCACCTTACGGTGTGTGGCGGAGGGTACTTATTGTACCACTATCTGATCCCCCCTTCCCTGTTCCATTCACGAATTGTGTGTGGGAAGAACGACTGCTTGTAAGTCTCCGTATTTGCTCTAATTTCTCGGATCTTTTCGTTGTGATCATTACGCGAGATATATGTGGGCGGTATTAATATGTTGCCCATCTCTTCCCGGAATGTGCTCTCTCGTAATTTCGATAATAAACCTCTCCGTATTGCGTAACGCCTTTCTTGAAGTGTCCGCCACTGGAGCTTGTTCAGCATCTCCGTAACGCTCTCGCGCTGACTAAATGTCCCCATGACGAATCGCGCTGCTTTTCGCTGGATCATGTCTATCTCTTCTATTAATCCAACCTGGTAAGGGTCCCATACTGATGAGCAATACTCAAGAATCGGACGAACAAGCGTTTTGTAAGCTACTTCTTTCGTCGATGAGTCACATTTTCTTAGAATTCTTCCTATGAATCTCAACCTGGCGCCTGCTTTTCCCACTATTTGTTTTATGTGATCATTCCACTTCAGATCGCTCCGGATAGTAACTCCTAAGTATTTTACGGTCGTTACCGCTTCCAATGATTTACCACCTATGGCATAATCGTACTGGAATGGATTTCTGCCCCTATGTATGCGCATTATATTACATTTATCTACGTTTAGGGAAAGCTGCCAGCTGTCGCACCATTCATTAATCCTCTGCAGGTCTTCCTGGAGTACGTACGAGTCTTCTGATGTTGCTACTTTCTTGTAGACAACCGTGTCATCTGCAAATAGCCTCACGGAGCTACCGATGTTGTCAACTAAGTCATTTATGTATATTGTAAACAATAAAGGTCCTATCACGCTTCCTTGCGGTACTCCCGAAATTACCTCTACATCTGCAGATTTTGAACCGTTAAGAATGACATGTTGTGTTCTTTCTTCTAGGAAATCCTGAATCCAGTCACAAACCTGGTCCGATATTCCGTAAGCTCGTATTTTTTTCACTAAACGTTAAGTGCGGAACCGTATCAAATGCCTTCCTGAAGTCCAGGAATACGGCATCAATCTGCTCGCCAGTGTCTACGGCACTGTGAATTTCTTGGACAAATAGGGCGAGCTGAGTTTCACATGATCTCTGTTTGCGGAATCCATGTTGGTTATGATGAAGGAGATTTGTATTATCTAAGAACGTCATAATACGAGAACATAAAACATGTTCCATTATTCTACAACAGATTGACGTAAGCGAAATAGGCCTATAATTATTCGCATCTGATTTATGACCCTTCTTGAAAATGGGAACGACCTGCGCTTTCTTCCAGTCGCTAGGTACTTTACGTTCTTCCAGAGATCTACGATAAATTGCTGATAGAAAGGGGGCAAGTTCTTTAGCATAATCACTGTAGAATCTTACGGGTATCTCGTCTGGTCCGGATGCTTTTCCGCTACTAAGTGATAGCAGTTGTTTTTCAATTCCGATATCGTTTATTTCAATATTTTCCATTTTGGCGTCCGTGCGACGGCTGAAGTCAGGGACCGTGTTACGATTTTCCGCAGTGAAACAGTTTCGGAACACTGAGTTCAGTATTTCTGCCTTTCTTCGGTCGTCCTCTGTTTCGGTGCCATCGTGGTCAACGAGTGACTGAATAGGGGATTTAGATCCGCTTACCGATTTTACATATGACCAAAACTTTTTAGGGTTCTTGTTTAGATTGTTTGCCAATGTTTTATGTTCGAATTCGTTGAATGCTTCTCTCATTGCTCTCTTTACGCTCTTTTTCGCTTCGTTCAGCTTTTCCTTATCAGCTATGATTCGACTACTCTTAAACCTATGATGAAGCTTTCTTTGTTTCCGTAGTACCTTTCGTACATGATTGTTATACCACGGTGGATCTTTCCCCTCGCTTTGGACCTTAGTCGGTACGAACTTATCTAAGGCGTACTGGACGATGTTTCTGATTTTTTTCCATTTTTGTTCCACATCCTCTTCCTCAGAAATGAACGTTTGATGGTGGTCACTCAGATATTCTGCGATTTGTGCCCTATCACTCTTGTTAAGCAAATATATTTTCCTTCCTTTCTTGGCATTTCTTATTACACTTGTAGTCATTGATGCAACCACTGACTTATGATCACTGATACCCTCTTCTACATTCACGGAGTCGAAAAGTTCCGGTATATTTGTTGCTATGAGGTCTAAAACGTTAGCTTCACGAGTTGGTTCTCTAACTATCTGCTCGAAGTAATTCTCGGACAAGGCAGTCAGGATAATGTCACAAGAGTCTCTGTCCCTGGCTCCAGTTCTGATTGTGTGACTATCCCATTCTATACCTGGTAGATTGAAGTCTCCCCCTATTACAATAGTATGATCACGAAACTTCTTCACGACGTTCTGCAGGTTCTCTCTGAGGCGCTCAACTACTACGGTTGCTGATGCAGGTGGTCTATAGAAGCATCCGACTATCATATCTGACCCACCTTTGATACTTAACCCAGATTATTTCACATTCACATTCGCATTCGCTAATAACTTCACTGGATATTATTGAATTCTTTACTGCTATAAATACTCCTCCACCATTGGCGTTTATCCTATCCTTGCGGTATATATTCCATTCTGTGTCTAGGATTTCGTTACTGTTCACTTCCGGTTTTAACCAACTTTCCGTTCCTAATACTATATGCGCACTATTTCCTTCAATAAGCGATACTAATTCAGGAACCTTGCCCTGGATACTCCTGCAGTTTACCAATATTACGTTAACTTTTCCTGTTTTTGGTCTCTGAGGACGGACGTTCTTTATCAACGATGCTGATGTTCTCTCTGGTAAGCCGTCAGGTATTTTATCGTTTCGCCCAAGGGGGGGGGGGGGTCCCTCTAACCTAAAAAACCCCCGTGTGCACGCCACACGTACTCAGCTACCCTAGTAGCTGCTTCCGGTGTGTAGTGCACGCCTGACCTGTCTAGGGGGGCCCTACAGTTCACCACCCAATAACGGAGGTCGATGAATTTGCAACCATTATAGTCGCAGAGTCGTCTGAGCCTCTGGTTTAGACCCTCCACACGGCTCCAAACCAGAGGACCGCGATCGACTCTGGGCACTATGCTGCAGATATTAAGCTCAGCTTGCACTCCGCGTGCGATGCTGGTTGTCTTCACCAAACTTTGTTGTTCACAACTTTGTTGATGTTCATCTTATATCCTTCTTTCAAGACACTGTCCATTCCGTTCAACTGCTCTTCCAAGTCCTTTGCTGTCTCTGACAGAATTACAATGTCATCGGCGAACCTCAAAGTTTTTACTTCTTCTCTATGAATTTTAATACCTACTCCGAATTTTTCTTTTGTTTCCTTTACTGCTTGCTCAATATACAGATTGAATAACATCGGGGAGAGGCTACATCCCTGTCTCACTCCTTTCCCAACCACTGCTTCCCTTTCATGTCCCTCGACTCTTATAACTGCCATCTGGTTTCTGTACAAATTGTAAATAGCCTTTCGCTCCTTGTATTTTACCCCTGCCACCTTCAGAATTTGAAAGAGGGTATTCCAGTTAACGTTGTCAAAAGCTTTCTCTAAGTCTACAAATGCTAGAAACGTAGGTTTGCCTTTTCTTAATCTTTCTTCTAAGATAAGTCGCAAGGTTAGTATTGCCTCACGTGTTCCAACATTTCTACGGAATCCAAACTGATCTTCCCCGAGGTCCGCTTCTACCAGTTTTTCCATTCGTCTGTAAAGAATTCGCGTTAGTATTTTGCAGCTGTGACTTATTAAACTGATAGTTCGGTAATTTTCACATCTGTCAACAACTGCTTTCTTTGGTATTGGAATTATTATATTCATCTTGAAGTCTGTGGGTATTTCGCCTGTCTCATACATCTTGCTCACCAGATGGTAGAGTTTTGTCATGACTGGCTCTCCCAAGGCCATCAGTAGTTCTAATGGAATGTTGTCTAGTCCCGGGGCCTTGTTTCGACTCAGGTCTTTCAGTGCTCTGTCAAACTCTTCACGCAGTATCTTATCTCCCATTTCATCTTCATCTACATCCTCTTCCATTTCCATAATACTGTCCTCAAGTACATCGCCCTTGTATAAACCCTCTATATACTCCTTCCACCTTTCTGCCTTCCCTTCTTCGCTTAGAACTGGGTTGCCATCTGAGCTCTTGATATTCATACAAGTGGTTCTCTTCTCTCCAAAGGTCTCTTTAATTTTCCTGTAGGCAGTATCTATCTTACCCCTAGTGAGACAAGCCTCTACATCCTTACATTTGTCCTCTAGCCATCCCTGCTTAGCCATTTTGCACTTTCTGTCGATCTCATTTTTGAGACGTTTGTATTCCCTTTTGCCTGCTTCATTTACTGCATTTTTATATTTTCTCCTTTCATCAATTAAATTCAATATTTCTTCTGTTACCCAAGGATTTCTATTAGCCCTCGTCTTTTTACCCACTTGATCCTCTGCTGCCTTCACTACTTCATCCCTCAGAGCTACCCATTCTTCTTCTACTGTATTTCTTTCCCCCATTCCTGTCAATTGTTCCCTTATGCTCTCCCTGAAACTCTCTACTACCTCTTGTTCTTTTAGTTTATCCAGGTCCCATCTCCTTAAATTCCCACCTTTTTGCAGTTTCTTCAGTTTCAATCTGCAATTCATAACCAATAGATTGTGGTCAGAATCCACATCTGCCCCTGGAAATGTCTTACAATTTAAAACCTGGTTCCTAAATCTCTGTCTTACCATTATATAATCTATCTGATACCTATTAGTATCTCCAGGATTCTTCCAGGTATACAACCTTCTTTTATGATTCTTGAACCAAGTGTTAGCTATGATTAAGTTAAGCTCTGTGCAAAATTCTACAAGGCGGCTTCTTCTTTCATTTCTTCCCCCCAATCCATATTCACCTACTATGTTTCCTTCTCTCCCTTTTCCTACTGACGAATTCCAGTCACCCATGACTATTAAATTTTCGTCTCCCTTCACTACCTGAATAATTTCTTTTATCTCGTCATAGATTTCATCAATTTCTTCATCATCTGCAGAGCTAGTTGGCATATAAACTTGTACTACTGTAGTAGGCATGGGCTTTTTGTCTATCTTGGCCACAATAATGCGTTCACTATGCTGTTTGTAGTAGCTAACCCGCACTCCTATTTTTTTATTCATTATTAAACC
Source organism: Schistocerca nitens (assembly GCF_023898315.1). NCBI lineage: Eukaryota > Metazoa > Arthropoda > Insecta > Orthoptera > Acrididae > Schistocerca > Schistocerca nitens. Next base: position 450,973,928 of record NC_064619.1, read on the forward strand.
TACTCCTGCATTACCCCTATTTGATTTTGTATTTATAACCCTGTAATCACCTGACCAAAAGTCTTGTTCCTCCTGCCACCGAACTTCACTAATTCCCACTATATCTAACTTTAACCTATCCATTTCCCTTTTTAAATTTTCTAACCTACCTGCCCGATTAAGGGATCTGACATTCCACGCTCCGATCCGTAGAATGCCAGTTTCCTTTCTCCTGATAACGACGTCCTCTTGAGTAGTCCCCGCCCGGAGATCCGAATGGGGGACTATTTTACCTCCGGAATATTTTACCCAAGAGGACGCCATCATCATTTAATCATACAGTAAAGCTGCATGTCCTCGGGAAAAATTACGGCTGTAGTTTCCCCTTGCTTTCAGCCGTTCGCAGTACCAGCACAGCAAGGCCGTTTTGGTTAATGTTACAAGGCCAGATCAGTCAATCATCCAGACTGTTGCCCCTGCAACTACTGAAAAGGCTGCTGCCCCTCCTCAGGAACCACATGTTTGTCTGGCCTCTCAACAGATACCCCTCCGTTGTGGTTGCACCTACGGTACGGCCATCTGTATCGCTGAGGCACGCAAGCCTCCCCACCAACGGCAAGGTCCATGGTTCATGGCGGAAGAAGCTTTCTTTAAGTGTGGAAAATGGTATACGGGGGTGGTTGGTAAGTCCGCTAAATTTCCATGAAAGGGAAGAACACTTTTGTTTCGCCTTCATGGTTGGTAAACGTGAGTACTTCAAGACTCATATAAAAATTTCAACAACATACAGCGTCCAGTTCATAGTTGATAGCCGTCTGAATGTGTCGACTGCGATTGAAGACGGCAAAACCCGAGTTCAGTGCTTCTATTGAAGTTTTGGACCGCCGCACAATTCAAAACAGAATTGGATAAAGTTCACGTGGACTCTGCACCATCGCTGAATACCATTTACTTCTGGATTAATGAATTTCAAAATGGTCGGACAAGCACCGAAAAACGAAGCGCGCTCCGGCGGTCCAGTTGAGGTCACTACAAAGGAAACCATTGACAAAATCCATGATATGATAATACAAGATAACCGAATAAAAATTCGTGAGACTGTAGGGATCTCAACTGAGCGAGTGCACAACATCCTTCACGCAGAATTGGCTATAAAGAAACTGCGTGCGAGGTGGGTGCCGCGATTGTTCAAAGTCGACCAAAAACGCGTCCGGCACATTTCAACATAGTGTCTGGCGATGTTTAATCGCAATCGCAAGAATTTTTGCACCGTTTTGTGACTGTTGATGAAACCTGGGTCCATCATTACCAATCTGTCAATAAGGCAGTCAAAACAATGGACTAAGTCTGGTGAAAGTGCACCGAAGGAGGCAAAGACCATTTTGTCAGTTGGTAACGTGACGGCCATTGCTTTTTGGGATTCTCAACGAGTAATCTTCATAGATTACTTGGAGAAAGGCATAACCGTATCTGATTCCTATTATGCTTCCTTGTTGGAGCGTTTGAAACTCGCGCTGGCTGAAAAGAGAACAAGGATGGCATGCTAAAAAGTGCTCTTTCACCAGGATAATGTACTAACTCACATATCAGCGATAACAACGGCGATAGTGTATGGACTGGATGTTGAATTATTTCCTCATCCACCGTATTCATGAGACTTAGCCCCACGTGACTTCTTCCTGTTCCTAATATGAAACTTTGGCTTCCTGGGAAAAAAATTTCATCAAATGAAGTGATGGTTGGAGTCAACGAGTATTTTGCAGACAATAACAGAACCTATTTTTCCGATAGAATGAAAAAGCTAGAGGATCACGTAGCAAATCGTCCTCGTAAAAGATTTGCTTTTCCTTACCATATTTTTCAAATTAAGTCACAGGGCCATTATCCACTCGCATGTTCCTAAATTTCTCCGGAACCCGACCCCATTTCCCCGATGTCGACTTCTGCCAGATTTTCCACTACTCTGTAAATAAATCGTGTCAGTATTTTGGAAACACGACTTATTTGTATTGATAGTTCAGTAATAAAAATGGTTCAAATGGCTCTGAGCACTATGGGACTTAACTTCTGAGGTCATCAATCGCCTAGAACTTAGAACTACTTAAACCTAACTAACCTAAGGACATCACACACATCCATGCCCGAGGCAGGATTCGAACCTGCGACCGTAGTGGTCGCGCGGTTCCAGACTGTAGCCCCTAGAACCGCTCGGCCACCCCGGCCGGCAGTTCAGTAATATTCACACCTGTCAGCACCTGCTTCGTTGAAACTGTCATTATTACGTTAGTCTTTAAGTCTGAGATTATTCCGGCAACCTCGTATCTTGCACACCAGGTATATTGCCAAAGCTGTCTTTCGATCTCGGTAATTCTGCTGGAATGACATCCAATCCGGGAGCCTTGTTTCGACTTAGGTCTTCAAATGTTCAAATGTGTGTGAATTCCTAAGGGACCAAACTGCTTAGGTCATCGGTCTCTAGACTTTAACTAACGTATTCTAAGAATAAACACACACACACACCGGCCCGAGGGAGGACTCGAACCTCCGGCGGCAGGGGCCGTGCATTCCGTGACATGACGCCTCAAACCACGCGGCACTTCGGTCTTCCGGTGCTCTGTCATATTCAGCAACGATTAGTGTCGAAATGTAATTTGTCAGAAGACTACGAGATTGAAGAACACGGTTGCAGTCCATAACGGAAGTATGCACTACGTTTTCCACAATTCTATTGTACAAAACTGCTTTATCGGGGAACAGACAGGGAAACTGATAGTTGATTAGGAGAGGACTAGTTTGGTTTTAAGAGCAGTTGGGATACAGCAGACGCAATTTCAGCAGGATTGCTTGTTCTCGCAGTTTGTATTCAATTTGTATATTGAAACGGCAATGAAGGAAGTGAATAAGTATATTGCGGTGAAAGCTGTCAGTCATGTGCAAAAAATCAGCATGATACGGCTCGCTTATGGCGTTACATGCTCGCCAAAAGTGAACAGTGAGTCCGTTGTTTCATGATGTAGAGTGACTGCTGACGGTTATGAGTCTAACGTAAAAATAAATAAATAAATAAATAAATAAAAAAGGGAGGACACGAAGGTAATAGTGTGCCTAAAACAAAAAGAAAACGAAGGTAATACAGTGCTTAGCGGGTGGACATGATAGGCAGCTAAATGTTAAATTTCGTCTAGAGGCTCTTGAAGATGTGGGCGAATTTTGCTAGTTCGGAAGCAGAATAGCTTAAGAGGATGATGTAATAACAACAAAATTGCAAGTTTTTCACAAGGCAGAATGACTCTCTATAAACTAAAACAGCTGCTAAAATCCAGAAATATGCAGTCTCAGACCAGAATGATTTTCCGATTTGCATCGTAGCTTTGTATAGGTAGGAACCATGGACAGTTGAGAAGACAGAAGTGAATGATCAGAAGTCTTTGAAGAGTGGTGTCAGAGGAGATTGTTAAGAATCACGTGTCCTGATAGAGTAAGGTATTACGAACTCCACCGAATCAACAGAAAAAATGACCAATACACCCATAATGAATCAGAGACAGAATGGTCGGGTCCATGTTGCGATACAAGTCGTTACTAAGAACAGTATTTGAAGGGATGGCGAAAGGTTGGAATCCCAAGGGGCTAGACGTTAGGTAGCAAAGTGTTGACGTAGGATCCAGGAGTTTCGCTGAAATGAAAGCAATAGCTGGCAAGCGCCAGGAATGCACCAAACCAAATGGATGACAAATCACGCTTATGGTTAATGATTGAAATAGCAATTTCACTGACTTGTTACATCCATTCTTTCTTTCCTTTTTAAACCTACTGCGTCAACGTCGAGGTTCTCAGTGACGGTAATTCTACTGGTCATATACAATGGTATACAACGATCGTGTCGTTACAAATCAACACTAGTATTCAACACAAATGCCAAGAATCGTAATCATATATACCGGATGGAAACGTGAATCCGATCGTCTTATCCACTGTGCCTCGTCGCTCGATCTTCATTGACATAAAAGAGGTCTAATTACGACGTAGAACGTCAAAAATTTCAAAGTAACCTTCTCTTTCAAGAGTATTCCGTTAAATTCATTACATTTCTATTTCCCACCACCTTCTCTCATCATCTCCGTACTACATCAATCCCTACTACGCCGAACGCAGTATAGATGAAAAATTCACAAGCAATTAGAGAACTTGCATTTTTTCCCGATGAGAATCCCTGGCTGGAGTTGGACGGGCAAAAATGACACGTTACGCCTGATTTATGAGAACAAATACTGACCAAATACCGAAATTTAAGACTTTTGTATTTACTAACAGGCAACTGATGTTGCAATTAAATGCTTACGTAATGTAACGCATTATTCGGATGGCAGTGTTTGATTTGTGACGGTACGCACCAGTACTCCGTTGTGGTACCTCTGACGGAAAAAAATCAGAACCGCTGACTTATGAGGTGTGGTAGAATGAACTTTATTTTCTACCAGAAGAAATTCGCACATTTAAAATGCTCGGAAAACCGATGAAATAAAGATTTAAGAAGTCTAAATTTGTGTCCCGGGCACTGAACACGTTACAATTCGAGCACTGCGGAATGGTATTATTTCCGTTTTATCTATGCTATCTCGCCTGCGTGACTTTGCCGTTCCTGGGCACGATCGCTTTTATGTGACTGGAAACATACCTCCAGGGAATCTAAATGATCTATTTTAAACTGTGTTGGCTACGTTCCGATTCGAGCCGCTGTCATCTTAAGTCCGAGCTAAGTGACGTTTCCGCGCGAAATGCGCGTTTATTTTGACTTGTGCGAATGGCATGGCACACATCGGCCAAGCAACGCAGGCAACACGTCGTCGCTCAAAACAAAATTCTATATGAGTTTTATATTAGTCAAACACCACTCTTTAGACAGTTACCCTATAGATTATGCTGTAGCGCCAGAAAGAACGGTCAGAATCAAAAACAACAAGAATAACGGCAACATATATTCCAGACAACGTGTGATTTCCTGCCGTGTAACTTTGTTGCAGCATATATCGCAAAAAAATCTAAAAGCTACCATCGAAATACGTAACATGTAGCAAATCGAAGAAAAACTGCAGAACAGATACTGACGACAGTTCAGGGGAATATCTGTTATCAAACTTTCCCCAGGGATCAAGATTTGTGTTTACTTATGTCGCACGCACTCCTGCGTTACCAAAGCCAGCAACTGATGTGCATCAGCACGCCTGTGACGGAATGTTTTCTGACAGCAACACGACAAACTTAAGTTTTAATCCGACGGCGCAACTGAAATTAGTTACTCATGTTAACTGAGCTGCAGTACAATTACAAAACTATTATCAGCCGCAAGTCATGGAGACACTCGGGATATTTGAGGGGAGTATAATTAGTATGTAAGGAGTATAGAGCACATTGTTTACATTCGGTACCGGTATATAAACAAAACTGATGAAATGAAAACAATTTTTATAATGAAAAAATGCGGTTTCCTTAATCCGAAAATTTCATGCTTCGCTAACTATCGTATAGTACGCATTTCGAATGAATTCACCTCGTACGCGCAACTATCAATCTAGAAACGTTCATGACATGATTACAGGGAGGTCACAATAATACGACATTATTATAAACAAATGAACAGCTCACATTCTTTTTCATGAATTTTAATGTAGTCGACCGCTTATTATTACTAAACACAATACTCACCGAAAACTATCAAACACATTTTCCTCCAAGTTCGCTCGTATCAGTGTAATACAGGTAATGAATGGCAAGTTTTTACTGTATATAATTAAAATCAGTTTACCATATCTCACTCTGGGTTACGGACGGGTATCTATTTTGGAATTTAATTTGGGAAATGTTTCCTTAGCGACTGAAAAAAAAACTCCCGTTGCAGAAAGTTCCTATCATTATTGAATAACGAGGATGAATCGGTTAACATAAACCCTAACTAAATTCAACAACGCAATTTTTGTTGCACCGAGGTCTTACAACAAATTATCTTACTCGAAACAGATGCAAGCAGTCGGCAAAACAAACGGACAACATTTTAACTCGCAAGTTTTGGCGCCACATGAGACACCTGAGATATAGCAAAAGCTTGTTTCCTTTAAATGCCGCTTAAAATACCAATAAAGATATTAGAAACGCTAATAATACATCTTAGACTTTGGTGGAGTCTTACCACTTCTCTGCATTTTCGGAGGATATCCACTTCATTCACCAAATTCACATAACGAGCGAACCTAGCACTCTACTGCACACAACACTTGCCAATGTTTTCAAGATGCCTTTCACTGCCAGTGTGACCAACCTTCCGCAAGTAACTTTATGTCAAACCAAGTACCAGCGTAGGACCAAAACAAATGATAATCTATGAAGGATAAGAAGATGTTTACTTATCGTCATGTTTAATGACAACATCTTCACACCAAAACATAATTTTATTTGGCTGACAAGTATTGAATGAGTGTATGTATATGTTAACAATCAGCTGTTAACGCAACCTTTAGTGTTATCGACAGAAAGTGAGCTACTGTCAAATCAAAATAACGTTAAGTGGTGTTGGAACATAAAAACAAATTGTAAAATACTGTGAACAATGGAATTTAGCACTAAAGATAGGTACTAATAATGTGTAGTATCGTAATAACAATTGAATATACTAGCACTGTTTTTGTTTCCCAAAAGACAAATAAAAACAAATAGCTGCTTACCGAACGCAAAGAGACTTAATTTGTAGGATTTAGAGCTTGAACTTCTAATCGTGGTAGTGTGATTAGTGTCTATAATAATAAATTATATTATTTGAAATAGATGTCCATAAACCTACCAGAGTTACATTAAAACTAAAGTAATATTTCCAATTGTGCCGTATTTCGTCTCAGTTTCACGACTTCCTGGCTGGTATTTGTACAAGACAGATTTGTTTATTGGATTGTCACCTTATTATCCTCGAAGTTGTTACTGTTATTAAAGACTGTTCAAATATGAGACCACTTTTTGCAATTTTCACATGATGATCGATAATTTCAATATGATCTATTACGGTATACAAAATAACAGATAAAGTTAGTTTGCACATTACTGTCACAGGGCAAATATATCAGCAGATACTCCACACAAGGTTTCCATGTGTTCAGGTACTCATCTTATGTAATCAGAATGTTCAATTTATTTTTCAAATAACTGTTAAAATATTTATTCTTCGGTGATTGTGCTATTAGAAGACCACAGTTAGATCTTGTTGCCAGTTTTATTGTTTTTCTTTTAGTTGCATCAACCCATGACAATCGCCAGGTGAAGACTCGAAGATATGAATTCTCAGACATTACAGTGCCAGCCACACAACATGAACAGCTGAAACATTTCAAAAACCTTGATCTCTGAAATAGCTCTTTTCTCTTGTGATTGTAATTAATTATATAAGGTTGTAGAATTCATGGGTAACTGATGACTGGATACCAAAAGTTATTTTGCAGTTGCATGATGGCAGCGGAGAGTCTGATTCACTACGTTCATCATTATTTTTGTCTTTTTATTATGTGATCTAGAGAGAATAAATGAGAATGAAACTATAAATTAACATACATAGAAGGAAATATCTGATAAGCTGACCCTAACGATACCATGTGTTGACTTTGTCCCGTAATTTAATGATGATGGTTTGGTGTATGATGTCATACGTGCTTAAACAACACACTGGCAATATTTGTTTTGTGTTTGTATCAGGTTTTGGAAAATGGATTGTGGTGACAGACTGATCTGTAGTGTGCCCCAATGTGTTAGTTAAATTGGAAGGTGGCAGTTTGGTTGTGGTTGACAAAGCAGTATTAATTGCTTCATTTATCTGAGAACTCTTTGTACAAAGCTTTAACAAGTTGTCAGGTTTGCAACAGTTACAAGATACAGCAGTTATTCTGAACCTAGTATCAGTTATCAGACAAAGAAAGAGAAAAGAGTTGGTGGAAGTGGGGCAAGTATTAGAAAGGGTATACATCTGGAACCCACTTCAGTGGAAATATAAAGGATTGGAATAAGGTGGAAGATGGCAAGCCATTCACAGAGGAGAGTTGGAAACTAGCATTGGAAATATAAATTTTAAAGACAGCAGTTGGTAAGTCAAATATAAGACAAGAATGTGTGAGAAATAAGCTTAAATGATTGTAAGAGCAGAGATCACACTCCTGTGCCCATAACATAGACGAATTTTCCCTTTGTTGATATTGATATATTATTAATATCTTCATCATCATTTTACCTTCCTGAAATAAATAAAAGCTTTTTCTGAGCTTAAATTTATATGTTTGTTTAAAATATATACTTAGCTATTTTATGTATGACCAGAATTTTCTTGGGTACGTGGGGAGATCTTTCGCTAAAGTATGATGGTGGTAGCTATTGTATGCTTCGTGCATCAGCTTTTTTTGCATACGCATGAATCTCTACTAACTTATGCCTGTCATCATGTGATCATTTTCTTGGAACCAAGAGTCTCTGTTTGCTCGACATTTCCCGAATTTTGTTATTAAACCATGATGGGTCTCTTCCATCCTTAATCCACCTACTTGGCACATGAGAACACTTAGTAACTTGCAACAAACTTTATACGTAATGTTAAACTATTGCAAAATGATGGAAGAAAAAAAAATCATTTGCTACATTTTTGCTGTTCATACAGTAAAACTTTAGTATCAGGCATGACGTTTTAATGTACTGCTTCTTTACTACTTAGTCTATTCATAACAAATTTTGCAGACAGTATCCTTATACTGTATACCACTGAATGTACCTGCAAAATTATGTCATCATACCACGTGTAGTTCAGGAGATATTATGTCATAAACGTTGAGATGCTTGAAAAACTAGCTTCTGCATAAAATGAAGTGCAAATTATGTAGACTATGTTCATCCAGTGTGTCATAATAAGAGCAATTAGCAACTTCCGTCATTCTATCTTCAGAAGACACAGGCACTGCTGACTCAAGATTTTGCTCTGCATGTGGTTTTCAAGCAGTGTTTTCTGCAGCATTATGCCAGACAGCCGTATTATGACGCATATGTGTTGGTCACAGGTTAGGTGTCCTTCACCTGTGCAGGTGTATTCAATGCCCACAGTTTCCATGTGTAGACAGAGGCAAAGCCCCACACCACCCACAAACAAGGTCATCAAGAGAAGTTCACTGTCAGTGTAAGAGCTGGCAAGGCCCCATATGTTTCCTCCTTGTCTCTCAGGCAACATCTATACAACATTCATCTGGGAAGTGCTGCTGGAATTATATATGTAGTTCCAGCATGGTGGGGCATGTTTCATTTATTGCATATTGAAAGACCTGCTGCCTATTTTATAAAGCAGGACATACATTTTACAATTTTGCGTGTTACAATATATTGTTCCATATTTCTAACATTTTTTCTCTTGAGCAGTAAAATAAAGAGTAACAATAATGGGTTGGTAATGGAATAAAATAAACATAAATTGAGGTAAAGAAACCAGAAACAATTTAAAAAATTAAGAAGAAAGTTTTTAAATGGAAGAAAGTTTCCTGCTACCTGGCTGTTGCAGGTTGGAGGGCTTCAGAACAACTTCAAGCCAGTCACAGATGGAGCAGCAATTTACTTAGGTCTAAGTACAAATGATATTAGAATGTTATTTTCAATTTTTCATTAAATATAATAAATTAGTATACATTTTGCATATTAATTTTACTGTTGACTACTGGTAATGTCATGGCTTTTCCTGTGGGAGAGGAGCCTCGGAAGTTAGTTAAGCCTCGCCTCCCCAGGAAGTTTCATCCCAGTGTATTTCTCTAATGTATGCTGTTATGAAGTTAAATTTAGCAATTATTTACATATGTTTTTATACATTTTCTATTGTTGGATAGTGTTCAATGTATACTTAATTATTATTAGTATTTATATTATTCCATGAATCCAGATTGTCTTGTTCTGAGTTTGTTGAGGCATCCGAGTCAGTGGTTGTGTTGTTGTCGGAATTGTTCCATGTATTGTGTTGTCTTGTGGGGTGATTCCCTATTCTCCATCTCATGTATGGTTGTTCCTGTCTGCATGCTGTATGGAGTGCTTGTGAAATTTTGTTGGTGATGGATGTTAGTTCTAATCAGTCATCTGGCTGTCTCGTCCTTTGTTGTATGGCACTGTTATGCCATTGCAGTCGCAGATGTTGTGGGTACAGTCCATGTCCCATAATAAAGTCAACCATACCATGTGTCGGATCTATATATTTCATTTGTTCTCTGATGTTTGTGAAGAATTTGTGTACTCTGCGTTATTTTTCTGTTGAATCCTATTCAGCCTGCCAAGTATCTTTTCGCCGTCCATTAAGTTGTTTCTTGCCAGTTATTTGTTTTTCCTGTAGTTTCTTGTACTTTGTCCTGTTGTCCCCTCTTTCCCATATACTTAATGTCTATTGGGCACACAGCCAGGTATTCTGCAGAGCCGTCTGGATGTCTCGGTGTCAACAGTACAAGTGGTGTTTAGATTTTCATAGTGTGCAGTTTGTACGGTTTTCTCCACATTTTATTTTCCAGCTAATGTTGTCCTAGTGCTCCTGTCTTGTCTTGTTCAGTTCAGTTTTATACCTGTCTTTAGTGTCATGATAGATTTGAAGTCTAATTTCTCATTCTTGTCCCATTTTTGACCTTCGATAGTGTCGTCTTTTGTCTCGTGAGTCTTTCCGGAATCTGATCAGCATTGTGGACTGTGGGATTTCCTATTTGCATCCTTCTTTTCATCTGGCATGGCTTTTTGTAATGTATGTATCAGTGTGTAAATTCTGAAATCGATACTACCGTGTGTGGTATAGAGGCATGAGTTATTGATCTCCTCTCCTAGAGTTGCCAGATTGCTTTGCGTAGCAGCAACCGTGGGTGCTGTGTTGTATGTGTGTTTGTGTCAGTAGTTGTTGCTGCGTGTGTGACTTACATTGTGATCACAATGTGTGACTTTGTCTAGGACATGCCAGTTTAGAAAGTGTGTGACTGATTTTTTATTTGTGAGTGGAATGTCAATGTTACTGGTTCCACCTGCATATCGACAGAAGGTCCGTAGTTGTTGTGCTCTATTCAGTGCGAAAAGGTTACATTCGTTTATTGTGTACAGCATTCTGCCCTCTGGCTTTCATTCTGACAGCATAACAGAGGGTCGAGCATGCATTGATGTCGGTGTGTATCAATAAGCTTCTGCCTCGTGTGAATATATTATCCCCCTTATTTTATTTGTTAAAGGTTCTATTTAAGTGAGTACTGAGTATACATGGAAGAGATTACCCAGTGTTCCGTACCTAGCGAGATTTCTATTGTTACTGAGTGTTCCATGTTCAACTGTGTAATTTGTGTGACTGTTATCTGTGTGTTTGCCACCACAATTGTTGCCTTTCTGTTTGTGGAAACTGTGACTACAAGATATTTATTGCCTTGGAGTGCCAGATATTTTTCCATTGCGCATTTATGGTTCCTGTAGGCGGATTACGTAAGCTGCTCTGTTCTTTATTGTTTCAGTTAGCTCAGTCCCCCCTAAGGCACTACTCATGTCATTTAGTTGGACAAGTTTCATGTTATTGGTGGATATTTTGTGTAGACATAGCTATTTTGTCCTGTCTCTTTAGGGTTATAGTAAACATGCCCAAGTGCCATTACAAAGTCCTTGTAAATTTGTTTTCAGTCTATTCCTTTACCCATTCTTGAGCATGCATGTCACAGGAGTTTGATTACGATGTGGTCTGTCAGGAGATTTGCCTTTCAGAGCATCATTCTATCTGTTTGTTCAGTGGTTGGAAAAATATATTTTATCCACTTCTGGATATTTCATATGTATACCATTCTTTGCACTGTCTGGAAATACCTTTATTTTCTAGTCTACGAAGAGATAGGTTACTTTCAAATTACTTACATATTAACTCACTGTTGTCTGTGTTGTACTTTGTTTGTCATCTGCGTAGAAGTAGAAGTTTATTGTCTCATAACATACAATTTCAAGCCATTGACTTAAAGTATAGGAGACACAAAAACGGTTTACAATTTTCCTTATAATACCAGTAATATAGTACACAATACTGAATAATTACTTAATTAAGCAACTAATAATTTTTCTTCATAAGTAACAAACTTTTAAGATTAATAATCCTAAGTACTTGCTCTCCCCTGCTCAAATTTTCAGGTTCTCATTTATGAATTCTTCGACTGAATAATAACATTTCTGCACTAGTTTCTCATATAATGATTTTCCAGTGTTTCTAAATTTATGCTGAGCAATTATCTTCCTTTCACTTTGTTATAAATTTTCGTACCCATATAATGTGGAGTTTGAGCATAGAGTTTTAAATGGTGGGTGGGCAGCTTAAAATTATTTTGATTTCTGGCGTTGTAATCATGTTGAAAATGATTTTCTACAAATAAATCAGGGATACTGTGTACAAAGATAATCAGCTCATATATGTATAGTGAGGGAACACTTAGTATACTTAGATTTTTTAGGAGTGGGCAACATGATTTTCTTCACCCTACATTGTGCATATTTCTAATGATGGTTTTCTGAAGTTTTAGTATTCAACACATATAGTTTGAGTTACCCCAAAATACAATTCCATACCATATTACTGACTCAGAGTAGCTGTGATATACTACTTTTCTTATGCCCATACTGGTAGCATTGTACAATACATGATGCTTCATTTGTTGTTGTTTCTATCTGTTGTATGTGTATCTTCATCTAGTTTTGTTTGAGCCGAGTATTTCTCCTTGCCTCTGAGTGTATTTGATGTGGGTGATACGCTGTCTGCTTATATTCCTACAGTATAGTGGCTGCGCTTGCCTTTTGTTCTTGTGTTAGGTTTGTTTTGCTGTTTGGTGTTTTTGAGATCTTGTGGTCTTCATTGATGGCATTTGTGTGTAATTTGACTGTTGATGTATCTTGTGTGCCGTGTTGGTCATTTTTGTTTTCTTTCTTCAGTGTATCTGGGCTGTGTATGCTGCCTTTGTATATAAAACATATTGGTTTTATTTTGTTTTTACATTTTGTCATGTCATACTCTTTTTTGTTTTCTGCACATTCATATTGTGTGCTAGTGGTCTGTGTATTCCTTTGACTCATTTGATCTTTCTTGTTGTTATGCGGATGTGTTGCGTGTGTACTACTACGGCGTCATATGTCATTCTTTGTGTGACTCGAATGCATCTTACTTTTGCTTTGTCTCTTATTTTGTGTAAATTGCTATGTTTTACTTGATTTACACTATCATCTACTTCCTCAGCTCTCAACAGTGTTACGTAATGGAATGTTGCCCACTGAAAGAGTTCATGTTTGATTTGCCTAGCTAAGTAATAGTCAATGGCTCCTTGTGTGCATGCATCATTAATGTAATCTGTCATGTGAAAGTATTTTTCTTCTACGAAGTTACCCATAAGGAAAAGTGAGTCTTCATTGTGCTCAGAGTCTATTGTTTGTGATAGACCTAAGTGTTGTCTCCAGACTATTGTGCACATCCATCCTCTTCTTTTTGTGGTGGGTGACTTGTATTTCCTCCCATAGCTGTTCTGGACTGTCTCAGTAATGGCAGAGTGGGATGTTGCCCCATCTGTTTCATATTCTGTTATATTATTAAACATTTTATAGTGAGTCATAGTCAGTTCTTTCTATTGGTCTCTCATACATTTGTCTGTATGTAGGGAAATCTGGTCCACTGGCTTAATTGCATGTTCTGCTGTGGTATTTGCATGGTATACAGCCTATAGTGATATCTTCTGTGCAGTCAGCCATTTTGTTACCACGCTTTGCACATTTACTGCACACTTGCTCTTTGTCACACCGTTGTTTTGGGTGACCATACCCCAACAGTTGAAGCATTTCTGAACCACCACAAACTCTTTAATACTAAGTGATTCAAACTGGATTCAAATTTTGTCGCTTTGTAATAATCTCTGGTGAACTCTTGGGATGATTTCAATTACATTATTTCCCCGTTTGTTTTCCCCTTGGACCAGTTTTGAACTTGATTGTTACCTCTTCTATGAATTGTTCTTTAGACATATGGTTGCTAAGATTAATTTCGTGCAGTTCCTCCAAGATGTTATCATCCGGTAATGTTGTAGGAATGTTATACACTGCCAAGAGCAGCCACAACTGGCGCCGTTCTTCACACCTAATGTGTTTTGGGTTTTCTGTTTTTGCTTTAACTTTTCTTTTGTCTTCCAGAGTTTCTGTTTCCAAAATTACTTTACTGACTGTTGTTCTGATTACTTTGACCTCAATTTTGTCGTCTCTTGGATTTGAGACCTTGGTAATTGTGTATCTAATTGTGTTTGCATTTTGGTTACTTCCATATTTGAAGAACAGTATGCTGGTTTGTTTTGCTTTAGTCTATAGAGTGCTATCCTCTACCTTGCTTTTTGGTTTTCATACATTAGCTGTTGCAGTGACTGCCACAAATGACAGAGCAGGAGGTTTGGTTCCTGTACGCAATTTATTATTTTCAGCTGTTACGTCTGCTATTTCGGCCTCCAGATACTGTACGCGATATAGTGCATCAAGGTCTTTTGCGGTGGCTAGTTCTCTCTGTAACCGGTCATTTTCTGTTCACAGTTCTTCATTCTGTCCATAAAATTTCACCTGTCCTAGAGCCAAGACTCATATTTTGTTCTTAATTGGTGCAGGTATAACCAATGACTCTCTCTTGTCTTTAAGTGTTGTCTATAACTCAGTAGCTCATCTACAGCCGCCTTCATTCATGTTTCCCTGGTTCTCCCTTTAGGTGTAAGATCCCCCCAAGAGTGTCTTCATGTCGGGGTATCGTTTAGAGCGTTCCTGCGGCCTCCAGTGGGGGTGCAATTCACATCAGTGATGTTCCCAGCTGCAGGTGTCAGCTTTGCCAATTTTCGTCACTCCTCGTGTTCATGTTGTCAACACAAACAAGGAGCTACTGGTCACTTTGGAACCAAGTTCACACGTCCTATGTATTTCTCATCGGGAGATTTTAGGAGATTGCTGCAGGTTTCCATTGCTAAAGGTTTGTTATTACACTTTGGGAACAGCTACATTACTTAAAACAGTCTCCATATACACTGAAGCACTAAAGAAACTGGTATAGGCATGCGTATTCAAATACAGAGGTATGTAAACAAGCAGAATACGGCACTGCAGTTGGCAATGCACATCTAAGACAACAACTGTCTGGCACAGTTGTTACATCAGTTACTGCTGCTACAATGGCATGTTATCAATATTTAAGTGGGTTTGAACATGGTCCTATAGTCGGTGTGTGAGTGATTGTAAACAGCATCTCCGAGGTAGCAATGAAGTGGGGATTTTCCAGTACGACCATTTCACGAGTGTACCGAGAATATCAGGAATCCAGTAAAATGTCAAATCTCCAACATTGCTGAAACTGGAAAAAGATCCTGCAAGAATGGGACCAATGCCGACTGAAGAAAATCGTTCAATGTAACAGAAGTGCAACCCTTCTGCAAATTGCTGCAGATTTCAATGCTGGGCCATCAACAAGTGTCAGCATGTGAATCATTCAACGAAACATCATTGACATGGGCTTTCTGAGTTGAAGGCCCACTCGTGTACCCTCGATGACTGCACGACAGAAAGCCTCTGCTCTTCACATGGGCCCATGAACACAGACATTGGACTGTTGATGACTGGAACATGTTGCCTGGTTGGATGAGTCTCGTTTCAAATTGTTTCGAGCAGATGGACATATATGGGTATGGAGACAACCTCATGAATCCATGGACCTTGCATGTCAGCAGAGAACTGTTCAAGCGGGTTGAGGCTCCGTAATGGTGTGGGGCAGTTGGAGTGATATGGGATCCCTGATACATCTAGATATGACTCTGACAGGTGACACGTATGTAAGCATCCTGTCTGATCACCTGCATCCATTCATGTGGACTGTGCATTCCAACTGGACTTGGGAAATTCCAACAGGACAATGTGACACCCCACACGTCCAGAATTTGTACAGAGTGGCTTCAGGAATACTTCTGCTGGCCACCAAACTCCCGAGACATGAACATGATTGAGAGTATCTGGGGTGTCTTGCAACATGCTGTTCAGAAGAGATCTCCATCCCCCCTTGTACTCTTATGCAATTATGGACAGCCCTGCAGGATTCATGGTGTCAGTTCCCTCCAGTACTACTTCAGACATTAGTCGAGTCCATGCTACATCATGTTGCGGAGCTTCTGTGTGCTCGCTGGGGCCCTAAACAATATGAGGCAGGTGTACCAGTTTCTTTGGCTCTTCAGTGTAGTTATAAATTACCACACCCTCAATGTTTCTCGCAGTCACGAAAAGACAGTCTATTTCTAGTTTGCCTGTAGCATAAAACCAGATCGCTCAGGGCAAAAACTAGTCACATGCCAGTTGGATGGTACTTTGCGGCCTACTTTGCATGTTGTTACTCACATGCACGTGTCAACACTGTTACTGCTGACACATCTGATGTTTCTGCAGTTGCTAACATCACAGGCCACATATGCCACAGAATCGATGTCCTCGGTGGCCAGTGGTGTTGGCTGGTGCTGCTGCTGATGTAGGCTAGCTGACGTTTCGCAATCCAAAGCAACGCTCCATGCTATGACCCGGGCCGCGGAGAATGACTTTTACATGTAGGCGAAAAGCACAAAAAGTATTTACACATCTTTTGTGACCACAATTTTATCTGTACAGGTCGCACTCACTCACAGTGGTACTGATGGCACTACCTACACTCGCTAACCGAATGCGATCGTTAGTGGATCCCGTTTTCCACCGTAAATGTGTAGTACAACTGGAGTGGATATTAACCCATTAATAACACGGCGGTCAAGAGAGTCCACCTCACACACTTCATCCAAGCTGTCAGAACCCATATTGGATGTATGTTTGGGGATCAATGGATTGGTTGCGGTCGCTGTTCAAGGCTACCTTGATTGCCTGACCTCAAGTAATTGGCCTTCTACCTGTGGGGCCATCTGAAGATGTGGTGTAGTCACTGGACAATGTAGTGGTGAGGCTACATGCAGCGTATGGGATAGCTTGCACCATGCCCGATTATCTTTGAGTGAGTGCGGGAGTCACTGATAACCAGATGTCAGGTATGCTGTGATGCTGGAGGCAGGCATTTTGAGCACATACTATAATTTTTAATTCATAAGTGGCGAAAGCATTGTTGCAAGGAGTACCCATGATTCGATAAACTAAGAGTCTCAATTGCAATGGAACATTTAATTTTTAACATTTGTTTCATATGTTCTTTACTTTGTACACTGTATTTAATTTCCTGTACCAATGGAATAAATGGCAATGTACGTTCCTTATTGCCACACGTTCCAGTGGAGTAGACGGTGATGGCTGCTGCAGAGGCCAAGACTCGTCTCTGTAATTTCGATGTTGTTATTCTCTGTCTGTTACATCCTGTATACTATATCACAAAACTTGGAGATTGCATAGAGTGTCCTGGGAGACAATACACTGTGGAAAAAGAAGCCCATGTCCAACACCATCAGCCACGATGGCAACAGAGCACCGCATTCGTAGGAGCCAAGGCTTGTCTGTGCAGCAGCTAGTTTCGTCTGCTCCATTGGCGATCATGGCAATCTGTCACATTCACCGAATATTAAAAACCACAGATCTCGACGTGACCTCAGTCTGTTCCTATTCAACATCATGCTTGCTGCCAGAGTGTGGGGCTGGAATGGATGCCTAGTGGAGGGCGTTGGTGCCTATAACTTAACACATACTGTAACATCGTTGGATAACCTTTCCGGTTATGAGTTCGTATTCCCGCTTTGTTCCTCACAATACCAACATCCCCTCAAAGTTTGTCAATGTAAATTTGAAGCACCCTGCATATGCGTGGTGTCTGTTCTGTCAGACGTGTGCTTATGTTGGTTTTGTTTTGTCGCCATTTCTGGACAATATATCACTTGAATGCCCTCTTTGCCAATTCTAACATCTGAGATTTTGAAATCTCATTCACTGCTGGCATTTGTTTGTTGAACTGTATACTATTATGCCTTGTATGTCCTTTCCTTGTAAAGTTCAAATTTCTGTGCCCTTTTCTCTCTTTCTATTGAGGAAAGGCATCTCATATCACAAAAGCTACTGCAAGCATCTGTTAGATCTATTATTCGTGGACTTTATTATCCTTCTTGAGGTTATGATTGTCTCAACAGCTGGATAAGCATTGGCTTTTTATGCATTTCCTGTGTTGTGCAGTTTTAATACGGTTTGCACTGGAAATTATGATATATGTACTTCATTTGCCACAGTGATGTTATGCCAGTGTGCTCTACAACAGACATATATTTGTGTTGATGACTGCCAAAAGACATGATGTCATATACCAGCAGTATACCTGAAGGATCGGCAACCCTCGGGTGGAGACGCATCGCATACATACGTATCTCCAAGGCGGCATTTCGCAGGACTTGACCACCGACAACAGTCATTTTGAAACAGGGAGATGGGGAAAATGTCACCGGAAGTCCTCCTCGCTGGGGATGTATTCTGCTCCGCTGAGTTATTTGTGCGGAAACAGATCCACAAGTGTACCTCCGGGCAATGGCTATTTATAGCAGCGCTGTTCCACTCTTCGGCAGTTCTTTGCCAATGCTTTGGACCACCTCAAGTGCTGGATAATCCTAGCCTTTCAGTCACAGCCTGGTAGGAGCCACCACTGCAAGACTTTGAACCTCTCCAACTTCACCCCCAAGAAGTATCTTCGACCAGCTTCTGCCAAGTACACTGTACTTCCTTCCTGTGGGAAACTACGTTAGGTTAGTCTCTATGTCCTATCATCTTAATTCCCTTTGTTGTTTTCCAGGGGCCAACCTGATAGAAGATGGAGGGAGTTTTGTATTAATTTTTGTGAGCACAATTTTTTGTTTTGCCAGTTCCTGTTGTTTTGTTAATAAACCGTTCCCTTTTTGATCTGGAGTGTGTCTCTTAGGCATCTCACTATCTGACATATAGCAGTAAATATCCTTCTAGCAAATTCTGTTTAAAGCAGCAGAGTGAAACAGCACAGTGCCGAAGAATCATTGTTTTCCTAAGACACCTCTGACAAATTACATGAAGTTTTCTTCACGGAAACCATAACTGATTCTTTGTGCTATTTTAATTCTATTGAGACTGTGATTCATTTCCAGTGATAGTACTTTTGACAATGGGTCACACATACTTCACTCCCCTTCCCAAACCACAAAAAAAGGCATTTGCCAGTTGAGAACCCCCAGTTGAACAAAATGGCGACTAATAAATAAATTGTTGGAATGATAATTGATCTATGCTGAGTGTATATGTAAGTTAGAAAGAGACTAATGGGGCTGGTAAAACAATTTGTTTTGCAGTTTAAGTAAATTATTTTAGCACAGAAAATGGGTAGTGGTACTATTGTATAGAAGGAGCAATAGATAATGGTTAGAATCTGTAAAACCCATTCTTCTCTCCTGGTTACCATTCATTCTTGATCTGTACCATGAACTGTATTTCTCTTTTAGACGTATCATTGCTTTTATGTTGTTCTCATTGAGTGCACATTGAAGGACCCGAAATCATTAATTGTAATGTGCACCTTTAGTATTGCAAGAAGTAGTAGCTGGGGCTCCGCTGTTCACTGACGAGCCATTGCTGAAGTTGAGGTTTCTCTGATGAACATTCTTCATTGAATTTGAAGTAAAATGGTTCAGATGCTACTTTCAACTACAGTTTTCATACAGTGCTGATTCAGCACTTAGGAGTGAATACAGATTATAAATGTGTGATGCTAGTAAACAACATTAGCTTTTTTCTAACTCTTCCTTTTATTCATTTTTGCTTCAACTTATTTTTGTTCTTCTCCGTTCCAACTAGCATATCTTAATCATCCAAGCCTTTATTTCCTTTCATTTTGTTGTATTGTTGCCAGTAACTAAGTCTTATGAGCATTTTTTTAGGACAGATCTTTTGCTTTAATGGTGAGGAAACATCTTAAACTATTATAGTGGGACATTAACTTTCAAAAATCCTGTAACCAAACAGTTCTTGCAAATAATAAACAAACAAATTTTTCCTTATTTACTTTGTTTATAATTTTCAAGCAACTAACTGTTTGGGCTGTCGGGACTTTTGTTTATGCTGAACTAAGCCACCATAGATTGTGCTGACCTGGGGCTTTTATTTATGTTGAACTGAACAACCGTAGGTATGCCAAGTAGTTTCTCACTCTATTTTTACCTTGTCACTTTTGGCTTCTGGCAGAATACAACAGAAACAAGATGATTATGTATGTAGGAAATTGCTTAGGCTACCATCATCACAGACACAATCAATTTTGTAGAAAGTTATTGTGCAACAAGGGCCCAGTTCAAGGTTGGAAACAGCCATATACTATTTCACTACAACAGTCTGTTCCTTAGTAATGCAAATAGTTTCATTTCTTCTGTGGCAAGGTAGTATGTCAGAAGGGTTAGCGAAATTTTAATACAACATTGAAGTGTGATGGTAAGCCTGCTGAAAGCAGATAACTTTGTTTTTATTTTTTCAGTAAATTTTTATGTATTTCTGTTTGTGCAACTAGTTTCAGAACTGAGGGAGGCAAACAATTGAAGATCATATTAGTCACAACCACATGTAACTTTATGGAATTTCATTCTAAGATTACAATTTGAACACTTATATGTGTAAGTATATATTGAGAAGCCCAATTTTACAGTGAATATACTTAATAGTTACTTATTTAACTAATGCATATTACATTTTATACCATGTGTTGTGCCTGGTTCAAAAATTGTCTTTAATAATTGGAATCCAAACATTCATCATCAGGTTCTGGCTTGCTAATTGTCATAAGTATTTTCTCTGTGAATCGTTAAATAAAAACTTTTACTTGTATTTTGTCTTTATTGTAATTTACATCATTTATTTAGAAACATTACAAAATATGTACATATATGATTGTTTAGTACATTATTAATACATGATATACATAATATACACATTGTGTACTAATACACCTGTTTACAAAGGCACATAATCTTTGGAATCTTTGAGAAATAAATCAATAATATCTGTTTGGCACTTACAAACTATACTACTTCATTGATTAACAGTCTTGAATGATAAGGTATCACTGTGAAATAATGAAAGATCATCCAGAAATAAAATATATGATTTTCAGAGTTCACAGAGATTTGTCTATTAAAGGAAACCTTATGAGTGGCTAGTTATGCTTAAAGCATCTGGTCACTTTTTCACTCATTTATTTAATTACACAGAGAATGTGAAGTGATTGGAAAATTAAGTGGTCTGTGTAATTTCTAGCAGTATACATGGCGAAGAAAAAGTAATACTGATGGACAGTTTATTTATGATTATACAAGTATGTCATAATCTCAGATATGAAGAGATACCATATGTAATGGTACTCAGTAAATCAATGTGTTTGTGAAACATATCGTATAAGGTTTTGTAATGTCAGTAGGATGAGTGGATTTCACAGTATTGATGTTCATTTATGTTGCAGTTGCTCCCAAAATGCAATGCTAGTTTGCAAAGTCTTTGCCCTAGGTTTTTCGTTAAGAGACGGCATTGAAACTGATATAGTCTTCTGTTCCACTTGCAGTTCATTTGGAGGTGAGGAAGAGAGGAAGCTGCTGTCATCTGAAGTGTATCCAGGTGTTGAGTCATCCTCCTGTCTAATCGCACTGTTCCTCTGAATGCTTCTTGGTGGAGACTGGCTCGAATCATGTCCATGAGTGTACAAGTTTCGATCCATCTGCGCGGGCAAGTTTCGTTTGAGGCCTTCACGAAACTCCCTGGAGATACTCCTTGCTGTCAGGCTGTGTACCTATGTTCATTTTCATTGTTAGGTAATTTGACAAAGACTAGTCTCTTGTGATAAAATAACACAGTTGTATAAGCATGAATTAAAAAATTCTTCCTGACTTGGAGTGCAGTGAGATGTATGCTACAAATGTAAATTTGCACAATCAGTTTATATGCCTGTCTTATCAGTGCACACATTAGAATTACTACTGTCAAAAATGGAAAAACTGATTGTTGTTAGAACAATAGAGCTTCCCATAACTTACTTACCATCTAATGAACCTATATTACATAAAATTCTTTTCTTTTCTTCTCATTAATTCATCATGTTCTGTAAATTCCACTATGAAGAAGAAATTAAAATATATGGAGCTAGTTGAGATGTACATTTAAAAAAAATCATAGAAACATAATCTGTACACCTTATCAACAACAAATTATCACTTTAATTCTTAATACTATATGTGCTTATGTCAGACAAATTTAATCTAACAAGTTATAAGAAAGCAGATAATGTACCTGGAAAAACGCTGCTGCTGCTGCTGCTTCGGTTATATTAAATAGCTATTCTTTATTTTCTATTGAAAGTCTAGTGTTTACCTGATTACATTGTCAAAGAAATTAGTTACTTACATCAGTAACAACAGAAATCTGTCTACAACACACCAGTGCCTGTTGTGGAGCTTTACAGTGAACACTGATATTTGTCATGTAGCTAGTGGTAATTTTCAGTCCTTGAAGTTTGATAATCATTTAATTTATAGGAGTGGCTAAGTTTCTTTCGAACTGGCAGGGATTCCACAGGATGGGAAGTTCTTGTACACATTTGCATGTTCTTGGATGCTGATATACTCTTTGCCTTTACAAATGTCTGCTTGTGTCTGTGTATATGCGGATGGATATGTGTGTGTGTGCAAGTGTATACCCGTCCTTTTTTCCCCCTAAGGTAAGTCTTTCCGCTCCCGGGATTGTAATGACTCCTTACCCTCTCCCTTAAAACCCACTTCCTTTCATCTTTCCCTCTCCTTCCCTCTTTCCTGACGAAGCAACCGTTTGTTGCGAAAGCTAGAATTTTGTGTGTATGTTTGTGTGTCTATCGACCTGCCAGCGCTTTTGTTTGGTAAGTCTCATCACTTTCTTTCTTTTTAGATATATTTTTTCCACGTGGAATGTTTCCCTCTGTTATATATATAATAGAGGTAAACATTCCACGTAGGAAAAATATATCTAAAAACAAAGATGATGTGACTTACCAAATGAAAGTGCTGGCAGGTCGACAGACACACAAACAAACACAAACATACACACAAAGTTCAAGCTTTCGCAACAAACTGTTGCCTCATCAGGAAAGAGGGGAAGGAGAGGGAAAGACGAAAGGATGTGGGTTTTAAGGGAGAGGATAAGGAGTCATTCCAATCCCGGGAGCGGAAAGACTTACCTTAGGGGGAAAAAAGGACGGGTATACACTCGCACACACACACATATCCATCCACACACATACAGACACAAGCAGACATATTTAAAGACAAAAAGTTGCCTCGACTGACATCTCTGCCCAAAATTTTTGTCTTTAAATATGTCTGCTTGTGTCTGTATATGTGTGGATGGATATGTGTGTGTGTGCGAGTGTATACCTGTCCTTTTTTCCCCCTAAGGTAAGTCTTTCCGCTCCCGGGATTGGAATGACTCCTTATCCTCTCCCTTAAAACCCACATCCTTTCGTCTTTCCCTCTCCTTCCCTCTTTCCTGATGAGGCAACAGTTTGTTGCGAAAGCTTGAATTTTGTGTGTGTGTTTGTGTTTGTTTGTGTGTCTACCGACCTGCCAGCACTTTCGTTCGGTAAGTCACATCATCTTTGTTTTTAGATATATTTTTCCCACGTGGAATGTTTCCCGTGTGTGTGTGCGAGTGTATACCTGTCCTTTTTTCCCCCTAAGGTAAGTCTTTCCGCTCCCGGGATTGGAATGACTCCTTACCCTCTCCCTTAAAACCCACATCTTTTCGTCTTTCCCTCTCCTTCTCCTCTTTCCTGATGAGGCAACAGTTTGTTGCGAAAGCTTGAATTTTGTGTGTATGTTTGTGTTTGTTTGTGTGTGTGTCTGTCGACCTGCCAGCACTTTCATTTGGTAAGTCACATCATCTTTGTTTTTAGATACATTTTTCCTACCTGGAATGTTTTGTGTGTGTGTGTGTGGGGGGGGGGGAGGGGGGGAGGCAATATACCAAGAAATTATTTTTGTGACAGTGATTATTTATTTATTTATTTTTTTTTTTTTTGTGATGGAAAATACACAGCTACAAATTTTCTGCCACATTCCTTTTTAGGGGTAAACAGTTGACTGTATTTTGAATGGCTAATCTTCATTTTCTTTTGCATTTCTCTCTCCCTTGCCCCCTATTTCCTTCCTCGTATTTCTCTGAGACAAAAGGGCCCCTCAATATATGTCTAATCAAGTTTATTTTCCCTCTTTTTTATTACATCCAGTTCTTGTCTTTGCTCTTCTCAGTACCTCCCCATTTTTCACTCTATCCCTGCAACTATTGTTGCCATCCTCCACCATATTCACATCTCAAAAGCCTCTAGTCTTGCTTTGTCTTACTTCCTCAATGTCCATGTTTCAACACCATACAGGACACTCCATATGAAAGATTTTATTGGACTTTTTCTCAAATCTTTGTCCATGAAAATTCTCCTTTTCTTGCAAAATGCTCATTTTGTCATTGTTTTCCTGGTTTTAGTATCTGTTCTGCTCTTCAATTCGGTTTCTACCATGTTTTGTACGTATTTACAGTTTTGCACATGTTCGAATATTTCTCCATTCAGCATTATCTTAACATTTTTATTTCCTCCTATTGCCATTACTTTTGATTTCTTTGTACAGATTATCATTCCATAAATATTTCCTTTCGCTTCGATGTTATCTACTACATCCTGTAATTCTTTTTCATTTGTTACTACAAGGACCATGTCATCTGCAAACCTCAAACAATACATTCTTCTTCTTCTTCTTCTTCTTCTTCCTCCAATTTTTGCCTCCTTGTCATCCAGTGGGCAGTCATATTTTCTAACCACTGACTCAAGAGTGTTGGCGATAGACAGAAGCTTTATCTTAGTCCTTTTCCTAGTTCTGTCCAGTTGGTACTTTTCCTCTCACTCTCACTGATACTTTTTGGTTCAAATATAATGAATTTATAACTCTCCCTGTTTTCCAGTCAACTCTCGTTTCCTTCATTATAGTTGCAAGCTTATCCCAAGCTACATTATCAAATGCCTTTCTCATGTATAAAACACATAAACACATATATAGCTCTCTTCCCTTTTCAATAAACTTCTCTCCCAAAATTTGCAAGAGTCCTACTGTATCTCTTGTGCCTGTATTATGTTTAAAGCCAAGTTCTCTTCAGCAAAATTCTCCTCCATTACCTTTTCCAATCTGTTGTTAATGGTTCGTAACTTTACTGCATGTAAAAAGAGTCAAACTGTCTTGCACTACCTACAATTTGTGACATTTTCTATTACTGTCGCTATCGTTGTATTGCCTTTCCTTTTTGTTTTAACAAGAGCACTGTTCATTCACCCATACCATGCTCACGTGAAATGGCGCTGATGGCCAAGCAGTTTCGCACTCAACAATATTAAATCCATCCATCCACCCACCCACCCAACCATCGGATATTTGTTTCTTTGCTATTGGAATCATTACCATTGTCTGAAAGTCCTCCGGCCATTCACCACTGCCAAGGTAAGTAACTTCTGGAACTGTCTCAGAATTTTATAGTTCCCTTTCGTTAATTTTACTTTTGACCCAGTTACATATTCATCTGCACATCACAATTTCAATACACAGGGAACTCCTCACAGATGTTGAATTAATCAATGGGAAGCACTGCTGCAAACTGTTCCTGTGTTGTACAAAACTATAAATTATCAGTAAAGGTTGCTTTATGTTATGACAATTATAGGTACTAGCTTGTATGTATGTATGTATGTACATAGGTATTTAACTGGGGACCAGAAACGACAGAGAGGCTTTGCCCCCGCTGTAGCCCACGGTGGTGCACAGCCCCACAACAGGCTACGGCCATCCACTCGCCCCACCACCGCCCCACTTCGAACCTATGTTATTATTGTGTGGTTCGGCCCCCACGGGGGGACTTGAATGTAATAACACAGTACTTTCGACAGAGATGTGTGTGTGCAATGTCAGGTCAACCGGTTTGCGCACTGAAGTTATGGTTGCAAGCATTTTCTGTGATGGGCGGTACTCCTGTTCATTAACAAGGGCCCATTCCATATCAGGCTTATAAATATTTTATTTTTCCCACCCTGTATGCACTTTTCAATCAGTTGCCACTGTCTACTTTACTACCCCTCCCAACCATCTCCTGTCATAGATTTTTAAGTACCAAGTATCTGCATTTCTTTTGCTACCAGAATGACTTCAACAATATTTCTACTAGGTGCACTGAATGAAAATCCTTTCTCAATGTGGGTAATACTCATAAACCAGGAAACTAACCTAAGAGAACTTGATTACATTAGTAGCTAAATTATGTAGCTTGTCTTATTGTGAAAATGTCTACGCTAATGGTATGAAGTGGTTTAAAGTGAGATGGAATGAATACATAAAATCAGTAACAGATAAGAAAGGAAGGGAGATTAGACTTTAATGTCCAGTTGACAGTGAGATCAGTAGAGACAGAGCACAAACTTGGATTATCAAAGGACAAGGAAGGAAATTGGCTGTGCCCTTTTCAAAGGAACCACCCCATTATTTGCCTATAGGAGTTTAGAGAAATCACAGAAAACCAAAATCTGGAGGAAAACTAAAATATGGATGGCTGAACATGGATTTGAACCATCAAGCACCCAAATGCAAGTCCAATAATAGAGAAGATGAATGGGAGGCTTACATTCATTGGGAGTACTCTGGATAAGATGGGTACATGTGTTAAACTGCATACAAGACACTAATGCAACCTGTTCTAGAGGTGTGCTGCACCACTTAGTAACTGTATCAAGTAAGTACAATGGCCAGATATTGGACATATCAGAGATCCACTACCCAAATTGTAACAGACAAGTATGGTCCATATGAAAGTGTATTGGTACATAAATAGTATTATTTTCATGAGGTGATGACTTACAGCTTCAAGTTATGCCAAG
Organism: Schistocerca nitens; assembly: GCF_023898315.1. Lineage (NCBI taxonomy): Eukaryota > Metazoa > Arthropoda > Insecta > Orthoptera > Acrididae > Schistocerca > Schistocerca nitens. Next base: position 451,000,890 of record NC_064619.1, read on the forward strand.
TTTTTTGCCACAAATCTACCATGTGCTCCAGATTTATATCTGAATTAACATGTTGGTGTGTTGACATGATGCTTCGTAGCAGTTGTGATTCGTCATAAATCTGATTATGGTGGCATAAGGTAAGTAGCAAATAGGTTATGAATGACGATTACAAAATTTTGACTGTTTTTGTAATTACTCAGTGTGCTTCACTTTGGTCTTTATGTTGTACGTAGACAACTGAAGAGGGTCATTTTGAGACTGAAACTGATTGTGTAATAAAGTGTGTGAAAACCATTATTTTTCATAAATGATTATCTTTGGAAGAGAGGCTGGATAAGCTTAAAGAATGAGCATTATGTGATGTACCTCATATACCAGCTCTGCTGTAATCATTGCACAGATTCTTATTTATTACCAACAAGCTGCCCACTAGGATTACTGTCAGCTACCAAACTATGGCCAAGAGCAAAATGGACCAATCTGTGGCACAATATGCAGCTGAACATAGTAAGCTTGAGTTTAATGGCTGCTTTACAAGCCAGGCTATCTGGATCCCAACCACCACCAGCTTTTTTGAACTGTGCAGATGGGAGTTTCCCTTACAACATATTCTCTGCTCCTGAAATTATCCCAGCTGCAACCTACGGTACCCTACTGTCCCCTCGCCTTCCACTGAAAAATTTCTGCCCATCTCTCCTATTGTCTCATCCGAATTCACATTCCCCCACCATAATTGTGTGCCGCGCTCTGCCAAATATACCTTGGTCTCCTCCCCTTCTCTGCTCCTCTGCCTCCTTCACCACAGCCTCCAATGCTGCACCTGGCAGCCTTGTCCTTCTGCCATCTAGTTCCTGAACGCTCCATCAGACAGCAATCTCCTCTCTGCCAAGCCTGCTATCCCTCCCCCTTCCTGGCCCCATTCTGGATTGCTGTTTTCATTCACCATGACAGCTGTATCCTGGTCAGAGAGGTCAGGGACAGTGGTCATGAGTGTGTGAAGTGTGCTTGCTTGTGTGAATGTGTTTTCTTTTCTGAGAAAGGCTTTGGCCAAAAGCTCAATGTGTAACAGTCTACAAATCAATGTATCATCTTTACTGTGAGAAGCAGTCTACCCTTTTCATAATACTGTTGATAGTCCAACCTGGACTTTCCATTGTTTGAACCAGTATTAGAGGTAGATAGTGCAACCATTCTCCTGCTTTGATTTTATTTTATTTTCAATGCAGTGAGGCATAAAAGCACCCCTCATCCTCCTCACAGGAGCTGGTTACTTCTCAACACAGGTATCTGAGTGACCTTTCCCAATTTATCTTCCTTTTCTCCTGGAGCAAGGAACTAACACTACCAAATACCAGGTGGAGTTTTTTCTACTTTTAAATGTGTCTGTTGACAGTGCTTGGTATTTCACCACCTCAAGGTAAGAATCAACCTACCACTCTCTCTTTGTAACTGTACATACAATATTTCAGATTTTATAAATTTTTGCCACAGTTATCATCATCTGGAATTCCTAGATGCTACACTGTCTGGGGTGTTGTATTAAGGTACCGCATCTTCATAGCTAGAAACAATATATTATCCGATTTGCAAGCTTAAAAAAAATAAAAAACATTATTTTCAAGGAGTTCAAAATTGTGCAAGAATCCATCGAGCAGACTTGGGCACAAAAATTAGTTTATACGGTCTGCTGCTGTGTGTGGTGTGCAAGAAATTTAAGTTTGATTGACCATAGCTATATGAGGTCCATGGGAGGCAGTGATATGTAATAAATGTGCCTGCAAGTATTGTACATAGCTTCACATGCTGCTGTGCAAAATGACATAGATTACATGTAGAAAATTTATTTTTGCAGTGGGACCAGTCTTGTGTAGTGGGAAGCAAGTGTATCAGTATTCCATGTCTGGAGAAGCTGTGAAAGAAGCAGATTATTACGGTATATAAATGCAACTGTTTTGCAGCATCAAGAAAATTTCTTCTGTACAAGCTCGTACTGTTTTTTGAGGAAAAGGTGCTGAAGCAGGACAACAGAAGTGTAACTTTATTAAAAAAGAAAAAAGCAGCAGTGTTCATTCCAGCACCACAAGTGTGTATTGAAATGACTCTCACTTTCTATGAACTGCCTTAACATCTTTATGGTGACGCAAGTAGCTAACCTCTCGCGTTGCATGATTTGGGCTTAGGTTGTGTCTTCCACTCATGGGGCCCTCCATAGGAGGGGTTGCATCTGGGGTGAGTCTCTCTGGAGTTGACGCTGTCTTCAGCTTCCCATCTGTTCGATTCCACATCGGCACAGGGCTTGGACACTAGAAATGAAAGAGATGGGTTATACACAATATTTTCATCTCTTTTGTATGGAATTTCCACCAGACTTTTCTGTAATTTTTCAATGTAGTCTCTATTTCTCTGCATACATTTTCCCGTAATTCTATAGGTCTGAAGATTCCCACAGCATATAATTCTGCTCCAGCTGCCCAAAGATATTGACAAAGCACTTACTGGTTGCCCTTAAGTGTTAGTTTTGTAGCTGTTATTTCTCAGAACTGAAATGCTGGTAATCATTGTGAAAATGTTTTGATTAGATCATTAACTATTTCTTGTCCTGCCTTTCTCAGTTGTGTGTAATATCAAGTAAACAAACATTCATTTCTTAAAGCTGTTAAAAACTGAAATTTCGTATGTCAGAAAGCAGAAGAAATACAGTAAAACAGGAAAAAGAACTCATGTAGGCCAGCATCTATGAAGTTTACTGCTAAAGATGCCTTGTCAATAATAAAGACGAAACATGTATGGCAAGAAAAAATTGTTTTATTTAGTTGTGATTAGAAAGTTCTAAAGCAATAATCATCAACATAATTTTTGGTTAGGCTTTACTGTGACTGTTACTGATACGAAACAATACAGTAAGTTTACTGTTACCAGCACTGTTAGTTTGTTTCGACAACATTTTTCGAATGTTTAAACCTCCATCACCAGATGGATTTATATGAACTAATATGGCATGTACATGTTGTGTTATTTCAGTCCATAACTCACAGTTTTATGGAGGTCTTGGACTGGAAGGATGGACAATATTATAAGTTTGAAAGTAAAATACAATAAAAATAAAAATCCCTCTATGGAGGTATTTTTATTGTATTAATCCAAAGTCACAACACAACATTAACCTGCCATGTAAATCCACCTGTTGACAGAGGTTCAAACCTTTGAAATACTTGCAGAAATATGTAAACAGTGACTGGTAACAGTAAACTTATTGTTTTATTCAACAGTTGGACTATGGTGAGGGTGTCCTAATTTTCACCACCATGACAACATGTTATTGTGCTGCAGGATGTTCTTAACATAATGTTTTCTAGATGTAGAGCCATGTCATGTAAAATAACTATCATGGCTCAAATAAATCTGATATTTCGGCCACAGTTTGAGACTGAGAGGAAGGCCATGGCAGCAGCTATGGTCAGAACAGCAGTTTCATTCATCCAGTGGCAGTTATTTTAAACATGATGCAGATCTATGCCCAGAAAACTTTCATTTTATCAGACTGTGGCTGCAGACTCCTATGCACTTGCATCACAATGATTTCCCAAGGCATTTATCATGCAATGTGTGGAGGAGTTTCAAAAGTGACTTGATGTAGCAGACAGCATTAACTGTCCACCCAGGTTCTTGAAAATTGACCATTGTGGAACTGTCTGTAACCCACAAGTTGCTCATAATATTCCCAGTAGACTGTACTGTCGTCACTTTCTTTTTTGATTGTAGCTGCAAATGGTTCTTTTCTGTATTCTAGTGTTTTGTTTTGGGGTCCTAATGATGCAACTGGTTATCATAACTTGCCACAATATACTTTAGAAAATTTACTCTTGTCAAACTGCCTGGAAGATTAAAACTGTATGCTGGACCAGTACCCGAATCTGGGTCCTTTCCCTTTTGCGAGCAAGTGCTCTACCAACTGAGCTGTCTGAGCACAAATCATGATCCACCACTTTTGCCAGTACACCATCTCCCACCTTCCCAACATCACAGAAGTTCTCTCGCATAAATAGTGAGACTATCATTCCTGGAAGAAAGGATACTGTGGAGACATGGCTTAGCCGCACCCTTGAAGGTTGTTTCCAGAATGAAGTTTCAGTTCAGTGCGGTACATTGCAAAGTGAAAATTTATTCTGGAATTGTAATTCTTGAGTTTCTCCCGGCGTACTTGATAATCAAAATATCCACGGGTGTACTGTCTGTCTACAGTGTCCAACGGGCACAATATTTCGGCGTTCATACATGTCGCCGAAATATTGTGCCCGTTGGACACTGTAGACCGACAGTACACCCGTGGATATTTTGATTATTCTGGAATTATTCATTTACTTTCGGAAGCTCTGAAGAAAGTTTTGGATGATGGTTCATTTCTAAACTTCCTGGTCTTTGGACACAAACTTTTCAGTATTCCAAGCTTTGAGTTATTTCTGCACCGGAATATGCCCTATTGTAAGTATTGTTGTGATTACACTGACAATGACAGTTTGTCTTTTTCAATGAACTCATCAACTTTTTCCTTGTTGCATAGCAGGCATTTTGAGAACGATCACTACGAGCTGATCGTGGATGCTTATGTTCCCATCTCTGAAGTATGTGATCCATCTCTTAACACTGCTGACATCCACGCATCCCTCTCAGTACGCATGCTGGAGTTGGAAATGAATTTAGATAGTAGATTTTATCTCATTAGGAAGGAAATTGGTGCCAGCCATTTTGCAATTTTAGCCTAAGGCTATACAAAAGTAGTTAATGACCTCACAATGTGTCAACACATTTTATAGAGTTTCTAGATTATGATAAAGCAATCATTGAAATTGTTGATCCAACAAATGGTTTGCACACAAGTTCAGTATCATCCTCTTGCACATAATTTTCAGTATGATCCTCTTAACATTTTTGCAGGTACTCCAGTTTTCGTAGACTTTTCCTTATAAGATGTTTTCAACATTCAAAGTCAGTGCTCACCCAGTACTCTGTTTCTGACTGATGTAATACGTACTGGAAAAATCATACCAGTATTGGCATGAGGAAAGATAAGTCAACATACTATAGAAGCACAGAGCAGTGTATTGGCACATAAACAAGAGATAATTGAAAGTCTCTCTCTCTCTCTCTCTCTCACACACACACACACACACACTCTTTACAGAACTGCCATCATGCTTCACAGTGATTTTGTATTTCTGGGACATACAACAAACAATGAAAGAAACAGTTACCTTGACTGAAGAAGCTGATGAGTCACTCTCATGCATTCCTTGGAACTGTTTGGCTAATCGTTTCACTGATGGCAAGAGATTGTAGACTTCACTATCTGATGAATTAATACTGCCTTCACTTGTTACCGACATCGTATCTTGTTTACACGATGAATGTAAATGTCGTTCTTTCATTGCTTGTCTAAATGTATTATTTACATCGCTTTCACTGTTATCTGATGCTGTGCTAACAGTTATTTCTGGACTTTTGTTCACAATCTCAATATGTGAAACTGTCTCACTGATATTTGTTTTCAAGTGAACTATATCAATGTTTCCTTCTGTTCTTGGTTTTGGCACTGGTTTAACATTTCGTTTGCTGTGTCCATTTTGGATAGTTTGTTGTGGTGTTTCAGATGTCACTTTATTTTCCTTCGGGTTGCTGCTGTTGTTTATTTGGTAATTATGAGCACCTGTTCTCGCTTTAACATTTCCATTTTGTTTTGTATTGTCATTATGTTGAACAAAAGTCCCTGCTGTCTCATGAATTTTATGTTTTACTTCAACAGTGTTATCAAGCCCTCTCCTTCCATTAATATTATTATTGTCTGAAACACTTATATTTGAAATTTTATTCTTAATGCCTCCATTTTGTCTTAAGCTGTTTATCTCTTGTATGTATGCTTCTCCAACATCTTTCTGTGTACTGTGTGTGTTGCTGCTCTCCTGGCTATTCATACTTGAAACCTTTGTTTTCACAATCCTGTTCTGTCGTAAACTGTTTATATCATCCTCATATGTCTCAACATTATTCACGGTTTTTCCATTCAGGTCTTCTTTTGTTTTTGTTTTGCTAATCTCTTGAAGGTAAATTTCTGCAATTTTTGGTCTCATTTCACTTTTATTAGTATTAATACTTCTGCTTTTGCTATCATTTTTCACATTTTCAATTTTATGTAAGTTGTTGGAATTGTCTGACGTTACAGCCTCTGCATTTTTCATCCAGAGTTGTTCAGTTTCATTGATGACACTCTGCCAGCGAGCAATTTCACTTATCACTGTTCCAGGAGCCTGCAACAAATGGTTTGTTAGGAGAACAAGCGAAAAAAAAGTGGCATACAATGTTATATTTACATATAAAACAAGAGATCTGAGACTCACCGGAATTTCAGGATCACTCTCATAGTTAACAGAACTCTTTCTGTTCGATACTGGTACCTTCTCAGTGTTATTATGAGGTGCCTCCTCCTTGACACTTACCTGTAAAAAATCATTTATATTACTCCAGGAAGGTTACGTCTAGCAAATAGCTATCTTTTTCTTTTGTTTGTTTGCTTTTTTCATTACAAGACTAAGATTAAGACAGGCTAAATCCAAACTGTGGTGGAAAATGCAAACAATGCTTCAACCAAACTCGTGTTTAGTACAGTGTGAGGCAACAATATAGGGAAAAGATAGATTGCCACTTACCCTAAAGACGACACATTAAGTTGCAGACAGGCACAATTAAAAGACACTTATGCATTAGCTTTCAGCCAGAGCCTTCATCAGAAAAAGAAAGAGAAACGCACACACACTCATTCATACAAGCAAGTGCACCTCACACTCACATGATCGCCATCTCTGGCAGCTTGGACCAGAATCCAGTGGTGTGTGTGTGTGTGTGTTTGTGTGTGTGTTTTGATGAAGGCTGTGGCTAATGTGTAAGTGACTTTTAATTATATTTTTCTGCAACTTAACATGTCATCTTTACAGTAAGCAGCAATCTATATTTCCCTTATATTGTTGATATTCCAACCTGGAGTTTCTACTGTTTGAAGTGTGAAGCAATTTCTTCCAAACGAAAACTATGACGGCTGATCCTTTTGGCAGAAAACATGACATAGGCTGTCAATAAAAATGATGCTGTGCTTAACATTTAAATTGTTAGTTTCTCCTACAGGGAGGAAGGGGAATATTTTAAGGAAGGTTGAAAGTTGAAACATCTCACTCAGGTGTTGAGAGGGATCCACATATTGTGAGGTTAAGGGGGGACAAAGATGAAAGCAGAGATGTCAGAGCAGTAGGTCAAAGACAGTATAGTGATGAGCACTATGGCAGCTTCAGTCTAGAAGTGATAGAAGGATAGAGTGTGAAGTAAATATGGATTAAGAGGGAGAGAAATGAAAAGTCGAGAAAATAGTGCAAGTTAGGGCGCGCGCACACACACACACACACACACACACACACACACACAGAGAGAGAGAGAGAGAGAGAGAGGAGGGGGGGGGGGAGTGAGGATAACTGCAGGAGGGTGGTGGGATGCAAACAGATATCGGAAGGCAAGTTCCCATTTTCCGATTTCAGGAAAATCCAAATGGCCTGTGTGTTGTAGCATGAGTCAGTCTGTACAGTACGCTCAGCAATAAAGTACTGGATATCCACAAGACAGACAGGTCTTCTGTTTGCATTCAGTGTTTAGCTGGTTTAGTGGTGGTAATTCCTACATATTGGACAAAGAGTAAAGGAAGTGACAGTTCTGAAAGCTAATTACAGTTTTTTCTACTTCAAACTGTCTATTGGCAGTACTTGGAATTTCACATCCTAAGTATAAGTACTGTCTTCTTGTGTATTTTTAGTTTTCTCAAGGTGGATTACCGTTTAAATGTGGATTACCGTTTAAATACTCTCTTTCAAATTCTGAAGGTGGCAGGGGTAAAATACAGGGAGCAAAAAGCTATTTACAATCTGTACAGAAACCAGATGGCAGTTATAAGAGTCGAGGGACATCAAAGGGAAGCAGTGGTTGGGAAGGGAGTGAGACAGGGTCGTAGCCTCTCCCCGATGTTAGTCAATCTCTATATTGAGCAAGCAGTGAAGGAATCAAAAGAAAAATTCGGAGTAGGTATTAAAATCCATGAAGAAGAAACGAGGATAATAGAATGTAGTTGAATTAAGTCAGGTGATGCTGAGGGAATTAGATTAGGAAATGAGACACTTAAAGTAGTAAAGGAGTTTTGCTATTTGGGAAGCAAAATAACTGATGATGGTCAAAGTAGAGAAGATATAAAATGTAGACTGGCAATGGCAAGGAAAGCGTATCTGAAGAAGAGAAATTTGTTAACATCGAGTATTGATTTAAGTGTCAGGAAGTCGTTTCTGAAAGTATTTGTATGGAGCGTAGCTATGTAGGGAAAGTGAAACATGGACGATAACTAGTTTGGACAAGAAGAGAATAGAAGCTTTCGAAATGTGGTGCTACAGAAGAATGCTGAAGATTAGATGGGTAGATCATATAACTAATGAGGAGGTATTGAATAGGATTGGGGAGAAAAGAAGTTTGTGGCACAACTTGACTACAAGAAGGGATCGGTTGGTAGGACATGTTCTGAGGCATCAAGGGATCACCAGTTTAGTATTGGAGGGAAGCGTAGAGGGTAAAAATCGTAGAGGGAGACCAAGTGATGAATACACTAAGCAGATTCAGAAGGATGTAGGTTGCAGTAGGTACTGGGAGATGAAGAAGCTTGCACAGGATAGTGCAGCGTGGAGAGCTGCATCAAACCAGTCTCAGGACTGAAGTCCACAACAACAACAACAACAACAACAACAACAAATGTGTATTGTGATTTATGACACTAGGAGTAACGACTGTAACACAACTTTAAATTTTGGCCTACATGTTTAAAAAAATCTTAATTCATCAGAGATGTTTAATTACTTTTCAGCACAAACTTCTTTGATCTACCTGTGTATTTCTCGTATCTCTTCATAAAGGTGTCATAAAAGAGAGAGAGAAATCAACATGTTCCGACAGACAATAAAGAGTGTTTCTCCAGTAGAGCTACCAAAGTTACTGTGTTGATATAATAACTTTCAGAGATTTAGGTCATTTGATCATGGAACGAGAGGAAAACGTAACATACACAAAGAACTATATTTTTTGCAATGGACTCAAACTGTACAACCCCATTGCTCAGGAACTAGAAGAGAGAAACAAAACTAACATTTTGAAAATGGAAGTTAAAGCAAACCTCTCAAATAATACAAACTATAAAATAAAAGATTACTTATATAACACAAAGTAGGGACTGGAAAAAATTAAAAAAACTGTACATCTCTGTTTTTCCACAATACAGGGTGTTACAAAAAGGTACGGCCAAACTTTCAGGAAACATTCTTCACACACAAAGAAAGAAAATATGTTATGTGGACATGTGTCTGGAAACGCTTACTTTCCATGTTAGAGCTCATTTTATTACTTCTCTTCAAATCACATTAATCATGGAATGGAAACACACAGCAACAGAACATACCAGTGTGACTTCAAAATCTTTGTTACAGGAAATGTTCAAAATGTCCTCCGTTAGCGAGGATACATGCATCCACTCTCCGTCCCATGGAATCCCTGATGTGCTGATGCAGCCCTGGAGAATGGCGTATCACAGCCGTCCACAATACGAGCACGAAGAGTCTCTACATTTGGCACCGGGGTTGCGTAGACAAGAGCTTTCAAATGCCCCCATAAATGAAAGTCAAGAGGGTTGAGGTCAGGAGAGCATGGAGGCCATGGAATTGGTCCGCCTCTACCAATCCCTCGGTCACCGAATCTGTTGTTGAGAAGCATACGAACACTTCGACTGAAATGTGCAGGAGCTCCATCGTGCATGAACCACATGTTGTGTCGTACTTGTAAAGGCACATATTCTAGCAGCACAGGTAGAGTATCCCGTATGAAATCATGATAACATGCTCCATTGAGCGTAGGTGGACGAAACTAAAATGAGCTCTAACATGGAAATTAAGAGTTTCCGGACACATGTCCACATAACATCTTTTCTTTATTTGTGTGTGAGGAATGTTTCCTGAAAGTTTGGCCGTAGCTTTTTGTAACACCCTGTATACTGTCAGACTATAATATAGGTTTGTGGTTCAGACTGTAATATATGTTTGTGGGACATGATTCTAAGATTGTCATTTTTGATAAGTGATTCTGCAAGCTTGAAAATGTATCCTGTCCCAAGAACTAAATTTGCATAAAACTTACTGTATCACAAAGCTTGAGACTGTATCCTGCCCCAAAACTAAATTTGCTCAAAACTTACTGTATCACAAACAGTTCATAGGTATCCACTCAAAGCTTTTAAGTATATTACTTTGACACGTAAGTGGTGAGCATAGTTCATTAGTTTATGCTAAGTTCATTTTTTATTTTATTTCTATGAATATTCATACTACCCTTTAGGTTCAGCGATCTGAAATTACTTCCTTGTTATGATAATATCCAGGGTATCCAATGAATTACAAAAATATTTCTATTCATGTGTCAACTGTCTTAGTGTTACACTGAAAATTAAAAAAAAAAATTATGGCAGAAAAATAGGAAATAAACTTTGAACAAATTTTACATCTAGCCTTGTAAATGGATTTATCCATCACACAGAGCCAACATCTGAGTTCATACAACCATCATGAAATTGGTCAGGCAATCGACTTTTTAACAGCCCAGGATTGGGCCAAGATGGTCTTCATTATCGTGCAGCCATGCAACTGAACTACAGGACTCTTAATTCTACAGTTGCTTGTTGTGCTCTGCAGTACCCTGTAGAATTTCAAAAGGTCCAAATTCCTGGTGTGATCTTGTTTTCAACTTCGAAATTCCACACCTTCTTTTTCCTTTTTACTTGACTGGTGCATTTTGGTTCATAAATGAAAACACGTGTGGTATAGCATGGCCATGTTCTCCAGAGGCTATTGAAGTAGCTTGGCCTTGTAAACCAAAAACTCAGCAAGTCACCATGTATCTTCTTCGTCCACAGGTAGTAAACTACTGATGTGATTATATTGTGTAACAAGGGGAGGGGGCATCCTCGTGGGATCTGGTCAAGTTTACTACAGCCATGTTTAGGTTGTACTGAGAATTGTTTCAGGATCCCTATGCCAGTATGTTGGCTTTTTAGCACCTTAATAAGGGCTGCATGAAGGAGTGACAGAGAAATGATTGGGAACTTTATATGGGATCAGTTCTACAAAGATTTACTTCCATCTTGACTGTGTGACAGCACTAAACCTGCCGCTGCATTAAGAAAAATAATGTAATATCCCGCAAGCAATGTGGAACCCAAATAAATCCAAGTTATTCAGTAACTGCTAAGTTTACAGTATTGCAGTTCTATACCTGTGTAGCACATTTGCAGAAATAATTACTGGAAATATGTGAGAATTATTGCAAAGAATAATACGTCGACACTTATCCCCTGTTCCCATCCTTCTCGCCCCTCCTTGCTGTCAGCTATTAACAACAAGGGCGACAAACACATTTCTCACATTCGAATGTAATAAATGTTATTTATTTGAAAAGCCATTATTTCCATTTTCACATCAACATACATACAATCATGCACATTCCTGTGTAAATGTTATGGCTTTGATCAAATACCAAGAGGTAATACTTAGCATAGAATTAAAATATTACATTTTCTGTTGAAAGAGGGAACTGAATAATAGACTTCAGCTGGAAATTATATGGGAAGTGTGGCTTACGTGAAAGATCACCGTTATTATAATACTCCGTCCAAACAGGCCTCGGAAGGCCTAACTGTACCGAGCGACCGCCGTGTCATCCTCAGCTAATAGGCCTCACTGGATGCAGATATGGAGGGACATGTGGTCAGCAAACTGCTCTCCCAGCTATTGTCAGTTTTAATAAATGTAAACATGGTCCGTAGTAGGCTGTAATGCAATGTTTATTTAATCATGGCTACTTTTTATTTGTAATTAAGACTGATTTGAAAATGACATGAAATACAGATGTTACAAATGTGCTTGACAATGAAGCTTAGTTGAAATTAGCTAATTGCACAATTAAATAAACACTGCATTACAGTTTATGTTTATTAAGCATTTGGAGGCTGTGATCCCCAGAAATACAATTTTTTTTTGTTTTCAGTTCTCATGAATGGGGCCACTACTTCTCAGATGATGACAAGCAGATACTTCTATCTGCTGTTAAATTCTTGGGATTACAGCTTGACAATAAATTCAACTGGGAGGAGCACACCACAGAACTGCTGAAGCGTCTAAACAAATCTCTATTTGCAATGCGAATTATGCCAGACATAGAGAGATACAAAAAGGAAAAAGCTGGCTTACTATGCTTACTTTCACTCCATAATGTCATATGGGATTATTTTTTTGGGGTAATTCATCAAGCTAAGCTACAGTTTTCCGGGCACAAAAACGTGCAATAAGAGTTATATGTGGTGTGAACTCAAGAACATCCTGCAGAGGCCTGTTTAGGGAACTAGGCATACGAACTACTGCTTCCCAATATATTTATTCCTTAATGAAATTTGTCATTAAAAATATATCATTTTTTCAAACCAACAGCTCAGTTCATGGAATCAATACTAGAAATAAGAATAATCTTCACAAGGATTTAGTCACTTACTCCTGTACAAAAAGGTGTGCATTATTCAAGAACACACATTTTCAATAACTTACCAGCAGCCATAAAACGCTTAACAACCATGAAATTCAGTCCACTGATGAATTTCTCAGTAGAACTAACTGCTTTTGTTTGTTTGTTTATGTGTGTGTGTGTACTGTAGTAGTTCTGTTATATGTTTAATACCATATAAATAAATAAAAAACATTTTTTAATCTGATCATTCCACTTGGGACCTGTGGAAGGTACATTAGCTCATTTGTTTTAGTTGTAAATATTTGTAATGTATTATAGTTTTTCTGACATGTTCTGCATCCTGGAGGACCTCCTCACTATGGATCAATTGGAATGAAAGTAAGTTTAATCTAAATCTAATCTAATCAGTCAAGTAGCTGCTCAATTGACTTCACAAGGCCTGAGGACACCCCGCTTGACAACAACGCTCAGTAGCCTGGACAGTCACCTATCAAAGGACCAGCCAAGCTCGATAGCACTCAACTTCAGTATCTGATGGGAGTCAGTGTTACCAACTGCGGCAAGGCTGTTGACCATTATCAGGATAGCTCCACAAAAATTATTATTATAAATTAGCAGTTAGGAGCTATATCTATGTTACCTAGTTTCTTTAATAAACAATGATGTACTTCAGTCCTCAAAAATATGAAATATAAGGCTTGAAATGAAAGATGTCATCAACCATTTATGTAAACATTTCCACTGTTGAATTTAAAGTGAAATAGAGGGCATAAGTCACTGATCTCTTATGGGCAGGAGTGGTGTTCAAATCCTTGTCTGACCACTTAGACGTATTTTCGTGGGTATGCCACTTCTTCCCCATCCTTGTCAAACTGAATTAGTGCTCTGTCTCTTAACAATGTATATGTCAATAGCACCTTACATTTTTTGTGGTTTTAATTCCCTCCTTAAAGTTACCACTACACATACGACACAGGTAATTGTTGTTATATGATCTCGTACACTTCACTGATTGATTTTGACAAAAACTATTACTTGTATAATTGTGTTTATTGTAATTAGTTCTCCATTTTTGGCTGCTTAGCAGTTCTGCATAACCAAATCTATATGGCTAAAAAGAGTTAATTTTTCATGAACAGCTGACTCAGAAAGGAATAACAAATTTCTCAAAATGTAGTATTTATCTTTGTGCCAGTGTTTGTCAATGTACGTCTCAATTTCATTCTGCTAGCAACACATGCAAACCAGTCACATTGGCATTGGTATATGCCACTTCTGCACCAGTGAGAATCTCATGACCTGGGACTTTATTTGAAGGTAGATCTTATATACATTTTATATGTGTTCTCTTTATATCCATGTATGTGTGTGTGAGGTGTTTGTATGTGTGAACGACTGTACGTGTATGTGTGTGTGTGTGTGTGTGTGTGTGTGTGTGTGTGTGTGTCCTTTTCTGAAACCATATAAGCATATGTAAAAGGAACACTTTATATCAGACTGGCAGAATGACAGTTTTGGCTCCACTGGTATGTTCAAAGTTTTTGAAATGTTTGGCTGCAGAATAAGCTTCTGGTGGTGCTGATGATTTTTCAGTTTCTCCAGTTAATGAAGATTTGCTGAAAGGAGAAGTTTTCATTATTTAATGGGCTATAATTTTTCTTTCTATTATTCTACTACACATAATTTGCGAACAATGGAGAATCCAGGTTGGAAAAATGACAGTATTATGTAAAGGATAGATTGTTACTCACTGTATAGTGGAGGTGTTATGTTTAGATAGGCATAGCAAAATGGCTGCTAAACAAGTAAGCTTTCAGCCAAAAGGCCTTCTTCTGAATTTCACAACATACACACACACATTCATGCAAACACAACTCACATACACATGACCATGACAGAGTTGTGTTTGCCTGAATGTGTGTGTATGTACATTATCCAATTCAGAAGAAGGCCTTTTGGCTGAAAGCTGACTTGTTTAGCAGTCATTTTGTTATGCCTTTCTACAACTCAACATCTCCACTATATAGTGGGTAGCAATCTATCATTTTCATAGTACATATTTTTAAGTTTATTGTTAACAAAAATTCTTTATTAGATTATTCCATTAACATCTCTTCTGAGTTTTCTTTACTTTGGTCATAAGCATTATGTTGTCTATGAACCATAGACCTGGTATCCGATGATGCCAGCCAGCGAGATGATGCGGTGGTGAAACACTGGACTCCCAACTCGGGAGTAGAGTGGTTCAAATCTCTGTGTGACCATCCAGATTTAGGTTTTCTGTGACTTTCCCAAATTGTTTAAAACAAATTCTGTTCCTTTGAAAGGGCACATCTGGTTTCCTTCCTTTTCATGCTTTTGCCCCATCCCTCATTACTTCATCTACATCTACAAACAAGACTACTCTGCAATTCACAATTAAGTGCCTTGCAGAGGGTTGATTGAACCACCTCCGAGCTATTTCTCTACTGTTCAACATTTGCACGAGGGGGGGGGGGGGGGGGAAGAAAATGCACACTTAAATATTTCCACACTAGCTCCGATTTCTTTTATTTTATCATGTGTTGATCATTTCTGCCTATGTCACACTCTGAGGAGAAAGTTGGTAATTGATATTTTGAAAAGCTCTCACCACAATGAAATATGCCTTTGTTTTAATAACTTCACCTCAACTTGTGTATCATATCTGTGATGTCCTTCATCAACCCTATACAATATGGATCCCATACCATGCAGCAGTACTCTAGAAGAGATCGGACAAGCACAGTGTAGGCAGTCCATTTAGTAGATCTGTTGCAACTGCTAAATGTTCAACTGTTTTACTTCCCCCACAACATCACATGTGTGAATCTTCCAGTTTAAGTTATTCATAATTGTATTCCCTAAGTACTTAATTGAACTGACAGCCTTTAGTTTTAAACAATGACAACTAAAGATTGGAATGTCAACATCATAAGAAAAAAGATAGATTGCTACTCCACCGAAAGATGACACATTGAGTTGCAGAAAGGCACATCGAAAAGAATGTCACACATTTAGCCTTTGGCCAAAGCTTTCCTCAGAAAAGAAATACACACACATTCGTTCACACAAGCAAACACACCTTACGAACATGACTCCCGGTGATGGCAGTCATGTATGTGTGTGTGAGGTGTTTGTATGTGTGAACGACTGTACGTGTGTGTGTGTGTGTGTGTGTGTGTGTGTGTGTGTGTCCTTTTCTGAAACCATATAGGCATATGTAAAAGGAACACGGGACTTAAAATCCAAATCATAATACATGAAAAGTGTGTGTGCAGATAACAACTCAGATAATTGCAGTAATAATAGTCACTCTAATTCATATAGCTTGTATATAGTGTCCTGTTAAAAAGTGAGATTCCAGTGCTACAGTAAGGCTTTAAAATTAAATGCAGTTCACAAAGTATTACACATAGTCAGAAATTTTCTGTAAAAACTAGAAGGAGCTATCCAAAAGATAAAGTGTTAGCTACTTCTGCAATTTTATTGTATACCTTTATGCTTCAATAATGTACTCCCTTCTGTGCTGTGTTCAGATTTATTTTATCTTTGTGATGGTCATGTTTTTTTCTTGTATCACAATACGTACTGTGTCTTTTCTAAATTGTATGATTTTTTGTGACAAATCACGGAAGTGAGAAAATGTATTGGCATCGCATGGTGAGGATCCCTGACTGTTGGAATAAATTTCTGTAAGAGCATCTACTCATAATTCTGAGGACCCTCTTCTGTGCCACAAGGACTTTATATGCAAGTGACTGGTTTCTCCAGAATATGATGCCATATGTCATAAGTTTGTAAATGGAAATATGCAAAGGTAGAGTTGGTTGGTACAATAGGTTTATGAAGCGTAATGACTATACTAAGCTTGTCCGTCCTCTTTTAGAATACAGCTGTGCGGTGTGGGACCTTTAGCAGATAGGACTGACGGAGTACACTGAAAAAGTTCAGAGTAGGGCAGCACGTTTTGTATTATTGTGAAATAGGGGGGAGAGTGTCACTGAAACAATACAGGATTTGAGGTGGACATCATTAAAACAAAGGCATTTTTCGTTGCGGCGGAATCTCCTCACGAAATTCTAATCACCAACTTTCTCCTCTGAATGGGAAAATATTTTTTTGACACTGACCTACATAGGGAGAAACGACCCATGATAAAATAAGAGAAAGACATAGGTGTTCGTTCTTTCCGCGTGCTATACAAGATTGGAATAATAGAGTATTGTGAAGGTGGCTCAATAAACCCTCTGCCAGGCACTTAAATGTGATTTGAAGAGTATCCATGTAGATGTAGATATGCAGCTTTGATTATTTACAGATGCAATTGAACAAATGGCAAAAACTTCCAAATTACACTTCTGGAATCCAAAGTGACTTTTATTAGAATATTGTGTTTATTACCATGATCCATAATCCTCATGTACATAAGCTTATCCAGAACTTTAGGAAGACTTGTTGACAGTTTAACTGGCTGATATTTGGAAATCTCAGATTTATCATCCTTTTTGAAGAGTGGTGTGTCAGTTGTATGTTTGAGTTATAGAGACAGTACCTTGATTCAGAGACTCATTCAATATGTGACAATGAACTTTAAGAATAAATTTACATATACATTGATTGTTATATTGTCCACATCAGTGGCATTTTTGTTTTCAATTTATTTTATTCATTTCTTAATCATTTCTGTTGTGATACAGGGCACAGGTGTTTGGCTGGCTAATTTTGTTCTGTACTGATTTTGTAGAATGTTCAGGGCTTCAACCATAGACCATTTACAACCAGTCTGATCAGCCACTGTCCAAAAATGGTTGTTGTACTATCAAAAAATGGTTGTTGAAGATACTGGCAACTATTTCATCTTTTTCTACCACCTGCTGTTATAACTAACTTTGATACTGTATATATACTCCGAACTTTTGCATGTCCGCCTTTTTAACACCTTCCAAATTGCTTATATTTTATTATTTACATCTGATGAACATGCTCTTGGAGTTTTAAATCACATTATTTAGGATTCTATACTGTAATGTGTAGTGCTCTGTGGCCCGAGGTTTATTGGAATTTCTGAGAAGTATAAGATTTACAGGATGTTTTGACTCCTTTAGTGAGCCACTGTCTCGAGCAATCACTAAGTTTGTTACTTTTTGACATTCTCTTAGGAAATACAGCTTCAAACAGGGTAACAAATTCAAAATTAAATTTATCATTGGCATTTTGAACCTGATACGCTTTGTTCCACTCCAGCTGCTGCAAATGTCTGCTGAATATCTGTAAATTTCACTGTTGATTAACGTAAAGGTTGGTTGATTTGGAGAGTAAAGGGACTAAACAGCAGGATCGTCAGTCCCTGATTAACGTAAAGGAGCAGTGTTTTATTGAACTACAACCAACAAAGAATTATGTGGAAAAATACATACAGAAATTTCCATTGCTGTGTTGTTAGTCTCACACTGTGCTTCAAGCGCCTTCTTTGTTTCAGAAATGGGTTCACGAACTTGAGCAATGCTAACGTTGTTGACCTAGAATCAAATTAAGCATACTATAACAGTCATCCATTTATTACTTAACAAGCAAATATTTGGCATAAAACTGAATCTTTGCACTTGATTTACTTCATGTCATCTGTGATAGATTATATAAAATTAAAACAGAGAATGGAATAATTATTTTTTCTGAAAAACAGGTCACATCCCCTCACTCATAAATGCAAACTGGATAGAATTACACTTTTTTTTTTTTACTTTATTTGGCCAGTCTGTCAAATGAAAGGGGATTAAGTCTGCAGGTCAGTTTCCTGTACCAACTTCACAAGAGATAATAAGTAATTCATTAACTCTACCAAAGTCAAACAAGCGTAAGACTTGTGTGGAGATTCATTCCTTGTGATATGGTTCATACAGTGAACCAATATTACTTAACTGCTATAATTTTACTGTTCTTCATCTGATCAGGATAATGAGAAACCTGCATATAGTTACAACTATGGAAACTGAAAAACTAATAAATACACACATTTAAATTATGTTATTAGTAATTCAAGACCCATATATAATTGTGTAGAATTACCACACATTTTAATGTAACAAATTAGTTCTCATTACGAAGATGGTTGTCAAATTTATTAAAATGTTTGACAGTATAACCGATTTTTTGACTGCTAGTTGTATAAAAGCTCTTTGGCTGCTTTAACTAGTGTGCATTATCTTGGAAGCCACAGAATAGGCATGTGACATCTGGAAGTCTTTGTTCCTCTGTTTTTTTTCTGATAGGCAGGAAACATAATATTATAATATTATGTTAAGGCAGAAGATACTGTAAGAGTATCAAAGATGCAAATAAGTGTGGCTTAATTTTTAGTTTCTACAGTATGGTAATTCTACACTTACAGCTGTATACGTTATTACACAGGTTAAAAACACCACCACCTCTTTTATTAGTCAGCATTTTGAACGGCTCCTTTGTGATTAACATGTTTGTAAGTTACAAGGAAATATACCAGTACAGTTAAACATTCATACAGGATAGTTCATCATAATGAAGAATCGTAAGGATTAGTGCAGTGTAATGTATAGTGTCTCCCAAAATGTATCCTCATTCCCAGTAACGGACTTATGACAGGCTAGACTTAAAGAGGAAGCATGATACAGTTTGTCCCTATCAGGTGAGAAACTTTATGAATGAAAAAAATAAAAGAAAGTAATTAAATACAAAGATTCAGAAGTTAATTAACATGAGACTGTAATTTGACATGTGAAACTAAATACAACTTTGAATAATGAATATACACCACATAGTTTCATACTGTTGCACATGTTTGCAATACTGTGATAGTCTTAATTCATTCATATCTGAAAAATGAATTCCTGTTTCTTTCCAAGTAATCCTGTCATACCAGAAGCAGCAGCACAGCTATTCTTTTCCTTTATGTATATTCTATTGCATGCATTCGACTAAACATGAACTTAAAATATTTGAACAACTGAAATAGATTTCCTATTCTCACTGCTCCTGTTTGTAACTCATTAATAATCCATCACTTTCATCATTACTTTAACAATAACCTTTTGTGACCTACTTTGCCATGTGGTTATTAATTTAGCCTTTGGTTATCTACTAAATGTGAGATATCTTTGGACATGTCTTGCTAGTGGTATAAGTGGAAGAGAGAACACTATCATCAAGGATCGATAGAACACAAATAAATAAATAAATGTCTGCTGTGTGTTGTAGCATTATTACTGATAAAAGTTAGTCATGCTCATACTAAACATAGCATCATTTACTTTACAGCAAGTAGTTTGGACAAAGGAGAAAGACTTTAAACCCTAAAATACTACCAAAGCTTTACAGAAAAAGCATTACAAGTAGATAGTATTAAATTACTTACCATATTAAGGGCACTTTTTCTTGATGTACACAGCAGCCTGGATTTGCATGTGTGCATTTTACTCAGTATAATGTTTGAATTCAGAAATAACAAATTCAAGAGTAAGGAAATGACTGACTCAGTGCTTTGTGAGATACAAACAGCCTGAACCGGTTGCCTAAAGTACTAGAAAAGAATTACTTCTCACTTCTTATGTTGTGTGAATAATTCCTTGATAGATACAGCAGATGCAAAATGCAGTAATGAAGTACAGCATAATAAAAACATTCACTTCAAAGACAAAATATTAAAATCTACTAGCCAGCTGATGAAACTGCAGCAGTCTGGGTAGATCTGGTAAAAATGAGAAAGAAAACTGTACTGTGTTCCTCTGGAGCACGCCTGTCTCATACAGTACACATCTATACTCTGCAAACCACTGTGAAGTGCATGGCAGAGGGTACGTCGCGTTGTACCAGTTGTTAGGATTTCTTCCCATTCCATTTGTGTGTGGAGCAAGGGAAGAATGATTGCTTGAATGCCTCTGTGCATGGCTGTAATTATTCTAATCTTATCCTCATGATCCATATGTGAGAAATACATAGGGTTTATAGGATATTTGAAGAGTCATCATTTAAAGCTGAGTCTTGAAACTAAGTAGGCTCTCTTGGGGTAGATTTCTGCCTGTTCAGTTTCTTCAGTATCTCTTTGACCTTTCCCATGAATCAGACAATCAAGTGACCATTCATGCTACCCTTCTCTGCATATGTTCAGTATCCCCTGTTAGACCTATTTGGTACAGATCCCACATACTTGAGCAATTTTCTAGAATTGGTGACATGAGTGATTTGTAAGCAAAGTACCATCAGCTTTACCCATGACTGAACCTATTTGATCATTACACTTCATATCCCTATAAAGTATTACATCCAGGTACTTGTACATGTTAGCCTATTCCAACAGTGACTCATTGATATTATAGTCATAGGATACTGAAGTCCAAAATTTTACATTTTACAACATTTAAAGCAAGTTGCCAATCTCTGCACCACTTTGAAATCTTATCAAGATCTAACTGAATATTTATACTGCTTCTTTCAGACAGTACTTCATTATAAATAACTGTATCATCTGCAAAAAGCCTGAGGTTACCATTAATATTCTCTATAATGTTATTAATACACAACATGAACAATAAGGATCCCAACACACTTCCTTGGGTCTCACCCAAAGTTACTTCAACATCTGACAATGACTCTCCATCAAAGATATCATGCTGCGTCCTCTCTAACAAAATTTCCTCTATCGTCACAAATTTCACTTGATACCCCATAATATGATCATACTTTTGACAATAAGCGTAGGTGTGCCCTTGAGAAGTTCTTAGTGAGTTTTTGCTCCTTGCTTTAGCATTATCCCTGTCCTTAACTT
Organism: Schistocerca nitens; assembly: GCF_023898315.1. Classification (NCBI taxonomy): domain Eukaryota; kingdom Metazoa; phylum Arthropoda; class Insecta; order Orthoptera; family Acrididae; genus Schistocerca; species Schistocerca nitens. The sequence continues at coordinate 451,022,323 of NC_064619.1, forward strand.
TCTGCATCACTATTCCAAAGAAGGAACTGCTAATTTTTAAATATACTGATGCTTCATCCTTTCTTGTGTGTTTATCTCAGCTCTGATCTAGTTGTTCCATTTTTGATGCATAGTGTCCCTTTGCAACCTCCCACATTTGAAAATAACTGAGTATAATGACAGTGAAAAACTAATGTTTCTGGTTGATGCATAATAAATCATTGCATCAATGTGTTTATGTTTACAACTCAACAGTGTATTCTACTATCTGCTGGATAATGCTGTATCATGTGAAGTAACACGGGTTCTCGACAATGGTCTGTTGTTGGTATGAAGTCTGTTGTTTGGTGCAAGGAAACAAAATACACAGCATGTAAAATGATTCACATATATTCCTATAAATTTTAAATTTTGCAAAAAACTGGAGCTTAACAACAGGCCATATTAATAGGGACATGCTCAGCTGTGAGGTACGGCGTCTACATGGGTACATGTTAGACCACAAATCTAAAGGTTCTGGGATCCTCTGAATTGCTCTTACAATTTTCACTGGCAACTGACATGATTTTCACTCCTGTCAACGCTGTTTATATGGAAATATCAAGTGTCACAATGCTTCTGATTCTTCCCACTATAATAGCATGGATGAATTGTTTCTAGGGGCAGAGGCCTATCATTTTGGAACATGCCTATTAACAATCCTGACTTTGTTGGAAACATTTTGTTTTCCTATAAGACCACCTTTCATCCTTATATATCACTCCAATGTTCAAATTCAGGGCTCACAACAGAGGTTCAGAACTGAATGACTGATGTGAGCTAAAATTGAGGTAATTGTTGTAACTGTGACCAGGACAGTTGCAGGGTAGCACTGATGGAAGGCGCGGCGGGACCCGCAGAGAGGCCCGCGAACAATAACACAACAGAAAAGGACAGACACGACCAATGTAGGACAGAACGAATACAAAAAGACCGAACAACAGAGTCACAAGGAAACAAACTCATACACGAACCAGGAAGAAAGCAGTCTAGCGCAAGCGAGGTGTAAACCGACGTAAGCAAGATTAGACTGCGTGGATGAGCGAGTGGCCAGTGCTTAAGTACGTTCTCAGGGGCGCCGCTATTGGCTGCTGGGACCACGTGTTCCATGTGGCGCCGCCACACTATATGCGGGCCAGGAGGCACGTGCCGCTGCAGCTTACGGTGCAGAGACCTCTATGGGTCTTTGACATCCATGACGCCTGGCGCGGATTCAAATTCCGCGGTACCAGAGTAATACCCAATACTGTTGCAAAAATATTTAAACTTTCTATTCATAAAAGCAACTAAAGTCTATGAATACTGAAACCATCAACAATTTATAATGCAAAAATTAAAATTATGGACACATTCTTATGCACTATATGATAGAAAAGTTTGTCATAATATTTTGTACTGTAAATGTACAGTGTAGCCTCATATTGAAATGAAGCATAGATGATAAACAGTTCACAAAACAAGAGATCTTTTGAAACGTGTGAAGGTAAGATAAATAGATAAAGCAACTAATGAGGAGGTACTGAATCAAACTGAGGAAAAAAGAAATTTATGTCACAGTTTGACTATGAGAAGGGACGAGTAGATACTACGTCCTAAGTCATCAAGGTGCAAAGGAGGAAAGTATGGAGGTAAAAATTATGGAGGCACACCTAAGCAAAAACAAAGTAGGCCAGGTAAAATGAATGTAGGCTGCAGTAGTTATTCAGAGATGAAGGGGCTTGCACAGGATAGACTAATATTGAGAGCTGCATCAAACCAAATCAGACTGAAAACAAGAAAAACATCAATGACAGATTTTGTTTGCTATGTTCTTTGTCAAAAATTTAATACACTTATGTCTACTATATTTGCAAGGTGATCTTTGGACAGCTTCTTCTTTGGATCTACACAAAATAAAGGAGAAAAAGAGCTACAGTAAAAGTCTGTACACAAGTCTAAGGAACATAAGAGCCTAGCTCATGAGAACCACAGATGGTAAGTAACTGGTGAATAAATGTCACACTGACATAGTGGTAAGGATGCTGAATAAAAGAATGAACTGCAAATGGCAGTAAAGCTGCGTCCAGCCATTCCGATTTAGGTTTCCCGTGATTTCCCTTAATTGCTCCTGGTAAATGCTGGGGTGGCTACTTTGAAAGGTTATGGCCGATTTCCTTTCCCATCCTTGACACAATCCAAGCTTGTGCTCCATATCTGATGACCTCTATGTCGACAGGACATTCAATAGTACTCTGAATCTTAAAAATTAAACCACTCTAATTTTCCAATCTTTCCATATACCCTTGTCTTTTCTGATTACAGATTTGTAGTGACTTTACATCCCTCCAGCATTTGCACATCTGGCTCTTCTCTGCTTGTACTTTGTATTGATTTCTTTTAGTGAATAAATGAAAAGAAATGCCAAAGTCTAGAAAGGGAACCATGTTTTATGATTTTTGCTGCTATCAGACTGTTTCAGTTGTTCCTGTTTTGGCCAATGGTATTTATATTATCAAACAGAGTCTCTGTCAGACATCCTTATCTGTCTGTCAATCACCACCACCATCATCATCACTGTTCTGACATAGGTATTCTGCTAACATATTTTGCCGTCTTACAAGGAGTTGTAACTTTTGTCTGATTGATTCTGCAGTATATATTATTCCTTCTTGTATATCTACGTAAGGCAATATATAAAAATCCAACTAGGGAAACAAATGTGAGATGTCCTGTAAGTGAAAGTTAATGAATAATTCTTAGGAAAATTGTTTACAAATGCTATTGAAACCGTTTTGTATCATTTCTTAACATATATTTGTTTGGAAGAAAATTCTCTCTCTCTCTGTCACACACACACACACACACACACACACACACACACACACACACACACACACACACACACACAATTGTAAATTTTTTCTTGGGTGCATAAAATGCTAAAGAAAACAGAATATTTTACTATGGATCTCTGTGATTTTCTTAGAGAGTACAATTTATTTACACAACAGTGGTTGACATAAAAGTACAGTATCAGATTATAAGTGATCAAGAATCAATACATTATTGAGTTATAATGTATCTGTTACACAATGCCACAGTAAAACAGTTTGCACATGTACTGCAATTATTTTCAGTTGAGCTTTTATGTCTAGATAAAACACTTTAATAACAACATATTGATTTTTGTGCATGCATGTGTTTGCAGTGAATGGAAGTCATGCATGGAGTAGTAAGTGCTCAGTAATGCAAATTATACAACAATGGATTTTAAATAAAGCATACAACATGAACTACAGGAGAAGCAAGATACAGTAGTGCAAAGTTCAGATTCTACAATAGATAATTTCAGATGTCATGCACAACTCACTTTAGTAGTTACAGATTACAACAGCATTCTGATTTACAAGTAAATACAAGAGGTTCTGCAACAGCTCTTCATTAATAAAATATGCAGCAAACAAAAATCATACATACCGCAGGTTTTCAGAATTTATGATAAAAATTAAGCTTTACAAAGTTGCATACTTCAATGATGATAAAAATGCCATAGTATTAAACAAATAGTGGAATGGTAGGGCACAGCAGTTTCTGAAAATACATAGTGAATGCTTAATTGTGCTACTTTAGAGGGCTTAATGCACAGAACTGTAACTCAGTTATTTATTGATCAAAGAGATGTCAGGTAATCATGTCCCCTAAACTTTCGAGTTCTGAGGCTCCCTCCCATTCTAATATTAGTATCTCCATGTCTTGGTCTGTTCAGCTTGAAGCTTTCAGATCTTCGAATTTTGAATAAAGGTTCCAGAGTCCTCTCAACCACCTGAGGGACTTTAGGAGGAATAAGCCGGAGTGAGTGAGAAGCTGACTGGCTTTCAACCAGAGAATCCAGAGAACTACTATAACCTGACTCCGAATGAGGGTTTGTTCGCTCAGCATCCAAAAAGCGACGTCCAGTACTGGAGTTGCTGACCTTATGTCTTGAAATTTTATCTAGACTAGATTTTCCTGCAGTTTCAGCATGATCGTCAGGTTCATAGAGAGGATTCATTTTGAAATGTGGGGAAGCACTTCGTGACCGTAATGATGCATGGTGAATGTCTCTTTCCATAATTTGCTTTTCCAGACCATATACTGCAAAATGTGCAGTATCACTTACCTGGGATGTATTATTTCTTGGTGTTTGTTCTCTTGCCATGTGCCGACTGGGTGGCTGTGATTTTTTTTCAGGCTCTGGTGTTTTGGAATTTACGTAATAATCTCTCCCGTACCTAAAAGCAAAACACAGTATACTGAAATATTCTTTATTGTATTCTGAAAGAACCAATAAAACATAACAGTAAATTACTTATAATCTTGAGTTCACTATGGAGAGCTTGAAAACAGCTGTTAACATGCTACAATGACCGTCTTTGCTTGATATTATAGTTATATTACTTGTGGACTGCTGCTCTCCTATGTAGTAATCGGATTTTTATCAATCACAGTCTGGATTTTAAAAGTACTTCTTTACTGAGGCAGCTGTTCGCTGAGCAAGCAATAAAATTTTGAAATGATGGAACTATCACCAATTGTTAACTTTGGTGACTTATCAAAGGCATTTGATTGTGTTAATCATAACATTCTATCACAGAGTTAAGTTTTTATGTGTTATGTGGCTACACACATGCCTGGCATAGTTCTTTCTTATTCAAGACACAGGAACACTGGGATATTTAAGAAATACAAGTACAGATACCACCTGCATGGGAAGAAATCACAATGACCCTTCCACAAGATTGGAACATGGGGCCATCCTGTTCTTGTTCTTTGTTCATCATCTTACGAGTTCATTAGAATCAGAAGGCAGAATTAGACCTTTCTGCAGATGGTTCAAACATTAACATCAAGCTGAGCAAAGAAGCATCTCAAGGAAAGATAGTAAATGATATAATTTGTGATCAAAAGTATCTGGACACCCCCAAAAACATATGTTTTTCATATTAAGTGCATTGTGCTGCCACATACTGCCAGGTACTCCTTATTAGCAGCCTCAGTAGTCATTAGACATTGTGACAGAGAGCAGGTTGCAACGCTCCACAGAATTCACAGACTTCGAATGTGGTCACATGATTGGGTGTCACTTGTGTCATACGTCTGTATGCGAGCTTTCCACCCTCCTAAACATCCCTAGGTCCACTGTTTGCAATGTGATAGTGAAGTGGAAACGTGAAGGGACATGTACAGCACAAATCCGTACATGTCGACCTCGTCTATTGACTGACAGAGACTGCTGACAGTTGAAGAAGTTCATAATGTGTAATATGCAGACGTCTATTCAGAACATCACATAGGAATTCCAAACTGCATCAGGATCCTCTGCAACTACTTGGACAGTTAGACTGGAGGTGAGAAAACTTGGATTTCATGGTCAAGTGGCAGCTCATAAGCCACACATCATGCCGGTAATTGCCAAACGACGCCTCGCTTGGTGTAAGGAGCATAAACATTGGATGATTGAACAGTGGAAAAACGTTGTATGGAGTGATGAATCACGGAATGCAATGTGGCAATCCGATGGCAGGGTATGGTGAATGCCCGGTGGACTTCATCTGACAGTGTGTGTAGTGCCAACAGTAAAATTCGAAGGTGGTGGTGTTATGGTGTGGTTATGTTTTTCATGGAGGAGGCTTGCACCCCTTGTTGTTTTGTGTGGCACTATCAGAGCACAGGCCTTCATTGATGTTTTAAGCACCTTCTTGCTTCCCACTGTTGAAGAGCAATTCGGGGATGGCGATAGAATCTTTCAACACGATTGAGCACCTGTTCATAATGCACGGCCTGTGGCAAAGTGGTTAAATGACAATAACATCCTTGTAATGGACTGTCCTGCCCAGAATCCTGACCTGAATCCTATAGAACACCTTTGGGATGTTTTGGAATGCTGACTCTGTGCCAGGCCTCACCAACCAACATCGATAACTCTCCTCAGTGCAGCACTCCATGAAGAATGGGCTGCCATTCTCCAAGAAACCTTCCAGCACCTGACTGAACTCATGTCTGCGACAGTGGAAGCTGTCATCAAGGCTAAGGGTGGGCCAACTCCATACCGAATTCCAGCATTACCGATGTAGGGTGACAGGAACTTTTAAGTCATTTTCAGTCAGGTGTCCAGATACTTTTGATCACATAGTGGTTTTTCATAAATGGACTAGTTTCAACATAAATAAATAAAAATTGAAAAAAAAAGTCCTAGCTCATTCAGTTTAGGACTGTAAAAAATATCCCACAAAAGAGAAGAAGAGAACAGAAGTTTTAGGAAAAAATGTATGGCATGTTGTTTATGATCTTCTGCCACATTAATAATTGTTGCGTGACTAAGTAATTTTCATAGCAGTTGGACAGTAGGAGTTTCATTGCATGGTGGGACAGGCAATAAGGATGTTAGAATCATTGCCACAAAAGAAGGCAGCCAAGACTTGTGGGAATAATAAAAAATCCACAACAAATTACAAAGTTGCCCTTGTAGTCATTGGAGTAGTGCTATTGGCTAATGGCTGTAGCATGTCTAAGATCATTCACTTTGCATTTGTCTATTTATTGGTTCAATATAGCATATTATTTTGGAGTAATTCTGTTCAAAGAGAAGCATGAAAACTCACTTAAAAAGTTAGGATTGCTGATTTGCTATTGATGCAAGCCTCATGTTCAGAGGAAACTGTTCCATTCAACCAGTAAACAATAGATAGACAAAGGGTCTTTATGTAAGCTGTAATTCAGTATCTACTGTTGAGAAAGGTCTCAATTACCTTACAATTACTGTTCCCCATCAACTCCCTCAATAAATATAAAGCCTGCTGTGATACCTAGCAGACTGTCAAGATTACAATGATCTAGTGATCAGTAAGTCTGTTCACCATTGTGGTCTGGGCTCAACGTGGCTTCTTTGCACATCTATCACAACTAATCAAGTTGTGTGATTTTGTTTATATTTCTATGGCAATGGCTCAAGGTTGGTACAGTTCTAGACAAAAATGGTTTTCAGTCCGTCCTGATGACAACCTTTGGTATTAAGTATTACGTATTCTACATGCTTGGTGGTCTCCTCACTATGGACCTATGGAACAAAAAGTATATATCTATCTATATATACACTCCTGGAAATGGAAAAAAGAACACATTGACACCAGTGTGTCAGACCCACCATACATGCTCCGGACACTGCGAGAGGGCTGTACAAGCAATGATCACACGCACGGCACAGCGGACACACCAGGAACCGCGGTGTTGGCCGTCGAATGGCGCTAGCTGCGCAGCATTTGTGCACCGCCGCCGTCAGTGTCAGCCAGTTTTCCGTGGCATACGGAGCTCCATCGCAGTCTTTAACACTGGTAGCATGCCGCGACAGCGTGGACGTGAACCGTATGTGCAGTTGACGGACTTTGAGCGAGGGCGTATAGTGGGCATGCGGGAGGCCGGGTGGACGTACCGCCGAATTGCTCAACACGTGGGGCGTGAGGTCTCCACAGTACATCGATGTTGTCGCCAGTGGTCGGCGGAAGGTGCACGTGCCCGTCGACCTGGGACCGGACCGCAGCGACGCACGGATGCATGCCAAGACCGTAGGATCCTACGCAGTGCCGTAGGGGACCGCACCACCACTTCCCAGCAAATTAGGGACACTGTTGCTCCTGGGGTATCGGCGAGGACCATTCGCAACCGTCTCCATGAAGCTGGGCTACGGTCCCGCACACCGTTAGGCCGTCTTCCGCTCACGCCCCAACATCGTGCAGCCCGCCTCCAGTGGTGTCGCGACAGGCGTGAATGGAGGGACGAATGGAGACATGTCGTCTTCAGCGATGAGAGTCGCTTCTGCCTTGGTGCCAATGATGGTCGTATGCGTGTTTGGCGCCGTGCAGGTGAGCGCCACAATCAGGACTGCATACGACCGAGGCACACAGGGCCAACACCCGGCATCATGGTGTGGGGAGCGATCTCCTACACTGGCCGTACACCACTGGTGATCGTCGAGGGGACACTGAATAGTGCACGGTACATCCAAACCGTCATCGAACCCATCGTTCTACCATTCCTAGACCGGCAAGGGAACTTGCTGTTCCAACAGGACAATGCACGTCCGCATGTATCCCGTGCCACCCAACGTGCTCTAGAAGGTGTAAGTCAACTACCCTGGCCAGCAAGATCTCCGGATCTGTCCCCCATTGAGCATGTTTGGGACTGGATGAAGCGTCGTCTCACGCGGTCTGCACGTCCAGCACGAACGCTGGTCCAACTGAGGCGCCAGGTGGAAATGGCATGGCAAGCCGTTCCACAGGACTACATCCAGCATCTCTACGATCGTCTCCATGGGAGAATAGCAGCCTGCATTGCTGCGAAAGGTGGATATACACTGTACTAGTGCCGACATTGTGCATGCTCTGTTGCCTGTGTCTATGTGCCTGTGGTTCTGTCAGTGTGATCATGTGATGTATCTGACCCCAGGAATGTGTCAATAAAGTTTCCCCTTCCTGGGACAATGAATTCACGGTGTTCTTATTTCAATTTCCAGGAGTGTAGATGGGTAACAAGTGAAACCTGGGAACAGCATTGCCAGCTGTCAGGGTTCTTCTCTCGCTTGGAAATCAACTGAGCTACCCAGTGCCTCAAAGTTTTCCGATGTATCAACTTAGTACTATTTTGAGACCAGTAATGTTACTATTTAAACCACTACAGAAAGTAAAAGGAAAAATTGTACATAATACACATTCACATGTTCTCACTTATGCAGCTTGAATAAATAGGTGAAAATATTCTTGCAATAATGCCCAATCCTGAGAATGTTTAAGATTTTTTGCTATGTAACTAACAAGTTCTGTGACCAAAATATTCTAATTTAAGGATTGCCACAGATTTTTAAGTAGTAATTAAAACAGTGCTCTTTCCGCCTAGTAGTTCACTACAGTGTAAAGATTCTGCTGTGCCTTTAATAAGTACAAACAGCATTTTATGTGATACACTTAACAATGAGAGGCTTTATATTTTCAACTCACCTACCATCAAGATGACACAATGATTGTCTTTCTTCTACACACTTTATCACATATCCTCCCAGGTTACAGACTTTTCCTACGGTGACATTTCCAAACACATTTGACTCATACATTATCATAACACCACTGATAACTGTGAAATGTGCCTACATATTATAAATTGGTGAATAATTACATACCGCTTAAAGTCAAGATCTTGTGGAGCACAGACGATATGGAGAGGTTCTGCAATGGGACGTGGCACCATATTCTCATCTTGTAGGTCTGGAAACTCCCTAAAACACAAATAAGTGGTTATTACAGTATAAATGAAAAAGAAGTTGCTCTGAAATAAAACTGACTTTTGCCACCAAGTAAATGCAGAATGAATAGGTAAAGCTTACCAAATCTACCCCCCCCCCCCCCAAATGGCCTGTGGATTGCCGGTTCATAGTGTCCAACAGTCACTTTATATTTCGGTTATCAAACACATCATCATTGTCAGGTGCAGTGACGAACTGAGCTGCTTGGGGCAAGTGGCCTAACTATATACCCTGCCCCCCCCCCCCCCCCCCCCCAATGAGCCACACACTATGTGATTCGTGCCAGAGGGCACACACCGGCGACTGCACAGGCAATGGAATCAGTGTCTGTGGTAATGTAAATGTAGTTTCTCTGTCCATCCTGGTCACCAGACCGTTATCTTTCCTGAGTGTCTTCTTAATTAGACACTTTGCTTGTTGCCAAGCCTTGCTGAGATTATAGTCACAGTCCCGGTTGATGAGATTGTGTGCTACAATCCTGGTACTTTCATATTCCATCACATGATTGCCAGACAAATGGTGCTCTGTAACTGCTGACTTGGCAGGATACATCAGCTGAGTGTACCGTTGGTGTGTTTGGCATCACTCTTCAATAGTGCACATTGTTTGCTCAATATGTCTTGTCACTCTGGCATCGAATCTGATGTATCCCAGGATTCTGCAAAACAAGGTCATCTTTGATGCTTTCCAATAATGGCTGTGTTTTATTGGGTGGGAAAAGACAGTTTTTACTCTGCACTTTCTTCAGTATGCATCTTATTTTTCCTGATAGTGTGTTGGTGTATGGTATAAAGACAGTGGCTAACTCTTCCGCCATGACTTTTCTGTCTCCACGAGCTTAACTGTAACGGTGGAGCAGACCTGCCTAGTCTGCCATTCTAAGTAACTGTTTCTTCAGAAAATAGTTCTGAGGTGTTCCAATTCCTGAGACAGACTCTCATCAACAGAGATGGTGCACACCACCTCTACTAGTGTTTTTAGTACCCCATTTAAATGTACAGGGTGGGAGCAACTGACTGCATGCAATTGCAGATCAGTGTGGATTTTCTCCTGATACACATTGTGGCCCAGGGTGCCATCAGCTTTTCTCTTGACCCTGACACCCAGGAATGGTATAATTCCTTCTGCTTTGGTCCTCATAGTGACTCTGATGTTGGGATGTATGGAGTTCAGATGTGAAAGCAATTCAAGGAATTTGTCTCTTCCTTGTGGCCAGATGATGGAACAATCATCCACATAATGGAAAAAATAGACAGGTTTCCATTTGGATGATATCAGGGATTCTTCCTTAATATGCTTCATCTACAAATTCGCAACCACAGGCAAGACTGGGCTGCCCATTGTGACCCCTCCATTTGTTCATAGTATTCTCCATTAAATAGAAAATACATGGACACCAGGACATGCCTGTAAAGTCTGTGGTCTTCTCATTAAATTTCTGACCAATAAGTTCTAGTTATTCTCACAGAGGCACCCTGGTAAATAATGAAATGACTTGTGCGAGGATTTACCCACATAAGGGTTTAATATTGTGTCAGATATTTTACCAACAAATATGTGGGACCCCCTGATGTTGCTCATTGGATAGAATGAACCGGCAGTATACCCACAGACCATTCAATCAACAAATACATCCAGAGAAACAAGAAACACAGCATTTTTCATATGATGTGGTAGTCAATCTAGGAGGTACATGTGGATTTTGAAATCTACAGAGAAGATGTGGTCATTACAAGAAAGTAGAGAGTAACTAATACAGCACACTAAACAAACCTGTATGTTCCTACACAGAATCTTGCACTAAGTAATGGAATGTTTTGATGAAATATCTCTTGCTGACAAATTAAAATTTTGTAGTTTCTGATCTTCAGTAGCACTCTACATACAAAGCCACACAGATGTGCTTAATAGATCACTTTGGACTCCTTTCAGTGAGCAGTGTTAGTCCTACAGTACTGACAGAGTTTTAAATGTGGCTTGCAACAGTCAAAGGAAGTTAGCGGTTGATTGTAGCTTTGTGTGTGTCCAATGTGTACAAGAGAAATCCAAAATTTTCATTTTTTATGTATAATGAATTTGATAATTAAGACAAAAGGAATTACAGATATTGGCAGCTAATGGGCACTGATTAAACGAATGCATCAACGCGGAAAATTGAAAATTTGTGCCAGACCGGGATATCCAATGCATGGGCGACTATTCTTTTAAACTTGAGCCACAGTTCCTCTACATTTCCCTGCCCTGTGCTGAAAGCTTCCAATCCTTCATTGAGATATGACACTGATGTCTTATCTAATTTTCTGCTCCTGCAGAAGTTCAATGCCTGCCAGAACAAATGAATCTTGATGGCCAATAGAGGACAGTGTCGCCATTGCATTGCACTCACCTAGTGAGTGTGCCACTATCTCACCACTTGACTACACTGGCCAACAGTGCCCCTCATGGTCGGCATGAATACCACCACATCTTGACCACTCAGTAATCGTGTACTTTATCCAATAGCATTCGCTTTCTATATCCTCTGTACTACTGTCTACTCGCTGACAACTTCACTTTGATATTGGTTTTTCTCTCTGGTCTTGTTTTGGATTGTGGTCGTACTTCATCTGTTGACAGGTCCATCAAACTTCGTTGTACCCTAGACTGCCTTGCTTTTGTTGTGTTGGATCTGCCTGTTGCTCGATTCCGGCGTGAGTTTGAGGCCCAACTGCAGGGGGTCTTCCAGCCTTGCGTCATCATCATCATCATCATCATCATCATCATCATCATCATCATCATCATGTCTAGTCTGTTTGCTGATGTGTGCACCGGTATCCAGCAACTCGTGAATACAGCATATATCTTGCTGTTTGTTTTAGGTTCCCTTTGTACTATGGTAATCATTACTGCCACAACCACATCATGATCACTGATACCAGTTGTGATATGAACATTGTTAAAGAGGTCAGGTCTATTTGTTGCCATTACATCCACTACATTAACAGCTTAGTGGGATCCACTACATTAACAGCTTAGTGGGGTTTCCAACTATCTGTTCTAGGTAGTTTTCAGGGAAGGGATTTAGTAAAGTTTCACAGGATGTCTTATCGTGCCCAGCAGAAATAGAACTGTAATTTTTCCAACTGATTGTTGGATTATTAAAATCTCCACCAATAATTACAGTATGATTGGGGAACTTACGTACAAGTGAACTGAGATGTTCTCTAAAGTTTTTGAATACATTAGGAGATGAGTCTGGTGTGCGACAGAAGGATGCAATTACAATTCATGACCACTCGTCACACTGAGTCTTGCCCGTACAATCTCTCATGAAGCTTCAATTTCTACTATCTCAATGGATTTGAGTTTCTCGTCGACTGCAACAAATATGCCACCTCCATTTCCCATTAGTCTATACTTTCAATATACACTCAAATTTCCCCCCCCCCCCCCCCCCCCCAAAAAATTTCATTCCTATCAATTTCAGGTTTCAACCAGCTTTTTGTACCTAATGTTATGTGAGCTTCACTGATTTTCAGGAGTGTTTTGAACTCTGGTACTTTGTTTCAAATGGTTCAAATGGCTCTGAGCACTATGGGACTTAACATCTGAGGTCATCAGTCCCCTAGAACTTACAACTACTTAAACCTAACTAACCTAAGGACATCACACACATACATGCCCGAGGCACGATTCAAACCTGCGACCGTAGCGGTCGTGTGGTTCCAGACTGAGGCGCCTAGAACCGCTCGGTCACTCCGGCTGGCTTGTTTCAAATGCTTCGACAGTTAACCGCTAGGATATTAAAACTCTCTCCTGTAGGAAGCATTTCTTATGATCTTACACCAATATTTCTGGGCCTCCTACAGATATCATTATGTAGAATGGATGCAATGTTGGTTAATCTAAAAAACCCTTGTGCGCACCCCACATACAGACAGCTACCTGGACAGCAGTCTCTGATGTGTAGTGTGCACCTGACCCATTTAGGGGCACTCTATAGATCTCAAACCTATGGCACAAGTCCAGGAAGTTGCAGCCTAGCTTGTCACAGAACTTCTGAAGTCTCTGGTTCAGCTCTCAACTCAGAACCAAGGGGTCTCAATCAGTTCTGGGGACAATGCTGCAAATTGTGAGCTTCACTGAAAGTCCACATGCAAGGCTGGCCTTCTCAACCTTCCCTGCCAGTCTGTGGAATGGTCCAAGTATGACCTCGGAGCCCAGGTGGCAGGCATCATTTGTTCCAACGTGCTTCACAATCTGTAGTTGCTTGCATCCTGTTCCCTCAAGGGTTGTTGGAATAGCCTCTTCAAGATACTGAAAGAGGCCCCCAGACATACACACTGAGTGCTCCTGGTGCCCTTTCATGTCCCTTGCTGTCATTTCCCTAAGGGGTATCATCATTCACCATTCGTTTCAAATGACGGTGATTAATAAACCCATACCCTTTTGCATTTGCCTCGTCCTTCCTTGTCCCCGGACACATTACGCAGGTAACCTAGATCTACCGCTGAAATGACACTAGTAGTCAAGTGGATGAGTAATGATAGACCCCATACTTTCTGCAGAGGAGACAAGACCCACAGGAGAGAATAGTACTTGAGGTACCTTCGGTACTGGTACCTCAGGTTCATGACCCTCGGTAACTCTTCTGACACACTAATTCAAAGCAGCTGCCTATCATTTGACAGTAGTCAGGGCAATTTACAGCTGGTTATAAACATCAACCAACTTATCCTGTGTTCGAAAACGGCATTTACTGTGGGGCTGCATTTTGGCTGGTGCAATGTATTACAGGACAGTGAACAAATACCTTTAAACTGAGCCTGCTGATTATCTTTTCTATGTGTTGAGCTAAAGAATAACTAATTCCCTATAAGAATTGAAGCAAATACACAAGATTAAGACAACAGAAAAACCTGTGGCAAAATAATTAATTTCATAAAACATTTTGAGGTTATTTAAAGTAATTAACAAATTCAAAATATAGAGTTAATTTACAGTAAATTTTGATAATATATACGTCTCTTTAAGGGAAAATTAAATGTAAGACAATATGTTAGTGATAATCATAACTAAATCACAAATGCCAATTTACTAAAAATTAGATTATGCAAAGAACAATGGTAACTTCTGAAAATTCTCAAAAATGCACATTTATTTGCATTGATATACAATGAAATTCAGGATGATCTTTTCTTTGGCAGTAACTGTGAATCACAAAACTATGATTTGATACGAAATAAGTTATCCAAAAACACTAATACCAGTAACTTATGAAAATATAGTTTTGTAAATGCCAGAAAATTTTCAAAAATTACCTGTTTCTCACATAATGAAGCAATGAAATTAGAAAACATCTGGTTATCTGATTGTTTTCTCAGAATTTCATGCTGAGTTTAATGCTCCCCATGTTTTTAGCAACATTAGATTATCAGAAACTATTCCACCAAGTGTGCAAGATACATGAGACTGGCGACTTACATTCAGACTTCAAGAACACTACAATATTTCCAGTTCTGAAAAGACAGGTGCTGACAGATGTGAGTATTATCGAACTATCAGATTAATAAGTTATGGTTGTGCAATATTGACACCAATTTTAGGCTCCATACAAATGTAGGAACATATGAGGCAGTACTCAACAATTTATTTTAGAAGTTAAAAACACGGTAATCCTATGTTTGCAGCATCAGTAGCAATAGTTAAACCTTTTGACAATGATCACTGGACTATAGGTTTTGAAATTCTGAAGATATTGGGTATTAAAGAACAGGGACATGAATGTTATTCACAGCTTGAACAGAAACCAGAGTGCAGTTATGGGAGTTAAAGGATGTGAAAGGGAAGCAGTAGTGGAGAAAAGAGTGAGATAGAGCTGTAGCCGCTCTCCAATGTTATCTAATTTGTGCACTGAGCAGGCAGTAAAGGGAAACAAGGAGAAGTTTGGAAGGATAATTTAAATTCAGGGAGAAGAAATAAAAATTTTGAGCTTTGTCAATGACTTGAAACAGCAGCTGAATGAAATGCTTAGTGTCTTGAAAAGAGGTTACAAAATGAACATCAACAAAAGTAAAATAAAAGTAATAGAATGTAATCAAATCAAGTGGTGCTGATAGAAGTAGATTACGAAATGAGACCCCCAATAGCAGATGATGAGTTTTGCTATTTGGGCAGTGAAATAACTGGTGGTGTCTAAACAGTGCTAATATAAAATGCAGACTGGCAATAACATTTCGGAAAATGAGAAATTTGTTGACATCAAATGTAAATTTAAGTCTCAGGACATCTTTTCTGAAGCTATTTGTCCACCGTGTAGCCTTGTACAGAAGTGAGACATTAATGATAGACAGTTCAGAGAAGCTTTTAAAAGTGGTGCTGCATAAGAATGCTGAAGATTAGATGGGTAAATCAAGCAACTAATGAAAAGGTGCTTCATCAGATTGAAGAGAAAAAAAAAGTTATGGCACCAGTTGAGTAAAAGAAGGGATTAGTTGGTGGGACACATCCTGATGCATTAAGGAAATATCAATTTGGTAATGGAGAGGAATGTTGGGGCCAAGGAACTGTAGAAAGAATACAGTAAGCAGGTTCAGATGGATGTAGGTTGCAGTAGTTATTCAGAGGTGAAGAGGCTTGCACAGACTGGAGAGCATAGAGAGCTGCATCAAAATAGTCTTTTGACTGAAGACCACAACAACAATGGCAACATAGTGGCATTGCACTACCTTTCAACAAACTCTGACAATCTGGGAACATTTTATATTGACATATAGATTACTATAGGCATTGTCAGTATCTAGTTTCTGATTGCCATAGACACACCCATTAGAAGTACAGACAAAAAAATTATGACTTCACTAATAGTATACTCACACAGATGCCTCACTGCTACTGCTCTGGCTGCTTGAGAGCTTCATTCTGTTGCTGAGTCGTTTTGAAATGTTTTCTGGCGAGTATGGATTATTTGGCAAAGGTGGAGCAGTTTCCCATTTCTTGTGTTCCCTTTCTGCAATTGTACCTGTGCATAACAGAAGGAGTTCAATACCATGCGTGTAGTTAAAACAAAAGTAAGTTTCCCTGTTTAATTAAATAGCAATGTTTGACTGGAGGATACTATAATTTTCATATTAACTAGTTTCTTGTCCTACTGACAGTTGTTATTTGACATTAACAACCGATCAGTGTAGAATTTGCACAATAATGTATGCTTCATGTCATAGGTACTACAGGGAATATTCTTCTTACCTTACTGTGTCAACATGTTATCCATCATCTATTCATTGTTTCAGAAGACAAAGAAATGTGTAGGATACAGACGATTTTTCTATCACATCTACAAGTAGCAAACTTTGTATTGTGGGCATCCACAGCTCTATAAATGTAACATGATGAAAAAGACCACTTCAGCTACACGATAAATATTTGTGATCCAACTAGTTTCGCAGTGCTACACCCACACCTTCATGGATAAATTTGTATATAAACAAGAGCAAAATGAATAAATATCCCATATCAGTTAAAATGTAGCTGAACTGTACATGAAGCTATATAGGAAAAATTATGTACTCAAATTTATTTCGTAATTTATTTCAAATGATAAATGACCCAACATTCTTTTTCCAGTCATGATGAAATTATTCACCATCACGAGGTTGGTAGTCCAATTTAAAATAGAGCAGAATGCAGGGAACATCATTCTGATATAGGAAGTCTAGGATAAGAATCTAGAATAAGAATGAAATGGTAGACCAGATGGATATAAAAGATAAAAAATTATACGTGTAGGTGGTGAAAGCTATTCACCCTGGCAAGGTAGAATAAATCTCATAAAGCAGAGCCTGTACGACTGTGTGACAGGTAACAATGGTGCAGTCTAGATAAAATGTTGCTAACAAAATACACCATACTCTAGATAAAAGAAGGACTGAAGAAAGGAATACTTAAAACCTTGTATACACTTACAGAAAGGGTAACATTGTCACAACAACATGAGGTCTCAGCTCATTCGTCTAGGTGGTCACTGCGGACCTCATGGCGTCTTGGCAATGTTACCCTTTTTATATGTCTGTATTAGACTTCAAGTTTTCCTTACTCTGGTCTTTCTTTTATTTAGATGATGGTGTATTCTGTAAGCAGCAGTTTATCTAGACTAGACCACTGTTACCTGTCATGTGGTCATGCAGGCTCTGCTTTATCAGATTTATTTTACCTTACCAGATAAACACATGTTTCATCACCTACACATCATTTGTTTTATATTTTTAGTCCATCTGGTTTTACTGCTTTATCGTTATTCTAGTTTCTTGTATCGAAATGATGTTCCTTGCATTATACCTTTCCCCAGTCTTTGTTTTAACTAGCTGGTGTATTTTATAAGCAGCATTTTACATAAACTTGACCTTCATTAACTATTGTACAATCACACAAGCTCTGCTTTATGTAATTTTTTTTTACCTTGCCATGTGGACATAGCTTGCACCACCTACACATATTTGTTTTGTCTTTTATATCCATATAGTTTACCACTTTATTCTTATTCTAGATTTCAATCAGGATGATGTGCTCTGCATTCTGCCATATTTTAAATTGACAACCAGTCTCTTGAGGGCTGAACATTTTCATCACAACTGGACAAGAATGTTGGCTCATCTACTGGTTATTGTATGATATAAGTTATGAAATGAATGTGAGTACGTAATTTCTCCTATACAGCTCTAAGTAAGTTCAACTATATTTTAACCGAAACAGGGTATTTATTCATTTTACTCTTCTTTATACACAGATGTATCCCGGAAGATGTAGCTGTAACATTGCAAAACTAGTTGTATCATAAATAAAGGCTTACCGTACAGCTGAAGCACTCTTTTTCATCATGGTACATTTACATGTGTTCTCTGCAAACCAGGGTAACATAGTGTACCAGTGTCACCACTCTCCCCCCTCCATGTTTCCTATTCCATTTGCAGATGGTGTGTGAGATGGTTGTCAGTAACACTTCACAGACATTGTTTGGAATGTATGATGTCGGAATTTTGTCAGTGAGGCTCTCCACAATGCAAAAAGTTTTCTTGCAACATATCCCACTGCAGTCAACTGATCATTTCTGTGATAATGAAATGAATGCCAAGGTGGGAGTTGGCTGAGTGTGTGTTCTGTCATCAGGGAATTAGAAATCTAAGATGCTTAAATCACATGGGTGACCATTTGCAAAAAAAGAAATTAAATCAAGTGTCACAGGAAAACAACAAAATATGTCTTCTCTTTACCTGCTCATTGGTGATGAAATAGGGAAACTTACTTTTGTACTTACGCATGTCGCTGATAGTCACAAAGTAACCCAAATTTCCACATGCAAAAACAAACAGAACGTGAAAGAGACAAACATTAATTACTTAAAAATTGCCTTCGTGCTGTTTTAAGTATGCATTTACATTCCACATACAGCTCAGAATTTTTATCAAGGACAAGAAAAGTGAATACACATATTGAAGAATTAGAAAACCAAGACAGCACATTGAGTTAAAAATCAAAAAATGAATCAGAAGAATGTGCAAACAGAAAACCAAAGGCAATATTGTAAACAGACGTGCACAAACATTTTAAGCAGTGCATCAGCAAATAGCAGTTTAATATTGCTAAAATTTTAAATATTTAACTCATAAAAGTTCTTTTGGTTAAATATTTAAAAGTTAATGTAGATGAGTAGGAAAAACAAACCCGAAATGTTTGCATACATCATTAGTTGTGAGCTGCTTGACACAGTCACGTCGATTAAATATCCAGGTGTAACACTGCAAAGTGGTATGAAATGTTATGAGCATGTAAGCATTGCAGTAGGGAAGGCAAATGGTTGAGTTTGGTTTATTGGAAGAATTTCAGGAAAGTGTGGTTCATCTGTGAAGGAGACCACATACAGGACACTAGTGCAACCTGTTCTTGAGTACTGCTTGAGAGTTTGGGATCTGCACGAGGTCAAATGGGGGAGGACATACAGGTAATTCAGAAGCAGACTGCTAGATTTGTTACCAGTAGGTTTTAACAATATGCAAGTTTTATGGAGATGATTCGGGAATTCAAGTGGGAATCCCAAGAGGGAAGTTCACGTTCTTTTCTAGGAACACTACTGAGAAAATTTAGAGAAGCAGCATTTGAAGCTGACAGCAGAATGATCCTATTGCCACCAACATACTTTTTGCATACGGACTATGAAGATAAGATATGAGAAACTAGGGCTCATATGGAGATAAATAGTCATTTTCTTTCATTCTATCTGCAAGTGGAACGGGGAAGGAAACAAGTAATAGTCGTACAGGGTATCCTCTGCCACACACAGTATGGTGACTTGCAGAGTATGTGTGTAGATGTACAAGGAACATAATTCCTCCAAACCTGTGTGGGAGGATTAATCCAGAAGCCTCCATCACCAGGGTTATGATAAAAGTGCTTGTAAACCCAAGCAATATTATGTACTCTTTAACACTTTTTCATTAATTGGTTACTGTTTACTTTATAAAGAATTTTCTGTGAAATGAAGGACAGCCTGACCAGTTCACTCCCTTCGCTGTTTCATTATTTGTATTCTGTGCTTTTCCTTCAATTATTTATTATATTGATGAATGATAATTCCTCTTGTAGTTGTCATCCACACATTAAATTTTTTTGTCATTTTATAGAGGCTTCAGTTCCAAAAGTTAAAATTTTTTCAACTGTTTCGTCAAATGATTTGTTGAACCATAGATTGATGAGTAACTGTATTAAAGACAGTTACTTAGTAGTGTGTAGCTGCCCCTTTCACCCTCGTGATGGCAGTGGCACATAGTGACATGGGCTCAGTGAGACATCAGAAGCTTTGGGGGGAGGGTGCACTGTGATTCATGATCACTCAAATGCTGGCCACAACTCTTAAAAATGTAGCATGACACACAATTTTTTTTTTTTAATTTTTGGCTCATGATGGTCAGAGTTCTGTTCAGATAGAAAACATGCCAGTACACACACACACACACACACACACACACACACACACACACACACACACACACACACACACAGATAGATAAGCAACATCTGAAAGGAAGATCAAGTGTGTTTTAATATGACATCACTGAGAAGTAAACCAAGAACTCCAGTACCTGTGCAAGGAAGCGTGCAGTTTCCATCAGAGTTTTCTGTACCTGGCCGAGGTGGAGCCGCAAGAGCTGATGTCTCCTCATCCACTACAGAAGAAGTCACAGCGTCATCAGACTCTGCCAATGGTTCCTCTGCATCTGTATTCGAAGGCTCATCATTTGGCACCATTGATCTGCACAGAATAACAACTTTAATCCTTCAGAAATTGTCTCAGGAAATTCACACTCGCGAGTGAATAATATTCCACAGTGTGTCTGAATTACAGAAAATGATATTCAGTTTCGAGTACTTGATTTAGTTTTATTTCATGATTATGTCAACAGAAAACTGAAAAATGACTGGAAGAAAAGGAAAAACCTCAACGGCAGCAGTTGTACAAATCGCTGGACTTGTGGCAGTGATTAAAGAGAGGAGACTGTAGCGGTGTGGGTACTTAATGTGTCAGGAAGGCCAGATCACTGAGCACATGGGGCACAAAGACATCAGAGGTAACAGACCTAGGGGAAGTCCATGTCTGAGAAGGATTGACAGGGTCAGAAAGGATATGCGTACAATGGGACAAGCTGTTGAATAATACATGGATGAAAGAAGATAGAGGAGGCTAATTGGTGAGGCCAAAGACCACCTGCAGTTTGTGTGGCCAATGTAGTTCTAGTAGAAGTGGTAGTAGTAGTAGTGGTGGTGGTGGTGGTGGTGGTGGTGGTGGTAGTAGTAGTAGTAGCAGAAAAATTAAAATGTCTGAATGGTGATTTTGTTGACCAGACTTGTGATCCTTTATTCAGTGCAATCAGAAGGGTAACTCAACAATAACTTTCATCATACATGTGTTCTCAATATGAATGATTGCACATGCACAGAAACATGATTACAGTGAATCTGTCAAAACAAATAACCCAGTGTCATCCTAGCCTCAAATGCTTCAATAAATTTCTCTGACAAGGCTATGATTTATGTTAGTAAAGCCCTATATGAAATCATATCTCCTTGAAATCCTTCCCACATCACCCACTGTCACTTTTCATGCCCCCCTAACCTCCACAACATCCCTGTCAAAGTATGTGACACTTCCAGACCATTACCCTACCTTCTTGTTTTCCTCCTGCAATCATTACCTCTGTACAATTTGTTTTGCACCTACCCACCACTCCACCTCACCAGCGTTAAATCCTATAACATGAAAAGCTGAGCAACACATGAGTCCAACGTATTTTCTTTACCAACTCATGTGTGTTCACAGCTTGACTTTTTAGATTGGAATGATCACCACTACACTGGCTGAGCACATGAATTGACACAAAAGAACTATCCACTTTGGGGATACCTGGAACCCAGTTGCTAAGGATGCTCTAACAGCATGTCTTAAGGGACCTGAGTGCCTGCTATACCACAGAGACAATTTTAATCCTCCCACCAAGTACTTGTTTCCCTGCATACCACAAGTTGGAACTTGCTGTCCATCATATTCTTACACCCTGTAACCCTCCTGGACTTAACCTTCATTAACAGTGCCTCATGCCCATTGTTTCATTCTTTTCTTCACTGGTAGAATTTTATTTAACAATGATGGGACTTCCTGGATGGAAAAATATGTAAAATAATGAAAAGGCAACCACTCACCTACAGTGGATTCACGTGTGGAGCATAGAAACATCTCACACTAGCTTTCGAGCTCCTGATTTTTTTCTAGTAAAAATACACACATACACACATTCACACACAAACAACCACACAGAAGCCCAAATACACACACACCCATTTTCACAGTGAGACTGATCATTAATAGTCAACTGTTGAAAGCAACTGGCTAGGCTGATGAAGGTGAGGAGGGGTTAGGATAGTATGCAAGGAGGCAGTAGCAAGAAGGGGGCAGGTCTTTCAACAGAAAACCCATTGGCTACACAAAAAAATATGAAAGGAGAACAGAGGGTATAGCATAAATGAGATATAGAAGGAGGGAGAAAGGGAGGAGGAGAAAAAGGAGAGGAAGGTGGAGACGAAGAGGGAGACAGGTTTGGATGGAATCCCAGTTCAGTTTTAGAACGAGTACCCTATGGCATTGGCCCCTTACTTAGCTTGCATTTATCACAAATGTCTCTTCTAGCACAAAGTCCCAAGTGACAGGAAAGAAGAGCACATGACTCCTGAATATAAGAAAGATAAAAGAACAAACCTACAAAATTACAGATCAGTCAGTATCCCTAACATCAGTTTGCTGCAGAATTCTTGAACATATTCTTATTTCAAATATAATAAATTTTACTTGGGATGTCAAAGCTTTTGTCTGTGAATCATCATGGTTTTAGAAAGCATTGTGAAACTCAAGTTTGTGTCCCCCCCCCCCCCCCCCCCCACACACACACACACAATATCCTGCAAACTATGGATGAAGGGCAACAGGCAGATTCCACAATCCTAGATGTCTGAAAAGCATTTGATATGGTGCCCTCTGCAGACTGTTAATGAAGATATGAGAATATGGAATTGAGATGTGAGTGGCTCGAAGACTTCTTAAGAAACCAAACCCTCTACATTGTCCTCGACAGTGAGTGTTCATCAGATCCAAGGGTATCATCAAGTGTGTCCCGGTGACATGTGATAGGATCACTATTATTTTCTATATACATAAATGATCTGTTGCACATGGTGAGCAGCAATCTGTGGCTGTTTGCTGATGATGCTGTGGTGTATAGGAAGGTGTCCTCACTGAGTGAGTGTAGGGCAATACAGGATGACTTAGACAAAATTTCTAGTTGATGTGATGAATGGCAGCTAGTTCTAAATGTAGCAAAATGTAAGTTTATGCAGATGAGTATGAAAAACAAACCCGAAATGTTCACACACAGCATTAGTAATGTGCTGCTTCACAAAGACACATGGATTAAATATCTAACATTGCAAAGTGATACGAAATAGAATGAGCATATAGGGATTATAGCAGGGAAGGCGAATTGTTGACTTCAGGTTATTGGTAGAACTTTAGGAAAGTATGGTTCATCTGTAAAGGAGACCGTATATTGGACACTAGTGTGACCCATTGTTGAATGCTGCTTGAGAGTTTGGGATACACACCAGGTCAGATTAAAGGAAGACATCAAAGCAATTAAGAGGTGGGCAGCTAGATTTGTTACTGGTAGGTTTGAACAACATGCATGTATTACAGCAATGCTTCAGGAACTCAAATTGGAATCTCTGGAGTGAAGGCAATGTTCTTTTCAAGGAACACTATTGAGAATTAGAGGGGTGGCATTTGATGCTGACTGCACAACCTTTCTACTGCCACCAATGTAAGTTTTGCATAACAACCATGAAGGTAAGGCAAGAGAAATTAAGACTTGTACAGAGGCATACAGACAGTAATTTTTCCCTCACTTTATTTGCAGGTGGAACAGGAAAGGAAATGACTAGTAGTTGTATAGGGTAGCCTCTATCAAGCACCAAAGGGTGGCTTGCAGAGTATGTATGTATGTAGAAGTGAGAAACGGAGAAGGGTGTAAAACGAAGACAGAGGGAGGGAGAGGAAGAGAGAGGGGGGATGCCAGCATGGAATGGAGGAAGACTGGTTGAAGAAGGCAATACACGATCTCGAGAGGGAAGGCATGGTATGGATAGAAGACAGGAAGGAAAAGGTAAGGTGAGGCAGTGTGGGAAACAGGAAAGCAGAAGTTTGGGCCAGGGGGATTGCAAGACACAGGATATGCTGTAATGAGAATTCCTATCTACTGTATGTATTTTAGAAAACTTCTGCTGGAAGGGGTTACCCAAATGGCCCATGTAATGAAGCATCTATTGAAGTAATTTGTGTTTTGTTGCACAGCCATGTTTGGCAGTTGGATGGTCAATTATATGGTTTGCCACAGTTTGGTGGTGGCCATTCATGAGAGTAGACAGTTGGTTAGTTGTCATGACCACACAGTGGGCCCCCATTCCCTCCACATTTGGATCCTGCCCCACCATGCTGGTAGATTTATCAGTATCAGGTTGAAGGAAGAAAATTAATGGATACTGACAAGAAACAGTGTACCCAGAGCCATTTGCAATGAAATCTCAAAACTATTTTGCCATTCACCACATATTTTCCTTGTGGCTGGATCTGTGAAATGATGCATTGTACCTTCAATCATTGATGTTTTTATCTTGTGTTACCAGCTAATGTCAAAATCTAAAAATTTGAATATTGAAAATATTATTTTGTATTTGAGTGTTAGCTCCCTGATACCAAAATAATATGTATAAATCTCATCCCTACAGTTCTGTCTCTGTTAAGTATAATATATGTAGTAGATACCTATCTAAAATGGGAGCAGTAATATGTTTGGTGATTACTAATCCTGTTATTGCTAAGGAACAGGAAATACATAAAAGTACATGATTAAACCACGGGGAAGGGTGGCAACAGTATCTTACTGTTAACATGATTTTGATTATGAATTATTTTTACTCACTAATACCAATGGTGAAACTGCAATGTCCTCAAAATTTTTAAGGTATCATTAATGAGCTTCTCTTATGGGCAGCAATGTGTCTGGAATCAGAAGTCCCTCCTTTTCTCTCTCTCTCTCTCTCTCTCTCTCTCTCTCTCACACACACACACACACACACACACACACACACTCTTTTTGTTGCAACATCTAACTTTTTGCTGTGAATATCTTTATCTTTCTTGTTGTAAATTTTTATTCCATGTGTTGTGGAGTCTGAGTATATATTTTGGTTATGGAGCAGGACAAAATTATCCATGTGACTTGCATTTTATGAATGAGCAATATCAAGTTCATTAAGTAAGTCCAGTGTGCTGTATAAAAACATTAAATTTTTCAAAACTTTCTTAAATTTGTTGAAATTTGACATTTTCTGTTTTCTACTCCATAATGTACTTCCTGAACATTTTGGTATGTAATACATTAAAATCAGACAATTGTGAGACCTTCAAATAATATTCTGAATGTTGACATGTGACTATCAAATTTCGCGGCTACACAGTCATATCTAGGGAACTACAAATTCTAGAAGGCTGTGAATTGCTTTGTTTTGTGCCTACTGCTACGTCTCAGAAGTTGGCATTACAAATAAACAAATCAATCCTTTGTTTCTGATACTAGTTTTCATTGAAAGTAGTGTGATTATTGGCTATTTTTGTGGTAAGCTAACTTCTATTGCTTTTTATATGTAAATAAAATGACTAGCATAAAAGTAACTGCAAGAAATGCAAATTTGCAGGTAACAGATATGTGAGACCTGTATTTTCTTTTGAAGTACTTGAAAACACGAATATCAGCCGATGAAAAGCCATGTTATGCTTTGTGTCCACCTCCACCAAACACTTGGTGTAAATATAGAGAAGCTGAATTTTCTGGCACCCTGCATGAATTTACACATAAACATTCTCTTCCTCTGGCAGTAATGGAGACAATCAAACCTATTTACAGAGATATGGCAAATCCTGAGCTACTAAAGATGTGTTTACATGGGAAGACCAAGAATGTGAATGAGTCCTTCAATAATGTTGTGTGGTGCCATGAGCCTAAAAATGCATTTGTTGGCCTTATGACTCTAAAGTTAGCATGGTCTGACGCTGTAATAACTTTTAATGGTGGAAACTATGAAAGACTTAAGGTTCTGGAGAAGTTAGGGGTAAGATTTAGACAGAACACAGCTAAAGGACTGTGGGAACTGGATGACTTTCGTGCACGTGAAGCAGAGTTAGCTGCTCAGCAAATGACAAAAGAAGCAAGAAAGAAAAGAAGGTCGCATGCTCTGGGCTGTTGTGACACTGAAGATGACACAGACTATGGGCCAGGGAAATTCTAGTGCATAAAAGACGCAGAAATGTAAGTCTGTATAAGAATTTGTAATAAAAAAAAGTTTTTTGCAATAAATGACCCGTTTTCTAAATAAGTGCTGATGGTAGAGACATGAAATTTTCACAGCATGCCAAGTGTAAGATTCAACATATATGGAACTAGAATAATTAAAATATCCTGAGTTTTTTTTTTTGCTCATTTATTTACAAAAGTCTGCCAAAAAATTGAGTGTATGAAAAAAAGAAGAAAAAAAGATAACATGCCCTGTTGTGACAGTGCCACGACATTTAACAGTGCCGCCACGACAGTACGCACAAACGGCGATAGAGGCGCTCCGCAACTCGGCTGAGCGCGGGAGCGCCACCTAGCTACGAACGGCGCCGGCCGCATGTCACGGCTCGGCAGTTGAATGAGAGATACTGAGTTGTTATCATGTAACCAGCTATTGTTTTTAAGTGAGTGTGTTTGAATATCCATGCAATTATTGGTGATTAAAGGTTATAACATGCCCCACAGTACAATTTTGGAAATAATTCTAGTTCAATGTATCTGGAAATGTGCATTCAATAACTATGGAAAATTGTAAATTGGCGTCTTAAAACGTTTCCAAGACAATGAGTCACAAAATTCAATAATTTAACATTAGCGGTATAGGACATACAATGTCCCCTTAAAGTTCTTCTTGTGTGCAGAATTATAAAATGGAACAAAGTTTAAATTTCTTATTTTTGTATTGTATTGCACGGTTTTATGATTCGGGAGCTCTAACATGTACAATACAAGCACTTTAGGTATTGGACATGTAAATGTTTATAAGTATATTGAATTTAAATAGATAATTGCAGTTGAATATCTGACACATATACATAATACAAATAAACTGTGATATGTGCATATTTGTAATAATAGGGCCTAACAGTCTCGAGGGGGGTAGTTTATAAATGTAGCAACTTTAAACAGAAATCACAACTGAATCACTGATTCATAAACTTTAATATTGATTATCTTAATACTGGTAGAAGTTTTCTATAGAACTCATCTCGACTACAGAAGCAGTGCATAAGTAAATATCCCCTCAATGCTGCTTTGAATTTTATGTCAATTATTATGCTAATTTCTTTTGTAATCTTATTGTAGGAAGAGGAAGAATTCCCATCTTTTTAAAGGAACATATGCAGGGTTTGCTCTTCTTTCCTGCCAGTATTCTCACCATTCATTATTGCATCCTAAAGAGTTTTGGGCTGGATATGAGTTGTCCCAGACACTGATCCCATATATTAGGGTACAATATACATTAGCATTAGTCATCAGACAATCCTTATGGCAACAACACTCAAGCACTCTCTTTAAATACCACATGGTACTTAATCTTTTAAATATACTATCAGTGTGTCTATCCCATCTAAGGTTGGCTTGGAGCCAGACCCCCATAAGTTTTGTACTGGCCATACTTATAATATCTATGTCTGACATCTGAATTTTTATGTCCTATTCACTATTTCTCTTGATGTTATGGAAATTTAGTGCTACTGTTTTATTTTTATTTATTATCAGTTTGCTATGGCTGAACCAGTTGAAAATAACACTCAGTGCCTCTGATAGTGTTTGCTGAAGAATATCTTCCACTGGCCACTGGTTAAGATGCTTGTATCATCTGTAAATTGAATAGTGTTGCAGCAGTGTACATTTAATGTTGGATCATTTACTTGGATCAAAAACAGAATGAGCCCCAATATTGACCCTTGTAGCACAACATACAGTTTATCCCAAGAAGAATGACCCATTTTTGACTTGTAATAATATTGAGACAAATGTCACTAAGTAACTGAAACAGCGCTAGATGTAATCAGCATGGTCTAGAGTTTCAGGAAAAATCCACTAGATGTTGCTACGAGCGCTGACCTGGAGCATGCAGCCAGTCTCACGCAATATGGCGTCCACGCAACAGAAGGCGTATTGTGTTATTGAATTTAGTTGTACTCAATCAGTGATTGCAGTTCATTGGGCATTTCTTATTCGATTTTGTGCTAAACCACTATCACCAAAGAACATTTGATGATGGTATAAACAGTTTGAAGAAACAGGGTGCCTCTGTAAAGTCAGAAGTCTTGGCCAGCCACGCGTTCCTGAACAAACAGTGGAACAAATCCGACGAGCATTTGAGCGGAGCCCCCACAAATATACGCATCGTGCTAGCCGAGAACTTGCGTTACCACGCATGACAGTGTGGTATGTGTTAGAGCACCGTTAAGCCATCAAACCATACAGATTACAACTGGTACAAGCTTTTCAAGATACTGACAAAGTGAAGTGAGTGGACTTTAGCAATACTATTCTAGAGGACATGGAAGATGACACTTTTTGTCATGGTTGATATTTAGCGATGAGGCAACTTTCCATATTAGCGGTAAGGTTCACTGTCATAATGTGCGTATATGGAGGCTCAAAAATCCTCATGAAACAATTGAATTCGAATGTGATTCACCAAAAGTAAATATTTTTTTGCTCTTTCCCAAAGCAAGGTATATGGAGTCTATTTCTTTGAGGAAGAAACCGTAACAGGACAATCATATCTTGCAATGCTATGGAACTAGTTATTCCCACAACTTGACTCTGACAATTTAATCTATCAGCAAGACGGAGCACCACCACACTGGCACAACAATGTGCGCAGTTTCCTCAATGCCAATATGCCTCAATGTTGGACAGGGCGTACAGCACCACAAGAGCAGGCTTTACACTCTTGGTCTCCTAGGTCCTCTGACTTAACACCATGTGATTTCTTCCTGTGGGGATATGTTAAACAATGTGTTTATGTTCCTCCCTTACCTAGTGACATTAATGAACTAAAAATCAGAATATCAGCTGCTGTAGCTTCAGTGACAGAAGACACCTTACGCTCAGTTTGGGGTGAATTCGCTATCAGCTAGATTCGTCCGTGCAGCCAATGGAGGACAGATTGAACATTTATGATGGATTTTTATTAACTTCTGTCTTTTCTGATTCATTTAGTATGTGATTTGTTGGTGTTAAGCCCTTCTTCGTAATAAATAATTCTGTTTCAAATTGGGTCATTCTTTTTGGGACACCCTGTACTTCTTTGCACCCAGAATAGTGACTGATTAGTTTGTTGCTTTTGTGAAATAGTATTTCTACTACTTGCTTGCGGCCAGTAGGCTATGATCTTAGCCAACCCTTAGGTACCCCTCTGATGCCAACTTAGTTTCTACAGCAATTGATTATGGTTTTTAATGTCAAATGCCTTGGACCAGTCAAGGCATATACTTGTGAGTTTTCATGACTACCAAGCTTTTGGAGCATTGTGTTAAGAAATGAAAGTACTGCAGTTTCTGTTGATGTGCCATTCCGAAAAAAAATGTTAAAACAATACTTTCTTTTCTTGAAATATTTTTCTAGATATTTCCAAAACACAGATAATAGAACAATGGTTCTATACTGCTACTACTACTACTATTTCTTTTTTTCCCTTTTTGAAAAGTGATTTGAGCTTCACCATCTTTTAAACAGGAAGGAGAGATTCCTATTGTAAATGTAATGTTGAATGGTGGGCTAATAATATTGCAATAAGGTCACCAGAGTTTTATTGCCAACAGCCTTGAAAACACCAGTTCCTTTCAGGTTACCAAAGTTAAGCAATGTCAGGCATGGTGAATACTTGGATGGGTAACTGCCCAGGTATGCCACACACTGTTGGCAGCTGGGAGCATCAAGTTCCTGATCGCCAGGCTTGATATCAATGTCCTGATGTCATGAACTAAATTACAAACCTCTTCACAGTGTTTCAATGCACAATATGAAACATGACAGCACTCTCTTTCTCTGCAGTCATCATACCAGGTACACTTAACACATGACTCTCACACTTCACCAAGGAGAGATGCCAGTGTGCATGAAGAATAGGAAAAGCCTTTCCAGTTAGGCAGCTGAACTTGCCCCTCAGGATCTCCCAACCAACCAAGTCATACAACTATAGCTTTATAAGAGGTGTTTAAAGGATTTAGTCTGGAATTTCATCCATCCCAGTTGAATATTTCACAATTACTGACATTTCTTTGGATTTGGTTGGAGATAAGAAGAGTGAGTCAGAGTTTCTATTCAGGTTTACAGGTTATATTGTATAATTTTTACTGGATGATTTAATAACTATTCACTAACATTAGAAAATTATCTATTAAAGATGTTGGCTATGTTTGCTAGGTTGATAATTTGTTTGCCATTTTGATCTAGCAGCAGGTTTACATTTTGAGGAAGGCCATTTCCTTTTTGCTGTTTGACTATTTCCCCTCATTTTCATTTTATACCCATCCATTTTATATGGTGGTCATTTGCCAGTTTTTTACCTTTTCTTATGACTTTTGAAGTCCTCTCTTATAATCATTAAAGCAGTACGTCTCAATAGCTGTGTGGCCAGTGTGGTGGAATGCCATGCAAATGGGCCCGAGTTTGATTCCCGGCTGGGTTGGAGATTATCTCCACTCAGGGTGTGTGTTCTCTTCATCATCATATCATTCCCATTGACATGCAAGTCACCTAAGTGGCATCAACTAAAGAGACTTGACCAGGCGAAAGGTCTACCCGTTGGGAGGCCCTGGCCACACATTTCATTTCATTTGATTAAAGTACACAAACAATACGTCAGACACATTTTGTGTCTCTTAAATTCCATAAAGTCTCCTCTTTTCAGCACAAGATATGAGGGCATATCAAATATAAAAGGGATTTTATTTTTTATTTAAATTCATTTACTGAAAAACTCAAGGCAATTATAATTTATTTTTCCACATAGTCTCCTGCCTTGGAAAAGCATTTGTCCCAATGTATGGGCAGCTTTTTGATGCCCTCATCATAGAAAGAACTGGGTCATGTCACCAGCCAGTTGTGCATGAAGTCTTCCACATTCTTGTCATCTTCAAATCGTCACCCCTCCTAGAGCTTCTTTAAGGAGTCTGAATAAATGTAAATCGCAGGGACGTAAGTCCAGGCTGTAAGGAGGATGATCAAGTGTAGTCCAGTGCATTTCCTGTAGCTTGGAGACAGTTAGAGCTGCAGTATGGGGTTGCACATTGTCGTGGAGGAGGATGACCTATGTCGAATCGATTGGTCTCGTCTTTTGCGGCGATATGCAACTCTTGCCTTGTTCAACAGTTCGCAGCAGTAAGCAGCCTTGAGTGTGTGTCACTCATGCAAAAAATGAATCAGCAAAATGCCTCACTGATCGGGGGGGGGGGGGGGAGTAGAAAGAACCTTGCCCGCTGACAGTCGAGTCTTGGCTTTCACTGGTGCTACTTCCCCTTTCCTCTGCCACTCCTTACTGGCTTGTTTGGATTCTGGAGTGTAGTGGTGAACCCATGTTTCGTCACAGGTGACGATCCGACTCAAAAATCCATCATCTTTTTCCATAAACCTTGCTGTAAGCCTCTGACAGACCTCTAAACATCTCAACTTCAGATTTTCGGTCAAAAGTCTAGGGACCCATATGGAACACAGTTTATGGAACTGTAGGTAATTTGTGATGATTGCTTGGCAGCTCCCATAACTGATTCCGACATTTTTTTTTGCAATTTCTGATACTCTCGCCCATCGATCGTCGTCAATAATGTCTTTAACCACATGAATGTTTTTGTCTGTAATGCTGGTCCGAGGATGGCGATTATGCTGCTGATTTTCCAATGTTCTTGTCCTTCCTTGAACTTTTTATGCCAGGCAAACACACTCATCTTTGATAATGTTTCATCACCGAACTGGGCAGTGCAAGAAATTTGATAATTACGCATTGCGCAATGGAGGACGAAAAATCCCATTTATATTTGATGCCCCTCACATTTTAATAACTGATGTCAATCAAAGTACATTTTTTCTATTAGGTTTTAGTTTCTGATGTTTAATTAGAAATGAAACATTGAAATAATGAGAGGATGTTTCCATGAACATATCAAATTTTTCACTGTACCCTCAGTTTCAGACATCATTCCATGTTTCTTTTTTATGAGTGCCTGAAGCCTTCTGAGTTATGAGGTCTCAAATGTCCTCCTTTTCTTGTTATTTATGATTCAGCAAGAAAGGCAGTGGCCTATACTGCAAACTCTTTAAACTGCACCACTGAAAACTTTATCCATATTTCTACTTTTTTATAAATATTTCCCTGTATCTATGAACACCAGATCTATAGCAATTCTGGACGATTTTATAACTGTTAGGAGATGTAATGAGAGCATGCCTGTTGACAGTTGTAAATAAGCCCTTAAATTTTCATCACTTTTTGGGCATTATTAAAATTATTGATGCTATAAACTCTGTAGTGAAACATCTCCTTCAAGTGTTTGAGGAACAAAAATGTGCTCAAGTCACCTTTTGTGATATAAACAAGACCCTTGACTGTGTTGGGCATACATCACTTCTAGAAAAAAATTGACTTCTGGGCAATCAGAGATTAGAGATTCTATCTACAGAACCCGTAAGCATGTTGTCTGTGTTGGTAAAGAAATGTCTAGTATAGAACAAGTTAAGGTAGGTATTCCATATGGATCTGTACTGAACCCTTTCCTTTCCTTAATAATGACTAATGGCCTACCATTACTTATCAGATCCAGTAAAGTACTACTGTAGATCCAGATAACACATCTTTTTTCACAGCAATGATGATCTCAGCAGCCTTATAGCATGTGTTGATAAGGCAATTGCTCAAGCATGCTATTGATTTAAAGCAAATGGGTTCTTGCTAGATGAAAACTGAAGTCATCAGATGGTTTATACACTTAAAAGACAAGTTCCCTCAGATGATCCAAATTATGTTAAGTTTTCAGGGGTGTACTCAGATGATAAATTATCCTGGTAAGTTGTCTCGAGTAATTTATTTGTTAAAATGACTTATGGATTGTGTGCTGTTGAAATATATGTTAGAACATCATATTTTTCATTTTACCAAATGGGAGTGTCATATGGTCTTATTTTGTGAGAAGACTCTACTTGCGTGCATGATATCGTAATACTGATCTCACTGGGGCACAGTAAAATGTAGAGTACTACAGAGCTTGGTGCTTGGTCCCTTAAAATTAAAACTAAAACTAAACTCCACTCAAAAATATGAAGGCCCAACAGTACCAACCAGCTGCCATGTCATCCTCAGCCTACAGGTGTTACTGTATGCGGACATGGAGGAACATGTGGTCAGCACACCACTCTGCCAGCCATAAGTCAGTTTACGAGACCGGAGCCACTACTTCTCAATCAAGTAGCTCCTCACTTTGCCTCACAGAGGTCCCTTACTTTTCTTGATATTTATTAATTATTTCCATGGTGTATCACACAAAAAGCACACTTCACACTCTTTGAAGATGACACAACCATTATGATAGACAAAGTACCAAAATGCAGTCTTCAAAGAAGCTCTAGAGTGGTTCAGTTCAAATTATCTGTCCCTCAATGTTTAACATGACTTAATTCATTCACTTTCTAATAGCAAACAAAATAGTGGAAAATACCAAAATGAAATGTGATGATGAAGTTACGTCTTCCAAACTCCGGGATTGCATGTTAACAACACTCTAAATTGGTCTGTTCACATTTGACCAATGTAAAAAACTGAATTTGGCAGCATTTGGCATTCACTCAGTTTCACCTGTTTGTGACTTGGAAACAATCAGAGCTATATACTTTGGATATTTCTGTTCACCTACGACATATGGCATTGTGTTCTGGGGAAACCAGTCACAACCAAATAAAAATATTTTGAATGTTATTTTTAAAAAATATTTTTTCTTTGTTTTCAGTAATACATATTTTGGGTATTATACACATAATATGCAACATAATTTGCCCTAATTACTAATTTCAATTTTATGAAAGTAGCAGCGTACCTTGGTTTTGGCACTGGAGGTGTGGTTGACTCTGGTTCACTCAGGTTTGTTAAACTATCTATCTGGCGCCGTGTTACAGCATCGTAATCTTCTGTATATTCACTGTCCTTCTGGCCAAACTCGGATGAACAGTCGACTGTTAGATTGAGAAAAGGTTTTAAATGACCAAATAAGTCACTGTCTAATAGACACACATGAAACAAGAAAATTCTAAATATGAATTTAAGAAAGGTATGAGGAAACAACGAGGTAAAATACACATGAACACAAATTTCATTGTCACCGTTTCTTCTATGGATAGTGAGTGCATCCAAAACTCAAGACAATTTTATGCATAATTTTATCAAAAGTAGTAGAACATTCCTTGCAGACTAGTTTTGATTATTTTTGTCAATCTTTGCCTGTTTCTGTGGGAATGGGAGTACTTTATTACAGCTTTCAGGTAGATATGAAGCAAAGTTGACAAATTTATCTTTTAGTGTTTGCCTTCCAACACTGATGTATTCAGTTAACGAAATCAAATCTGGCTGCATTAAAAATGAAATTTCAGGTAACAAACAGGGCACACTAGGCTGCATTAGTTGTGTTTCTCGCATTATCATAAAAGGCTGCTTTACTGAGATGACTGATAAACATGATCTGGAAGGTGAAACAATCCCACTGTCTGCTACTGACATTATGTTACTGTGAAAAATTGCTACTACATGTAGTTTTCCAATTTCTCTTGTAATTATGGATGTTATTTACAGTTTTAACTGCAGACCAATGTTGATTATTTAGAACTTCACAAATAATTCATGTAGTCACATTTTGGTATGAAAAACCTTTGGTTTTTGGGTTAACAACGTATTTGTCTCATAACAAACTGGTTGTTTCCATTTCAGGCTAATCACCAACATTCAGAACATTGCAGAAACATAAAACAGTCTGAGGTCTTGAGTTTCCTTACTGATGCTATGTGCATTGGAAAATGGATGGACAACAAGAGAAATAAAAAGAAGAGTAAAAAGGCCTGAGAGTTTTCTGTATTAAGGGGATTAGCAATCATGATGTCATTGTTGCAACTGTGGTTATGAAAGTTAATAAATCAGTCAAGAAGGCTAGAAGAGTGATTTGCTTGATAGATAAGCAGTTATTAACATCTCACTTAGACAGTGAATTGGCATCCTTAGTTCCAGTAAGATTGATGAAGAGGAATTATGGGCAAAGTTTAAGCAGATTTTAAATCGTGGTCTGGAGAGTTATGTGCCTAGTAAGTGGATAAAGAATGGAAAACATCCACCATGGTTTATTAACAAAATTCAGCGGATGCTGAGAAAGCAGAGGCTATTGTGCTCTCTGTTCATGACAAGCAAAGGTTAGCAGAGATTCATGCATCTGTGAAAAGATCTATGTGTGAAGCATACAACTACCACCTTCACACCGTAGCAAAATATCTGGCAGAGAACGTGAGAAAATTCTGGTCATATGTAAAATTGCTAAGTGGGTCTGAGGCTTCCATTCAGACCCTTGTTGACAAGTCTGGTGTGGTAGTTGAAGACAGCATAACAAAAGCTGAAGTTTTAAATTTCACATTCAAGAAATTGTTCACACAGGAGAACCATACAAACATACCATCATTTGACCATTGGACAGTCTCCCATATGGATGACATAGTAATATGCATGTCTGGTGTAGAGAAACAACTAAAGGATTTGAAAGCAAATAAATCATCAGGTTCGGCTAGATTCCCAGTTCGATTTTACAAAGAGTACTCTATGGTATTGGCCCCTTACCTAGCCTTCATTTATCTTGAATCACTCATCCAGCGCAAAGTCCCAAGCGACTGGAAAAAAGTGCAAGTGACCAGTATATAAGAAAGGTGAAAGAACATATTGTAACGATCCCTGGCATTTTCACAGTTTATTTGTACCATATACGCCGCTCTGGGCAAGTTGTATATATCGTAATTATTGAACAAAAATATTACTGAATGTGATATAAAATACATTAGCTATTCTCCTTATATTTTTATTGTAATATTTCTCTGTATTTAGGATAGGAATTTTTCTGTATTTAATATGTGAATGTAAAATGTGTCAGTATTTGCGGTATCAGAGATATAAAAATTTGCCAGAAAAGAATAATTTACAAAGAAATGTTAATAGTCGGGAAATGCTATATAAGGACTAAACATTATGTATTCTTTGGTCGTCTCTGATCAGACGTTATCGAGGTAGGTCGCTGTGAAGAAGCTTTTAACGAATGTGTAGAAGTCTTTTGTCTCCGTCTGGACTTAGCCGCCATTAGACGATGTGTTACGAATTAATGTGAGTTGAATTGTTGTTTGAGCTAAATATATCAGTATTTATCAAAAGTGTGAATTATTTATGCAAATTAGCTTGCCCACGTCATCTATAAAATTTCTTTAAGAATTTTTCAGCATTTTTTAGCGGTGTTGCTGGGCTGTGCCGTGACCAACAATCGCAGATCTGAAGAGGCGGCACATTTAAAAAATTATCAAACCCGTAAATCGGGAACAGATGCATAAAAATCATTAGTGAATTAAGAAATTGTTCTTCCTTTTCAGTGATCCTGTGGCTGATAAAATTTGAATTAATTATACGTTTGTGCATTCGTAGGCGGATAGTTAATGTTAGTCAACATTGAAATTTAAACAGTTTGGTTCTTTAAAATAACTCAAACGCGTAGTGAAGTAGGTTTGATCAGTGATAAATGTCGGCTTGGCAATAATTAAAACATTTTCTGCTGATAGAGATAATCTTGTGTTCTATGGCTATTGCCGGGATAAAATTCAGTAAAAATATTTAACAAAAAAACCCACTGCATCTGGAAAGTGTATGTCAAGGCCGAATGATTTAAAGGACTCAATTCTCAATCTAATATTCTTAACCAGTTCATATGAGTTCACGTAAATAATTTTTTCTTTAAATGTACGTAATCCTTAAGAAAGTAAAATTACTTATTACCACACGAAATTAAGAGAGTGGTTCTACAACAAAGTTCGCACGAAAGAAAATTAACTTAAAAGCAAAAAGATAAAATTTATTATTCATTCTTTAACGAAATTTAAAATCAACGTCAAAATATTTCGACGATTTCGTTAAAATATCCACAAAAATGCAAACTACATACCTAACTTCTGTTTGGTGCAGAATCCTTGAACATAATCTCAGTTCGAATATAATAAACTTTCTTGGGACTGAGAAGCTTATGTGCACAAATTAGCACAGCTTTAGAAAGAATCACTCATGCAAAACTCAGTTTGCCCTTCTCTCCCATGATATACTGAGAACTATTGTGGATGAAGGACAACAGGCGGAGTTCATATTTCTAGATTTCCAGAAAGCCCCACTGCAAACTAACAAATGTATGTTGTTGTTGTTGTGGTCTTCAGTCCTGAGACTGGTTTGATGCAGCTCTCCATGCTACTCTATCCTGTGCAAGCTTCTTCATCTCCCAGTACTTACTGCAACCTACATCCTTCTGAATCTGCGGCCGGCCGACGTGGCCGTGCGGTTAAAGGCGCTGCAGTCTGGAACCGCGAGACCGCTACGGTCGCAGGTTCGAATCCTGCCTCGGGCATGGATGTTTGTGATGTCCTTAGGTTAGTTAGGTTTAACTAGTTCTAAGTTCTAGGGGACTAATGACCTCAGCAGTTGAGTCCCATAGTGCTCAGAGCCTTCTGAATCTGCTTAGTGTATATATCTCTTGGTCTCCCTCTACGATTTTTACCCTCCACACTGCCCTCCAATGCTAAATTTGTGATCCCCTGATGCCTCAGAACATGTCCTACCAACCGATCCCTTCTTCTAGTCAAGTTGTGCCACAAACTCCTCTTCTCCCCAATTCTATTCAATACCTCCTCATTAGTTATGTGATCTACCCGTCTAATCTTCAGCATTCTTCTGTAGCACCACATTTCAAAAGCTTCTATTCTCTTCTTGTCTAAACTATTTATCGTCCATGTTTTACTTCCATACATGGCTACACTCCATACAAATACTTTCAGAAACGACTTCCTGACATTTAAATCTATACTCGATGTTAACAAATTTCTCTTCTTCAAAAACGCTTTCCTTGCCATTGCCAGTCTACATTTTATATCCTCTCTACTTCGACCATCATTAGTTATTTTGCTACCCCAAATAGCAAAACTCCTTTACTACTTTAAGCTTCTCATTTCCTAATCTAATTCCCTCAGCATCACCCGACTTAATTCGACTACATTCCATTATCCTCGTTTTGCTTTTGTTGATGTTCATCTTACATCCTCCTCTCAAGACACTGCCCATTCCATTCAACTGCTCTTCCAAGTCCTTTGCTGTCTCTGACAGAATTACAATGTCATCAGCGAACCTCAAAGTTTTTATTTCTTCTCCGTGGATTTTAATGCCTACTCCGAACTTTTCTTTTGTTTCCTTTACTGCTTGCTCAATATACAGATTGAATAGCATCGGGGAGAGGCTACAACCCTGTCTCACTCCCTTCCCAACCACTGCTTCCCTTTCATGCCCCTCGACTCTTACAACTGCCATCTGGTTTCTGTACAAATTGTAAATAGCTTTTCGCTCCCTGTATTTTACCCTGCCACCTTTACAATTTGAAAGTCTACAAATGCTAGAAACATAGGTTTGCCTTTCCTTAATCTTTCTTCTAAGATAAGGTGTAAGGTCAGTATTGCCTCACGTGTTCCAACATTTCTACGGAATCCAAACTGATCTTCCCCGAGGTCGGCTTCTACCAGTTTTTCCATTCGTCTGTAAAGAGTTCGCATTAGTATTTTGCAGCTGTGACTTATTAAACTGATAGTTCGGTAATTTTCACATCTGTCAACACCTGCTTTCTTTGGGATTGGAATTATTATATTCTTCTTGAAGTCTGAGGGTATTTCACCTGTCTCATACATCTTGCTCACCAGATGGTAGAGTTTTGTCAGGACTGGCTCTCCCAAGGCTGTCAGTAGTTCTAATGGAATGTTGTCTACTCCCGGGGCCTTGTTTCAACTCAGGTCTTTCAGTCTCTGTCAAACTCTTCACGCAGTAGCGTATCTCCCATTTAATCTTCATCTACATCCTCTTCCATTTCTATAATATTGTCCTCAAGTACATCGTCCTTGCATAGACCCTCTATATACTCCTTCCACCTTTCTGCTTTCCCTTCTTTGCTTAAAACTGGGTTTCCATCTGAGCTCTTGATATTCATACAAGTGGCTCTCTTTTGTACAAAGGTCTGTTTAATTTTCCTGTAGGCAGTATCTATCTTGCTCCTAGTGAGGTAAGCCTCTACATCCTTACATTTGTTCTCAAGCCATCCCTGCTTAGCCATTCTGCACTTCCTGTCGATCTCGTTTTAGAGACGTTTGTATTCCTTTTTGCCTGCTTCATTTACTGCATTTTTATATTTTCTCCTTTCATCAATTAAATTCAATATTTCTTGTTACCCAAGGATTTCTACTAGCCCTCGTCTTTTTACCTACTTGATCCTCTGCTGCCTTCACTACTTCGCCCCTCAGAGCTACCCATTCTTCTTCTACTGTATTTCTTTCCCCCATTCCTGTCAATTGTTCCCTTATGCTCTCCCTGAAACTCTGTACAACCTCTGGTTTAGTCAGTTTATCCAGGTCCCATCTCCTTAAATTCCCACCTTTTTGCAGTTTCTTCAGTTTTAATCTACAGTTCATAACCAACAGATTGTGGTCAGAGTCCACATCTGCCCCTGGAAATGTCTTACAATTTAAAACCTGGTTCCTAAATCTCTCTTTTTACCATTATATAATCTATCTGATACCTGCTGGTATCTCCAGGATTCTTCCATGTATACAACCTTCTTTTATGATTCTTGAACCAAGTGTTAGCTATGATTCAGTTGTGCTCTGTGCAAAATTCTACCAGGCAGCTTCCTCTTTCATTTCTTAGCCCCAATCCATATTCACCTACTACGTTTCCTTCTCTCCCTCTTCCCACTACCAAATTCCAGTCACCCATGACTATTAAATTTTCGTCTCCCTTCACTATCTGAATAATTTCTTTTATTTCATCTTACATTTCTTCAATTTCTTCATCATCTGCAGAGCTAGTTGGCATATAAACTTGTACTACTGTAGTAGGTGTGGGCTTTGTGTCTATCTTGGCCACAATAATGCGTTCACTATGCTGTTTGTAGTTGCTTACCCGCACTCCCATTTTTTATTCATTATTAAACCTACTCCTGCATTACCTCTATTTGATTTTGTATTTATAACCCTGTAGTCACCTGACCAAAAGTCTTGTTCCTCCCGCCACCGAACTTCACTAATTCCCACTATATCTAACTTTAACCTATCCATTTCCCTTTTTAAATTTTCTAACCTACCTGCCCGATTAAGGGATCTGACATTCCACGCTCCGATCCGTAGAATGCCAGTTTTCTTTCTCCTGATAATGACGTCCTCTTGAGTAGTCCCCGCCCGGAGATCCGAATGGGGGACTATTTTACCTCCGGAATATTTTACCCAAGAGGATGCCATCATCATTTAACCATACAGTAAAGCTGCATGCCCTCGGGAAAAATTATGGCTGTAGTTTCCCCTTGCTTTCAGCCGTTCGCAGTACCAAAACAGCAAGGCCGTTTTGGTTAGTGTTACAAGGCCAGATCAGTCAATCATCCAGACTGTTGCCCCTGCAACTACTGAAAAGGCTGCTGCTCCTCTTCAGGAACCACACGTTTGTCTGGTCTCTCAACAGATACCCCTCCGTTGTGGTTGCACCTACGGTACGGCCATCTGTATCGCTGAGGCACGCAAGCCTCCCCACCAACAGCAAGGTCCATGGTTCATATGGGGGGGGGGAGGAACAAACGTATGAACATACAGAATAAGTTCACAGCTATGTGAGTGGATCGAAGACTTCTTAAATAATAGAATCCAGTTTGTTGTCCTCGAAAGTGAATGTTCATCAGAGACAAGGGTATAGTCATGAGTGCCCCAGGGCACTGTGATAGGACCGCTGTTGTTCTCTATATACATAAATGATTTGGCTGACAGGGTGGGCAGCAATCTGCGATTGTTTGCTGATGATGTCATGGTGTGCAGTAAGGTGTTGAAGTTGAGTGATTGTAGGAAGATACAAGATGACTTAGACAAAATTTCTTGTTGGTGTGATGAAAGGCAGCTAGCCCTAAATGTGGAAAAATGTAAGTTAATATGGACGAGTAGGAAGATCAAATCTGTAATGTTCAGATACAGTATTGCTAGTGTCCTGCTTGACACAGTCATTCAAATGTCTGAGAATAACTTTGCAAAGAGATGAGATGTGAAATGAGCATGTGAGAACTGTGGTGGGGGAGCCAAATGGTCGACTTCAGTTTATTGGGAGAATTTTAGGAAAAGAGGTGTTCACCTGTAAAGGAGACTGCATATAGGACACTAGTGAGACCTATTCTTGAGTACTGCTTGAGTGTTTGGGATCCACACCAGGTCAAATTGAAGGAAGACATTGAAGCAATTCAGAAGCAGGAAGACATTGAATCAATTCAGAAGCAGGCTGCCGGATTTGTTATCAGTAGGTTTGAACAACATGTAAGTGTTATGGATATGCTTTGGGAACTCAAATGGGAATCCCTGGAGGGAAGGCGACATCCTTTTCGAGAAACACTAATGAGAAAATTTACAGAACTGGCATTTGAAGCTGACTGCCAAATGATTCTGCTGGCACCAATATACATTATGCGTAAGGACCGTGAAGATAAGATACAAGAAATAGAGCTCATACGGAGGCATACAGACAGTC
Source organism: Schistocerca nitens (assembly GCF_023898315.1). Lineage (NCBI taxonomy): Eukaryota > Metazoa > Arthropoda > Insecta > Orthoptera > Acrididae > Schistocerca > Schistocerca nitens. Next base: position 451,064,210 of record NC_064619.1, read on the forward strand.
ATTTTTCCCTCGCTCTATCTGCAAGTGGACTAGGAAAGGAAATGACAAGAAGTGGTACAGGGTACCCTCCGCCATGCATCGTATGGTGGCATGCAGAGTATCGACGTAGATGTAAATTGTAATAAGACAAAAAGTGGTGTTGATACTGTTGGCCTAATGTGCAATAAATATTCAGTAACACAAATGACAAGAAGATGGACAATCGCTGTGTGTTACGCATTGTTGAATATGGTGGTATCAATGCACAGGTATTTTTTTCAAGTAAATGAAAAGAACAAGAAACATCCACTTTGAGTTTTTTAAACAACTTTTCTTTTCAGCTCATAAAACCACATCTTATCAAAAGATTCGCAAGACCAAATTTACCAGCTGATCTTAGCATGTGCCAGCATCATTATGAAGGTCAAATGGTGCACATACATAAGCAACCAGTGAAGAAAAAAGGTAGATGTGGAATTTGTGGAAGGGTAATGAATAGCTCCACAACCATAAGATGTAGTTCTTGTATTTATTCTGTTTTCAAAAATCATTCTCAAACAACAGTTCTTTGTGAAAAATGCAGTGTGCATTCACCTAAGATTAAAGATGATTAATATGCAAGTAAATTATTTCTATGTAACACACACATTATTGTTAATTATGAGCTTAAATGTTACTTGTAATCACTGTATGGTGTAACATAAATTACTGCAATAAATGATAGAGATATAGCACTAAATAATCATGTATCAATGTGTACATAATAAACTGTGCATTTGCTCCTGTACATTAAGAAGCACACCTGCTCTAGGGTTAAAATAGGTACATTTATTCCAAGGTATCTGTTTTGTGTTACACATGGGATACAACTGAAATGAACAGTACTGCTTAGGACCATAGCATTTCATCTATGAATTACACAATCTTTATTCTGCTGAAGATTAATGCTGTCACCCTACAAATCTACGCAAAAAATCCCTATTTTTGCTGTCAATAATTATTCCGATACTCAAAGGAAAATATTTATCACAGAAGATACTTACTTGATGCTTTCATTAGCTCCAAGTTTGTTGCTTCTCTGATATCCAAATCTGCATCTAGGGTAGAACTCCCTTCTTCATCTTCAGGTCCTGTTATCCTTATCAGTAATTCACTGCTGTTGTTGCCATGAGATTTTATCTCAATACTTTCTTCTTTCAGAATATCAAAATCAGACGTTTCTCCTATATCTGCCAGCACAGGAAGCTGCACATTATTTCTGATTACTTGTGCATCCTCGTGCTTTTTGTCTTCATCATCTTCAACATCAGCTAACACTGTTTCTTCCAAAGCACTGTCGCTGCACTCTGATAAGTCAGAGATGTCCTCAGCATCTCTGTCCCCAATTAGGGCTCTGAATTCCTCGCTCGGGTTAGGAACCAACATTGGTACGGGCATCTGAGTTGATGCTCCACCAGCCTTTAGGCGCCGACGCTGGAACAACCAGTTCTCTTCCCATGATTCCACAGGGCTTACAATGTCCGTTGGCTTGTGGTCTGTTGAACTATCAGAAAAGTTATCATTTCCATCCTCATTATTTCCAGTAGCTTCTCCTGTAAATGAAGAAAACAGTTTAGTGTTATGCAATACATAAACACAGTTCATCAGACTTGCAATTGGAAAAGCTTGGAACACAGCAAGACTGAATTTACTTTACCAACAGACACATTGATTTATTATATATTTAGAAATTCTCCTCGGGAGTAGATGGAATTGCCAAGCAGATATGATTTCAATTTGCATTTGAAGTTAATTTTATTGCCAATTAGATTCGTTACATCACTGGATAAGTGGCCAAAGATTTAATTGTTAATACGTGATTCCTTTCTCTACTACACCTAGGCTGAATGATGTCGGGTGTTACGTCATTTCTCCTTCTGATGTATCTCCATGTGAACCAATAACACTCCTGAGGGCAGTAAATGCTTGCTTTTGGAGAGGGAAATAAACAATTTCAGAAAGTAAATACCTGGTAAATATAAAAATTATTTCAAAGGCTTTGTTTTCTAAATTCATGTTATTTGGACAGTAATCTATGTTTTTCCATCCTATGTCATATTTATTTTCAATGAGAAGCTTTTATTTTACAGAGGACCTGATGTTCATAATTTTGTGCTGTGTGACATAAAATTTTTGAGTGTGCTAATCTTTTGCTGGAACACAACCTCTTCATTCCTTATCCTATTATCAGTCATAATTCATTGTTTTTATACTTTACAGAAGTTGCCTGGAGTGGCTGCTTCTGCATATGGACGTACAATGTGACTCATTCCACATCCCTAAAGGCCTCTACTTCATTATGGAATTTATGTACATTAAAGATGACTGACTGACTGAATGAATGAATGAATGAATGAATGAACAAGGGATGGAGGTTATTAAATGGTGTGGCTGCCTCCACTGGTAACCAATCTGTGACAAAGTAAGAAATATCAGGAACAAGATTGGAATAGGTGGTGGGGGGTGAATGTATAGGGTGGGTCTTGCTCTTTCATACTCCACATGGATATGCCGTATAGAACAGGGTGGCCAGGAGCAGGAATGGCATAGTAACAGACAAAAAATTATGTAGGCCGAGTGGGCAGTGGAATACCACTTGCACTTTTTACTACCTAATGTCAAACGAGGTATTTGGCAACTTGACTGTATCAAGGATCTGAGCTAGGGAAGGCAAGTAATGTTAGTTTCTCTCTAAATTATGACAGTTATGACAGTGCACCACAAATGCCTCTGGATAAACTTGCTATTAGTCAGCATCCATTACATGTTCTAATTTCCTTCAATGGGACAATGAATTGAAATGTCTGCCTGCTTGGTGAAGCAGGATGTGAGTTTGGTTTGTGAAAGGGGAGGGCCAGATGGGGGGATCTAGCTGCCTACCCCTCCCCTTCACTGGGTACGGCCTTGTTTAATACTAACGTTTGTTCAGCCCTATATGTGAGCAAGAGAAGGACACCTTCTAATGATTATTTTTAAACTGGACAATGTGTGTAACATTGTCACTACTGCAGAAACAAAATATAGAGCTCCACACTTTTAGGTAACCGCTTTCTCTTCCTGATGCTATGATCGCAAGTTCTGTACCTGATAAGTCTTCACTCACTGTGAATGTGGTATCTTTCTTCTGTGGCTCAATCCTTCTGCTAGTAAAAAATCAACTTAATGGAAGCAGGGACTACTTCTATTTCACGCGAAGTATACTATCAATCAATTACAGCTAGTGCTAATCTACTCACATCAATAATTATGGAAATTACTGCTTATTCTCTTTATTACTATACCAGCAAAGCAGCACCAGCTTCTGGTGTGTTTGTGCATGTGTGGAGGGGGGAGGGGAGTGAGGACAGAATCCTTTGATTCTCTAAATAACGGTTACATTAAAGCCTGAATGTGATGTGAACATAAATATTAAACAAAATTTATAACAATATTAGAGAAGGAAAGTTGCCACTCACCATATAGAGATGCTGAGTCGCGACAGACACAACAAAACGATTCAAACAATTACAGCTTTCAGCCATTAAGGCCTTTCTCAGCAATACACACACACACACACACACACACACACACACACACACACACACACACACACACAACTTGCACACACGTCTGCAGTCTCAGACAATTGAAACCACACTGCGAGCAGCAGCACCCCGTGGCAACTGGGTGGGGGTAAGGAGGAGGCTAGGGTGGGGAGGGGGAGGGATAGTATTGGCGGGGAGGGGGGTGGCAGACAGTGAAGTGCTGCAGTTTAGGTAGAGGGCAGGAGAGAAGGTGTGGAGGAGGAGAGTAAGTAGCGGAAAGAAGAGAAATAAAAAGAAATTAAAAGACTGGGTGTGGCAGTGAAATGACAGCTGTGTAGTGCTGGATGGGAACAGGGAGAGGGCTGGATGGATGAGGACAGTGACTCCAGAAGGTTGAGGCCAGGAGGGTTACGGGAATGTAGGATGTATTGCAGGGAAAGTTCCCACCCGTGCATTTCAGAAAAGCTGGTGTTGGTGTGAAAGGACCATATGGCACAGGCTGTGAAGCAGTCATCGAGATGAGGGATATCGTGTTTGGCAGCGTGCTCAGCAACAGGGTGGTCTACTCATTTTTTGGCCACAGTTTGTTGGTGGCCACTCATCTGGACAAACAGCTTGTTGGTTGTCATACCTATATAGAATGCAGCACATTGGTTGCAGCTTAGCTTGTAAATCACATTACTGGTTTCACAGGTAGCCCTGCCTTTGATGAGATAGGTGATGTTAGTGACCGGACTGGAGTAGGTGGTGGTAGGAGGATGCATGGGACAGGTCTTGCATTTAGGTCTATTACAGGGGTATGAGCCATGAGGTAAGGGATTGGGAGTAGGGATTTTGTAAGGACGGATGAGTATATTGTGTAGGTTCGGTGGACGGCAGAGAACCACTGTAGGAGGGGGAATGAAATTTAGTTGCTCCAGTCCTGGATCGTACTGAGTTATAAGGGGAATGCTCCTCTGTGGCCAGACTATGGGACTTTGGGAGGTGCTGGGAGACTGTAACGATAAGGCACAGGAGATTTGTTTTTGTACAAGGTTGGGAGGATAATTACGGCCAGTGAATGCTTCAGTGAGACCCTCGTATATTTTGAGAGGGACTGCTCGTCACTGCAGATGTGATGACCATGGGTGGCTAGGCTGTACGGAAGGGACTTATTGGTATGGAATGGGTGGCAGCTGTCGAAGTGGAGGTATTGCTGGTGGTTAGTAGGTTTGATACGGACGGAGGTACTGATGTAGTCATCTCTGAGGTGGAGGTCAACGTCTAGGACGGTGGCTTGTTGGGTTGATTAGGACCAGGTGTAGCAAATGGGAGAGAATTAGTTGAGGTTCTGGAGGAATGTGGTAGGGTGTCCTCACCTTCAATCCAGAAAGCAAAGATGTCATCAGTGAATCTGAACGAGGTGAGGGGTTTAGGATTCAGGGTTTTTAGGAAGTATTCCTCTAGATGGCCCATGAATATGTTGGCATAGGATGATGCCATGCGGGTGCCCATAGCCTCCTTGCAGTACCTCCTCTCCATCCACAAAATTCTCCTGCAATGTAATCCCAAATTCCTGGAACCCATTGAAACTCTTGCCCTGCAGGAACTTCAGCAACATGCACAATGCTACCTCAAAAATCTCTCCATCCTGCTCACTTCCTATTCCCGCCTCGAGTACCACTGTCCACCACCTCTACAACCTCCAAACCTCCCCCACATCCCCTCATAGCTGACAAACCCTGTCTCGCAGACCTGCTACACTTACCTCACCTCTCAAAACTCCCTCCTACCACTACACAGAACCCAGAACCTAAACTGACCCGCAACACAGTTATGAACCTTTCCTCCAGAAGCCTTAGTTCCACAGAAATATCAGTCCTTTCCAAACGCCTCACCTTTTGCCCCATTCCTAAATTCAGTCATGCAGGACTGGTTAAAGACTTTCTATTGGTCTCTACAGTGGCAACACTTTTTCGCCACCAATCAGACTCAACAAAAAACCAATATTGAACCTTACCTGACTCAGTTCACTTCTCTATCCAACCGTGATCCATCCCCACTGCCTCCCAACCACTCCCTGTTACCTTTCCAGAATTTCTTAACCTCGAACCTTGCCTCGCCATCATTCCCCAAATCCCTCAACATGCAAACTAACCTTACATCCGTAGAAATAACTGCAGTCCACCATCTAAGAACTGATCCCAACCTTATAATCCTACATGTAGACAAAGGCTCCACCACTGTTGTTTTGAACCGCAAGGATTACCTGGCGGAAGGACTCCGTCAGCTGTCAGATACTTCCACCTACCAAGGGTCTCACTGAAGCCTTCACTGACTGTAATTATCCTCCCAACTTTGTACAAAAACAACTCTCCTTTGCCTTATCTTTCCAGTCTCCCACCAACTCCCAAAGTCCCACAGTCTGGCCACAGAGGAGCATTCCCCTCGTAACTTAGTACCACACGGGACTGGTGCAACTGAATTACATTCTCTGCCAGGGTTTCCATTACCTCTTAGTGTGACCTGAAATGAGAAATGTCCTGCCCACTATCCTTCCCACCCCTCCGACAGTGGTATTCTGCCGTCCACCGAAACTACACAATATACTTATCAATCCTTACACAACCGCTGCTCCCAATCCCTTACCTCATGCTCATACCCCTGTAATAGACCTAGATGCAAGACCTGTCCTGTACACCCTCCTACCACCACCACCTACTCCAGCCCGGCCACTAGCATCACCTATCCCATCAAAGGCAGGGCTACCTGTGAAACCAGTCATGTGGTCTACAAGCTGAGCTACAACCACTGTGCATACTTGGTTGTCATGCATACTTCCACCTACCAAGGGTCTCACTGAAGCCTTCACTGACTGTAATTATCCTCCCAACTTTGTACAAAAACAACTCTCCTTTGCCTTATCTTTCCAGTCTCCCACCAACTCCCAAAGTCCCACAGTCTGGCCACAGGCATGACAACCAACAAGCTGTCTGTCCGGATGAATGGCCATCGACAAGCTGTGGCCAAAAAACAAGTGGACCACCTTGTTGCTGAGCACGCTGCCAAACACGATATCCCTCATCCTAATGACTGCTTCACAGCCTGTGCCATATGGATCCTTCCCACCAACACCAACTTTTCTGAATTGCGCTAGTGGGAATTTTCCCTGCAATACATCCTACATTCCTGTAACCCTCCTGGCCTCAACCTCCTTTAGTCACTGTCCTCACCCATCCAGCCCCTCCCTGTTCCCATCCCAGCACTGCACACACTGGTAAACTTTTGTTACATGGATATATTCTTACAGTTGTATAAGAGCCTGGTACATGTCACACAATATCTACCAGAATGAAACTGAAATCAAAAGATAATCTTATAATGAACATTGCATATTTTTTACAGCTAGATAATCAGTGTCTTCCCATTTTCATGTAGATAAAGAATTATGATATGCATCTAAATGTTTCTTGTTGTAACGGGTTATGGTATTTTATTCTGCTTAACTTCTGATTTTGATTTCATGGTTTAATTTGTAACTATGTGATAAAATACTTCCATTGTGTGAGTATCAATCGCAGAAACTTCACTTACCTTCAACAATATCCATGCCGAACTCTGGAAATGGTACTCGTCTTTGCAGTAACTTCAAATCAGGTACAAATAACTTCTCATCAGAGTCACCATTGTCATCTTCACATTCAGAATTACTATAAGTGGTAACCTCCTCAATACGTTCCTCTATCTGAAAAAAGAAAGAGAATGGAAACTAAATCATTTTTAAAATGTAAAATGCATAAAGTACATGTCTGCTTTAATACTTACAGTTAGAGAAAGTGAGGGGTCCGTTAGTTCTGATTTTTTCCACTGTATTTCATCTGAATCAGATTCACTAACATCTTTTGATGAAATACTTCCATCATCAACCTTCTTTACTCCTATCTCCAGAGAACCTTAAAGACAATCAACACAATGACTTAATCAACTGAACTAGTTCATATATAGCAGAGCAGGATTGGTATTCCATAAACGACAGGCAGATGAAATTATAAGGATTAAGAAATACAGCTCAAGCAGATAATCAAGAACATAAACAGAAGCAAATCATACAGATACAAATAATATCATACAGATAACCAAATATATAAATTAAACAAATTCTATGTTTACATTATATCCAGTGACAAGTGGCTATGTTTAACTTAAGTTATGGATGTCCTCAAATTCATAAAATTTATGTACTCCTCAACATTCATTTTCAGAACAAAGGGAATAGAAAAGGCTTAGGAAAGTAAATTTCTGGCTCATGAAAGTGTGTAGCTGTTAGGTCTATACATCTGTAGCTCTTTCATCCAGTAAATTACACAGTCTCAGCAACAAAATTGCTATTGTTCTCCAGAGTAATTTGAATTTTTCTTGGGACACAGTGCATTCTAGAGGAATATAAATCACACGTTCTCTTTTTATAATTTATTTGTGGAGTTCAGAGATGATGATGAAAAACTGAATGTGTTCTATGCACAGAATTATTAAATTTTTGACTGAATCATTTGAATTAGAATTGCTCCAACAATTGCATGCATTTCTAAAATAAATATTTTTTTCTTTGTGGACAACAGGTAAAAGCACAGAAAAGTTTACTCTAAAGTCCACATTTGACAAATATTTTAGAAAGGTTTGAAAAGCTGTTCTTACATTTTTTGGTTGGAAACAGAAGATGTCAATTATTTTGCAAACAAAGAAAATATTTACATCAACAAAGATAAATCTCTATGACTAAAGAAACAAGGAAACAAATAGCTCAAACATATTCTGAGTTGGCTGCATAAGGTTTGTTGAGTCCAAAGATAACTTTCTGAGATAACCGAATCTATAACATCGAAGGAACATGATAAATTGAATTACTGAGATAAAATAATCCTATAATCATATTAATACTTTACATTATCTCTTATAGTGGTGTTAAGTTTAAATTTTCCTCTTTATGTTTTTTTGAGTGCACAAGGCAATTTCAGCGTAACACACTTTATACACAGCAAACACAAATTTCATAGGTAATTTAGCAGAGTAGTTCTGATTTTGAGCAATGGTATGAAAAAGGACAACTATTGTGGCAGGAGAAAATGCATGTAAAGATATTGAAATTTGCAAGCTTTCAGGGCCAGTTGCTCCGTGTGGAAAAAGGGGAGGGAAGACAACTGAAGGAAAAGGACTGGTGAGGTTCGGGAAATGGGGAGAGTTCGGAAAGCTAAGTGAATTATATGTGCTAGAGGTGGGGGATGGTGGAGCAGCAGGGACAAATACACAGGTCAGAAAATAAAAGATATAGAAAACTCACAAGGAGAGAAGTAAGGAATAGTTACTGAGATGAAATGCTGAGACCAAAGACGATGATGTAAATTAATTGAAGTGGGTGGCGAGAACCAAGGACATGTTGTAAGAAAAGCTTCTCACCTATGAAGTTCTGAGAATCTGGTGTCTAGGGAAAGAATCCATTTGTCACATGTGGTGAAACAGGCACTGAGATCACGACAGTTGTGTTGTAAAGTGTGCTCTGCAAAAGGATATTGTGTGTTGCCAGTTTTCATCCTCTGCTCATGCCCATTCATCCTAACTGATAACTTGTTGGTAGTCATGCCAATATAAAAAAGGCTGATCAGGATTTGCATCACAGCTGATACATGACATGTTTCATTTCACAGGTGGCTCTCCCTTTGATGGCATGTGTCTTGTTAGTTATAGGGCTCATATAGGTGATGGTAGGAGGGTGCATGAGGCAAATCTTACAGTGGGGACAGCCACAGGGGTAGGAGCCACATGGTAGGAAATGGGTGGAGAAGGGAGCATGAGGTCTGACAAGAAGGATATTTCAGAGATTGGGAGGGTGACAAAAAGCTATTCTAGATGTGGTAGGAAAAATCTTAGAATTACCTCATTTTAGGGTAACAGAGCCTTATCAAAGTAGCTGATCATACATTTAAGACTGAAATATACTGAGCAACAAGAGGTATACTCTTAAGTTGTTTTTTGGAGGGTTCAGCAGTACCAGGATTGGATATGATGGCCCAGGAAATCTGCTTTTGAATGAGACTGGTGGGGTAATTATGTCCAGTGAAGGCTTACATGAGAATGGTGTATTGCTGTAAGGAGTCTGCATCTGAACAAATATGTATGCCTCGAGAGCCAAGGCCATAGGGGAGGGAACGTTTGACATGGAAAGAACCGCAACTGTCGAAATGCAAATACTGTTGTTTGTTAGTGGGATTAATGCCAACAGAAGTGTGTGGCTGACTCTTGGTGAGGATGATGAGGTCAACATTGAGGGCAGTGGCATGTATATGAAATTTAATTAAATAGGAAGCATGTATTTTAGCCTTCACTAGATGTGATTACCCCACTAGGCTAGTTCAAAAGCAATTTTCCGGGCCATCACATTCAATCCTGTTACTGATGATCCCTCCTAAAATGACTCAGGAGTACACCTGTTTCATTCAGTATTATAAGTACTGTATTACTCAGCTACTTTGTAAAGTCTATGATTTCCTAAAATCATGCCCTGAAATGAGGCCCAGTGCAACATATCTCCCATCACACCTAGAAAAGCTTTCCATCACCCTCGTAATCTCCGCAATATCCTTGTTAGACCTATGCTACTTCTGCACCCATTTCCCTATCATATGGCTCCTACACCTGTGACTGTCCCCACTATAAGACTTGTCCCATGCACCCTCCTACCACTACCTATAAAAGACCTGCAACTGGTAAAACATATACTATCAAAGCGAGAGCCACCAGTGAAATGTCACACGTCATATACCAGCTGTTATGTAAACACTGTTTGACCTTTTACATTGTCATGACTAAATCAAGTTATCAGTTAGCATGATTGAGCATAGCCAGAGAGTGTATACTGGCAGCACACAATATCCTGTTGCAGAGCAGTCTATATAACATGACAGTGGTGACCTCGGTGCCTGTTTCACACCACGTCATCTGGATTCTTCCTCCAGATGCCAGTTTCTCAGAACTCTGCAGGTGGTAAACTGCTGTTACAACATGTCCTTGATTGTCGCCACCCACCTGGCCTTAAGTTACGTTAATTTCTTTTGTTTAGCATTTCTTCTCAATAACTACTCCTCTTTTCACTCCCGTCCACAGCTCGTGGTCTCGCAGTCACATTCTCGCTTCCCGAGCACGGGGTCCTGGGTTCGATTCCCAGCGGGTTCAGGGATTTTCACCTGCCTTGAGATGACTGGGTGTGTTGTCCTCATCATTTCATCGTCATTCATGAAAGTGGCAAGTTTGGACTGAGCAAAGGTTGGGAATTTGTACGGGCGCTGATAACCGTGCAGTTGAGAACCTCACAAACCAATCATCATCATTATCATTATCATCATCATCATCATCATCATCATCATCATCTTTTCACTCCCTTTTAAGTTTCTATATCCTATTTTCTGACCTGTCTATTCCCCCTCCCCCTCCCCCCACTCCAAATCTGCCACATACAATGCACTTACCCCTTCTTCCACCTTTAAGCTCTCAGGCTTCCAAATCTTGTCCAGTGCAGTTCCCAACATTCAGCCTGTCCTTCTCACCCAATCTATCCACATTTCCTAAATCTCACCACTCCTTTTCCTTCACCCCTCTTCCTTCCACTTCAACCCTTCTGCCAGAAGAAAGGGACACTGACTCCGAAAGCTTACAAATTTCAATACCTTTATATGCGTTTGCTATTGCCAGTGATTTAGTGGTAGGTATTTTTATCTATCCAGTGACTTTACACTTACAAAAATTTATTATTTTCAGTAACTGCCTTGAAATTCATTACTGCTATGATAGGAATATCTTTTGTCCAATTTTATACATTAATTATATGAATATAATAGAGGGAAACATTCCACGTGGGAAAAATATATCTAAAAACAAAGATGATGTGACTTGCCAAACGATAGCGGTGGCAGGTCGATAGACACACAAACAAACACAAACGTACACACAAAATTCTAGCTTTCGCAACCAACGGTTGCTTTGTCAGGAAAGAGGGAAGGAGAGGGAAAGACAAAAGGATGTGGGTTTTAAGGGAGAGGGTAAGGAGTCATTCCAATCCCGGGAGCAGAAAGACTTACCTTAGGGGGAAAAAAGGACGGGTATACACTCGCACACACACATATCCATCCACACATATACAGACACAAGCAGACATCTCGACTGACATCTCTGCTCAAACTCTTTGTCTTTGAATATGTCTGCTTGTGTCTGTATATGTGTGGATGGATATGTATGTGTGTGCGAGTGTATACCCATCCTTTTTTCCCCCTAAGGTAAGTCTTTCCGGTCCCGGGATTGGAATGACTCCTTACCCTCTCCCTTAAAACCCACATCCTTTCGTCTTTCCCTCTCCTTCCCTCTTTCCTGACGAAGCAACCATTGGTTGCGAAAGCTAGAATTCTGTGTGTACGTTTGTGTTTGTGTGTCTTATCGACCTGCCGCCGCTTTCGTTTGGTAAGTCACATCATATTTGTTTTTAGATATATTTATACATTAATTGTCGTATTGTGACTTATGATTCACATCTTTCCCAGTTTGACACATGTGTAAGTACAGAGAACATGTAACTATTTTCTAGAAATTATGAGGTGTTAAATAAATAAGGAAGATTACAGTGATTTGCTCTTGTCTAAGGTTGCCTTTTCAGTTCACACCAATGACAGTGATGAGAGATGTGACATCACTATTGTTTAAAGCTTTTATTAGCAGAATGTTTTCATGGTCATGCTTCCACCAGTGAGAAACTGCAACGATTGACCAAAATCTGATGTTGTTCCAAAAAACTCAATATCAGATATGACAGCGGAAAGTCTACAATGGAATAACTACAGTATTATGAAAACGATAGATTGCTGCTCACCATATAAAGGAGATGCTGAGTTGCAGACTGAGGACACAGCAGGCAGAGACAGTGGTCGTTTGTGTGTGTGTGCATGTGTGTATGTGTGTATTGAGCTTGTGTGAAAGTGTGTGCATTTTCTACTTCAGAAGAAGTACTTTGGCTGGAAGCTCAATGTATAGCAGTTTTTTTGTTGTTACACAACCTCTCCTCTATATGCTGAGTAGCAATCTATCCTTTTCACAATATTGGCAATATTGGATATATTCATACAAGACAGAAACCAAACAGCAGTCTAGGTGTTTCAAGATGAACTGAAACAAACAAAATTTGTTCATTCATAATGTGCATAAAATAAAATGATGAATTGTTTCTTTGGTTACCATAAAATAGAAGCAACCTTAGACAGACTTCAGTACATTTTGCTGTGCAAAAGATCTGTTCCCAATGCATTTTGCACAATTTGGCTGAAGCTCAAACATGTCTATTGGTGCAAGGGAATTCTCAAAAAATTTGCAAAATTCATAAACAAATCATTATAGGAGACAAAATGTGGGTATATTCATAAGAGATAGAAACTAAGCAGCAATAAAGAGTGTGGTTCTTTCAACATGAACCATAACCAACAAAAGTTGAGTGTTCACAAAGTACTTTCAAGAAAATGGTCACTTGTTTCTTTAGTTACATTGGACATGTAGTGACCATTGCTTTAGAGGATAAGAGAATAGTAAATGCTGAACGGTGTACAACAGTTTGTGTGCCACAAGTCATTAGTGAAGTCAAGTGAAACAACTGAAAATATCACAAATTCTTAATCATAAAAATGCCAGCTGTTTCACAGCATGTCAAGCAGTTCATTATTTGATTAAAATCTTCTTGTTTTACAAGCCGTATCACTTCAAATAAAACACTTGAGCTATCGAGGCTGTCATCTACCATCACTATCAGGAGTAAGATACAACTACCTACCGGGCCTGGCATGGTGTTTTGCTTTCATAGGCATGATAGCAGCAGTTGGAACCTTCAAAAGAGGGCCAAAGTGATGCCTATGCAGGAAGGTGAGATGGGCAGGTTGTAGTAGTTGTGGATCATGGCAGAACCAGTGACGTCAAGTGATGCAAGGAGCCAGCACCATGTTTCCCTACAAGCATCAAGCAGCTGTCTTTGCTTTCACTTGATATCTGAAGCCTGTCCCCATGCCTTACCAAGGATATACACCTGGTCTCTGTTAAAACTGTTGCAGTTTAGGTTAATCTCAGCTGCCTCCTTCATAGCAGAATCCTCATCATTTTGATTTGTGTTTTATGTCTTTATTCCTGGAAATGTTCAGCTACAGCTGACTTCTCAAGTGCCCTTTGTTTAATATGTTGCACATGCTCAGCACTCACATGCCTTCACAAAAGACTCCAAGAGCACATTGCTTACTTGATGGAGAAAAACACTGAATTAATATTTCATTGCCCATATTTACCTGATTGATGACTTAACTATATACTTTTGTTCCCTTATGTCAAACAAAACATGTGTGAACAACCAAAACTTCTTTAGAGATACCAATATTACAATGGAAAAACACTGTTTCCAGTATTGGTTCAGCCACATGCAGAATTGTTTAAATTTAAAGATGAATATTTTGAGAAACAATAAAATAGTTTTTACCAAAACAGGCAACCCCGATCGGTCAGTCCTGCTGAAGAAAAGGATGCCATTTTCATTCTTAGTAGTGGCTTCACCATACAAAATATTTCTGTTTGTACTGGTACTGTACACAATGATTTGCCTCAGTAGATCTGGTGTTTCATTAAAAATAAGATGAAGGTGCAGTGGTGCCTCAACTGTATGTACACTAAGAAAATAAATGGTGGAAGACTACGTTTGTTATTGTATGTTATCTGTGTACTTAGCAGACGGAAGAATGACTGTATTATGTACAGGGTGAACCAGAACTTCACTGACGAACTTCCTGAGATTGTTCAGAGATACCTTTTGAGTATTTTGGTATAAGGGAGCAATGGTCTCCAGTGGCTCATTATGAAGTAATAATGCAATTATTGATTGATTCACTTTGTTACTGCAATTGGACTCATTTCTGTGAAAATACCTTCAGAATAGTGACGAAGCCTTTATAAGATGCAATAACCAAAATGCACCACACACAGCAAAGAGTAATGCCATAACCCTTATATACAGATGCAAAAATGTTGCAATTCTACTGTTGTGTATCACTGTTAATGTACAACTAACACTGATGTAAAATAAAACCCTGGACAGAAATGAGCAGTACTGAATGCAGACTTGAGAGCAACAAGATAAGGAGGGTATTACGGTTGCCAACAGCATGTACCATAACCAAATGGAAACAAGACACCCAGTGCATACTATCAACATTTACACTGTTATGCACTATTTTCAGTGCAGCACAGATACAAAAATTACTGGGGTAAGGAAACAAACAAAATACAATAACTCTGTAATGATTTGCCAGAGACCATGGGTCCCTTATACAAAAATTCTCAGAACATATCCCTGATCAACTTCTGAAAGTTTGTCAGTGGAGTTCTGGTTCATCCACAATTATTCCTCACAAAACCAAACTTTTAAAATTCAGAACACAGATTTTCAGATAATCTTAATTTAGAAAATAATTAAACTTTCTGAAGAAAGTTTTTGCTTTGAGAAATAAGCCTTTACACTTTTTAACTAGTCTTGTTTGTAAATAGATTTTGTAAATACATTTTTCTGTTTGACGATACATGGCTACAATAGCCTAAGGATTATTATATGCACATAAGAGTATTAAACATTTATAAATTTTGTGACATCTTATTTATTACATTTTAAATAAAAATATAAAGGTAAATTAGCATATCTGTTTTTATTTGTAAATGTTTACTGTGTACTCTTATTTTTAAGACATGTTCTACATCATGTACGATCTCCTCACTAAGGATCTTTTGGAACAAAAAATACATGTAATCTTATCATTTGACAGCTCTTAAATTTTGCCACATAACTTACTTATGTATTTCGTTTGTTGCTCCATGGAAACTGTGGAGTAGCTGGAACTGAGGATGTTGCTGTTGCCATCTATGGCTGAACCGTTATGAAACCTGTGAGCCTGGTATTTTTCAATAACCTACAACATGAAAACTGATCTTACTTATGACAGTCTATCATGAGAGTCTCTGTGAATGCTGGTGTGAACAGCTGAGCAAGCTTGCACTATGCTGGCTTCCTGTTCCTGAAGCTGTCAGCCAGTATTGAATTAAGCCCGAGTGTAGCACAAAGCCATACAAGTTGTACAATATTTCAAAGTCTTCACATGGACTAAATACACTGCTCTGGAAATATAAATAATTTTTCTAGAAAGTATACATAATGGACGTCTTATTGTTGATTATATTCACTTATCTCCTTCTTATACATTCAGTATGAAAAGAGAAACCAAATTCTGTATTACTAATTAGTGTATCAGTTAAAGTGATTCATGCGTTATAACGATGCCAGGGATATATACAATTCCTACTTCATTTTTTTCTTCCACTGTACACAGAACAATGGGTGACAATTTATATATATATAAACCTAATGACTAAAATTTTAAAAACTAATGGGTACCCCTATTCTAACATATGGAAACAGGTCTTGAACATGAACTAAGGAAGAAATGTAATTTTTGAAGCAAGTTAAAGGAAGCCTACTCCAGTAGGTGAAGGAGAAATATTAATATCTTATCAGCAAGAAACACTGTGTCTTCTTCAGAAAGCTAATGAGTTGTGAATCAATATTTTCATGTTAATCTTATCCTTGATACAGTAAAAACATATGACACTTTAAGCATTATTTTTGGTTTCAGTTGTGGTCTTTTTTTGTTACTGTCAAATTAGGATTTGGAATGAAGACTTAAATACTGATTTAAAAAAGGGTATAAAATAAGCAACTCCTTTCCCATAAAACACTACTCATGGCTTATTTGTCATGTACAAGCTGCAAATTCTCTCTCAGGTTTAAGAAATTACAGTGTAAAGTTTAATAAACAACTTCTTCACTAAAGTAAGTACAAGGAATTTTTTCTAACATGTGATTCAGATGACCCACCTTGTTTAAAATTGCTGTTGCTAATATATCTTCATAGGTTTTTAAGGCCATTTCATCTTCAGCTGAATAATTCTCTGGCATAGCTGCTTTTCTGAGATCCACCTGCTACAAAATTTTGTGTATCTATTAGAATTTTATTGACAATTATGTTTGTAACACACGTCTAAAATGTAATATTACATTTAACTATCCATGTTTGTTCTGCAGTTCCTTTTGTTTCATACAACTATGAGCCTGCACAAAAAATGCCTCTGCCCTGGCTAATTACATAATAAACCATACAGTTCATAAATTGACTAAAGTATTTTTGTTTATTATAATTTATAATGAAAGGCACATGGTCACATTGAATAACTTCCAACTGCAATGAAATTAAACTCAGAATGGAGAAACACCACTTTCGAGCAATAGTAGACAATTTTCTAAATGTGTTCATGTCACTCCATTTAAAATTAATGGCTCTACAAACAACTAAGTTAAGCTATACAGTGGCAATAAAAGTTTGGTGATGAAATTAAGGAAACAATAACTAATGTAGATGCCGGTCAGGTGGACATTAAAAATTATACAAAAGCACTAATGTAATGATACTTGAAGTGTACTTTTCAGATCTTCCACAATTTTCACTGAATTTGCATAATCTTTCTCATGCTTGGGTCCACAGCCAAATTACATCCCTTGAAAGAAGCTATTTTCCTTCAGAAGGAGCAATTTCAGAACTGCCAATAGACACATCTTCCCCAATCTGCCCTTCTCTTGAAACTTCCTGACAGATTAAAACTGTGTGCCACACCGAGACTCAAACCTGGGACCTAACCTGTTGCAGCAAGTGCTGTACCAACTGAGCTATCCAAGCACGACTCGACTCACAACCTGTCCTTGCAGTCCCACTTCCACCAATACTCAATCTCCTGCCTTTTGAACTTCACTTAAGTTCTCCTGAATACATTGTGGGATCAATATTCCTGGAAGTAAGGCTACTGCAGAGACATGACTTTGTCACACTGGAGGATTGTTTCCAGAATGAATTTTCACTCTGCAGTGGAGTGTGCACTGATTTGTAACTTCTGCAAATGGCATAGGTCCCAGGCTATATTCTTGTCTCGTAGGGGCTGATAACCATGCAGTTTAGTCACTTTACACCCCAAATCAACCAACCGAATTGTGTCTGGCACACAGCTTTAATCCGACAGGAAGTTTCAAGTGGGACAATTCACTCCAGAGTGAAAATTCATTCTGGTATCCCTCTCTTCTTCCCAAGGAGGAAACCGTTAGTTCAAAAAGTGCTCTGATGCCTCCCCATAGGTCTTTGTTTATCCCTATTCACATTGTAAGTGGGTCTCTCTCATCATGGAGCCTGAATGAACTGCCTTTCCTTTCTAACCTCCCCCAGTTTATCCCACTCTCCTCCCCAAGGAAGGAATTAACAGTTCTGCAAACTAAGGTAATGTCACCCTGTTCACTCTGGTACATGTTTATTTGCAGTACTAAACATTTTACATCCTAAGGGTATGCACTTATGTATCATATTTATTAATTTTCTCAACTGAAATTTCCTTTGAGACATATACTGGAACCTCACTCATTCAAAATAAAGAAATTTTTCATTCCCTTCCTCTATCCTTCGTCACTGGGCACTGGCTTGATAGATAAATGGTGTAATAGGAATGATCACACAGAAAATGTTTTGGGGAAGGTGAATCAAAGACTCTATTTTATTGTAGAACACATGGAAGATGCAACAAATGTACTAAAGAGACTACCTACACTACGCTTGTCCATCCTCTTCTGGAATATTGGTGCACAGTACAGGATCCTTTCCAGATAGGATTGATGGAGGCCATCAAACAAGTTTGAAGAAGAGCAGCTCATTTTGTATTGTCACAAAATAGGAGACAGAATGACACAGACAGGAAGTTGGATTAGCAATCATAAAAGAAAAACCTTTTTTTGTTACAGAAAGATCTTTTTGCAAAATTTCAATCATCAACTTCCTTCTCTGAATGTGAAAATATTTTACTGACATCCACCTACATAGGAAGAAATGATCTTCGTAGTACAGTGAGAGGTATCAGAACAAACATCGAAAGATTTAAATGTGTCTTTTTCGCACGCGATGTTCAAGAGTAATGATAGAGAAGCACTCAAGGGATGGTTCAATGAAGCCTCTGCCAGGTACTTCAGTGTGAACTGCAAATTAGTCATATAGATGTAATGCACTTTTTTTTATCAATAACCAGCAAATCCCTTTATACACAATAATGATTGAGTAAAGCTTTTACGTCAGACAACAGCTGCCTATTGGATAAGTAATTAAAATCCTAAGGGGCAAAAAACAGTATTTTTGGTTTTTCCTAAATATGCACATTTCTAAAAAAAATGTTATTATTGGCCAACACAGTCATTGACTGAGTAAAAATATTGCTTGAGTATATATTTTTTCAATTCTGCCATTCATCTTCTAACCTTCTGATGCAGACTGGCAGTCTGTTGTAAAGTTTAACACCAATATGGCATATACAGCTTTGTGTGTCTGTTCTTTTTGTTTGCTATGTATGGAGTGCCATGCTGTTTCCAGTATTGTAACTACAAAAGTCACCATTTGTCTGAAAATCTTCAAGTTCAGTCTGATATATGTAAAACACATTTTTGTATATGTATAGTGAATGTATTGTTAGTGTTTCAAGCTTTCTGTATATGGAGGTTTGTGTGTTATTATTTGCATATTCCTCTTCTGTAATGAAAAAATTTGTTTAAGTGGCGCCGGCCGCGGTGGTCTCGCGGTTCTGGGCGCGCAGTCCGGAACCGCGCGACTGCTGCGGTCGCAGGTTCGAGTCCTACCTCGGGTATGGATGTGTGTGATGTCCTTAGGTTAGTTAGGTTTAACTAGTTCTAAGTTCTAGGGGACTGATGACCTAAGATGTTAAGTCCCATAGTGCTCAGAGCCATTTGAACCATTTTTGTTTAAGTGGCAAATGGTGGAGCCATAAAATATTATTCGGTATGTTGCAAGAGACTGAAAATAACCAAAATATGCCATCCTGGCACCTTCTGGTGTAAAAATGTTTGTGATAATTCTACAACAGAACAGCTGAATTGAGTTTCCATGCAAACTTTATTACATGGTCACTAAAATTTGAGTTTTCATCAACATGAATTCCCAGCAGTTTTGTAGGTGCTACTCCACGTCTATGTCTTTGTCATCCAATACCAGATTATTTTTCCCTATTATATGTAGACTGTTATATTTACATTTAATGTCATCCTGTTTGCACTGAACTTAGAGTGGACATACTTGAGGACTTTATCGGTAGTTGTCTGCAGCAACTGCTTTGACATACTTATTGTCACCCTATAATGTTATAGCATGGATAAAAAAATTTACTCTCCAAGTGGTGGCAGAAGAAAATGTATACAAAGGGTAAGTAAAATGCAAGGTTTTGGAGCCAGAGGCTCCTTCTTCTGATAGGAAGGCTGAAGGGAACGGGAGAGGTGTGAACGACTGGACTGGTGTGACTCCAAAAGATTTCATTTCTGCTTAACCTTTGTACATGTTTTCTGCTGCCACCATTTAACAAGTAGATTTTTTTACCTCTACAATTACATTATATTTTCAAAAACTGATTATTTTTATTGTTTTATTATCACACTAGTATCATCTGTGTATAGCATGATGTTGGCTGCACTATCTGAGATGTGTGTCATTTAATTGATGTGAAATAATATGGGACCTAGAACTCTCCTTTGTGATACTTCTATTTCCACTTTTTTTGCATCTAATACTAAACTGATTTTGTGATTGTAGCAATCTTATATCAGTCCTACTATCTGTATCTAGCTTTGTAGTTTGAATCCAAACTGCTTTTTGCCTGTCCCTTGAATATCAAGTGCATCCAATTTTTCTAAAAGGAAGCAGTAATTGACAGTGTCAAAAACTTTGGAGAGATCTAAATTAACTCCTATTGTTTTTTTTTCTAAATTTCTGATTACTTATTTAGTAAAGTGAATTACTGCTGTTTCTGTTGTTTTACCCATCTGAGAGGCATGCTGTTTTGTTCAGTAACTTATGGTAATTTAGATATTTGTTGTATCAGTGCTTTAACCATCTTTCTAATTTTGGAGAGTGTTGGACAGAATGGTATAGGCCAACAGTTTTCTACCACCTCCTCACTGCTTTTAAATAATGACTTCACTTTCAAGATTTTCAGCCTTTCAGGAAACACTCCAGCATTGAAGTTGGCAATGTATGCCAAGTCCCTTGCAATCTGTGGAGCAGCAGTCTAGATTATGTCAGACATCAGCAACTCATCTACTCCTGCCGGCTGAATTTCAAGTTTTTTATCAGTTTTAACATTTCATGTTAGTTTGTTGGATCTCCCCTTGTGGCACAAGCAGCTTTTGAACATCCTGATTTTTTAAATTATGAATTCTGAGTATAATGAAGTTTTGGCATATGAGAAATAATTTCTTATATAATTTGGCAACTCTTCTTTTTTTAATATTAACGTTTTCTGTGCTTTTGAGAATGCTACCCTGTTCCTCACATCTCCACATGGCTTTTGATTTGCTATCAGACCTGTCACTTCTCAGAAATTTTGCCCTGGCAGTTACTATTTGATGTACTATCTTGTAATTATTAACGTACTAAATAAACTGTGAATTAGTGGATATTTTAATTTAAGAAATTAATCTTTTTACAATTCTACAAGAATTTTTCATGCCAGCTGTGGTCCAGCAACTTGGCTGTCTGTCACCGTGCATCATAGCGAGTAGACTCTCTATGTGTGCATTTTAGTTTTTGACATCTTTGGAAAGCAGATATCAAAATATTCTACAAAGATTGAAGAAAATGAATTATATGCATTTGTCCCATGAACCATGGACCTTGCCGTTGGTGGGGAGGCTTGCGTGCCTCAGCGATACAGATGGCCGTACCGTAGGTGCAACCACAACAGAGGGGTATCTGTTGAGAGGCCAGACAAACATGTGGTTCCTGAAGAGGGGCAGCAGCCTTTTCAGTAGTTGCAGGGGCAATAGTCTGGATGATTGACTGATCTGGCCTTGTAACATTAACCAAAACGGCCTTGCTGTGCTGGTACTGCGAACGGCTGAAAGCAAGGGGAAACTACAGCCGTAATTTTTCCCGAGGACATGCAGCTCTACTGTATGATTAAATGATGATGGCGTCCTCTTGGGTAAAATATTCCGGAGGTAAAATAGTCCCCCATTCGGATCTCCGGGCGGGGACTACTCAAGAGGACGTCGTTATCAGGAGAAAGAAAACTGGCGTTCTACGGATCGGAGCGTGGAATGTCAGATCACTTAATCGGGCAGGTAGGTTGGAAAATTTGAAAAGGGAAATGGATAGGTTAAGGTTAGATATAGTGGGAATTAGTGAAGTTCGGTGGCAGGAGGAACAAGACTTTTGGTCAGATGATTACAGGGTTATAAATACAAAATCAAATAGGGGTAATGCAGGAGTAGGTTTAATAATGAGTAAAAAAATAGGAGTGCGGGTTAGCTACTACAAACAGCATAGTGAACGCATTATTGTGGCCAAGATAGACACAAAGCCCATGCCTACTACAGTAGTACAAGTTTATATGCCAACTAGCTCTGCAGATGATGAAGAAATAGATGAAATGTATGATGAGATAAAAGAAATTATTCAGGTAGTGAAGGGAGACGAAAATTTAATAGTCATGGGTGACTGGAATTCATCAGTAGGAAAAGGGAGAGAAGGAAACATAGTAGGTGAATATGGATTGGGGGGAAGGAATGAAAGAGGAAGCCGCCTTGTAGAATTTTGCACAGAGCATAACTTAATCATAGCTAACACTTGGTTCAAGAATCATGAAAGGAGGCTGTATACATGGAAGAAGCCTGGAGATACTGACAGGTTTCAGATAGATTATATAATGGTAAGACAGAGATTTAGGAACCAGGTTTTAAATTGTAAGACATTTCCTGGGGCAGATGTGGATTCTGACCACAATCTATTGGTTATGAACTGCAGATTGAAACTGAAGAAACTGCAAAAAGGTGGGAATTTAAGGAGATGGGACCTGGATAAACTGAAAGAACCAGAGGTTGTAGAGAGTTTCAGGGAGAGCATAAGGGAACAATTGACAGGAATGGGGGAAATAAATACAGTAGAAGAAGAATGGGTAGCTCTGAGGGATGAAGTGGTGAAGGCAGCAGATGATCAAGTAGGTAAAAAGACGAGGGCTAATAGAAATCCTTGGGTAACAGAAGAAATATTGAATTTAATTGATGAAAGAAGAAAATATAAAAATGCAGTAAATGAAGCAGGCAAAAAGGAATACAAACGTCTCAAAAATGAAATCAACAGGAAGTGCAAAATGGCTAAGCAGGGATGGCTAGAGGACAAATGTAAGGATGTAGAGGCTTGTCTCACTAGGGGTAAGATAGATACTGCCTACAGGAAAATTAAAGAGACCTTTGGAGAGAAGAGAACCACATGTATGAATATCAAGAGCTCAGATGGAAACCCAGTTCTAAGCAAAGAAGGGAAGGCAGAAAGGTGGAAGGAGTATATAGAGGGTTTATACAAGGGAGATGTACTTGAGGACAATATTATGGAAATGGAAGAGGATGTAGATGAAGACGAAATGGGAGATAAGATACTGCGTGAAGAGTTTGACAGAGCACTGAAAGACCTGAGTCGAAACAAGGCCCCGGGAGTAGACAACATTCCACTAGAACTACTGATGGCCTCGGGAGAGCCAGTCATGACAAAACTCTACCATCTGGTGAGCAAGATGTATGAGACAGGCGAAATACCCTCAGACTTCAAGAAGAATATAATAATTCCAATCCCAAAGAAAGCAGGTGTTGACAGATGTGAAAATTACCGAACTATCAGTTTAATAAGTCACAGCTGCAAAATACTAACGCGAATTCTTTACAGACGAATGGAAAAACTGGTAGAAGCCGACCTCGGAGAAGATCAGTTTGGATTCCGTAGAAATGTTGGAACACGTGAGGCAATACTGACCTTACGACTTATCTTGGAAGAAAGATTAAGAAAAGGCAAACCTACGTTTCTGGCATTTGTAGACTTAGAGAAAGCTTTTGACAATGTTGACTGGAATACTCTCTTTCAAATTCTGAAGGTGGCAGGGGTAAAATACAGGGAGCGAAAGGCTATTTACAATTTGTACAGAAACCAGATGGCAGTTATAAGAGTCGAGGGGCATGAAAGGGAAGCAGTGGTTGGGAAAGGAGTGAGACAGGGTTGTAGCCTCTCCCCGATGTTATTCAATCTGTATATTGAGCAAGCAGTAAAGGAAACAAAAGAAAAATTCGGAGTAGGTATTAAAATTCATGGAGAAGAAGTAAAAACTTTGAGGTTTGCCGATGACATTGTAATTCTGTCAGAGACAGCAAAGGACTTGGAAGAGCAGTTGAACGGAATGGACAGTGTCTTGAAAGGAGGATATAAGATGAACATCAACAAAAGCAAAACGAGGATAATGGAATGTAGTCAAATTAAGTCGGGTGATGCTGAGGGAATTAGATTAGGAAATGAGATACTTAAAGTAGTAAAGGAGTTTTGCTATTTAGGGAGTAAAATAACCGATGATGGTCGAAGTAGAGAGGACATAAAATGTAGACTGGCAATGGCAAGGAAAGCGTTTCTGAAGAAGAGAAATTTGTTAACATCTAGTATAGATTTAGGTGTCAGGAAGTCGTTTCTGAAAGTATTTGTATGGAGTGTAGCCATGTATGGAGGTGAGACATGGACGATAACTAGTTTGGACAAGAAGAGAATAGAAGCTTTCGAAATGTGGTGCTACAGAAGAATGCTGAAGATAAGGTGGGTAGATCACGTAACTAATGAGGAGGTATTGAATGGGATTGGGGAGAAGAGAAGTTTGTGGCACAACTTGACTAGAAGAAGGGATCGGTTGGTAGGACATGTTTTGAGGCATCAAGGGATCACAAATTTAGCATTGGAGGGCAGCGTGGAGGGTAAAAATCGTAGAGGGAGACCAAGAGATCAATACACTAAGCAGATTCAGAAGGATGTAGGTTGCAGTAGGTACTGGGAGATGAAGAAGCTTGCACAGGATAGAGTAGCATGGAGAGCTGCATCAAACCAGTCTCAGGACTGAAGACCACAACAACAACATGCATTTGTCGGGGACAGCATTTTCACCCAGGAGTAATTATTTGGGATGTTTACAAAGTTTACACAGTTTTTGTAGAAAATTTCATGTATGCATCAATTGTACTTTTCTTTCTTTCAATGGTATCGAAGGAATTTTGAAGACTAAAGCACTGTCAGATAAACCTAAACCAGCATTTATTATTTCTACTTCTGTATGTCCTACATCTGAAAATGTATTGTCTATGAGACTGTATTATTTGAATAAAATAGAAAGAAACATTCCACATGGGGAAAATATATTAAAAACAAAGATTCTGTGACTTATCAAATGGGAAAGCACTGGTAGATAGACACAATAAAAAAAACCACACAAACACACACACAAAATTTCAAGCTTTCGCAACCCACGGTTGCTTCATCAGGAAAGAGGGAAGGAGAAGGAAAGACGAAAGGATATGGGTTTTAAGGGAGAGGGTAAGGAGTCATTCCAATCCCGGGAGCGGAAAGACTTACCTTAGGGGGAAAAAAGGACAGGTATACACTCGCACACACACACATATCCATCCACACATATACAGACACAAGCATATGTCTGCTTTCGTCTTTCCTTCTCCTTACCTCTTTCCTGATGAAGCAACCATGGGTTGCGAAAGCTTGAAATTGTGTGTGTGTGTGTTTTTCTATTGTGTCTATCTACCAGCGCTTTTCCGTTTGGTAAGTCACAGAATCTTTGTTTTTAATAGACTGTATTATTTGTCATACTTCCATTCATCCAGTCATTCTGGTGCCCAGTACAAGGCCAAAGCCAGGTCATGGTTAGTATGGTACTTCTCCACTTTTGTGCAGAACCATACCTTTATAAAAGCTGTTATTATGATGATGATGTTACTCAAAAAGGCATTTTAAAGCTACTGCTGTCAGGTTGACTTCACAGTGGTGTAACTGTGGGCCTTACTGTGAGGATAAAATAACTAAAAGTTGGATTTTCTTTTTTTATGCTAAGAAAAATTTGCTCATGATTAAGGTAAATGATTAATTATACATTTGAAACATAGTTTCAAATATGTAAATAGCAATTTCCACTAAGCATAACATAGGTATACTGCAGTTGGTGGGATGGTAAGCAACCATGCTTGTTGCATGTGACAGTGCAGAGTGAAGATAACATGGAAACCAAAGCAGGGCAACGTAAGTGTGAATGTGCAGACTGTGGGATTCTCCTGCACAGTTTTGCCACCAGCAATTTCCAAGAAAAGAGGAATATAATACAAAAAGGTAGACATACACCCGAATAATGTGTAACAACTAAGATGAAATCTTGCATAGTGCTTCACTATGCAAATATATGAAATGTATTTGCAGTTGTGAATATGGACACCATCAGCTGTCTAACGAAATGATGACAATGAATATCTGTGCCAGACCGGGGTACGAACCCAGATTCCCCACCTATCATGAACTGATGCCTTACCATTAGGCTATCCGAGTGTGACTCACAGCCAGACACAAACCTCTGTATGTCATCAACCATGTGTCAACAAAGTAATCAACCATGTGTCAACAAACTGTACTTATACTGGTCCAGCACAGATTTCATTTGTCCAGCTGACGGTTGCCTATATTTGCAAGTGCAAATACATTTCATAATGGCTGTAGTTGGTGCCATGCCTGTTCCTTCAGACATGCTTGCATGTCCAAAGGAACTTTGCATTGTATCTGTGATTGTGAACAACACAGGCACTGCAATATTGCACAATACATAACTTGACAACAATAATGAATAGTTGTGATGATATCCTGATACACAAAGGCCATGTCTGTTGTTTATAAATTATAAACCTATTTGGAATAGTGTTGGTTACTGTGTCATGTCTAATGTCCACGGACATAATGGAATGTTTAACTGATAAAGTTTTTTTCTCATCAGTGGAAGAGATGGTGCTTGGAGAAAATGATGGACACACGGGTCCCTGAATAAAGGAAAATACATTGAACTCTTACATCTCCACAGTAAATATCATGAAAAGCTAAATCATCATTTAAAACATCCTTCCATGTTTAAAGGAATGTCAAATCCAATACAGAATCACGTAAATGTTCATTTTTCACACACTCTCATGAATAAAATAAGAAAGGAGTTAATTGAATCGAATTTTGTCTGTGTTATTCTGGACAAAGTAACTAATGTGAATAATTTATTGCAGGTGTCAGTATTTTGCTGTGTCATAGCTAATGGTGGACTCCATGAAATATTTTTAAAATTCATGAACATCAGGTAGCATAAGAGTTATGATGGTGGTGCAGTTATTGCTGGCCATTTGAATGGGTTGTAGTCTACACTGAAGAACACATTTCCTAGTGCAATGTTTGTTCAATACTTCACTTACTGACTGAATTTAATGCTATTGTAAGCCATGTCAAAGGTCAAAGAATGTAGACTGTTTTCCTCTGTTTAAATGGTCTTGGCATTTGCTTCTCCACCTTATCCAAAAGAACCAGCACTCTAAATGAAGAAGTACAGAAATGAGTGCCAAGAGCTCTGCATCTCATTCCATGAACTGATTTCACTTTTCAAGAAGATAACAGATTCAGATGAGAAGTGAGACAAAGGAACAGCTCATGGATTTGAAATCACTATGCAAGATGTCAGTTTCAATTTCTTTCTACATACTTTTGCATATATTTTCCCTCTCACTGACGCATTATCCAACTTACTGCAAGCCAGAGATTATGACAGTGAATATTATGTGAAAAAAATTATGAATTCTGAGAAATTTTGAAAACCAAACGTCACAGATTTGAAAGAATTTGGAAAAAGAGTCATTCATGGGCAACATATAGATGAATTTTAACTAAACATCCTAGGTACAATGCAGTCAGCTTAGAAACAAACTTAAGAAAAATCTAGTGTGACATTATGGACAGTTACAAGATAAGAGTCTGTAACATAGACTATGTTATTTTCTGAACTTTTAAATGTATATAATATTGATAAATATAAATACAATGCTCCTGAACTTACTTTACAACAACTAAAATACCACTACGGATAATTTATGATTTTTACTTCTAAGATCACAGCTAGTAGTTAAATGTATTTCAGGAGAAATGTGATATGAATCTGTTATTAATTTGTTCAGGTCTATTAAGTCAAATAGACTCCAAACAGAATACCATAAAATTGTAAACCTCTGAACTTTTTTGACTGTTCTTGCATCTAGTGCCTCAGCTGACAGAAGCTTTATAGCCCTGGAAAGGATAAAAAATTATTTATATAGTTCACAAATTCAAGAAGATTTACAAACTTCACTCTATTATCCACTGAAAAAGGTAGCTTGTGGCAGTTGAGGAGTGAATCTGAGGAGGAGGAGGAGGAGGAAGAGATTAGTGTTTAATGTTCTGTCAACAACAAGGTCATTAGAGACAGAGCACTAGCTCGGATTACAGAAAGATGGGGAAGGAAATCAGCCATGCCATTTCAAAGGAACCATTCCAGCATCTGCCTGAAGAGATCTAGGGAAATCACGGAAAACCTAAATCAGCATGGACGGACGGGGGATTGAACCGTCATCTTCCTGAATGCGAGTCCAGTGTGCTAATCACTGTGCCACCTTGCTCGGTGGATGAATCTGAGTTTCATGACCTAGTGATCAACAAATTCACCAAAAGGAAGGCATTACATATAAAATGGAACTTTTTTCCCCTTTGTAACAGATTATCTTAATGAAAAATTCAGTACACGCCACTGGCAACTGTCTTGTATTATTAGTGACATTCAAACAAAAACCCAAATGTTCAGTTTCAAGGATAAATAAATACAAAATAGTTTTTAATGACAATATTATGAATAGAATCGACTGCTACTCACCATATACTGGAAATTTTGAGTTACATACAGGCACAACAAATGCAATTCTCACACACATCTGTAGACCCCAGCATATGCCAGAGAATACAATACTAGAATAAAATAGCTATCATCTATGCCTGCATGCAAATAATAACTATAACATAGAATTAGTGATTGATTTTCTTATGCAATAATAGTTTATTTGCTTTCTTCTGTCTGCAGCTAAAATGGCTATAAATGAATTCTCATTCAGTAACACATAATACTTACCAGCCATACTCATACTATATTGTAAATTTAAATGTGAACTATATAACTTTCTGACTTATTTCATAAATGATTTTCTCATACATTGTTTAATACTGATCAGTTAATCTTACCTGCATTGGTGGAAGAGTCATTGCTTCTCCTATTATTTTATGAATTAACTTCTTTAGCGCAGCATGAGCAGCTGTTGGTGAGTCTTCCTCTGGTAAAGGCTTATCTGAACACAAACCAATATTTTCTTAAATTTCATTTTATTCAAAATACATATAAAGTCTCAAAACAGCAGTTTTTCCAAAGTTTGTAAATGCTTATAGTGATGAATACGTACTCACACACCAACTTTTACCTGGTACCTTTATGTGAGAACCAGCCATTAATTTGGCAATGCAAAAACCATTTTATAAAGACCTAAGTATTCAGATGGATCTGAACCTTTAAATCTTTTACAGACACTCTTATTATCTTATGGCCATCATACACATCCTCAGTATCTAATGTGTGCTTCATACCCATATCAAAGATATCTGAATGAAGCATACAAAAGGTCAGTAAGTTAGGGCCATCATTCATATTAATAACTATGATACAGGTTTCATCTTTTTACGTGTAACTTGCTTTACAGTAAATAGAATCATCTTCTAATAAATTCTATACAGATGCTAAAGAAGAATATACTAGCAATAAAAATGATGAAATTTGAATGAATGAGGAATACTGAAACTTAATGCCAAAACATAACTTTGATTTCTTGCTTTTTGTGAGCTGTCACTTTAACCATTAGGCTTTCTGAGAATGCCTCCAGGCCTTACTCAAACTTTCAATGTCTCTGACATCTCCACGTATGATTTCTGAATGTTATTACCAAAGGTTCCCCCATGGGGTATGTGGGAATGGCACCACTAGGGGAATTCCACTGGTGGAGGACTGTAGCTTACTCTGTCACAAAGGATGACCACTGTCCACCACGTGACTGAATGTCACCTGGTGGTGTTGTGGATATGTAACATGTTAAGGAAAGCATATAAGTAGAGCATAGACAAGTGGGGAATAATATAAAATGATACATGCTGCAAATGGGGAAGTCATTGACATAGGCAACCTTGGCAACAGGCACATTGTTATGGCCCAGCACCTGGGAAATAGCATCTCAGAAATGCTGTTCAGTTGTTAGCGTGCTACTGTCATGAGCATTTGTGGAAAGAGATTAAACAACATTTAATCCATGAGAAGGTAACAAGGAGATGTCTACGCCTCATCACAGAGCTTGGAGGTTGGAGGCTTGCCTGTTCCATCAAGCAGGATCGGTGGCGATTTGTGGCAGATCTGAAGACAAAGTACTATGCAAGTGCAGACACAAGTGTTTTGGAGCACACTGTTCAGTGTATATTGTTGAATATGAGACTCCATAGCAGGCAATCTATACACGTTCCACTACTGACCCAATGACACTGTCAATTATGATTGCAGTGATTATGGTATCAGTGAGATTGGACTGTGGATCAATACAAAGATGTAGCCTAGTCAGATGAATCATGTTTCTTGTTACACCAAGTTCATAGTCACACATCTTAACCCAGGCAAATGACTACTTGAAACATGCGCCATGCCACAGACGTAGGTCAGTGGGGGCAATATTATGCAGTGGGGATCACTGACCTAACTTCTATGGGACCAGTGGTAGTAATCATAGGCACCATGATTTCTGAGGACTCTGTGAACGTTACTGTGAAATACCTGCATCCCTTCATGTTTGATGTTTTTCCCCATGATGATTGACTCTTACATCCAGATAACAGTCCATACCACAAGCTCTTAATCATGCTGCAGTGATTTGTGGAATGTAAGAGAGAACTCTCATTGATGTCTTGGCCACCAAATTCCACTGACCTCACGTGACAAATACAACAGGAGTGCTGCTTGAAGCTCCATGCCCACACACCACCGGTCAATGATTTACAGGAACTGCATGACCTGCACATAGATATTTGGTGCCAGATACATACAGAAACCTACGAAGAATGCATCCCACAAGCAGATTACTATACTAATAAGCAGGTGGTCATAAAGAATTGGCCCACCAGTGTATATGAAATAATTCAGAGTCACTAAAATGAATGGCTGGTAGGACTGAAGTAAATGAGGACACAATGACATGAATTGCTACCAGAGAAAGCCAGTTAGAATTTTGAAATTTTAGGTAAAAACATCAATGACAAAGAAACTTGAGTCAGGTCATGGGCAAAGAGCCTAATGCTTAAGGCAACTGCTCACAAAGAGCATGAGATCCAGGCTCAAGTCCTGGGCTGTTACAAATTTTTTGGTTATTACTACATACTCACTATATTCCAGCTTCAACTTTTCTCACTGGCTTTCACTGGTATCATTTCATTCCATTTTATTTTACTGATTCCATTCTCATCATAAATTCATTTACGCAGATATAATTTTCTTGATGAAAGAATGAGCTGTAGTCATTAACAGCCAAACTCACTCGTGAAGTCGACAAGAATCAGCTGAAGGTATAGAGGGCAGGAGATCTGAGGGAGAAGGAGTGAGAGCGGACAAAATGGAAATCAGAAACTCAAAGTCAGACCCAATGAATCAGTCCACAATGCCTGATAAGAAAAGTGAAGCACTCATAAGGGAAGGAGGATCAAATTTACAAAGAATTTGGCAGTATAACCCCACTTATTAGTATGATGTTGCATCATCTCTGGCCTGGATGTATGCACTGATTTGGTTTGGAAGAGAGTCGTACAGCTGTTGTATCCTCCCCTGACGCAAAATAGCCCATAACTGTTGTAACTGGTCCTTGCATTCAGGCTACTGGCACTGGAGAAGAGTTCATGTCTGACCTGGTCCCACACACGTTCTGTTGGGAACACATCTGGGGCTGTGCTGGCAATGAGAGTACCTCAAGATTGTGAAGACATTTCATAGAGATATGCCATGTGTGAACAAACATTGTTGTGCTGCAAAATGGCACCACAATGCCACCTATAAGGAGGTAATAAATGAGGATATAAGTTGTCCACGACATACCATTGTGCCGTCAGAGTTCCCTCACTCAGTACCAGTCATGACCTGAAGCTATACATGATAGCCCTCCATATTGTGACACCAAGAGTAACACTGCTGTATCTCTCCAAAATGTCAGAAGACTGGGTTCTCACTGAAGGTTGCCACCATACCCACTGATGGTGCTCATCTGGGGCAGTGGAGATGAATTATATACATTTTTCTTCCCAATTCAATTCACCATATCACTAGTTATCCAATCTACCCATCTAATCCTCAGCATTCTTCTTTAATACCACATTTTGAAAGCTTCTGTTCTCTTGTTGTCTGAGCTGTTTGTCGTCAATGTTTCACTTCATAGAAGGCTGCTCTCCAAACAAATACCTTCCAAAAAGACCTCCTGATTCTTAAATTTAATTTTCATGCTAACAAATTTATCTTCTGAAGTACACTTTTCATGTTACTGTCAGTCTGCATTGTCCAAACAGCGAAACTTATCTACTTCTGTTTTTCTCATATATTGCTCTTAATTCCTTGAGCTTTGTCTTCTTTAATCTGAAAACATCCTATTATACTTGTCTTACTTTCACTCATGTTCATTTTATGACCTCTTTTCGAGACACTATCCCCTTTGTTTGACTGCTCTTTCAAGTTCTTTATCATCTCTGGTAGAATTACAATGTTATCAGCAAACTTTAAAGCTTTTATTTCTTCTCCCTGAATATTATATCCCTTTCCAAATTTCTCCTTGGGCTACAACACTGTTTCACTATGTTCTCAGCTACTACTTCACTTTCCTATCTTTTGACTCTTCTTACTGCAGCTTCATTTCCATACAAGTTGTAGATAACCTTCTGCTTCCCTTGTATTTTATCCCTGTTACCTTCCGAATTTCAAAGAGGGTATTATAGTCAACACTGTCAAGGCTAAAAATGCTACACATGTAAGCTTGCCTATCTTCAGTCTATCTTCTAAGGTAAGCTGTAAGGTCTGCGTTCTTTCAAGTGTTCTTACATTTTCCAGAATACAAACTGATCATGTGCGAGATCACCTTCTACCAGTCTTTCCGTTTTTCTGTAAACAATTGGTACAGTGTCAGCATTATGCAGTATTTTGCAACTGTGAATTATTAGACTGATGGTGCAGTAATAGTCACATCTGTCAGCACCTACTTTGTTTGGGATTGGAATTATTATATTCTTACTTAAGTCTAAGGGTTTTATGTATGTTTCATCTTAATGTGTACATGACCACTCTGATGATTTATCACAGAACAATAGTTATCTCAGTAAGCCTATAAATCTGTTTACAATGGACCATGCTAACAGAAATCTTGTGTTTGAATTGTGATAAACTGTGAAGAATTGCTGTAAAGGTTACTTGTTAATTTTCTTTCAAACTTATACGGATTCTCAATTTATTGCTCTACATCAGACAGGAAGATCACTGCACTGAGATACAGAATCCCATTTTGCCCACTAGACAAGAAGGCAAAATCTACACAGAAGTTACTTTTTGTTCTATATTTTCAGTTTTGTGACTAAGTAAAGTTACATTAAATAGATTACCTAGGCAGTAATATATAAAAGTCGATTTGTAATACACAGTACAGATATTCAAACACCAAAACATGGAATTCCACAAATGCAAACAATAAAACTTATGTACATATTATAAATAAAATACTTAATTCTGCAGGACCAATAAAGAAGTACAAATACAAGAAAAATATAACTGGTAGGCCACATGTCAAAACAACTTTGGAGTGAAGGCAACCTTGAAAATGTTTATGTAGTGACATGAATTAATCCTATCACTCAGTCAAACTTATGTACATATTATAAATAAAATACTTAATTCTGCAGGACCAATAAAGAAGTACAAATACAAGAAAAATATAACTGGTAGGCCACATGTCAAAACAACTTTGGAGTGAAGGCAACCTTGAAAATGTTTATGTAGTGACATGAATTAATCCTATCACTCAGTCAAATGATCTAATGTAAATAGCTTCCTCCCTGCTCCCAGTAGTGATGCACTACAATAGCAACTGCAGAAATTCAGAGTAAGATAATTCTTACTGAACATTATGTTTGTGTGTTTGTGCTGCTTATGTGTTTCATGTGAATGTAGTACAACTGAGAAACCAATCCTAAAAATTATAAATATCTATCATCTGCTATGAATATAGTGACGTGTAATGAAACATTAGAATGCATACAATGCATGAAATATCAAACTAATGAACAAGTGTGTTAGTACCTCCACATCAGCATGCCAAGATAAATATGATATTAAAAGTTAAAATAATATGCCCAACTCCATGGTCAAGGCTGTTACACTGTGATGATACGGCTGTGCCTGATTGATGTTAGTCACATTGAATCCCAAAAGTGGAAAGAAGTTTCATCATTCAACGTACGCTATCAGTGTAAATGAGGTGATACATGATCTTCCTTTCACTTTGCTGCTTCTGTTTCCAGGAATCTGCATCATTGTTCCATATTACAATGTTTCCTTTTCCACATTTTTCGTAAACATGGTTCAGCTCATCCACACCATCATCAATTGGTTGCTAATTTTGTCTGAAAATTTTGATTTGAACAAGAGCAACAGTTACCCCAATTTTAAATTAGGACTGTGCCATTAATATTGTTAAAATACTGTTTGTACTCAGTATTATTTTAGAGAATATTTGTTCATTAAGGTGGTTATCCACTCCATGAAACCTGTTTTTTTTTTTTTTTTTTTTTTTTTTTTTGCTGTCCAGCATGTAGGTAAGGGTAAATAATAAAGCAATTTATGGCATGATATAAATCTGAACAGTAATGCTGAATGTTACATGGGATTAAATTCTATAGAATGTCTCATTGCAGTGAAGACATTTGACACTGATAATGATTACAACTTATCCTTTGTGTCATGTCCTCCTCCTGGTTCTAACCACCATTAACAATCCTCCTCCCTTCTTTCCATTTTCTTCCCTCCTTCCAACCCAGAGGTAGAATTTCATTATTTAATGAATTCTCTCTCTCTCTCTCATATGTTGTTCCTCCTTCTCTCTTTTCCTGTTCCCCTCCAGTTATTAACTGCATAATTCACTCCACTCTTTGTTTCTCTTCTTCTTAATACATCACCTCTGAACTGAAACTGGCACAGTGCTTATCTTTGAGATCTCTCTCTTAAATCTCCCTCTTCATCTTTATCTCCATCTAGCCTCACAACAGGTGACTTCCTCTCATCCAGAGGTCTGAGGGACCTGTGCCTCCTTCACAATTTTACGGTTTACCCAACACATTCACCTTTCCTCCATTACTGTAGTGGCATCTGTGGAACTGAATAGCCTGTGTAATATTACTATCAATTTCCTAAAGGGTGCTTGCCATAAGGTGCATCCTCTGATAAGATCACACCAGTATCTGGCATATAAAAAGCCTTAGGAGTGGTCTGAGTCAGTTGTAATGCTGTCTGTGGAGTGCACTGTGAGTGTGCTATTAGTTTTCCTATGGTGTTTACACTGTGGACTCTATTTGCCATAAAATGAACTTTGATATGGTGTGGACTGGACATTGCTTTGGAATACAGACTTACAATAACTTGCACTGTTTCTGAGGGGCATCCTGTACATACCTCTTGTTGTGAACAAATGGGGCCAGGCCTCAGTTGAGTGTGTTCATGTGTGTAGATCACCTTTTTACAAAACTGAAGGAGGAATACAAAAATTCATAATGATTGGAAACTTTTTCTACCTTAAATGTTTCTGTCAGCACTATTTAAAATTTTATTCTCTTGTAATTTATCCGACAATGATTTGTTTGTCAAAAAGGGATATTAAGTCTGGTGGTGTACAAGGTGCTTTTTACCAGGACCAAGGTATGTGATGCCACTGAATTTAATCTTTTAGCTTTCTTCGATTTCCATTCTCACCTACACATCATTAAAATGTCATTTCATGTAAGAGACATGCATTATAGTCAGTTACACATTTCACATGAGGGATACATGCCACAGGGAAACTAAAATAACTGTCTCCAATAGCATCTGTTCAACAGTACCAATGAAGGATTCCCATAACTTTTCCTCAGCAATTACAGAACACATGAGCTGATTCAAATGAGGGAAGATGAACACATACCAACTGTTAGTCATGTGAAGAAATTTATCAGATGTGATATGTACACTGGAGGAAAAAAATTGCAACCCCAAGAGGATGTTGTGCAACATAGATGAAAGTTGATGGGTATGTTTCTACATCTGAAAGATAATGTCTATTCAGATTTCATGCCAAAATCAGATTTGCTTTAAGTACATACGGTAATGGCAATGAGAGTTAGTTACATTTGAGATTAGGTATGGTGAGCTGATGTTTGTAAAAAATGCCTTTAAGGTGACAACGATGCCATTAACAACACCTCAATGAGTTTGAATGAGGTAGTGTAATAGTGTTATGAGAAGTTGGATGTTCCTTCTGCAATATTGCAGAAAGACTTGGCAGGAAAGTAGCTGCTGTACGTGACTGCTGGCAGCGGTAATCATGAGAATGTATGGTTGCAAGAAGAACAGGCTCTGGGCACCCCCATGACTCTACCAAGAGGGAAGACCTTTGTGTTTGGTGTATGGCTCTGGTGCGTCATAATGTATCTGCAGCAACAACCTAGGCAGCAGTTGGCACCATTGTGATACAACAAACTGTTAAAAATCAATTACTTCAAGGTCAGCTCTGAGCCAGACGAACTGTACGATGCATTCCACTGGCCCCAAACTTCATCCATTTAGGACTTCAGTGGTGTCAGGTGAGAGCTCACTGGAGTATAGGGAGGGGGTCTGTTGTGGTTCTGCCTCGGTACCAGTGATGGGTGCGTGTTGGTTAGGA
The DNA here is from genome assembly GCF_023898315.1 of Schistocerca nitens. NCBI lineage: Eukaryota > Metazoa > Arthropoda > Insecta > Orthoptera > Acrididae > Schistocerca > Schistocerca nitens. The sequence continues at coordinate 451,100,861 of NC_064619.1, forward strand.
GACCAGCTGAAGGTCTGCAACCAACCAGTATGTGTGCTAGACACACTGGACCTACACCTGGAGTTATGATCTATGTCTACAGGAGCACTCTTGTGGTTACCCCATGCACCTTGACTGCAAATCTGTATGTCAGTCTAGTGATTAGACCTGCTGTTCTGCCATTATGAACAGCATTCCAAGTGGTGTTTTCCAACAGGATAATGCTCAACTACATACTGCTGTTGTAACCCAACATGTTCTACATAGGGGTGACATGTTGGTTTGGCCTGCTCAATCACCAGATCTGTCTCCATTCGAGCACATTTGGCACATCATCGAATGACGACTCCTGTGTCATCCACAAACAGCATTAATCATGCCTGTATTGGCCGACTAAGTGCAAAAAGCATGAAACTTCAATCCACAAACTGACATCCGGCACCTGTACAACACAATGGATGCACATTTGCATGCTTGCATTAAACCTCTGGCTGTTACACCAGTTATTAATGTAGCAGCATTTCACATTTTAAATGGCTTAACATGCACTTACATTCACCTGTTATCTTCCAATGTTAATCACTCAAATATTTTACCCAAAGAAATATATTCCCAAATTCATTACTTAATATTAATTATTTTTAGGTGTTAAGATTTTTTTTCTGTCGGAGTATTTACTTCTACAGGACAAAAAAAGGAAGATTACAGAGCATAAGTGGAGCATCTCCATTAGTTCTAGAATCACTACTATAATAATTCTGACAATGTCAGGTAATTACACTACATTTTCTTTCTTTTATGCAATATTCTTTTGGACTACAATTATCCAATAAATATTAAAAATTATTTTGGCTATGTTCTCCAAATTTTTATCATGCACATTGTAACTTATGTTTTTCTGATTTCTGGCATAAATTTTACTAATGAACTTTATTTATAGCAGAGCTTCAAAAGTGAAGTTTAATAGTGGTATGTGCTCCAAAACATCTTGCTGCAACATTGCCCCATTAACACACACACACACACACACACACACACACACACACACACACACACACACACACACACACACCACAGTCTCTGGCTGCTGAGGCCAGGCTGCAAGCTTCATAGCATCATTGGAGAAGCAACCAGGTGGTGGAAGTAAGGAGTAGGATGGGGGAAGTGGAGGGGGGGATGATGGGGGAGGGATAACCCAACATGAAGTTCCTCATTTCAATCACTGCTTCCAAATCCTGTGCCATTTGCATCTTTCCCACAAACACCATGGCCTCAACCTTCATTAGTCATTGTCCTTACCCACCTAGCCCTCACCCTGTTCCCATTCCAGCACAACACAGCCCCCTATTCCACCAATGCACCCACTGTCTTTACTTCTCTCCTTTTCCACTAACCCCCCCCCCCCCCCCACCCCGCTCTCTGTCTAACCTTTGAACTCCAGACAGCTGCCATGCCCTATCTTCACCTCGTCCCTGAGTGCTCCCACAAGCAGTACTTTACCATCTCTCACCCCTAAGCAGTTATCCCTCCACTCTCCACTCCGCTCCAGCCTCCCCCTTACCGCCACCACCCAGTTGCTTCTCCCATCGTGCGTTGCTGTTTGCAATCTGGTCTCAGCAGCCAGAAACTGGCCTTGTGTGTGTGAGTTCCATTTCCATGTGCATGTATGTTGTCTATTTCCGATGAAGGCACTGTTGGCCAAAAGCTCAAATTCTGAAAATCTTTTTGTTGTGCCTATCTGCAACTCAGCAGCTCCACTATATGGTGAGTAGCAACTATCCTTTTCATAATATTGTTACATTCAGTCCTTGATTTCCCAGTACGCAATAATTTAGAAATAATATTACATTAAAGAGTTTATTTTTATATAAAAATTTAATAACACTATTTAAATTCTATTCCACACAAATAGGACTTGATTATAAGGATTTTGAAATGATATGTGAATTACTGATAAGTAGGAGGAAATAGGCATTAATTATCCAATATTATTATCTGAGATTATGTTACCATAAACTGTATTAAATATTTGAAGTACTGGTATAAATTCACTCCAACTTACACTACGAGACACAGCAGGAGTCAAATCTTTAGTTGAGGGTATATTTAGAGAAAGCTTTTATAGGAGAGTTCGGAGAGCAGCAAGCAATATAGGTATGTAAGTGATGTGTGGCATTTCAGGCTATGACTAAAACTTGACACCCAGTGAAACAATTTTTTTAAGTCATAACTTTTACCACAAGTCTACTTAGTATATTTGTAGACTAAAACACTACAATGTGAACACGGTCTTGGGGCAATACAGTTTTAAAAAATGTCTGCTGGTTTCCAGTGATTTAAGGTGATTCAAAGATTTTTTGACCAAGTACTACACAATCCTTGTTGAATGATTACTTCTGACTGATGCGAGATTCCCAAGACTGCCTCTCAACACCATACCTTAAGAATTCATATGATGCCAAACAAAGAAGAAACCCAGGAAATAAATAATTGGAGGAAAACTAGGTAGCAGCTGAAGCAAAATTTGGGTGATGATTGTCAGTCTTTACAAAAATTTAAAGTAGGTTAACTATCAGAATAATGTTAAATGGAACTATTGGTATTTATGGAATTGAAATACACCAGACTGTCGCTAATCCGGCCACACCTGGCACATATGGGGGCTGGATTAGCAGAAGTGCTGGATTATTGAGTATCTGAAATTTATTTTGTTTTTTATTTATTTTGAAAACATAGGGGATATAGTGTACTGTCCTTTTTTAAACCGAGGGATACAAGTTTAAAACATAGAGGATATACTTTATTAAATCCAAAAATACATTAATTTTCAAAGAAAACTTAGCCCTTGAGTGTATACTTTAAATAATTTTACAGTCATATCACTCACTATGAAACATGTCCCTAATTTTTAACTTTCGCAATGATTATATGTGACGGTGGCATGCCTTATCAAGCAACCACTTTATAAGCATTACATTGGTACTGCAAGTATCTGGTAGTTGCATAATGTACTCCAGGAAGACCTCGGCAGCTTCAGCAGCAGCAGTATGAGAAATCTTCATGCTCTCTCCTCCTGTGTCCTCTTCTTCATTACTTTCTTGCACACTTTTGATTATTTCTTCATCTGTTAAAGTTTGTTCCTTCTCCTCCTAGAAGGTTGTGGAACATGTCAGTGTACAAAGTAATTGATAATTCCAAATTGACTGGCTCATCACTGTCACTCACTACTGGATCCAACTCAGCATCAATGGTTCAAATGACTCTAAGCACTATGGGACTTAACGGTATCAATGGATGGCCACAATTTTCTCCAGCTCTTCATTATGGTAGTGCTCTCCACTTTATCCCATGCTTCGGCTGCTTGGAAAACAACACCACGTAAGTTAATTACTTTCCATGCCTTCAGCATAGTCTCAATAGAGTCATTTTCACTTTCATTCAGCAAGGAGACGGGAAGTGAATGTCGATAATGATGTCTGATTCTAAAATTCCCTGGTCCATCGGACTATAGAGAAACATCTTAAGGCTGACTGGGAGCATTGTCAATTATAAGGATAGCTTTCAGTGGAAGCTTTTCCTTCTTTAGCTCTTTTCTGACTGCTGGTACAAACATTTCATGGAACTACCAAGAGAATATTTGTCTGTCCATCCATGCTTTCTTCTGAGTGCAATACTACACTGGTAGAGTATTTATGTCAGTGTGTTGAAAACAATGTGGATGCTGGTATTTTCCAATCACCATAAGCAGTAGTTTATGACTCCCATTTGCATTACAACATGCCATTAATGTTACACACTCTTTCTGTTGCTTGTAACCACAAGCTTCCTTCTCATTCTTGGCAGCTAATGTTTTTGGAGGAAGCATCTTGTAAAAGAGTCCTGTTTCATCGGCGTTATACAAGGCATCAGCAGTTAAATCTTCTTCCTCTCTTATCTCCCATATCTTGCTTACAAACCCACCAGCATCCTTATCATTAGCTGTGCGACTTTCCCCAGTGACTGTCAGCTGTCAAATGCCATGTCGTTTTTTTCCAGTTTGATAGCCAGCCTTAGCTCGCTGCAAACAAGTTACTACCGCCAAGTTGTTTGTTAAATGCAGCTGCTTTTTTCCTTTATAATTGGGCCACTGACTGGAATTCCTTTACTGTGTTGTTGTATGAACCATATAAACAGCTAAGTCCAGTTCTTCATTCTCACTCTTTTCCATAACCTGTTTTCCCAACTCACTATCCATTTGTGTTGAGTACTGTCAAATAACATCTTCTTTCTTTTTGATGTCATAAATAGTTGCTCATCCAACATTGAACTCAGCAGTAATGGCTTACTGTGAAGAAACTCGATTTAACTTATCTAAAATTTCAAGTTTCTGCTTGAGGTCTAGCGTAACGTGTTTCCTTTTACAAGATACGATTCCAAACTGTAAAGAAAGCTACAATTTCAAATACAATATATAAAGCAGTGTTTAACTAAGCATTGTTGCACACAATAATTCATTGTGCACATGTTTTTGGATGTGCGTCGGATTACAGAGAGGCTGGACTACTGAGGGCTGGATTAGCGAGAATCTAGTGTATGTTAATAAGTAAAGGGCTGCTTTAAAATACCATTGAGATCATCTGGTTGAAAGTGTCGGAGGCACATTATATGTTACCCCTACATGGCACACAATGTGGTAAATCAGACAACAAAATACTGACCAAATTTTTACTTTTCAGTAACTTATTTCCATCTTATTCATTCTAAAATAGTTCCTGCAAAGAATAAGATTCTATAACGTAAAACCTTAAAATTCTGTACAATGTTTTAAGCTGACATCCTTAACTAATGAAAGAGTAAATATCTATTAGGAAGAGCACAGTAGTAGATACAGTATTCTCACAGCGTCTGACATAGTACAAAAGGGGGCATAGCTGGAAACAGGACTAGTGATCCACCTCATTTTGATACTGCTAGTTACTCACTGAGTTCAGCAGATCATTTTTTAATGACATACGTACTGAAAAGAGTGACAATAAATATAAAGAATCCATCTTTTGTCTTTTTATTCTTATGATGTTCATTCATTACAGATTTGTGTATCTTATCATTTTGGTCAGCATTCTCTTTCTTTAAGTATCAACAGCACATCATGACAAAGAAATTTCATTAGAGCGAAACATATATTTCAACTTACTGGCAATTGCCATCTGCAAAGCAAATGAAAGCCTGGCAAGAGCTTCACACAGATTCGCGTGGTGGCAGGCAAACATGCGGTCATCTGCAACAGCCCTCATTACAATGCAGCCAACATACAGTTAGGAAAGCTTACATGCATAAGTAATTCAATCCCTCAAAGACCTGCATCAGCATTTGTTACATATTTTGCTATGTGACACTATGCATGTTTCTCTTGAGATCAGTTCTGTTGTTAACATATGTCATGTATCTAAATTTGGTCATGGCTTTCAGACTCTTACAGTGCAAAAACGTAATAAAACCTATTTCTACACTGATGCAGAGCTTTGATGTAATTGTGTTGTTCCTCAGAACAATACTTTCTCACCCATTCCTTTTTCATAATTTTGCATTTACATGCTACTGGACATGAAAACCACTGTACGCCACAACAAAACATGACAGCATACAAAATTATGTAGCAGACATTGTAAAGCATTCACAGTTATGCTGTATATAAATATATACATAGAAATAGTCATTATCAATATTTTAGAAACATTTGATGTAGCATGCAAAATAGTAGGCAAAGTTGCACTGCTGACAAACCACACTGTAAGCTTATATCAATCTTCATTCCTTGTTAAAAGAATCGTAATACATAGCATGATAGAAAGTAGGGCACAGCTTAGATTTCTTTGTTTGCAAAAATATATGCAATTGTAAAATTTCAGTGTTAGCCTTTAATGATCTGATTTGCTGTATGATGGAAGTTATTTGCCTATATTTGCTCTAATGAACCTGAAAAAGGATGACAATGTATTCAATACTGAGCAATGGCAATCCTGGTACCAAGGCAGAAACATTAGCAGTATCAGAGTCAATGTCTTTTGACTCAGTCCTCTGACAAACAGCCCATAAACACTCTCTCTCTCACACACACAGACACACACACACACACACACACACACACACACACACACACACACATTGCTGTGTAATGATTGAAGCCTTCTGTAAAGTGACATCCTAGTATCCATATAGCATCCTAGTGCTTACTTCCTGTTTACATTCATGAATTGGCAAATTTATGTTACACATTTTGATTTTGTCTTGGTTTCCAGTTTGACTTTTGATTCAGATGATGAATCTTTACACCAGTTAGTTGAGGATTTTATAACTCCTTTTCAACAGACTATGACCTTTATACTTCTGTCACTACCAATAGCAGTCACCAGCTATGCAAATTTGCTGCAGCATTCAATGAATATGTTTCAGGGATACTATCATTCCCATTCGTATAACATTCTGACAAACAAATATGAGAAGCTATAGGATATCACAATACATAATCATGCCAAATTCAATAAATTAAATTTAAAAGTTTATGATGAAACTAAAGACATCAACTCCACATGATATGAACACTTTTTATAATGATCGCCATTACAGAATATTGCACATTCCCTCACAGTAATCTCCCTATTAATTTTTATATATTAAGTAAATTATAATATTTAAAAATTTTGTGTATTTTACATACAGCAGAAATAAAAATCTTGTCTAAGATTTACAAAACACTGAAATAAAGAGAACAGAAGTTACGGGCATTGGAGGTAAAACTCCATCAACATAGATGCTGTAATTCTTCAGATTTTACAGGTGAGCTGTTGACACCTTGAGGTGTTGGGTATTCTGCCGGATATCAACATCGTTCTTGCATGATATTTTAACAACATGACTTGTTATCTTCATAAGGTGCTACCTGAGACTGCTGGTTGAGTGGAGTGGATCCAGTTTTTATGTCTGTGCTCTTCCTCCCCTCCATTGTCAGATTCAGGCATTTTGTTTGCAGTTCAATCTCACTAGCAGCATTCTTAGGCATACACTCTTCATTCCAGAGTGCCTGTCTGTGGGCTGGCATTCCGTTTCTGGTCTGCTGCAGTTCCAGTTGTTCTCTCTGCGATCCGTTCCTGCTAGAAACATTATTGGGCATTCCCTCCAGGCTGAGTTCTGGTGTTCTGTTTTCAGGTTTCATGCACCCGTCTGCATACTGACATCCCATTTTTGGTCCAGTGTGGTTCAAGGTGTTCCCTTTGTGGTCCAATCCCTCTAGAAGCATCCTACAACATTCCATCTTCAATATGATGTACCTGGTGCTCTATCTGGGGCTTGTTTCCTATGTCCACACCGTTAGCTCTTTTTTGTGGAGTTTTGCTGCTGCCTATTGTATTTTCAGCAACTCCAGTGCAGGATCCCGGGCTCTATTGAGTTGGTACCCAGAGTTGCAATTCATCAGATTATTCATCACTTTTATCTCCATAGATTTTCTTATAACAGAGTTCCAGTAATTGGAAGTCTGTACCTGAACCCTCATTTCATCATAGTTATGGAGGACCCAAGTACAGACTTTTGGAATGTGGCCCTACAGACAAATTGGACAAGAAGACCTGGGGTCTCTTGAAGGAAAACAGTATGCCTGAAAAGGTTGTTAAACAACTATGAACAAGAGCACCAGTTTCAACTACACTTTATGGGCAGCCAAAAGTATATAAAGAGGGCGTGCCACTGCCTCAAGCTGTAAGTAATGCGAATGCATCAATGTACCCAATAGCCACGTACTTGAAGTAACTGCTGCTCCCATACAAGGGAAAGTGTATTCATCACATCCACAACTTGCAGGGGGGGGGGGGGGGGGGTGACTTCTTACAATGCCTCAAGGAACTACATATTACAGAATCTGATATAATGGTCAGCTCTGATGTGGTACCCCAGTTCACTAGGGTGCCACTGAAAGACTCACTGGAAATGACTGCAGAGAAATTTAACAACACTCCGTTGGACCTGTTCAAACATATACTGGCCTTAAATTATTTTCTGTAGGGGGGCAATATTACAAGCAGGCAGAAGGTGAAGCCTTGGTCAGCCCTTCTGTCTCTTGCCAACGTGGCATTTTGTACACTGGTCAAACAACTAGAATGGTGGACATGAGCCACAAAGAACATTAGAGGCATACCTGACCAAGACAGGCAACTAAATCAGCCATTGCCAAGCACTGGAGCTCGATCACTCCATGAACTGAGATGAAACAAAGGTTCTGGTACACAACCCCAGGTACGGGGACAGTGTTACAAGAGAGACTACAGGCATAAAGGTAACAAAAAGCCTGATCAATGATGACAATGGGTACCAACTCAGCAGAGCCTGGGATCCTGCACTGGTGTTGAAAATGCAATGAGGCAGCAGCAGACCTTTTTCTTTCTTTTTTTTTATTAAAAAAAAAAACCACAACCTTAGGTTGTGGACATAGTAAACAAACCCCAGATAAAGCGCCAGGTGCACCAGACTAAAGATGGAACATCACAGGGTGCTTCTAGCGAAAGTAAACTGCACAGGGAGCACATTCTACTCCACCATACTGTAAACGAAATGCCAGCAGGCAGTCTGGTGCATGAGGCTGAAGACTAAACACCAGTGCTTGGCCTGGTGCACCTGACTGAAGAGGGAATGTCTAAGAATATTTCTAGTGGGAGTGGTCTGCAGAAAGAAAGAGTGAAACTGTAGTGGACCAAAAATAGAATGCCAGCCCACAGACAGGTGTTCTGGACTGCCTAAGGATGCTGCTAGGTGGAGTGGACCGCAGGGGGAACACCTCAATCAACAATGGATGGAGACGAGCCCAGGTAAGGCTCTATTCCACTCAATGAGCAGGCTCATGTAGCACCTAATGAAGATAATGAGTCATACTGCTGAAATGGATTTCGTAGAAATGTTGGAACACATGAGGCAATACTGACCCTACGACTTATCTTAGAAGAAAGATTAAGGAAAGACAAACTTACATTTCTAGCATTTGTAGACTTAGAGAAAGCTTTTGACAATGTTGATTGGAACACTCTCTTTCAAATTCTGAAGGTGGCAGAGGTAAAATACAGGGAGCGAAAGGCTATTTACAATTTGCACAGAAAGCAGATGGCAGTTATACGAGTCGAGGGGTATGAAAAGGTAGCAGTGGTTGGGAAGGGAGTGAGACAGGGTTGTAGCCTCTCGCCGATGTTGTTCAATCTGTATATTGAGCAAGCAGTAAAGGAAACAAAAGAAAAGTTCAGAGTAGGTATTAAAATCCATGGAGAAGAAATAAAAACTTTGAGGTTCGTTGATGACATTGTAATTATGTCAGAGACAGCAAAGGACTTGGAAGAGCAGCTGAACGGAATGGACAGTGTCTTGAAAGGAGGGTATAAGATGAACATCAACAAAAACAAAATGAAGATAATGGAATGTAGTCGAATTAAGTTGGGTGATGCTGAGGGAATTAGATTAGGAAATGAGACACTTAAAGTAGTAAAGGAGTTTTGCTATTTGGGGAGCAAAATAACTGATGATGATCAAAGTAGAGAGGATATAAAATGTAGACTGGCAATGGCAAGGAAAGCATTTCTGAAGAAGAGAAATTTGTTAACATCGAGTATTGATTTAAGTGGCAGGAAGTCATTTCTGAAAGTATTTGTATGGAGTGTAGCCATGTATGGAAGTGAAACATGGACGATAAACCGTTTGGACAAGAAGAGAATAGAAGCTTTTGAAATGTGGTGCTACAGAAGAATGCTGAAGATTAGATGGGTAGATCACATAACTAATGAGGAGGTATTGAATAGGATTGGGGAGAAGAGAAATTTGTGGCACAACTTGACTAGAAGAAGGGATTGGTTGGTAGGACATGTTCTGAGGCATCAAGGGATCACCAATTTAGTATTGGAGGGCAGCTTGGAGGGTAAAAATCATAGAGGGAGACCAAGAGATGAATACACTAAGCAGATTCAGAAGGATGTAGGTTGCAGTAGTTATTGGGAGATGAAGAAGCTTGCACAGGATAGAGTAGCATGGAGAGCTGCATCAAACCAGTCTCAGGACTGAAGACCACAACAACAACAGCAACAACAACAACAACAACTGTTGAAATATAGTGCAAGAACAACACAGATATCCAGTATAATACCAGACACCTCAAGATGTCAACACAGAAGTTCCTCAAGCTTTGGCTATCAAGTCTGGATGTAGCTTATGCTATAACAATTCATTCTAATGATGGTACATTGTGTACATTGGATCAATGTGTTGCAAAACACAGGAGCCATTTCCTGATGAGAAAACTGATGGTGCTTGTTAGACAGTATGTATATATGACTACCTGCTCTCTGTACAATGTTGCCATCTTTGAATGTTTTCTAGAGCTACTACAAAAGCAGCAATAGCAAACTTTTAACAGGTACAGTGTGTGCCAAAATCAGTGTGTGCTCATGTCACTCCTGAGAAATGTGCCTCTCTTCCCTAATTTTCACAGTTTCTTACAATTACTTTTGCAAATATGCAACATTTGGTAAAAGAATAAATACATGAAGTGGTAGCAGAAATGGTTTCATGAAAAGCTTCTCATGGATGCTGCAGATAGTGTTGTTTTTCAGTGTGACACTGAATATGAATGAACATCACTTTTCCATGTTTTGTCACTAAGTTTGTGAATGATTAATTTAGAGAGGTTGAGCACAAGCTAAAGAGAGCTTTTTGCTTCAACCAATCACAACATATTTCCAGAAACACATTTTCTACAAAAAAACGCAATAAATTAATAAAATTTTACAACCTATCCAGCAAAGCAATTAAGAAGGAAACAAGCTGACAGTATCCTGACTGAAGTACTCCTTGCTTCATCTCAGAATGCTTTAAACTGTTTCACATTATTAAAGCCACTCACTTGCTAAACTGTTGAGGAGGAGGAAGAAACAAATCAGGAAGAAGTATCACACATTTTTCCTCCCCATTGGAAAAATTATCATGAACTAGAGTGTCACAATGAAGTTGTAAATTTGTTTTGAAGGTTGATCCTTTGTAATATGAATTAAGCTTTAACAATGGAAAATAATAAAATTCATAATAGAATTATGCTTTAAGATATATGTAATTCAATACATATATACATTATTCATTAAGAATGTGGACCCTGTTCCTTTTGAATACCAGTACAATGCCTTAACCATTGTGCAAACTCACCCAGAAGGCTAATACAAGCTCTCTCAATAATACTGAGAACATGCATAGGCTGAAGTCAGCTTTATTAATGTTCAACTGTGCTGTGACTAGTGTTACCAGATGTCTGGAAAATGCCAGACATTTTAACTTTCTGCCCAACATCCAGGAAGAATTTAAGAAGTCTCTTGAATGTCCTTCATTCTGAGGAAGGCCTTAGACATGGGCAATTCAACTATACAATTAGCAGTGGGAGTTTTAATTTGACTATTTTCCCCCTGATTTCTGTGCTTCCAGATTCAGTGGGTTGTTATGTAGTTCTCCTTATTTTTCTCTCTGACTGCAATTATGGGATCCTTTAAATGCTGTGGCATGTATCATGTGCTCAGCAGTGCAGATTATGTTGGGCTTATACTAGCGAGAACTGCAACCTGGCCTTGCTACACTGTGTTTGACATTTGTGATCATTACTGTCTGCAAGTCAGTCTTGTGCTATCACAAGATCCACTGCAATCTAATTTCATTTACAGATGCTGTCTCAGTGTATGATATATGATAAATGTGTGTTCTATTTGAAGTCCCTGGGTGTATCATTTGTACATTATGGTGTTATGGTTTTTGACGTATATTGTGACCTATTACATAATTAAAATTACTTTTTTGAACAAAATCTGTATCCTTTCAAAGTTTAAATTTTAATGATGAATGGCTTAATCAAACAATGGAAATTTGGGATGGAATAACCACAATATGGAAGGGATGAACACACACACACACACACACAAACACCCACCCACCCACACACACACACACACACACACACACACACACACACACAGCGCCACAGTTGTCTCCAGCTGATATGGCCAAACTGTGACTATGGCTGCGTCTGAGGTGAGCAATGATCTTTTTGTTGGGGTAGGTTGTGGAGCTTCAGAAGCGGTGTAGGGCACGGAGAGAGAAGGATGGCAAGGTAAGGGTGGGTGAAGTGTTTCCCTTTGGGAGGCTGTGCTGGAGTGGTTTGGGGGGGGGGGGGGGAGGAGTTGGGAGCAGGGAGGAGGGCAAAGAGGAGAGGAGATAAGAAGAAAGGGGGAAGGACTATGCAGGTGCACTGGTGGGATAGAAGACATGTGGAAGGCTGGAGTGGGATCAGGAAAGAGGATGGGCAGGAGGGAGACAGGGACCAGCAAAGGTTATGGCCAGGGAGGTTATGGGAACAAAAGATTTGTTGCAGGGAGAGTCCCCACCAACACCAGCTTTTATGTATTGCACAGGTGGTAACTCTCCCTGCAATGTATCCTTCCCCTCCCCTGCAGAGGTTACCTACACTTCACCTAGTACCCAATTATCCTGTCCCTGCACACTTCCACAACCAGCACAAGCATCTTCTCCCACCCTTACACAGCAATCCCTCCCCATTCACACTCCACACTTCTGTATGCCTACTATCCACCCAGGAAAGATCACTGCTCACCTCAGACGCAGTCTCAGTCAGCACTTAGTGCATGGAGACAACAGTGTGTGTGTGTGTGTGTGTGTGTGTGTGTGTGTGTGTGTGTGTGAGCGTGCACTCGCTTGTTTTGTCTATGTCTCTGACAAACAATTTAGCCCAGTTTCTAAACCATATCTAGCAGTCTTTTTTCAGTGGGCCTATCTGCCACTTAGGCCTCTTCTACGTGGAGAGTAGCATCCATCATTTGTTGGTAAATTTCAGTAGCAGCAAACATGAAGGTCATCATTCAGAACTGCAGAAAATGGAACAGTACTTTTTGCATTACTCCTGTACATGATGCAAATGTTAAATGTGTTTTATCACTTGGTTACCCATTATCATCAAAACAGCTGGCTCCCTCTCATGCTGAGATCCTACCCCACTTTTGTCCCTGAAGAATGAACTAATTATTTTGAAAGTTAGAAGTTTTTTGCCTACATTTACATGTCTCTCTCTTAAGTAGTTGGAATTTCCTTTCCTGAAAGTGCTAACCAGCTATTCTGGATCTTTGTAATTTTTAAAGTATATAATGTAGTTATGTTTCACAATAATAAAATAAGTAATGTCAAGTTTCACCTTCCAGTATTTGATCTTATACTGTATCATTATATCCTACATTTTGGACCTTCATGTCCCATATTCCCTTGCCATATCTTACATTTTACACTTTCATGTCCTTCATTTGCTTAAAACGCTCTGGTAACCCTAACTGTGAACAAGTTGTGCTGCAAAGAATTTCAAACTACCGATCACTGTTGCAAAAGGCTTTTACCAGAATTACACTGTATGCTATTAATGTCAATCAATGCAGTTCTCTATATTAGTTTAGTTAGTCTTCCTGTCCTTGTTACCACATGACATGTGCCTTATGGAGCTTGGTATCGATCAGATGACAGGAACAGGGAGTCTGGGTGGGGTTTAGATGTTCTAATTAGTTAGTTATTTACTTGTTCCATAAATCACAATTACCATCTCTCTTTACGGCACAGAGTTCTATTGGTGACTTGCCACACAAGTTCCATGGTCATGTGGTAAAGGAATACAGAGAGTCAAACAATAAAGTTCCAGGTAGGAATGTCAACAATGTAGGAAAAGACAGATTATGGTTCAAATGGCTCTGAGCACTATGGTACTTAACTTCTGAGGTCATCAGTCCCCTAGAACTTAGAACTACTTAAACCTAACTAACCTAAGGACATCACACACATCCATGCTCGAGGCAGGATTCGAACCTGCGACCGTAGCGGTCGCGCGGTTCCAGACTGTAGTGCCTAGAACCACTCGGCCACTCCAGCCGGCAAAAGACAGATTACTACTTACCATAAAGAAGACATGTTAAGCTGCAAACAGACACAATTAAAAGACCCTTATATATAGGTTTTGGGCACAGCCTCTTTCAGCATAAGAGAAACACACAGCATTCATACACATAAGCAAGCACACCTCACGTACATGACCACCAACTCCAGCATCTTGGGCCGGAAGATAACCTTTCCAGGGAAGGGGGAGGATATGTTGTGGGGAGAGTATGAATGGTGTGTGTTTCTCTTTTGTTTATGAAAGCTGTGGCCAAAAGCTATATCTAAATTTTTTTTAAATTGTGCCTGTCTGCAACTTAACATGGCTCCTTTATGGTAAGTTGTAATCTGTCTTTTCCTACATTATTAATACGAGACTGGAACATTGATGTATTTTACAATGCCATGTGCATGGTTGGAAACATACAAGCTGATTTAAATACAGTATATCACGTGTCTCTCCTGACTGGAGATGAGGAGTGCATGCCTGCCCTCAATTTCTTGTATGTTTTATTTTGTTCCCCATTCTTATCATCTTCCCCTTCCAATGATGAACGCATTTTTACATCTCAAAGCTCTAGAGTTTCTAGTTTTATTATTATTTCTTTCCTTTCTCAGACGTTATGTCTGGTTAAAAATGGAAAGTGAAGCGGACCTTGATCAAGCTTGACTTCCTTTTAACTGTACGGTACATGTTGCATTGCATTTAGGAACTTTCGGGTAATTGAACATGTATCAATAATTACAGATTTCTGTAGTTGTATACATACGTTTGGATGTAGCTGTATTGCGTTGATGTACTGGTGGATATTGTGTGGTATGACCCCTGTAGTTGATAGTATAATTGTATAATGACAACTTTATCCTGATGCCACATTTCCTTGACTTCCTTAGCCAGTTGGATGTATTTTTCAATTTTTTCTCCTGTTATCTTCTGTATATTTGTTGTATTGGGTATGGATATTTCAATTAGTTGTGTTAATTTCTTCCTTTTATTGGTGAGTATGATGTTGGGTTTATTATGTGGTGTTGTTTTATCTGTTATAATGGTTCTGTTCCAGTATAATTTGTATTAATCATTCTCCAGTACATTTTGTGGTGCATACGTGTGTGTGGGAATGTGTTGTTTTATTAGTTTATGTTGTATGGCAAGTTGTTGATGTATTATTTTTGCTGCATTGTCATGTCTTCTGGTGTATTCTGTATTTGTTAGTATTGTACATCTGCTTGTCATGTGATCTACAGTTTCTATTTGTTGTTCGCAAAGTCTGCATTTATCTGTTGTGGTATTGGGATCTTTAATACTATGCTTGCTGTAATATCTGGTGTTTATTGTTTGATCCTGTATTAAAATCATGAATCCTTCCCTCTCACTGTATATATTGCCTTTTCTTAGCCATCTGTTGGATGCGTCTTGATCGATGTGTGACTGTATTAGATGAGATGGGTGCTTGCAATGTAGTGTTTCTTTTTCCAATTTACTTTCTTCATATCTGTTGATGTTTATGTGATCTAAAGGGTTGTAGAAGTGCTTATGAAATTGCAATGGTGTAGCTGATGTATTTATATGAGTGATTGCTTTGTGTATTTTGCTAGTTTCTGCTCGTTCTATAAAGAATTTTCTTAAATTGTCTACCTGTCCATAATGCGGGTTTTTTTATGTCGATAAATCCCCTTCCTCCTTTCTTTCTGCTTAATGTAAATCTTTCTGTTGCTGAATGTATGTGATGTATTCTATATTTGTGGCATCGTGATCGTGTAAGTGTATTGAGTGCTTCTAGGTCTGTGTTACTCCATTTCACTACTCCAAATGAGTAGGTCAATATTGGTATAGCATAAGTATTTATAGCTTTTGTCTTGTTTCTTACTGTCAATTCTGTTTTCAGTATTTTTGTTAGTCTTTGTCTATATTTTTCATTTAGTTCTTCTTTAATATTTGTATTATCTACTCCTATTGTTTGTCTGTATCCTAGATATTTATAGGCATCTGTTTTTTCCATCGCTTCTATGCAGTCGCTGTGGTTATCCAATATGTAATCTTCTTGTTTAGTGTGTTTTACCTTGACTATGCTATTTTTCTTACATTTGTCTGTTCCAAAAGCCATATTTATATCATTGCTGAATACTTCTGTTATCTTTAGTAATTGGTTGAGTTGCTGATTTGTTGCTGTCAGTAATTTTAGATCAGCCATGTATAGCAAATGTGTGATTTTGTGTTGGTATGTTCCACTAATATTATATCCATAATTTGTATTATTTAGCATGTTGGATAGTGGGTTCAGAGCAAGGCAGACCCAGAAAGGACTTAATAAGTCTCCTTGATATATTCCACACTTAATCTGTATTGGCTGTGATGTGATATTATTTGAATTTGTTTGGATATTAAGCGTGGTTTTCCAATTTTTCATTACTATGTTTAGGAACTGTATCAATTTAGGATCTACTTTGTATATTTCCAATATCTGTAGTAACCATGAGTGGGGTACACTATCAAAAGCTTTTTGGTAATCAATGTATGCATAGTGTAGTGACCTTTGTTTAGTTTTAGCTTGTTATGTCACCTCGGCATCTATTATCAGTTGCTCTTTACATCCTCATGCTCCTTTGCAGCAGCCTTTTCGTTCTTAATTTATAATTTTGTTCTGTGTTGTATGTGTAATTAATTTCTGTATAATGACTGAAGTTAATATTTTGTATATTGTTGGTAGGCACGTTATGTGGCGATATTTTGTTGGGTTTGCTGTGTCTGCTTGATCTTTAGGTTTCAGATAAGTTATTCCTTGTGTAAGTGTATCAGGGACTGTGTATGGGTCTGCAGTGTAACTGTTAAATAATTTACTTAGATGTGAATGTGTTGAGGTGAACTTCTTTAGCCAGAAATTTGCTATTTTATCTTTTCCAGGGGCTTTCCAATTGTGCGTAGAATTAATTGCTTGGGCGACTTCATGTTGCAAAATTACCACTTCAGGCATTTGTGGTATCATCTTGTATGAGTCTGTTTCTGCTTGTATCCACCGTGCATGTCTGTTATGTTGCACCGGGTTTGACCATATGTTGCTCCAGAAGTGTTCCATGTCTGTTATGCTTGGTGGATTGTCTATTATTATTATTATTATTATTATTATTATTCGGATCTCCGGGCGGGGACTACTCAGGAGGATGTCGTTATCAGGAGAAAGAAAACTGGCATTCTACAGATCGGAGCGTGGAATGTCAGATCCCTTAATCGAGCAGGTAGGTTAGAAAATTTAAAAAGGGAAATGGATACGTTAAAGTTAGATATAGTAGGAATTACTGAAGTTCGCTGGCAAGAGGAACAAGACTTTTTGTCAGGCGAATACAGGGTTATAAATACAAAATGAAATAGGGGTAATGCAGGAGTCGGTTTAATAATGAATAACAAAATAGGAGTGCGGGTAAGCTACTACAAACAGCATAGTGAGCGCATTATTGTGGCCAAGATAGACACAAAGCCCACGCCTACTACAGTAGTACAAGTTTATATGCAAACTGGCTTTGCAGATGATGAAGAAATTGAAGAAATTTAAGATGAAATAAAAGAAATTATTCAGATAGTGAAGGGAGACGAAAATTTAATAGTCATGGGTGACTGGAATTCGGTAGTGGGAAGAGGGAGAGAAGGAAACATAGTAGGTGAATATGGATTGGGGCTTAGAAATGAAAGAGGAATATGCCTGGTAGAATTTTGCACAGAGCACAACTTAATCGTAGCTAACACTTGGTTCAAGAATCATAAAAGAGGGTTGTATACAGGGAAGAACCCTGGAGATACTGACTGGTTTCAGATAGATTATTTAATGGTAAGACAGAGATTTAGGAACCAGGTTTTAAATTGTAAGACATTTCCAGGGGTAGATGTGGACTCTGACCACAATCTATTGGTTATAAACTGTAGATTAAAACTGAAGAAACTGCAAAAAGGTGTGAATTTAAGGAGATGGGACCTGGATAAACTGACTAAACCAGAGGTTGTACAGAGTTTCAGGGAGAGCATAAGGGAACAATTGACAGGAATGGGGAAAGAAATACAGTAGAAGAAGAATGGGTAGCTCTGAGGGATGAAGTAGTGAAGGCAGCAGAGGAGCAAGTAGGTAAAAAGACGAGGGCTAGTAGAAATCCTTGGGTAACAGAAGAAATATTGAATTTAATTGATGAAAGGAGAATATATAAAAATGCAGTAAATGAAGCAGGCAAAAAGGAATACAAACGTCTCAAAAATGAGATTGACAGGAAGTGCAAAACGGCTAAGCAGGGAAGGCTAGTGGACAAATGTAAGGATGTAGAGGCTTCTCTCACTGGGGGTAAGATAGATACTGCCTACAGGAAAATTAAAGAGACCTTTGGAGAAAAGAGAGCCACTTGTATGAATATCAAGAGCTCAAATGGAAACCCAGTTCTAAGCAAAGAAGGGAAAGCAGAAAGGTGGAAGGAGTATATAGAGGGTCTATACAAGAGCAATGTACTTGAGGACAATATTATGGAAATTGAAGAGGATGTAGATGAAGATGAAATGGGAGATATGATACTGCGTGAAGAGTTTGACAGAGCACTGAAAGACCTGAGTTGAAACAAGGCCCCGGGAGTAGACAACATTCCATTGGAACTACCGACAGCCTTGGGAGAGCCAGTCCTGACAAAACTCTACCATCTGGTGAGCAAGATGTATGAGACAGGTGAAATATCCTCAGACTTCAAAAAGAATACAATAATTCCAATCCCAAAGAAAGCAGGTGTTGACAGATGTGAAAATTACCAAACTATCAGTTTAATAAGTCACTGCTGCAAAGTGCTAATGTGAATTCTTTACAGACGAATGGAAAAACTAGTAGAAGCCGACCTTGGGGAAGATCGGTCTGGATTCCGCAGAAATATTGGAACACGTGAGGCAATACTGACCCTATGACTTATCTTAGAAGCTAGATTAAGGATAGGCAAACCTACGCTTCTAGCATTTGTAGACTTAGAGAAAGCTTATGACAATGTTGACTGGAATACTCTCTTTCAAATTCTAAAGATGGCAGGGGTAAAATACAGGGAGCGAAAGGCTATTTACAATTTGTACAGAAACCTGATGGCAGTTATAAGAGTCGAGGGGCATGAAAGGGAAGCAGCGGTTGGGAAGGGAGTGAGACAGGGTTGTAGCCTGTCCCCGATGTTATTCAATCTGTATATTGAGCAATCAGTAAAGGAAACAAAAGAAAAACTCGGAGTAGGTATTAAAGTCCATGGAGAAGAAGTAAAAATGTTGAGGTTCGCTGATGACATTGTAATTCTGTCAGAGACAGCAAAAGACTTGGAAGAGCAGTTGAACGGAATGGACAGTGTCTTGAAAGGAGGATATAAGATGAACATCAACAAAAGCAAAACATGGATAATGGAATGTAGTCGAATTAAGTCAGGTGATGCTTAGGAAATTAGATTAGGAAATGTGAAGCTTAAAGTAGTAAAGGAGTTTTGCTATTTGGGGAGCAAAATAACTGATGATGGTCGAAGTAGAGAGGATATAAAATGTAGACTGGCAATGGCAGGGAAAGCGTTTCTGAAGAAGAGAAATTTGTTAACATCGAGTATAGATGTGTCAGGAAGTTGTTTCTGAAAGTATTTGTATGGAGTGTAGCCATGTATGGAAGTGAAATGTGGACGATAAATAGTTTGGACAAGAAGAGAATAGAAGCTTTTGAAATGTGGTGCTACAGAAGAATGCTGAACATTAGATGGGCTGATCACGTAACTAATGAGGAGGTACTGAGCAGAATTGGGGAGAAGAGGAGTTTGTGGCACAACTTGCCAAGAAGAAGGGACCGGTTGGTAGGACATGTTCTGTGGCATCAAGGGATCACAAATTTAGCATTGGAGGGCAGCATGGTGGGTAAAAATCATAGAGGAGGACCAAGAGATGAATACACTAAGCAGATTCAGAAGGATGTAGGTTGCAGTAAGTACTGGGAGATGAAGAAGCTTGCATAGGATAGAGTAGCATGGAGAGCTGCATCAAACCAGTCTCAGGACTGAACACAACAACAACAACATTATTATTATTATTATTATTATTATTTGTGAATCTTTCTTTTATCCTACAGCTGTGTCTGGTTCTAAAACTGGTATATAGACAGTCAAACCTATCTCATATATTGTTATTATTGTTAAATTCTGTTCCAGTTAATTTTTTTCTTTCTTTTAGCATATGGAGGAACTCCAGGTTACAAATGCTTGTGAGTCATTCAACTTTTGTGCCTGTCTTTATGTTTTCTTCTCCCTATCTTTCATTACCTACTCATGCAAATTGGGCAGGCTGCTACAGAACTCTGTTCTTTTCTACCCAATGTCCCAGCAGGCTGTGAGTGGAGCTGAAGGGGTTCCCGCTTGGAGATATTTGGAAGTCGATTTTCCAGTTCTGCCATCTGACAACTGACCAAAGAAAAACTCCTGAAAATTGTGACTGGATACATGGTGGCTGAACCTATTTTTAACATTCCGTACAAAAACAAAATGGAGTGTGTGTGTGTGTGTGTGTGTGTGTGTGTGTGTGTGTGTGTGTGTGTGTGATTTATCATCTTCTTAGTAAGCTGCAGGTATTTAGTTATGAATAATCATTGACATAAACTGTCATTTATGAAACAACAGAAAAAGTGGTTGAAACATATCTTAATTTATCCAAAAATGAACTTCGAAAATTTATAACATTTATCATTAGGCCATAGAAGAAAATTTAGATGACTGTTTGATTACAATATAGGGCTCTTGACAGAATTAAAATTTGTAACTGTCATGTATTTGTATGAGGCTGATGCTGATCTTGAATTATTGAGTATTACTCAGCATTTTTTGTTTTGAGTTTTTACAACAATGGATATACTGTGTTTTCTACATTGTAGTAAAGTCAGTGATGTGATACTGATAACTGATAAAACCAAAAAAGTGCCACAGAGAATGAAAATGATGACTATATTGTGTTTTGCATCTTCTTTAACCTTTTTCTCCATCATCCCTCATTCCTCAAACAGGTGTGATCTGAAATACTCTCATGCAAGTATCCCATAGAACACATCCAGGAATACTTAAGATGAAAAACGTATTTCATTAATAGTTTATTCACATTTGCTGTGTTGTAAGAAAGTACACTACTAAGAAAGTGTCTATATGACTCAAAATTGATTCGTGTCTCTGATGTGACATATCATTAGCAGCTCCATCAAATGAAATCTGCCTCTACAACACTCTATTACTGGAGACTGCCTGACATAGCTAACCCTTGCACATCTCTGTGAAGGCAATAGAAATTATTATATTTCTGTCTACTTTGTTTAGCTTCAGTACAGGAAACAGCGAATGATATCTTCTTTAAAGCAGAAAATTGTGAAACCTCAATATTCTTGTCAATTTATCATGTTTTAAGCAACTACACAGTTTCAAAACATAATTTGTGATGTAGTGGTTTCCATGTCCAGTTATCAACAGCAAAGGAAAGTTTAAGAAACTGAGCTGAAAAAGAGAACCTTGTTAAAATATATTATATTATGTGGAATATTTTATGAATAGTTAGGACACAAAGGTAAGACCAAGTGAGATAGTATGACCTCTGATAAATTAAGCCAGGAAAAAAATTGTTATGGAAGAGAGATGGCATACAGAATGTTAACTTTAACTTGTAAAGTAAGAAATCAGTCCATTATTTTGTGAAATATAGCTTCATTGTAACCATTGTGTGTTTTGGAAAGATATTTTAACTCCAAAATCTACAACACATTATATTACTGCACAAACATAAACATTGAAAAACAGAGAAATGATTAAAATTCAAGGCTGAAACATCTATCAGTCATCACTAATAATGTCACCATAATAAATCCTAGACAATGAAGACCAGAGAGGTGATCAAACAACCTTTCCAAAATGTGTTTTGATTCTAATAAAGTGTATTTCACAGACATCCATAACTGTTCCAAAGTAAAATCATGCAAGCAGTGATGATTGTATGTTGCAGCATATGCTGATTCAAGCAGAATTTAGTCTTCAATGTACGAAAAACTTCTTTTTAATTAAGAGTCAGTTCAGAAATCTGCTTACAGTCTGGGTGAGAGTGGAGTTTGCCAACACACACGTCATCCAGCCCGCCATGTACCAGCTTCTCTACGAGTTTTTCAATGAACTCGCGCACCTGCAATGATTCAGGCTCCATCCCCAGGCCATTGTCATCATCTGTAAGAAATGGTCACATATTTAGTTGTTTTTGGAACTGTTGGTTACTTGGTGTGTGATGATACATGTCTTCCTCCTCAACTCAATGATTTTCCATTTTAGCTTAATTACTTTACTTTCTGCGAACCATATAATCATTACTCTTACAGTTTTCCTAACTAACATGTGACATAAAAGTAAAATTTTCTATGTAATATATTATTTTTTACATAACATACTTTTCTATATAATATATATTTTCCATACAATATATTATTGTGTTTTCCTTAGAAGTTTAACCCAGCACCAAAAATACTAACAACATTGCTTCACTTCATCCATCTCAAGAAGAACCAGCAGAGACTAAAATCTGAACTGCAGACGGGAAGGAGAAAATGATTAGACTGAATAGCTAGAAGATTCTAATTTTATTGACAGTGCTCATAAAAGCATAGGGAATAATATAAAATATGACATTTTAGAATGAACAGAGAGTGGTTGCGAAAAAGAAGTAACATCTTTCTAAGGAATTTGCACTTAATATGAGTAAGTCTATCTGTGCTCGATTCAAATTGGTAAGTAATGGAAACAGTCTCTTTTACCTTGCTCTATTTGCAAGTGGAACAGGAAAGGAAATGCTATCTTCAGCCATGTGCTGTACAGTGGATTGCAGAGTATCTATTTAGATGAAGATGTAAATGTATGTGGAATTACATTTGAATTTTACATGAACTCGCATAACACACATTCTTAAAGGGAGCCATTTTATAAATACATGTTAAATTTCTTTCTCTTTGTCACTTTTGCCTTTCCATTCAAAATCATAAATTTCAAAATGCAGTGTAAAATAAGGGCCAAAGAGAAAAATATAGGCTTACGTGTGTCACGTAACTGTATGCTGTGCAGCCTCACCATATGAGTAAAAAGACTCAATAAATACTGCAAGTAACAAAAATTACATGATAATTGTTTGATAATCATTTTGAACACCACAAAAAATATACATGATGTATTTTACTGCTTCTTGCAAACATATTTTAAAATCTGTATAACTTACATCAAGGAGTTACTGTGCCGAAATCATTCTAAAATGTGGCCAATATTGATAAACAATTCTACAAAACAATTTAACTCTTAATGCTACGCAATGACAAGAATCAACAGGATCAAATGTTACCACCTTTTGAAGAAATTATAATGACATTTGCCTAGCAAGAACTAAGGAAACATAACTGGGATGGATGGAGAAACATTTAACCCAAATTCATTAGAAAGCAATAAATATCAAAAGGCTTACATCATGGTGCAACTGCTTATTTATTCTGTTGCCTTCACAATATTGAGGAAATTCTTTGAAACTTTTTTTAACACCCTCCAGTCAAGAAAAATCCAAGGTGCTCACTGTGGTTTAACCTTGGACCTCAAAGGCAATTGGCAGTGCTCTTATCCACTGCGATATGTTGGAAGCTCGTCTCTTCCATAAAGCCATACCTCTTCTAAAAGGACACCTGCTTGTACAACATAAACATGCAAACTCTGCACGCAGCTACCATTCATCCCCTTCCCTGCTCCACATACTAATGGAATGAGGGGAAAATGATACCTGTTTGCTTCTATACAAGCTTTAATCTTCCTGATATTGTCCTTATGCAAGATGAATATCAGAGGCAGCAGAACTACTAAGCAGTTTGTTGCAAATTTTAGTTCTTTGAACTTCAACAGTGTTTCAGAAAAATATCATCTACTCTTCCAGGGTTCCAAACTTAGCTCACAGAATGTTTCTGTAACACTCTCATACTGATCAAATGAACCAATAATAACTCCAGCAGCTCACTTCTGAAATGCTTTGATGTGTTCCTTTATTCCAACCTGGTGGGGATCTGAAACACTCAACCAGTACTCAACAATGGGTCACACAAGTATTCTGTGTGCAGTCTCCTTTTGTAGATGTGCTACACTTTCCCAGAATGTGTCCAATAAACCGAATCAATCATTCATCTTCCTTACAAACTTATGTGCTCAGTCCATTTCATGTTTCACTTCATTGTGCCTAGACATTTAATCGATATGATAGGATCTAGAAACATACCATCATTTCTGTATTTGAATATTAAAGTAATGTTTTTGCTACCCATTTCTACTAACTTACACTTATCCACATTTAAAGCAAGCTGTTATTCATCGCACCGAATAAAAATTGTGTCAAAGTCACTCTAAATACCCTTACAATCACTCAAAAGTGATACTTTTGCATATACAACCTCTGACAATTAATTTCGGTGAATGAAGTCAGAACGGTCAATTGGGCAACACTGGCGACTCACAATGCTGCACCTGTGTAGCAGCCGGTGTTGACAACCTGCCCTCACCATAGTTCAGTTGAGCATTGTGTGTGTTCTGTGTTAGACCTATAGGAAGAGGTGCCTGTTTAGTGCGTTGGTTCTGAACGACAATGAACGAGCAAAGGATCAATTTAAAGTTTTGTTTGGCAAGACACGAAAAGAAGTGCAGGCAATGGTGGTATGTGTTTATGGGAATCAATCACTGTCCATGAAACGTGCGTACAAGTGGTTCACCCATTTTGGAGGAGGCCGGGGGAAGTGTTTCTGCCAATCCCCGTAGTGGACGACCAGTGGCTGCCATCAGTGAAGAAAACGCAGAGAAAGTGGGGGCATTAATCACAAACGACCACTGATTAACTGTGAGCATGATAGCAGATGAACTGCAGATGAACCGTAAATCCGTGTGACAAACCCTTACCCAGAAGTTAGGGAAGAGGAAAACATTGTTATCTTGTGCCACATCATTTGACTGATGATCAGAAGCAGGCTCGTTTAGAGGCTTCACAGGATTTTGTCAAAACAGTGGGTACGACACCCAATTTCTTGAACTGTACTGTCACTGAGGACGAAACCTAGTGTCTCTGGTATGACCCTGAAACGAAACGGCAAACCACGGTGTGGCATTCACCGTCATCACCTTGTTGGAATAAGGTCTGAGCCGAAAAATCACACATCAAAACAAAGCTCATCACCTTTATCGATAGTCAAGGCTTTATCCACAAGGAATTTCTGCCTGAGGGAGCGATGTTGAACACAGCACGGTACATTGAAATTTTGACCCATTTCGTGCGATGTCTGTGCACGGTATGACCCCAGTACGCACAACAAGGTTCATAGTTTTTTGTTCATGACAATGCTCGCCCACACACAGACAATATCATCAAACAGTTCCTGGCAAAAAAGGGACTGGTGCAACTTGAACATCCACCGTACTTGCCATATCTCAAACCTTCAGACTTCTTCTTGCTTTGAAATGAAAGAGATTTGACGATATTCCTGACGTCCAAACAAAATGTGACACACAGATTTTGAATACCATCCCAAAGGAAGACTTTCTGCAAAGTTTCCAGGACATGTATCACAGAGCTCAGTGGTGCATTGTTATGGGAAGTGGCTATTTCGAAGGCAGTAAGGTAAATGTAATTCATAGTTAACTGTAGTTCATAGTTCTTCTACGTTAATGCTACAGGACTATTCACTGAACTTTATTGTCAGAGGTTGTAAAATGTCACCATCAGCAAGCAGTATCATACTGCTGCCTATTATACATGATAGCCTGTTTGTATACAAGGGGAACAAGAGTAATGTTATCACACTTCCATGGGGCACTCAGATGTTAACTTTGTTTCTGATGACATAGTGACATGTCTAGCAAAGCACAGTGTTGTTCCCATTGGTCATCAAACTTATTACTACTTAACTTATAAACTTTTGAGCATGTAACAACTGTGCTTTGAAGAGAATCGGAAGTGTGGTTCCGAGAATGAAGTGCATGAAAAACACAGAAGCCAGCAGAAATCCCTCCAGAATCCCACACTGCAAGGATATTAAAAGAGGAGCATAGGGAAGGTAGAAATGAAGAGCCAAATATTGATATTTTGACAGATAAATAAGCTCTCAGTTTAATAAACCTGAAAGTGGTCATTCAGGTAGGCAGGTGTGTACAGAAACAAGAGATGTGTTTAAATAAAAATTGCATAATCACAGAAATGTTTGTGTAACATGTGTACAAACTCTGAATACATTTGCAAATTAATCAACCTGTAAAAGATGAAATGCCTTAAATAGGTCCAGTTATTCATATGTGGTTGTGTGATCTAAAATCAAATTTAAAATAAAAGAGAATCACATGGCCTGTGGTGAACCTGAACTCCACCGAATACCTTTCTGTGAACTGTAATACGTTACATCTACAAGACTACTCTGTAATTCAGACTATTTCTCAACTATCATTTTTGAGTAGCACATGGGAAAAATGGACACCTGCATCTTTCCATGTGAGTTCCAATTTTCCCTATTTTATTACAATGATCATTTTTCCCTATGTAAATGGAAGTCGAGAAGATGGTTTCATATTCGGAGGAGAAAGATAGTGATTGAAGTTTTGTAAAAAGATCACATCCTAACGAATGATGCCTTTGTCTTAATGATTGTCCACTAAACTCACATATCACATCTTTGACACTATCTCCTCTAATTCGCAATAATACACTGTCCTTTGAACAGGTTCAACGTCTTCCTGTCAGTTCTATCTAGTAAGGATCACACACTGCGTATCAACACTCCGGGAGAAGAAGGACAAACATAATATACGAGGTGTGGCTAGAAAAAAACCGGACTAATACTGGTGAAACAATAAAACGAATGCAATAAGGCTGAAAGTCGCGTGGCCTGTCACGTGACTCTCGCTCCGCCTACTGCTCGAGTTTCATCTGCCTCCTGCACTCAGTCTGCCCGTGGCGTCTGTTTTAAGTAGTTGACGTTTTGTCTGTGCGTCGGAAAATGTTGAGTGTACAGAAAGAACAGCGTGTTAACATCAAATTTTGTTTCACACTAGGAAAATCTGCAAGTGAAACGTTTGTAATGTTACAACAAGTGTACGGCGATGATTGTTTATCGCGAACACAAGTGTTTGAGTGGTTTAAACGATTTAAAGATGGCCGCGAAGACACCAGTGATCACACTCGCACTGGCAGACCATTGTCAGCAAAAACTGATGCAAACATTGAAAAAATCGGTAAACTTGTTCGACAAGATCGCCGTTTAACAATCAGAGCAGTGTCTGAGTTAACAGGAGTTGACAAGGAAAGTGTTAGGCAGATTCTTCATGGAAGTTTCAACATGGACAAAGTGTGTTCAAAAATGGTTCCAAAGTGTCTCACAATTGAACAGAAGGAACGCCGAAGAATGATTTGTTCTGACATCCTGGAAAACATTGAAAGTGATCCCACCTTCTTACAAAATGTTATTACTTGCGATGAATCGTGGTTTTTTACTTACGATCCCGAAACTAAACGCCAATCGATGCATTGGAAAACTCCTGGTTCTCCACGACAAAAAAAAGCACGAATGTCAAAATCGAAATGCAAGGCAATGATGATTGTTTTTTTTTGACATCAAAGGGATTGTGCACATTGATTGGGAACCAGAGGGACAAATAGTGAATCAGCATTACTACATTAGCGTCCTGGCTACCCAACGTGAGCGAGTACGGAGAAAACGGAACGATTTGTGGAGAAAAAAGTCATAGATCCTTCACCAAGACAATGCCCCAGCTCACAGTGCGTTGTCAGTGAAGACGTTTTTGGCAAAACACAACATTCCCATCTTAGATCATCCACCCTACTCACCTGATTTGGCCCCCTGTGACTTTTTTCTTTTCCCTAAAGTCAAGTCAGCTTTGAAAGGAACTAGATTTGAGACTGTTGAAGCAGTAAAAGAAAAAGCGACGGAAGTAATGTATGGACTTACCGAAAATGATCTGCAGCATTGCTATGAAGAGTGGAAAATTCGTATGGAGCGGTGTAGAGACCGAGGAGGAGAGTACATTGAAGGAGATAACATGAAATTGTAAATAATTGTAAATAAATGTTTTTTCCAGCATCAGTCCGGTTTTTTTCTAGCCGCACCTCGTACATAGTCTCTTCAGTATTTATATGCAGTATGTTCTAAGTGTTCTACAAATAATACCCTGTCTTTGGTTTGTCTTGCGTACATTTGCTGCATGATGGTTCCGATTCAGCTTGTTCCCAATTTTGATCCTTATTTTTAATAGGTATTTAGCTGAATTGTCCATCTTTAAATTAGTGTGACTTATAGTGAACAGGGTAGCCTACTCGAGATTTTCACAACAGTGTTATGACAACTTTACTCTTCGCTTCAATTTGAATTCAGTACTTTTTTGGGCAGTTTTAGATATACTCAGCAGTATGGATAGGTTTACCAGTGAAGAGTTGGCCGATATGTGTCTTGTTCGTGGATTCACTGAATGAATTAGAAGGGCAGCACAACGATGCTATGCTGTTACCATAGCGACAGTAACTGTATCACAAGGAACATTGTTTCGTCCAGGACTCCAGTTGGAAAATGATAGCTTCCAGTACTCACCAAATTCTTCAACATTTTCCAGACAGGTTCGAAGGGATGTTGCTCTGCAGTAATTTTTATTTTACGCAAAGACCGCCTCTGCTGATCGTCTCGCAGTTGCCAACCAGGATTTCACATATGGCAGCAGGTACAATTCAGAAAGAGGAGGTCCAGCTGAACTGATGAATCAGACATATGATCCACCAAAAGGTATTTCTTAAAAGGGTTACAATCTCATTCATGGGACTGAATGAGTGTTCACACTCAGTTGTTGGTATAGCAATAGTGTCTGTGGAAAAAAGCAGTGGCAGTAAATCATGAGGCTTCCTTTCAGTATTTCTGTATTCCTTGTATCACTGAAAGCTTTCATAATTTTCCTGTTATCTGAGATTGTAAATTGCTTGCAGAGAAGACCAAGTAGTTACCAATCTTGATTCTAAATTGGTAGCAAGACTCCTGTGAAATGGTGCTTCATGAATGATTTGTATTTTATTGGATCTTGACGGAGGCACAGATTAGAATTTACTTA
The DNA here is from genome assembly GCF_023898315.1 of Schistocerca nitens. NCBI lineage: Eukaryota > Metazoa > Arthropoda > Insecta > Orthoptera > Acrididae > Schistocerca > Schistocerca nitens. Next base: position 451,129,967 of record NC_064619.1, read on the forward strand.
ATTTGGTCATTCTGTTACCTGTAGCTTCTTTGGCATAATGGTCAGGATTTTGCTACAACAACTGAAGTGCTCTAACAGTTTTTTTTATCAGTTTATCAGCTACTGGCAGTGTCATTTGCCAGACCACATGAAAGACCAGGTAATCCTATCAATGCATCTAATATTATTCCTAAATTTTCTACAAACAGTGCACTGCCTAAATACGGCTGTTAACCAGAATAGGCCTATTTGGCTTTCCTTCTGATCTCTTGTAATATCATTCTCTGCCATGACAAAATGGGAATATAGACTCTCAAAATTTTCCAAAACAGCTTGTATAGTTCTTTTAGTTGATGAAATCAACTGAATTGTGAAAATTTTACCAATATACCACATATGTTGCCCCAAAGCTTTTGCACAGGTGTTTACACTGATTTGAGAAAAGTCACGGGATACCTCCTAATATTGTGTCGCAGCACTTACGGCCGGCAACTTGACACAGTATGAACTCCAAAGTCATTGGAAGACCCTTCCAGAAATCTGAACCATGCTGCCTCTACAGCGGTCATAATTGCAAAAGTGTTGCCAGTGCAGGATTTTATGCACTAACTGTCATCTCAATTGTGTCCCATAAATGTGCGATGGGATTCTTGACAGGCGATCTGGGTGGCAAAATGAATTGTCCAGAATGTTCTTCAAACCAGTTGCGAACAATTGTGGCCCAGTGATATTCCGTAGTTGTTTGGGTACATTAAGTCCATGAATGGCTGCAAATGGTCTCCAAAGGAGAGAGATAAAGTCAATGATGGGTTCAGTTGTACTAGAGGCCCCAGTCCATTCCATGTGAACACAGCCCACACCATTATGGTACCGCCACCATCTTGCACAGTGCCTTTGTGGACAACTTGGGTCCATGGCTTCGTGAGATCTGCGTCACACTCGAACCATACCATCAGCTCTTGCCAACTGAAATCGGGACTCGTTTGACAATACGCAGTTTCCCAGTCGTCTAGGGTCCAACAGATACGGTCATGAGTCCAGGATAGCGCTGCAGGCATTGTCGTGCTGCGTCAGTCATCTGCTGTCATAGCCCGTTAACGCGATTTCGCCACACCGTCCTAACGGGTACGTTCAGCTCGTGTTCAATATTGATTTCTACGATTATTTCACGCAGTGTTGCTTGTCTATGAACACTGGCAACTCTACGCAAACACCACTGCTCTCGGTCGTTACGCGAAGGCCCATCCCTGGTGAATGGTAATGCCTGAAATTTGGTATTCTCGGCACACTCTTGACACTGTGGATTTCAGAAGTTGAACTGCCTAACGATTTGCGAAATGGAATGTCCAATGCGTCTAGTTCCAACTACCGTTCTGCATTCAATGTCTGTTACCACGTCAGAAACGTTTTCACATGAATCACGTGAGTGCAAATGACAACTCGACCAACGCCACCACCTCCAGCAGACTTAAGGACATCTCTGTCAATGCACGGCCCTTTTACAGCCCATGTACGCAATATTACCGCCATCTCTGGCCCTACTGTGTATGTGCATCGCTGTCCCATGACTTCTGTCATCTCAGTGTGATTCCCTCGGGTTCTTAAGAGACTGATTGTATAGAGCCTACAGTTTTTCTAGAAATATCTAAAAGTAATTTATTACATGGACTTCTCTGATGGCATCATTAATGGGTAGCTCTAGTCAATGGTTCCTGCAGCGCCACGTTATGATATAGGGAAATAAATTTTTAAATTGTACCCCTACACCACTCAACTTATAAGACATTCCCCTAAATATTCTTCACTCATTCCAAACAAGTTGAGGTTTTTTCTAAGAGGGGTAGTAGTAATACTAGAAGCTGTCCCACTCTCTAGTTCAATCAGATCTAAATACATAGTTTGATAACTGTCAGCGTCTTCCATAGGAACTTTTAAGCACACAACTAGTGTCTGCTTCTTGCTTAACGTGGTAGATCGTATATTAACTATCTATTTTCCGTTTGTTTTCTACAATATGTTTCATGATCCTTTCAGCGATATCAGACACGATATTAGAGCAAAAGAAATTTGTGTGAAGAATTCCTCCAACACTGAGCTCGTTAACAATTTGGAGATCTATTTCAATCGGCGTATCAGTGTAAGGTTTCTGATATTTTGCAATTTTGTAAGCTGTTCTAAAAACACGAAGTGGTTTCGTCTGCTTCTTGCATTGTTATAAGTCCTTGTTCTAAGTATTGTTCTTTGCTTAATTTTCCTATTTTTGACGCAGATACGTATGATTTGCTAATTAATGTTCACGATTTTTTCCCTCTAACTCTGTTCTTGAGCTTGTTTATCACTTCCATAATAATTTATGTTCCCCTGCACTCATTCCTGCGAAATGTGAAGTTCGTGAGGCTTGTTAGGAATAAAATTTGCCTCTGAACATATCTACACCCTAAATTACCTTTTAAATAATTATCCATGGATTCAGTATTAAAATAATTCTAGTGAACAGCGGTCCAACAAGGAGGCAAAAGAGTGACGTCACTGAATAAGCCCGTTACACGAGTTACTTCAGAGCTACTTACTGCATTTCCCACTGCGGCGGGTCTTTCCACTGCACTTACGGCACTGTCACTATCTTTATTTGAAATTTCTGAAACATTACATTCAACTTCACCGGTTTCATCACATCTCTTTTACCACTTTAGTAAACTCATTTTGCTTCTTCTTTCACGACCACATACATAATACTCCATTCCTAACAAGTTACGGTACCCGAAGCCACTGAAATCGAAATTCTATTAACGTAAAAAATGATTGAATCTTCGGTCATGGCTAAACAGTAAGGTATCGTATTGACTATTACCGATTAACATTTAACATGTTTTGGTGCAAGCGGACGACAATGGTACACTTCAGAAATTATCTCATTGTTGAAGCACACTTTTATTGTAGATGCAAAGGACTAAAACGTGAAGCAAAACGAAATACGTTTCTTTGATATTACAGCCTCACCCATTATTAAGTGTATGGTATGAGATTATTTTCTATTATCAGACCGTTTTAGTAAATTTATACAATTTTTAAACAATGATAGGATTGGTATTTTAAGAGCTGGTCCATAGCACAATATATCTGCAGGTTTTAGAACTTCCGACACTCTATTCGGGCAATTCTGTAACTACCTGTACGATACTGCGTGCCGGTGAGTACCGGCCCAGCTAAAGCCCCGTTTCGTCGGAGAGTTGTTACAATATTCTGTGTTCTGTATTGTAATCCTACAATTTGGTGATTGCATATTACAGGCTTTTTCACAGTTTTAGCTTGTAGTCTTGTGTTCATTTGACTGAGTCTCAATTCCCGGGCGCGCCGACGGCTTTCTCCGTTCGGGACTGGGTGTGTATGGTATCATCATCGACGTGGCGTCAAATAAAAAGCTTGCACCAGGCGGTCGGACACACCGCAAGGAGTCTCCCAGTCAAAAATGACATACGCACATTTTTTCACTGTTTTGAACACATTTTCACAGAAACAAAGGTAATTGGCGTAAAAAACCGAAAAAAAGACAATTACATTTTATTCTGTAACAAGCCACCAGCGACTAGGGGACTAGTCAGAAAATGCTCCTGAAAAACCTCCGAAATCTTCAAGTTCACCACGTACAGGATGACAATTATTGAACTGTTGTTGTTGTCTTCAGTGCGGCCCGAAGTGTCGCCACAACAATGTCAATATTGTCAAAAAAAAAAAAAAAAAAAAAAATTAACGACCACTGCTGTAGAAGGCATTAGCAAGTACCTATCTGTCTCGTCGAACTGGAATATTGATTCCAATGCAATACATTCTTATCCGTTCACAGGTAACACACTTGGCATTAAAATAAAAACTAGCAAAGTTTCCACAGGAAAGTTACTTAGTATTCTGAAGTAATATTTCTGAACTGATACAGGAGTTTAATGTAAGATACCCAGCACGATGGTGATCAGCATGTGGCTTCAGGTCACATTTAATTCATAGCCAAGTTTTTTGGAGTTCATAATGACATTTTAAGCTTTGCTCCCGTGCTTGCAGAAAATAAGAATGAATCAAAGAGGATCCACCTTCTTGCAAGAACGTGATGAAACCTAAATGTGCAGTGAAAAGTGTAATTAAGCCGCAGCAGAATAACAATATGACTAGCAGAAAACACCATTTTAAACTTTAAAAAATATGAGAAGAAACAGTTAGTAGCCAAATAAAATCTAAGTACAGCTCAGGACAGGTCATCTACAGCAATAATGACATTTTTCATTCATTTACAGTGATGAGCCAAAACATAACCATTTGCTTAATAGCTTGCTTGTCCATCTTTGGAACGAATTACATCACTGATTCCGCGTATCAGGTATCCGTCGCTTTGTTGGTAGGTTTGTGGAGGTATGTGTCATTAGATGCAATGCACAGGTCATGCAATTCGCGTAAATACGGGCCGCTGATTTGCGTACGCGGTGATGGCGCCCGATAGCGACCCAGGTGTGTTCAATAGGATTTACATCAGGCGAGTTTGATCGCAGAGATAATTATCAACAGGAATTAACTATAATGCTTCTCCAACCACTGTAGCACGGTTCTGACACCGGGACACGGACAATTATACCGCTGAAAGATGACGTCGCCGTCGGGGGAGACATCAAGCATGAAGGGATGCAGGTGGTTCGCAGCTCTCAGTGACTCTTCGATTACTACCACGGATCCCATACAAGCGCAGGAGAAAGTCTCCCACAGCACAATACTGCTCGCACGAGCCAGCGCCCGCTGCGTGCTTCACGTTTCGAGCCGCCGTTCATCTCGATGACGGCGTTTGTGGATACCACCATCGACCTAGTGTAGCAAAAAAGTGATTCACCCGAAGAGCTGACACGTTTCCATTGATCGACGGTCGAATCCCCATGGTCTCGTGCCCACTGCAATCGTTAACTGACCATGTCTTTGGGTCAACATGTGAACACATAGGGATGGTCTGTTCAAGTAGAGATTAGATTAGTTTTTCGTTCCATAGATCCGTGCTGAGGAGATCCTCGTGCATGTGGAACATGTCAATATTTTTTTAAAGCTGAAATAACAATACTAATAGTATGAATATATACAATACATCATTTGTTTCTATTAAAAAAGTCGTCAAGGGAGTAGAAGGAGTTGGCCACTAGTAAGTCTTTCAGGCTCCTTTTAAATTGATCTTTATTTGTAACTAAATTTTTTATGTTTGCTGGCAAATCATTGAAGATGAGTGTTCCTGAGTAGTGGACCCATTTTTGAACTAAAGTAAGTGCTTTTAAGTCCTTGTGCAGATCATTTTTGTTCCTGGTATTGTATGTATGAACTGAGCTGTTTGTTGGAAAAAGAGATATTATTTAGGACAAATTTCATTAAGGAGTTAATATACTGAAAGGCAGTAGTTAGTATACCCAGTTCTTTGAAGAGGTTTCTACAGGACGCCCGTGAATTTACTCCACAAATAATACGTATTACACGCTTTTGGACCCTGAAAACTTTTGTTTGACTTGAAGAGTTACCCCAAAATATTATACCATATGACATTATGGAATGAAAGTAGGCAAAGTATGCAAGCTTTTTCATTTTTATGTCGCCTATGTCAGCTAATACTCGAATTGCAAATACAGATTTGTTAAGGCGTTTCTGCAGTTCTGTGGTGTGCTCCTCCAAACTGAATTTATTATCAAGTTGTAATCCCAGGAATTTAAGACTGTTAACCTCTTCTATCTGCTCTTCTTCATACTTTATGCATATGCTGTGCGGAAATCTCTTACAGGTTCTGAATTCCATATAGTGAGCCTTTTCGAAGTTTAATGTCAGTGAGTTGGCTTTAAACAATTTATGAATATCCATGAAAATATCATTAGCAGATCTTTCTAGAACTACACTCGACATACTGCGGAGCTCCTTGTTCAACACTGAGCTCCGAAACACTTGTGTGTCAGCATTGTGCTCTTTCAGTAAAGATGCCACAGATCACCATCCATCGTACTTTACAGAGCAGACAAGCCTCCGAACCCCACGTTCTGTGAAGCGTCGTCGAGGTTCAACCGTTTAGCGCCTAGTGGTAGTTTCCCTGTCATTCTCGTACCTCAGGCGCTCACGAAATTTGTACGTGAACATTCGACCAGCTTCGTCGTTTTCGAATACTCGTTCACAGGCTCTGCGTGATAACAATCTGCCCTTTGTTAAAGTCGCTTATCTCATTGGATTTCCCCATTTGCAGCCTATATCTTTGCTATGGTGATCCCCGTCCGAGTGTGTTACTGCGTCACGTGTCCGAAACGCCACCAGGCGGCATCCATCGTCGTAGTGGGCAGTGGCGATTATGTTTTGGTTTATCAGTGTAGACTTATGGCTGATTTCTGTTGGCATCGATAGGGCACAAACAAAGTAAAAAGAAAGAAAGAATAAAAGAAAACAATGCTGAAGTACGAGTAGGACTTGCACTTGCGCACTGAGAGTTCCGTGCAATACTGTGTGTGTGTGTGTGTGTGTGTGTGTGTGTGTGTGTGTGTGTGTGTGTGTGTGTAATTCATCGATTTTGGGAATCGAGAATCTCAACGATTTTTGCATGTTTTCAATATAGATAGTGGTTTGTTACCGGTCCTAGGAATTCCAAGTCCGTATAAAAATCTCTACAGTAGTTCCTCAGACGAGCCCGGGCATACAAAAAGAAGCGAGCAGGGGATTCAGTTTATACAGGGTGTTACAAAAAGTTACGGCCAAACTTTCAGGAAACATTCCTCACACACAAATAAAGAAAATATGTTATGTGGACATGTGTCCGGAAACGCTTAATTTCGATGTTAGAGCTCATTTTAGTTTCGTCAGTAAATACTGTACTTCCTCGATTCACCGCCAGTTGGCCCAATTGAAGGAAGGTAATGTTGACTTCGGTGCTTGTGTTGACATGCGACTCATTGCTCTACAGTACTAGCATCAAGCACATCAGTACGTAGCATCAACAGGTTAGTGTTCATCACGAACGTGGTTTTGCAGTCAGTGCAATGTTTACAAATGCGGAGTTGGCAGATGCCCATTTGATGTATGGATTAGCACGGGGCAATAGCCGTGGCGCGGTACGTTTGTTTCGAGACAGATTTCCAGAACGAAGGTGTCCCGACAGGAAGACGTTCGAAGCAATTGATCGGCGTCTTACGGGGTACGGAAAATTCCAGCCTATGACTCGCGATTGGGGAAGACCTAGAACGACAAGGACACCTGCAATGGACGAGGCAATTCTTCGTGTAGTTGACGATAACCCTAATGTCAGCGTCAGAGAAATTGCTGCTGTACAAGGTAACGTTGACCACGTCACTGTATGGAGAGTGCTACGGGAGAACCAGTTGTTTCCGTACCATGTACAGCGTGTGCAGGCACTATCAGCAGCTGATTGGCCTCCACGGGTACACTTCTGCGAATGGTTCATCCAACAATATGTCAATCCTCATTTCAGTGCAAATGTTCTCTTTTACGGATGAGGCTTCATTCCAACGTGATCAAATCGTAAATTTTCACAATCAACATGTGTGGGCTGACGAGAATCCGCACACAAATGTGCAATCACGTCATCAACACAGATTTTCTGTGAACGTTTGGGCAGGCATTGTTGGTGATGTCTTGATTGGGCCCCATGTTCTTCCACCTACGCTCAATGGAGCACGTTATCACGATTTCATACGGGATGCTCTACCTGTGCTGCTAGAACATGTGCCTTTACAAGTACGACACAACATGTGGTTGTTGCACGATGGAGCTCTTGCACATTTCAGTCGAAGTGTTCGTACGCTTCTCAACAACAGATTCGGTGACCGATGGATTGGTAGAGGCGGACCAATTCCGTGGCCTCCACGCTCTCCTGACCTCAACCCTCTTGACTTTCATTTATGGGGGCATTTGAAAGATCTTGTCTACGCAACCCCGACACCAAATGTAGAGACTCTTCGTGCTCGTATTGTGGACGGTTGTGATATAATACGCCATTCTCCAGGGCTGCATCAGCGATTCCATGCGACGGAGGGTGGATGCATGTATTCTCGCTAACGGAGGACATTTTGAACAATTCCTGTAACAAAGTGTCTGAAGTCACGCTGGTACGTTCTGTTGCTGTGTGTTTCCATTCCATGATTAAAATGAGCTCTAACGTGGAAAGTAAGCGTTTCCGGACACATGTCCCATTACATATTTTCTTTTTTTGTGTGTGAGGAGAGGAATGTTTCCTGAAAGCTTGGCCGTACCTTTTTGTAACACCCTGTATATATATATAGGGTGGTCCATTGATAGTGACCGGGCCAAATATCTCACGAAATAAGCATCAAACGAAAAAACTACAAAGAACGAAACTCGTCTAGCTTGAAGCGGGAAACCAAATGGCGCTATGGTAGGCCCGCTAGATGGCGCTGCCATAGGTCAAACGGATATCAACTGCGTTTTTTAAAATAGGAACCCCACATTTTTTATTACATATTAGTGTAGTACGTAAAGAAATAGGAATGTTTTAATTGGACCACTTTTTTCGCTTTATGACAGATGGCACTGTAATAGTCGCAAACGTATAAGTACGTGGTATCACGAAACATTCCGCCAGTGCGGACGGTATTTGCTTCTTCAAGATACATTACCCGTGTTAAAATGGACCGTTTACCAATTGCGGTAAAGGTCGATATCGTGTTGATGTATGGCTATTGTGATCAAAATGCCCAACGGGCGTGTGCTATGTATGCTGCTCGGTATCCTGGATGACATCATCAAAGTGTCCGGACCGTTCGCCGGATAGTAGCGTTATTTAAAGAAACAGGAAGTGTTCAGCCACATGTGAAACGTCAGCCACGACCTGCAACAAATGATGATGCCCAAGTTGGTGTTTTAGCTGCTGTCGCGGCTAATCCGCACGTCAGTGGCAGACAAATTGCGCGAGAATCGGGAATCTCAAAAACGTTTTTTTGAGAATGCTACATCAACATCGATTGTACCCGTATCATATTTCTATGCACCAGGAATTGCATGGCGACGACTTTGAACGTCGTGTACAGTTCTGCCACTGGGCACAAGAGAAATTACGGGACGATGACCGATTTTTTGCACGCGTTATATTTAGCGACGAAACGTCATTCACCAACAGCGGTGACGTAAACCGGCATAATATGCAATATTGGGCAACGGAAAATCTACGATGGCTGCGACAAGTGGAACATCAGCGACCTTGGCGTGTTAGTGCGGCATTATGGGAGGAAGGATAATTGGCCCCAATTTTATCGATGGCAATCTAAATGGTGCAATGTATGCTGATTTCCTACGTAATGTTCTACCGATGTTACTACAAGATGCTTCACTGCATGACAGAATGGCGATGTACTTCTAACATGATGGATGTCCGGCACATAGCTCGCGTGCGGTTGAAGCGGTATTGAATAGCATATTTCATGGCAGCTGGATTGGTCGTCGAAGCACCATATCACGGCCCGCACGTTCACCGGATCTGACGTCCCCGGATTTCTTTCTGTGGGGAAAGATGAAGGATATTTGCTATCGGGATGCACCTACAACGCCTGACAACATGCGTCAGCGCATTGTCAATGCGTGTGCGAACATAACTGAAGGCGAACTACTCGCTGTTGTTACACGTATTGCCAAATGCATTGAGGTTGACGGACGTAATTTTGAGCATTTATTGCATTAATGTGGTATTTACAGGTAATCACACTGTAACAGCGTGCGTTCTCAGGAATGATAAGTTCACAAAGGTACATGTATCACACTGGAACAACCGAAATAAAATGGTCAAACGTACCTACGTTCTGTATTTTAATTCAAAAAACCTACCTGTTACCAACTGTTCGTCTAAAGTTGCGAGCCATACGTTTGTGACCATTACAGCGCCATCTATCACAAAGCGAAAAAAGTGGTCCAACTAAAACATTCATATTTCTTTACGTCCTGCAAGAAAGTGTAATAAAAATTGGGGGTTCCTATTTAAAAAACGCTGTTGATATCAGTTTGACCTATGGCATTGCCATCTAGCGGGCCAACCATAGCGCCATCTGGTTTCCCCCTTCAAGCTAGACAAGTTTCGTTCTTTGTAGTTTTTTCGTTTGACCCTTATTTCGTGAGATATTTGGCCCGGTCACGATCAATGGACCACCCTATGTGTGTGTGTGTGTGTGTGTGTGTGTGTGTGTGTGTGTGTGTGTGTGTGTGTGTGTAATTTATCGATTTTGAGAATCGAGAATCTTAACGATTTTTGCTTGTTTTCAATTTAGATAGTGGTATGTTACCGGTTCTAGGAATTCCATAAAAATGGCTCTGAGCACTACGGGACTCAACTGCTGAGGTCATTAGTCCCCTAGAACTTAGAACTAGTTAAACCTAACTAACCTAAGGACATCACAAACATCCATGCCCGAGGCAGGATTCGAACCTGCGACCGTAGCGGTCTTGCGGTTCCAGACTGCAGCGCCATTAACCGCAGGAATTCCAAGTCCGTATAAAAATCTCTACAGTAGTTACTCAGACAAGCCCGGGCATACAAAAAGAAGCGAGCAGGGGATTCAGAATATATATATATATATATATATATATATATATATATATATATATATATAGAAGATTTAATAAAATATTTTTTACTTACTAATGCATGACTATAGCTTCCATTTTATGTTTGCATGCAGTAATGATCATGCTTTTGACGGTTGATGAGTGCAATGCATGTTGTAATGACAAAAATATTTTTTTTTGTGTGTGAATTACAATTTGACATTTTGTAGATTTTTTCTTTGCTTCACTTGTACTGTGAAACCTTGCTTCTTGCCGAATTTCATGATTCTACGTCAACGGGAAGTACTCCATAGGGTTTGACGAGTGAGTTTTCGGGTATCAGAATATGTAACATAAATGGCCGTATCATTTGATTGAATTGAGTTAGAGTCTTACCATTTTTACATTCCTAAGGGACGATAGAACTTAGTATGTGACGTTAATTTGAACCAGATACTTCTATCCGTTTCTGAGAAAAATGGTTTGTAATAGTCGGGCAGACGTACAGACGGATAACAAAGCAATCCTACAACGTTTCCGTTTTTACAGATCGGGACACGGAATCCTGAAAACCCACTGAAAATGCCACAACTGTGGTGAAACCTATTTGGGGATTAAACAACAGAAAAACTGTAAGACGGCGTATTGTTTTTAATTCATTATTACGCTGTGTTGTTTTTTCCTCATTCGATATCTGTGGGCGAAAGTTACGAGAATCTGAAAATCATTCTTCCTAAGGATCAGCAGAACATGAACTCGATTAAACAGAGACCACAAAAAAGGACAGCAACAATTTAGAAAACTGTAAAAAAAAAAAAAAAAGAAGGTATGTTTGGAGTACGGTGGCTTTCTGTCCCACGGGAACTGCAGAAGCCGGGTAGAAGGTATCAAGATGCAGGAAATGAGCGGCACCATTTACGTCGCCTCTAGATTGGGATAATTGCCAGAGAAGAATGGAGGAAGCCTGGGAAGGGCGGGAGCTCTGGAACGGGTCTGTCAGCAGAAGTGGGATGAAGGTGCACGTGAGCCGAGGTTGAGGCGTTCGCGTTAACACCAACTAGCGCCTCCATCTGGGGTGTTGCCCTCTCAGGCTCAAATTTGTTAGGCGACAAAACTTAGGCACTGTGAAAGAATGCAGACAAAATAAGCAGCGCATATTTTATTCGTGACAATATACCTTTCATAAAGCGCAAAGGAAAAAGCATCCAATGAAGCAGGGCCGTACCGAGGGGGTGGCGAGATAATCCCCCGCCAAGGACGCTGGCATTGAGAGGGCAGAAAGATTGATCGGGTAGGTTGGTAACACCGGCCTTGAATAACGTAAAATTTATTTACAATAACGGTATTTTTACCAGAAACTATTGGGAATAAACATTTGTAGAAGGTATGGCATGTACGTTACACATTTCGAATCAGGATTTCTACAAATATTGAGTAGTTTTAAGGTAACAATTATTTTTGTAAAAAGTGGCCATCAAACTAAGAAACTGTCTACATTTTTCTATGTATGTAGGGTTCTAACTTCTTTCAAAATTTACAAAACAGGAAAACCCCTTTCTTAAAATATGCACAATACTCATATTAATGTAGCCTGTAATTCTGAAAAATTGTGACAGCTAGAAACTGAGAAAAAGTACAGTTTATTCTTAAAAAAAGAACTTACAGGAAACAGCCATTAAACTTGTCAATACATGCTAGCTCCATGCGATGGGTTGCCTGCAGTCTCTTCTATCCCACCTTGCAAAGTTGCAAATTTAACGTTTGTTTCACTGTGTAACGACCAACAGTTCCTAACAACCTTTTCAGGACTTCAAACATTGCAACATTTCCCTCATTGAACATTGCCACTGCAGCAAAGACAACAAAATGCGATGTGCTAATTGACACAAACTCTGTCTTGGAAATTCTGGCCCAGATTACGCTGCTGTTGGACACATTAGGATTCTGGGTGCATCAATAGTCTTACATCTGACAAATCTCTGAAAATTTCTTTCAAGACCACCACTATGGCAAAAGGTATAGCTAGTTTGTGACTAAATTTCTCACTATTTTGCAGTGCTCTGTTGAATTTGCACCATGAATTATTTCCTGGAGGACATAGGCCTTGAACAGGTTTAACATCTGTTGAAGATGGGTAAAACAAAACTGTCCATACAGCTTTTCTCATATTTTTTTACGCTACTAATATTTTGCCTAATGTCACGCCATAGCAATTTTGGATTTTACCAATGGCAGATTGTGTTAGGCTATTCTAACTAATCCTCTGTCAGCCTTCAATTTCTTTTTCTTGTATGCAGTTTTCAGTCATCACAGCCTCGTACCACTCGCTTTTCTACATGGCGTATTCACTACAGTGATAGTTACATCTTTTCCTTGTGGCTTTTCTTCGTGAACTGCTTTGAAAATTTTTGATTCCTCATGTCCTAAATAATGGCCCTCGTGGTGGGTGAGTCAAATAAATCAAATTCCAGTCTGGAAACTGTCAAATGTACATGGTCACATCCACACAGTGTTTTGTTTAAAATTAATGAATGAACAAGAAATATATATATATATATATATATATAGTTTTTTTTCACTGATCTTAATATACGGAATCTCCCCTATATATGAAGATGGTATCTGTTCCCAAAGGAAAAGCTGCCGACAGGTGTTGTTGATATACATCAATGGGGACAGCTGAAAATGTGTGCCCCGTCCGGGACTCGAGCCCGGGATCTCCTGCTTACATGGCAGACACTCTATCCATCTGAGCCACCGATGGCACAGAGGATAGCGCGACTGCAGGTACTTATGCCTTGCACGCTTCCTGTGGGGTCCCACATTCCCAACTGTCCACAACCTACATTGGAAGTGTTCCTAATACATATTTGCCCATTCACTCATTACTCGCGCCAGACTAGGCTGACGAGTCCCGTAAGAGTTCGGACAAAGTGTGCGCATTTTTAGCTGTCTCCTTTGATGTATATCAACAACACCTGTCGGCAGTTAAGGGTTTCGATTTAATTATCATTTAATTCTAGAGAAGCTGCACGGTCATCAATGGTATCTGTTCCTCCGGAACAGATTCCATCTTCATATAGTTAAAGGCTACCCGGCCATTGACCTTCTTCTGTGCAACCGCAGCTGTTGAAATGCATGATGTTAGGAGGAACTCCGCTCACAGTTGGTAAAATTGTTGTTTATTAAAACAAGGCCGGTTTCGCCGGTTTAAGCCACATCATCAGGTCAACAATGTTAAAAGATCATAGGCATAACCATCGCTCCAACGTTCGCGCGGGCCGTTTTTACCTTACCCTGCACTGAGCTGCCCTGCTGTCATTCTGATGCAGCAAATTTTAGAGAATGGAACAGGTCTTCTTTACCTTTCGCTCAACACAATATTGACGATATTCTCTGAATAGAAACTTTTGACTAGGAGCGATGGGTATGCCTATGATGCTTTAACATTATTCACCTGATAATGCGGCTTAAAGCCGCGAAACCGGCCGTGTTTTAATAAATAACAATTTTACCAGCTGTGAGCGGCGTCCTTCCTAACATCACGTGTTATTAAATCTAGTACAAAGACAATTTCAATAAAAACTCCAGTAATATTATTAAGCAGCCACAGAAGCGCTATTCTTGAATTCTTTTTTATTCACACACATGATCGTACCAACCAAAACTTGTGAGCAGCGAAAGTAGTGCTATGCGGGGTATGTACATTATTACTTGTACATTATTACATACCACAAACCTCTTTTTCTTTAAAGAATCAAACTCCCATGTATAAAACAGCTTCAAACTTCTGATTAATTTACAACTGAGTTAATCTGTTTAATATTTGCCTTTAAGCATGTAAATGAGGAAACAGTTTAGGAAAAGTTTGAAATTATGCTTAGAGTGTGTTGGAAGTCGCTAAGTCCTCTCATTCTGAAACACTACATGAATATAAAGTGGCTTAGCTGCGCTCCATTTTAAGCAAAATCTAGTTTTTCACGCATCAAATTGTTTATATCTCGTGTCTCTTGAATTATGTAACGTATAATGGCATAAATTTGCAAATACATTCACTAGTAAATGTGGATACGGTCTGCAGATTGTGTTACTAATAGAGTTAATAGTAAAGAAGTAATAAATTAAAACGCAGTGGCTGACGCTGAAATTTGACTGCATAAACAGCGAAAACGTAGTAAGTAATAAAATTTTTTTCCTTTCATAATTTTTTGAGCGATGTCGGGAAGAAAAAGTTTTTTTAAAGGCCCGTAATTGTGTGTAAAGTTTATGAAAGCCGCTAAGTGCTCTCATTTTGAAATACTGGATGAATGATATCCGCGTACTTGCACGCCGACGGTTACAATGCCTCAAGATGGCTCAAATGGTTCAAATGGCTCTGAGCGCTATGCGACTTAACTTCTGAGGTCATTAGTCGCCTAGAACTTAGAACTAATTAAACCTAACTAACCTAAGGACATCTCACACATAGTCATGCCCGAGGCAGGATTCGAACCTGCGACCGTAGCGGTCGCTCGGCTCCAGACTGTAGCGCCCAGAACCGCACGGCCACTCCGGCCGGCACAATGCCTCAAGACAAACACACAGTTTCTAATTGTAATACCTAACTTACTGTGTTCAACTTTTAACATCAGATTATACCTTCTAATGAGTAGATTATGACAGCATTTTAAATTTTTAGATTCGGTCAATAATTAGGGGAAATATTGAAAATCGAATTTTTGTTGCCCCTACGTTGTAACTGGTTCGAGATAGCGAATAAATGCTTGCATAAAGGCCAGAGGTGGACTAATTGTGAAGCTCTTTCTTTTGACCAAATCATCCAATTTTTCTGAAATTGTAATGATTTGTTTGTTTGTTTGTTTGTACATGTACATCTCATCTACCGATTTCCATCTCATTCTAATAATTCTTTCGCGGTGCGTCGCGTTTTCTTGTGTAAAAGTGTATTTTTCAACGCCGCTGCACTTTTATTAAACCTACTTACAAGGTTACGAAATTTTCTGAATTTACGTAGAAAAAAGTTGCAGAACGGCAGTTTTACTGAAGGCGGGCCACCATGCCTCAGACAGAGTAGCAAAGCAAGCAGTGGACACATCTGGATTCACCAATGGGTCAGCGCTGAGGACCACTCCGTTTTGATCATGACTACGCTATGCTTCCGTGTACTTACCGATCGCGGCGCTGTTCGTGGAGCGGGCCGCGGCTCTGAAGCGGCGGGACGCCTGCTGCTGCCACCAGTCCCCCGTCTGCTGCCGCACCTCCCTGCGCACAAAACAACACTCCCATCAGCACAGCACCCAAGCTCACCGCTCCGTTCCTCGCAACACTTACCACCAGCACGAACTGTGTGCCGGCACGTGAACGCCAGCTGATACGAAAGATAACGCCCATAACTAAGAGAAATATAGTAACTCGGTTCAGCACTTGGTAGCCGATAGACCCTCCTCTCCCCTCCTCCTTGAACCGTGGTCTTTGGCGCGGAGGGGTGACTTGCACGTTCCTCAGTGGTACAGATAGCTGTACTGTAGATGCAACTACATCGAAGGGATATCGGTGGAGAGGCCAGCCAAGCCGGCCGCTGTGGTCGAGCGGTTCTAGGCGCTTCAGTCCGGAACCGCGCTGCTGTTACGGTCGCAGGTTCGAATCCTGCCTCGGGCATGGTTGTATGTGATGTCCTTAGGTTAGTTAGGTTTACGCAGTTCTAAGTCTAGGAGACTGATGGCCTCAGATGTTAAGTCTCATAGTGCTTGGAGCCATTTGAACCACTTGAAAAGGCCAGGCTAAATTATGATTTCCGAAGAGGGGAAGCAGCAATTTCAGTAATTGCAGGGCAACAGTCTGGATGATTTGCTGTTCTATACATTAGCCAACAAGGCGTTGCTGTACTGGTACTATGAACGGCTGAAAGCAAAGGGAAACTACAGCCGTCATACACTGACGACTAAAAAAGCGAAGCATCCGAAGGGGAGGAGGAAACTAAGTGACGCATCGCGGGTTGAGGAGGTATTTGATGTTATTTTAGTGATAACAAAATCGAGTCAAATTTGCAAAGAACTTGGCAGTACGAGCCCAACTGGCTCATGGACGGAGTTGACGTCCGGGCTGGTCCTACGCATATTCCGTCCAGGACAATTAAGGAGATCTGAAGATCTTACCGGCTACGACAGTACCTCAAAATCACGCAGACAGTTCATACAGATACGTACCATGAGTCGACGAGCATTGTCCTGTTGAAATATGGCACCACCGTCGCATCAGAAGTAACACATAAGATGAAGGATGTCCGTGACGTAATTCCGTGTGCCATCAAAAGCCCCTCAGTCATGACCACCGAACGAGGTGGCGCAGTTGTTAGCACTCTGGACCCGTGTCCAGGATGACGACAGTTCAGGCCCCGGTCCGGCCACACAGATGGAGGTTTTCCGTGATTTCCCTAAATCGCTCTACGTAAATGCCAGAACGGTTCCTTTGAAAGGGCACGGCCGAGTGCCTTCCCCATCCTTGACACCATTCGAGCATGTACTCGATCTCTAATAACCTCGATGTCGATAGGACGTTGAATCACACCTTCCTTCCTTCCTTCCTTCCTTCCTTCAGTCACGACCAGCCGTACCTGAAGTTTGCTTCCCCACCATGACGCCGGGAGTAACAGCGCTGTGCCTCTACAAAACACTTCGAGAATTGGGAGCTCTCCACAGATCGCCGGTATGATCGCTAACGATTGCCATCCAGTTCAGTGTACAAGTGCGAATTCATCGTTGAACACAATACGGTGCCACTCATCGACACTCCAGGGTAGGACACCACTCCGAACGCAGCTATGTGTGTTGTGGAGTTAACAGCAGCTTACACATGGGACGGTAATTCCCCACTCCGGATGCTGTTAGTATCCGACCAATGGTGTGGAATGACACGGAATGTTGCTGGAATTCCATTACTTTTTCTCGGATGGAGGCGCAGATGAGAAGTAGTTCCGATGTGCTTGGTGCACAGTACGGCCATCCTCCCTGCTGGCGGTCATACTTGGTCGACCAGACCTTGACAACGAGTATGGCTACACTCACTTTCCCATGCAGTCCAACACCGGGCCACTGCTACATCTGAATGCTTCACAAATCTAGATACTTCACGATTCGACCAGTCGGCCAAATACAGACACCCAATGAAACCCCTTTCAAGCTCTGTTAGGTACTGATAACACTATCTCACAAGAGTGTGTAGCACATACGTGTCCTTGACAGTGATCACTCAAATCTGTTCCCGCCTCTTATATACCCTACCAGCACTATTAACAAGACTAAACATGAGCAACACTTCTGCACTCTGGTAGCCGTTCTACCTGTCAAAGAGATTGTAACTTATCATCTACATACTCGCCGATGGCGTGTGAGTAACACTGACATCCGAGTATATCTTCTGGGTGCTTGACTTTCCTCTCCACTCACTGTATTTCCCGAGGACATGCACCTCTACTATGTGGTTTTACCCATTGGCTTGTACAACCGGCTCACACCTGGCCTCAGGTTTCAAGTCCGGTATTACACTGCCGACCGTGAGACAGGCCGAGCAGCTTTAGCTTCTTCTTAGTGTCTCTTCTCTTCTGTTAATAGATGGCGAGACATGTTATATACCATTGGAACATCGAGAAATCGGTCTGTTTAGTGGTGTAGAACACACTCGATTTCTGTCGATATTTTTTTTCGAGTTATAAGCAATCGTATTCTCGTTTTGTTAGGTTTATCCCCCCCTCCCCGCTTTCCAGAGTCCCATCAAGAAAACATCTTCCACAGATTGTGTAGTGTGCAAAGCAAGGAAGAAGAGAAGTGAGACTTGGTATGAATGTGAGAAATGTCTAGTGGCGTTGTTTCGAGTACACCACACCTACAAAAACATCTAAAACAGTATTATCGACACTCCTCGTCACTCCAATGGAAATGCCATGTGGCTAGGGTAGACCGTTCGCCTGGCGCAAGTCTTTCGAATTGACGCCACTTCGGTGACTTGCGTGTCGATGGGAATGAAATGATGATAAGGACAACACAATACCTAGTCCCTGGGTGGAGAATCT
The DNA here is from genome assembly GCF_023898315.1 of Schistocerca nitens. Classification (NCBI taxonomy): domain Eukaryota; kingdom Metazoa; phylum Arthropoda; class Insecta; order Orthoptera; family Acrididae; genus Schistocerca; species Schistocerca nitens. The sequence goes on from NC_064619.1 coordinate 451,148,571, forward strand.
CCGACCCAGCCGGGAATCGAACCCGGGCCGTTAGGTATGACATTCCGTCGCGCTGACCACTCAGCTACAGAGGCGTACATCAATAAACAATAAGAATTGATTTACAAGAAATTCCTATAAAAACTATGTAATTTTGAGAAAAGTGTGTAAGACAAAATATCCTTATTTTCCTAAATCTAAATGCTAAATGTAGGGCCGACTATGGGGAAAAATATTAGTAAGTCAATGCGTCAAGGATGATGGCATCCTCCTTGTTGAAATATTCCTGAAGTAAAATAGTCTCCCATTCGTATCCATGGGCGGTGACTATTTAGGAGGATGTTATCATCAGGAAAATCAAAACTGTTTTTCTGTTGGTCAGCGTGCGTAATTTTAGAACCCGTAATCGGTAGAGAGAAGAAGACATGAGAAGAGCCCTCCGCCGCTCGGCTTAAGGTGTTAGTTGTCCAACTCACAACCAAATATTCAGTTAGGTCTTAATAAGATTTCAGAGCGATACAAAAAGCGATACCTTGTTTTAAATGATCAGATATATGCGAAATTGTGCACTTTACAAAACGCAAAAGCATGATGTCGTATAACGACAATGCCAACGAGCCACATTTGGAATCAGTCAGTTTCCATAAATAACTGAGCGTAGCTATTTGCCGTGATAGGAGTTAACCAGGTGGCAGACTTCTGTTCATTGGTAATGCCGTATCCAAGGGGTACTGCGACTTCCCGGGGTACAGCCATGTCTGCAGGGTTGCCTACGCAGCAGTCGTAACCAACGTAGCCACGTGTTTAATGTCTAGCTTAAGGATGATACCAAGTCTGACAGATGGCACCAACGTAGCTGCACTACTTTACTGCATCAGTTAAGTGCACTGATCTGGTGCACGACTGTATCCTTCCGCTTAGATGTCCCCATGTTGCCATCGGGCTCTCTACAGACAATGGTCTACGACTGTCTATTTCCTGGAAGCGCCCTGCAAGCCATCGTCTCCACATTGTACTTAGTATCTGGGACGTGTAATCTACTTTGTTTTGGACTTAGTGACCAAGTGATCATTAGCAGACTTGAGGTAGAACTGTAATTACTGTAATTGTAATACATGTATTGTTTTTAATTTGTTTCTTTAATTAGTTCAGTCACTTTGTAATTGTATACCGACCTTTGTAAATTGAGGCATTAACTTTTGCATGCAGTAGTACCGAAAATCAGAGCAGGTGGGCACTGGGAAAACGCAATCAAGCTACAAAAGGGACTGCATGCATTTGACCTAGAACATTACACAAGTGTATCGAATGTGCACAAAGGAGATCAGCACTAATGGTCACAGATTCGTTTAAGCCGTGGGGGAGTGTTATAAAAAATGATGCAAATGGCTCTAAGCACTATTGGACTTAACATCTGAGGTCATCAGTTCCCTAGACTTAAACCTAATTAACCTAAGGACATCACACATTCATGCCCGAGGCAAGATTCGAACCTGCGACCGTAGCAGCAGCGCGGTTCCGGACTAAAACGCCTAGAACCGCTCGGCCACAGCGGCCGGCAGAGTGTTGTAGCCCCGTACGTACTGCTCCAGTAGTGATCGCGGTAACTAGATTAGACTAATTATAGCGTGCACAGAGCCGTTTAAAAAGCCATTCTTCCAGCGCTGCACACGTGAATTGAAGAATCCCTAATACATAATACAATGGGAAGCACTCTCTGTCATGCACTTCACAGTGGTTTGTAGAGCATAGATGAAGGTAAAGCAGTTAAAGTCTTATTGACAGCGAGGTAATTAGAGCCGACGCAGGAGTTTGCCCTGAACATGGACTGGGCAGGAAATCGGCATTAGTTTTACCGTAGGAACAGCTCTGGACTTCGCCTGAAGTCATTTAAGGGAATAACTGAAACCTTACACTGAAACTGCGTTCTTTTTGAAAAGCTTTTTCCCCAAATACGAGATCTGTGTGTTAGTTATACAGCCATTCTGCACCGTTATTTAAGATCAGACCTGTCAGTCCACCAAATTCGTTTTTCTTGCGTGAAAGCTGGCCCCGAAACGCAGTACTCTCAGTCCGAGTCTTCATCCAGCAACAGTTTAGCGTTTTACGAATATGAAGTGCAATGAATATATATTTTACGTTAAGCAAAGACTTAATTTATATTACAAAATCAGACTTCAGCAGCAAGAGTGAAATACAGTAAAGATAGCTCACAGACACATTCGGACGAGGACAATAGAAGGTACACCACATAATGGATGGTCAGTAGGGCAAACATTTTACAAACATACACATACAGACAGCTTATAGACATTGACATTTTTCCTTTTTTCTCACGTCTACTTCTCAGGTTCCATCTCCCCTCTCTTTCGACGGACATAAGTGATTTTAGTTTTAGCAGTACTTCCTTAAATCATAATTTATTTAAAATTACACGTGTATGTTCACTTTCGTGAGTGTAATCCATAGGTTTTAATTTACACAATTCGACCACGTTAACTTTAGGACTAGGATTTATAACAATAAATTAAAACAATTATCTGTGTCAGGCACTTTATAGTTTCCTCAACGACGCGCTTCGGGGGCTTGCTTCCTCTTCAGGTGGATCAGTGGATTAAATTACAGTTTTGTTTGCTGGATGTAACCACTTGTCTGTTTTGAGTTTCGTTTTGCTATAGGTACGATATGATTGGCACTTGTTAATGTAATATGGCACTGGAATTACAAATGTTAAACAATAATAAAGCTACATACGAAATGTTCCAGCAGAACGAACCCTGAGGGTCGTTATACATTTTCATCTTTAGATGCCATCTAGTGTTATTTCTGCTGGAACAACTTGTAAGCAGCTTTATTACTGTTTAAAATTTTATAGTTCCAGTGCCATATTACGTTGACAAGTGCCAATTACAGCTTATTTATAGCGAAATGTAACTTACGAGAGACAGCTGGCTACATCCAGCAAATAAAAATGTAATTTAATTCATACATCTACATGATGGTGAGGATGTAAGATCTCGAAACGCGTCGTGGGATAATATAAATGTGGCTGGCGCAGACAATTGTTTATCTTTTGTGTCATGAACAGCTGCAATTTACGAAAGCACAGTCCAACATGAACGACGTAAGTTTAAGACTACGAGTTACTGACATAATGACTTCTCCCCTGTAACTTTCTTGCTCAGTACTAGCTGGACACTTTATTAGTCTTACCTTTTCAGGGCAGTTGCCTTTCTCTCTGAATCCTCTTCCTGACGCCTAAATGTCACCTTAATCCAACGGAGGGAAAGTCGTGTATGCCCATCTGAATGGTAAAAACTATCCTATCGTCAAAAACATCTTCTAATATTGTCATTAGATGGTGCTGCGTGTGCTCCAGAAGAAACTGCTTGATGGAAAAAGATTATTCCAATAATTGGTCTTGCACTAATTGCACACCATTCCTTTGTTTCCACATTGTGTGGAGGCTTTTAATGTAACTGATGAGGATTATCACAACTCGTCAACGTTGTCATTTAACAAAACACAGTGTTTTGTAAAGTGAAAAAGTGAACTTTCGAGTGAAGTCTCGCAAAAATATGTACTGTGTTGTCTGTATTTGCACAGTAGATGGGAAGGAAGACGTGAACGGAAACTTCGAAATTATGACACGCTACCAATATACACTAATGTAAAGGTGGTCCTACAAAACCCAGCAACGTAGAAAAAATAAATACTGAATAAAAGTAACCATTTTTGATGGCACAAAATGACGGAACATGATTGGGAATCTATAAAAAACAGTTGTTTGGATAACAGGCAGATCTGAAATGCAGTTATTTTGTCTGCCGACACGGCTACTGCTAGAGCTTCAACACCAAGTGATGAACCGACACTATCATCATTTAAAGGGCAGTCATTGAAAACGAGACAGATGGGAAAAAGTAAATAAACTATCCACTAATTGAAAAGTAATCGCGATTTATCCCTCAGTGAGACAAGACGGCTAGGGCATTCATGAAAAATGTCTGCGGTTGTCTACGGAACCATGTTGTACCCAGGCGTGCATCGCCTCCTCCGAAGCAAATCGACGGCCACGAATGTCTTTCTTCGAGGTTCCAAATATATGGCAATCGCATGGCGAGATATCGGGACTCTGTGGAGTATGTGTAAGGGCTTCCAAGTGGAACTTCTGCAGTGTAATCGAAACAACCTTGGCAGCCTGTGAGCCCGCCCACGATTGCTGAGGCTGATATCTCGCAAGTGTGCTTTTTTCCTCCTTAAAATATAACGTCAAGATACTGATATTTCCTTGCTAAGTGTTCTGCCGATAAAACGCAGTCGTTGGTTCGCTTTTCCCCCGAAACATTTTCTACGTGATAATTACAATTTAAGTTGTTCGTAGTTGAGGGCTACTTAGTTAAATCGTCAACCTTTAAATTTGTGTGATTATCGTGTAACCGAAATTTGAAGGGTTCATTCTAGCACTCATGTGGAGGACCTCACAAATTTTGTTTGGGGTCAATTGCCATAGCAGATAACTCGTATGAATCATTTTGCAGTTGGTTTTGATCTTCTGATGGTTTTAATAGACGGTGAATGACAGCATCGTCTGCAAACAATCTAAAAAGGCTGCTCAGATTGTCTCCAAAATCATTTGTATAGATTAAGAACAGCGGAGGCCCTATAACACTTCCTTGGTGAACGCCAAGTCATCCCTTCTTTTTCACCCGATCAATTTCCGCCAGTTACCACAAGGAAAGCAAATTTCTGAGAGGAAATTACGAATCCGGGTGCACAATTGCGGCGATACTCCGCAGCGAAGCAGTTTGATCAGGAACTGCTTGTGAGGAACATTGAAGCCATTTATAAATAGTCCGCAGCTCGTGGTCGTGCGGTAGCGTCCTCGCTTCCCACGCCCGGGTTCCCGGGTTCGATTCCCGGCGGGGTTAGGGATCTTCTCTGCCTCGTGATGACTGGGTGTTGTGTGATGTCCTTAGGTTAGTTAGGTTTAAGTAGTTCTAAGTTCTAGGGGACTGATGACCATAGATGTTAAGTCCCATAGTGCTCAGAGCCATTTGAACCATTTAGAAATGTCAGACTGATAATTGTTTATTTGGCAAGAAGATTGTTTGATGCTTTACTTTCCATTCTTCTCTCGCTATGCGTTTCGCTGCAAGAGCAGGTCCGGAGTTACAGATGTAAATAAATAGCGGACTCGTATCGAAGAAATGCCAGGTGATAGTTGAAACTCGTATCCAGAATGAGATTTTCACTCTGCAGCAGAGTGTGCGCTGAAATGAAACTTCCTGGCAGATTAAAACTGTGTGCCAGACCGAGACTCGAACTCGGGGACTTTGCCTTTCGCGGGTAAGTGCTCTACCAGCTGAGCAACCCAAGCACGACTCACGCCCCGTCCTCACAGCTTTACTTCTGCCAGTATCTCGTCTCCTACCTACCAAACTATACAGAAGCTCTCCTGCGAACCTTGCAGAACTAGCACTCCTGAAAGGAAGGATATAGCAGAGACATGGCTTAGCCACAGCCTGGGGGATGTTTCCAGAATGAGATTTTCACTCTGCAGCGGAGTGTGCGCTGATATGAAACTTCCTGGCAGATAAAACTGTGTGTCGGACCGAGACTCGTACCTCGGGACCTTTGCCTTTCGCGGGCAAGTGCTCTACCAACCGAGCTACCCAAGCACGACTCACGCCCCGTCCTCACAGCTTTATTTCTGCCAGTACCTCGTCTCCTACCTTACAAACTTAACAGAAGCTCTCCTGCGAACCATGCAGAACTAGCACTCCTGTAATACGGGGCGTAAGTCGTGCTTGGGTAGCTCAGTTGTTAGAGCACTTGCCCACGAAAGTCAAAGTTCCCGAGTTTGAGCCTCGGTCTGGCACATAGGTTTATTCTGCCAGAAAGGTTCATGTCAGCGCACACTCCACTGCAGAGTGAAAATCTCATTCTGGAAACATCCCCCAGGCTGTGGCTAATCCATGTCTACTCAATATTCTTTCTTTCAGGAGTGCTAGTTCTGCAAGGTTCGTAGGAGAGCTTCTGTTAAGTTTGGAAGGTAGGAGACGAGGTACTGGCAGAAGTAAAGCTTTGAGGACGGGGCGTGAGTCGTGCTTGGGTAGCTCAATTGGTAGAGCACTTGCCCGCGAAAGGCAAAGGTCCCGAGTTCGAGTCGCGGTCTGGCAAACAGTTTTAATCTGCCAGGAAGTTTCATGAAGCTCGTATGGTAGTGTTAAAATTGTAGCGTTGAGACCGGCTGCTGGACGGTAGCAATTTAAAATGAAAGGAAGGACGAAAAAGGACAAGTGTGTCAGATGATTGCGAGACGGAGTAGCGGGGCAGACCTGACCAGCAGCAACGCAGAGGCAGCCGGCGGAACGCAGTGTTGGGTCGTTGGTTTTTCTGAGCGCACGCTCGGCGGGCCTAACCGCGCCTCCGCCGCAAACGAGCTGGTAGTCTTGTGGCCCTCGCGTTCCCCGCCGCCAGACACCGCCACAGTCTGGCGCCGCGTCCTGTGCTCTGATAGCGGGCTCTGCCGTAACCTCAATCACTACATTGCTGGCTGACACGTTCTCCTGTCCTCCATTCTCCACGAAGCTGCGCAACACACTTCGAGAGATCGTAGCAATCCTAGGACAATTGCTATCCGTCCTTACTTTCAGACTGATCGGTTTTGCGACAGTGAAAGGTGGCTACACTGAGCCACAGCGCCAGAGATCGCGCTAGAGAGTATTGTTCCGCCGCCTCCACTGGCAGTGATTATTGAGAACTCGTAGTGGGCAGTGCTTTGGGAGAACTCGTGGTAGTCAGTGCTGAGATGTCGTAATGAGGAATGTTTGTTGAGATGAGCTAGTAGGCAGTGCTTGCTGAGATGTGATACTGAAAAGTTCTTGTTGAGATGTGATAGTAGCGAGTCGGTGTGGAGAGATTGTAATGTCTAGAGTGCTTTTCATCAATATAAATTAAGGTACCAAACTACTTTTCTTTTCTTTCTCATTATTTCAATGTCCTGAATAATGCGTCATTACAGGTTCAGTCAACAAAGCATCTGGCTTGTGTTCTTGTATTAGAGTGTAATTCTGGTTTTCTTGAGTAATTATGGTATTTCTATTTTCTTTAATTAATTCAGTATAAATGATATTTAAAATTTCTTGTGTTGTTGAAGAAGAACCGTGCCAGATGCGTACGTTGAGTCATACTTCCACACACAGAACAGTTACACTTGTGCTTTGGTTTGGTAGGTTTTATAGTTGCTGGGGACTTAATTAATTAATTGTGTTAATGAAAATTTCCATTTCATTCTTTGTTGTTGTTCTATGCAGTCAGATTGCGTAATAATACTAGTCAGGGCCAACCGTTACGAGACTTCGTAATCGGACAAACTACTAAATCAAAAAATTAAAATTATTTGCATTATATTTTAATTAAGCCCCCATGCAACAGCAACGTGCATTTCCATTGCTTCTGTGCACCCCTTCTCTTTTCCCACGCAGTCATCAGTTTGGAGCTGCCGCCTGGGAGGATCTCTACGATTCAAATTGTTTGTAGGATCTATACCTTGCAGCCAACAGAAACTGTTTTACAGGGTACTTCAAACCTTTTGGATCAAATTTATACAGGTGATAGTGGCCCCACAACCGATTATATAATGGCGAACCGAAGGTCGGAAATGCATATTTATAGTGATATGGACATTTCAAATTCTGAAGGTGGCAGGGGTCAAATACAGGGAGCGAAAGGCTATTTACAATTTGTATAGAAACCAGTTAAAAGAGTCGAGGGGCATGAAAGGGAAGCAGTAGTTGGGAAGAGAGTGAGACAGGGTTGTAGCCTATCCCCGATGTTATTAAATTTGTATATTGAGCAAGAAATAAAGGAAACAAAAGAAAAATTCGGAGTAGGTATTAAAATCCATGGAGAAGAAATAAAAACTTTGAGGTTCGCCGATGACATTGTAATTCTGTCAGAGACAGCAAAGGACTTGGAAGAGCAGTTGAATGGAATGGACAGTGTCTTGAAAGGTTGATATAAGATGAACATCAACAAAAGCAAAACGAGGATAATGGAATGTAGTCGAATTAAGTCGGGTGATGCTGAGGGAATTAGATTAGGAAATGAGACACTTAAAGTAGTAAAGGAGTTTTGCTATTTGGGGAGCAAAGTAACTGATGATGGTCGAAGTAGAGAGGATATAAAATGTAGACTGGCAATGGCAAGGAAAGCGTTTCTGAAGAAGAGAAATCTGTTAACATCGAGTATAGATTTAAATGTCAGGAAGTCGTTTCTGAAAATATTTGTATGGAGTGTAGCCATGTATGGAAGTGAAAGGTGGACGATAAATAGTTTAGACAAGAAGAAAATAGAAGCTTTCGAAATGTGGAGCTACAGAAGAATGCTGAAGATTTGATGGGTAGATCACATAACTAATGAGGAGGTATTGAATAGAATTTTGGAGAAGAGAAATTTGTGGCACAACTTGACTAGAAGAAGGGATCGGTTGGTAGGACATGCTCTGAGGCATCAAGGGATCACCAATTTAGTATTGGAGGGCAGCGTGGAGGGTAAAAATCGTAGAGTGAGAGCAAGAGATGAATACACTAAGCAGATTCAGAAGGATGTAGGTTGCAGTAGGTACTGGGAGATGAAGAAGGTTGCACAGGATAGAGTAGCATGGAGAGGTGCATCAAACCAGTCTCTGGACTGAAGACCACAACAACAACATGGACATACACAGCGTACACGGCATTACAAAGACTAGCCCACAGTAATTGGTCAAAGCGAAGACCTTAAATCTCAATATACGTATTGCAACGGCGCATGGAGTTATGTCGCATTCTCGTAAAGATCCCGGCTGTCTGGAACAGGTAGCAGGTGATAAACAGCTGACCACCAGACAGACATACTGCACAAAACTTAGCCCATAGCACTTGAGTCATGTGACGACCGCATGCATCGCACCGGCATATTAACCTGTGCCGCATGCACACCTCTATCTCTGGCGTCAGTTGTCCGTTACATTGACAGCTTGTGATGGATCCATGGTGAGGTGTGTTACAGTGTACATTACATGACGCATAGCCAGAGATGGAGCGTTACTTGCCACGAGAGTTGGCAGACATGCATTTAATGTATGGTGCGGGAGAATGTAGTGCTCATAAAGCAGTACGGATATGGACAAACGCTTTCCCTACAGGCATCATCCCAAATGGAAGAAGTTTATGTCAGTGGATACCAACTTAAGAGAGAGCTGACTGACGTCCCCGCCAGAGTCATGTCCGAGACCCGAGACTTTGAGGAGATGGTGTTGGATCGTGTGTCCGACCGCCCAACACTAACAAGGGAAACTCCTCCCTCATCACATCTCACTTTGATTTAATCGTAAGAGGGCTGAGTGGTCAGCCCGTCAAAAACTGAACACAGATCAAGCATGAAAACAGGAAGAAGGTGTACTGAACTGTGAAGAAAGGCAAAATAAAAACAGTGAACAGTCCAAGTATAGGTACTGCAACACAGAGCAGTTTGAAATAGCGATCGCGCCGTGGTAGAGTGCTCACGGTGTTGAGCTGAAAAGCGGGCGAGCCATGTTCAAAACTCCCTCTTGTCAACTTTTTTTTCGTCGCTCTTCACTGAGTTCAAATTTGTGTCTGTGTCGTGGTGTAACGTCCGTTTGCAACAGCGAGGTGTAAGGAAGGGTCCTGTAATGAAAGCTGATTCTGCACAACTACTCTATTAGCAGCCGATAGGAAGTGGCTTTCGAACAGGAACCGCAAACGTTTGATGACAAGGCGACAATTCAACCGAATCCTCCGCTGGAAAACACGTCTGTGAATGATAGTGATTTCATATCGACGCACCTCATTTGCAGGTCTGGTGAGTGAGATATGCCTCCTTGTCCGATTCAGGTCTTCGTATGAAAGTGAATGATCACTTCCAAGGAGATGACGACAACATAGTAGTTTGTCATCTAAGCTACAACATATTAACGCGACAGTTTCACAATCACAGTTTTTCTGCGCTCTGTATAAACATGTTTATAGCCTTTTTGAAGTTGTGTTCCCTTTTGGAAGTTTGGACTCTTGAAGTCTTTTGTTGTAACATAGTTCACAACCGTTTATTTGTTGTTTTCATTTCTGTGAGACGTCTATTATGGTACCTTGCCTGCTCTCAATATTCATCGCATTTACTTACGATGGTAAAGTATTCTTACCACATGACTCATATTCCACAACCGGTGCATAGTATGATAACTGCTAAGATTGCAGAAAGAGAAGAAGTTTTTCAATGGCCGGACGGACAGTTCATAGTGTTGCGGGGGTGGGGGGAATAAACGGACAAGGAGTTTTGAACCCGACTTTGCAGTCCAACACCGTGAACACTTAAACACGACAACATCGCTGAGTCACTTTACTCGATGTTGTATTTGTTAAGCTTGGACCGTTCGTTGTCTCTATTTTGCCTTTTGTTCAGCGCACCTTCTTCCTGTTTTCATGCTTGGTCTGTGTTCAGTTTTTGGTTGGCTATCCACTGAGCCATCATACCACTAAATCTGAGGGGGGTGCGACGTGGAGTTTCCCTTGTAAGCACTCGTCAATTGTCCTGTGAAACACACACTTCGAAGGACAAAGTGTTGAGAATACTGGTCGGAGAGGTATTACACCCCTGTCATAAAGAACGTGTGCAAGCATTGGGACCAACGGATTTTGTGCCCCGTGTTCACTTCTCTCAATGGATTATCCACTCCTGTCCTGCAGTAACGAACCTCGAACAATTTAAAATGTTCACGGATGAGATCTCATTCACCTGTGATAGTGTCTTCAACACCCGCAACAGCCCTGTCTGGAGTAAAGACACACATCGGTGGCCACCAACAACGATTCTCTTTCGAAGTACGGGCTGGCTAAGATCAGCTTATAGCACCTTATTTGCTGCCTACCCGTTTGACTGGTCCACGTTACCTGGTCTTCCTCGGAAATGTTCTGCCACAGTTCTTGGAGAGTGTGCCCCTCGTTTTCAACCCGACGGTGCACCAGCGCATTTCGATGTTAATGTCCATGAGCATCTGAACAGCACGCACCCTCATCGTTGCATTGGAAGGGGAGGTTCTGTCACACGGCCAGCGCGATCTCCGGACCTCACACTTCTGGCTTTTTCCTCTGGTGTTACGCCAATACGTTGGCTCCATTTAGCAGTTAACCTGCGTAGCGGTGAGACGTTGATAATGTAGCAAGAACGAATAGTGTAGGTGCAAATTTTTTGAATGTCACAGAATTCACACTTGTACATGAAGGTGCGAGCGTGAGTTGAACCGTCGTCTTATACACGTTCGTCTTACGAGGCTCGAACGCTACGCACTTGAACACCATGAACTCCGACGTTCGGCACGTACACACAGATACATCTGTTGCATAACAGACGCGTAAAAGTTCTCTTGAGATTTTCTCGAAATTGCCAGAGTAATGCACCTTACTGTTCGCACATTATGTTATTTTAATGACTTCTAAAGGTGTACAAAGTTCGAAATAAATCCGCGACCCCCATGCCGTGGCTTCCCCTCGTTAGTTTTCGATTGGCATTTCTCGAAGATACTACTTTACAAAGTCACAAAAACATTTCCAGGCATACACTTTACACCAGATTACGAGGCTCACCCACAAAGTGCACATGAAAAATATTATCGTCTAATACTCCTATTACGCAAAGCAACGAATCGGATTTTCGCAACATATTTTCCCGTATTCGAAGTTCACTGCGTGCCGATACATCTACATCCATACTCCCCAAGCCACCTGACGGTACCTTGAGTACCTCTATCGGTTCTCCCTTCTATTCCAGTCTCGTATTGTTCGGGGAAAGAAAGATTGTCGGTATGCCTCTGTGTAGGCTCTAATCTCTCTGATTTTACCCTCATGGTCTCTTTGCGAGATATACGTAGGAGGGAGCAATATACTGCTTGACTTCTCGGTGAAGGTATGTTCTCGAAACTTCAACAAAAGCCCGTACCGAGCTACTGAGCGTCTCTCTTGCAGAGTCTTCAACTGGAGTTTATCTATCGTCTCCGTAACGCTTCTGCGATAACTAAATGATTCTGTAACGAAGCGCGCTGCTCTCCGTTGGATCTTCTCTATCTCTTCTATCAACCCTATCTGGTTCGGATCCCACACCGGTGAGCAGTATTCAAGCACTAGGCGAACAAGTGTACTGTAACCTACTTCCTTTGCTTTCGGACTGCATTTCCTTAGGATTCTTCCAATGAATCTTAGTCTGGCATCTGCTTTACCGAAGATCAACTTTATATGATCATTCAATTTTAAATCACTCCTAATGCCTACTCCTCGACGATTTATGGAATTAACTGCTTCCAGTTGCTGACCTGCAATATTGTAACTAAATGATGAAGGATCTTTCTTTCTATGTATTCGCAGCACATTACACTTGTCTACATTGAGATTCAATTGCCATTTATTGCACCATGCGTCAATTCGTTGCAGATCCTCCTGCATTTCAGTACAATTTTCGATTGTTACAACCTCTCGATATACTACAGCATCATCCGCAAAAAGTCTCTGTGAACTTCCGATGTTATCCACAAGGTCATTTATGTATATCGTGAATAGCAACGGTACTACGACACTCCCCTGCGGCATACCTTAAATCACTCTTACTTCGGAAGACTTCTGTCCATTGAGAATGACAAGCTGCGTTCTGTTATCTAGGAACTCTTCAATCCAATCACACAATTGGTCTGATTGTCCATATGCTCTTACTTTGTTCAGTAAACGACTGTGGGGAACTGTATCAAACGCCTTGCGGATGTCAAGGAACACGGCATATACCTGGGAACCCGTGTCTATGGCCCTCTGAATCTCGTGGACGAATAGCGCGAGCTGGGTTTCACATCATCGTCTTTTTCGAAACCCATGCTGATTCCTACAGAGTAGATTTCTAGTCTCCAGAAAAGTCATTATACTGGAACATACCGGGTGATCAAAAAGTCAGTACAAATTTGAAAACTTAATAAACCACGGAATAATGTAGATAGAGAGGTACTAATTGACACACCTGCTTGGAATGACATGAGGTTTTATTAGAACAAAAAAAAAACCAAAGTTCACAAAATGTCTGACAGATGGCGCTGGACAGCAAAACGTCAGTGACTGCGCATGACAATCGTGTATAAAAGGAGCTGTAATGAGAGAGAGAATCAGATGCGCCAGCAGTCGCAGCATGTCGACGTTATCTGAAAAGGCGCTTTTAGTGAAGCTGTATTATCAGAATGGGGAATGTGCTAGTTCAGCGTTACGATCCTATCGCCATAGGAAGGGGATTCGAAAGGGAAAAGGTCCGTTGATAAATGCAGCTGTGGCGAGAATGATTTCGAAGTTCGAAGCCACGGGTTGTTTAGACGATAGACCCCGTAGTGGCCGACTAAGCACAAGGTGTAATGCTGCTGAGACAGTTCAGGAAGAAATGGAGACTGTAGCGGGTTCGTCTATGCAGGGGGAAGTCAGCGCTCGTGCAGTCGCATTTCGCACCGGCATTCCATACTACTGTTTGGTTGGCACTCAGGCGTACCCTCCAATGCTATCCGTGCAAAATCCATCGGCATCATGAACTGCTACCTGGCGATTTAGTGAAGCGGAGAGCATTTGCCGTGTGGACGTTTCAAAAGATGGCGGAAGATGACGATTGGTTGAGTAACGTGTTGTGGACCGACGAAGCTCATTTCACGCTCCGAGGGTCTGTCAACGTCCACAACTGCAGAATTTGGGCTACCGAAAATCCTAGAACTGTCGTGGAAGCTCCACTGCACGACCAGAAAGTCACGGTATGGGTTGCATTTACCACATCTACTGTTATCGGTCATTTTTTCTTCGAAGAAATGAGTGATTCTGGTTTTGTAACTGCTACCGTGACGGGTGAGAAGTACACCGATATGTTACAGAATTGCATCATCCCCAGCCTGGCTGATAAACACCTGCCGGAACGTACGATGTTTATGCAGGATGGCGCTCCACCCCATATTGCTAGACGCGTGAAAGATCTCCTGCGCGCGTCGTTTGGTGATGGTCATGTGCTTAGCCGCCGCTTTCGTCATGCTTGGCATCCCAGGTCCTCAGACCTCAGTCTGTGCGATTATTGGCTTTCGGGTACCTGAAGTCGCAAGTGTATCGTGATTGACCGACATCTCTAGGGATGCTGAAAGACAACATCCGACGCCAATGCCTCACCATAACTCCGGACATGCTTTACAGTGCTGTTCACAACTTTATTCCTCGACTACAGCTATTGTTGAGGAATGATGGTGGACATATTGAGCATCTCCTGTAAAGAACATCATCTTTGCTTTGTCTTACTTTGTTAGACTAGTTATTGCTATTCTGATCAGACGAAGCGCCATCTGTCGGACATTTTTTGAACTGTTGTATTTTTTTGGTTCTAATAAAACCCCATGTCATTCCAAGCATGTGTGTCAATTTGTACCTCTGTATCTACATTATTCCGTGATTTATTCAGTTTTCAAAATTATACTGACTTTTTGATCACCCGGTATATGTTGCAAAATTCTACAACTGATCTAAGAGATATAGGTCTACAGTTCTGCATATCTGTTCGACGCTAGAAAAGCTTCTGTCCTCTGTTTCCGCATCGCAACATCGGCCTGGCAGCTCTTACACTACTGGCCATTAAAATCGCTACACCACGAAGACGACGTGCTACAGACGCGAAATTTAACCGACAGGAAGAAGATGCTGTGATATGCAAATGATTAGCTTTTCAGAGCATTCACACAAGGTTGGCGCCGGTGGCGACACCTACAACGTGTTGACATGAGGAAAGTTTCCAACCGATTTCTCATGCACAAACAGCAGCTGACCGGCGTTGCGTGGAGAAACGTAGCTGTGATGCCTCGTGTAACGAGGAGAAATGCATACCATCACGTTTCCGACTTTGATAAAGGTCGGATGGTAGCCTATCGCGATTGCGGTTTATCGTATCGCGACATTGCTGCTCGCGTTGGTCGAGATCCAATGACTGTTAGCAGAATGTGGAATCGGTGGGTTCATGAAGACAATACGGAACGCCGTGCTGGATCCCAACGGCCTCGTATCACTAGCAGTCGAGATGACAGGCATCTTATCCGGAATGGCTGTAACGGATCGTGCAGCCACGTCTCGATCCCTGAGTC
This sequence comes from Schistocerca nitens, assembly GCF_023898315.1. Taxonomy (NCBI): domain Eukaryota; kingdom Metazoa; phylum Arthropoda; class Insecta; order Orthoptera; family Acrididae; genus Schistocerca; species Schistocerca nitens. The sequence continues at coordinate 451,163,734 of NC_064619.1, forward strand.
AACAGATGGGGACGTTTGCAAGATAACAGCCATTTGCACGAACAGTTCGACGACGTTTGCAGCAGCATGGACTATCAGCTCGGAGACCATGGCTGCGGTTACCCATGACGTTGCATCACGGACAGGAGCGCCTGTAATGGTGTACTCAACGACGAACCTGGGTGCACGAATGGCAAAACGTCATTTTTTCGGAGGATTCCAGGTTCTGTTTACACATCATGATGTGTCGCATCCATGTTTGGCGACATCGATGTGAACGCACATTGGAAGCGTGTATTCGTCATCGCCATACTGTCGTATCACCCGGCGTGATGGTATGGGGTGCCATTGGTTACACGTCTCGGTCACCTCTTGTTCGCATTGACGGCACTTTGAACAGTAGACGTTACATTTCAGATGTGTTACGACCCGTGGCTCTACCCTTCATTCGATCCCTGCGAAACCCTACATTCAACAGGATAATGCACGACCGCATGTTGCAGGTCCTGTACGGGCCTTTCTGGATACAGAAAATGTTCGACTGCTGCCCTGGCCAGCACATTCTCCAGATCTCTCACAATTGAAAACGTCTGGTCAATGGTGGCCGGGCAACTGGCTCGTCACAATACACCAGTCACTACTCTTGCTGTACTATGGTATCGTGTTGAAGCTGCATGGGCAGCTGTACCTTTACACGCCATTCAAGCTCTGTTTGACTCAATGCCCAGGCGTATCGAGGGCGTTTTTACGGCCAGAGGTGGTTGTTCTGGGTACTGATTTCTTAGGATCTATTCACCCAAATGGCTTGAAAATGTAATCACATGTGAATTCTAGTATAATATATTTGTAGAATGAATACCCGTTTATCATCTGCATTTCTTCTTGGTGTAGCAATTTTAATGACCAGTAGTGTACAGGGTGTCCGAAAAGTCTTTCGCTGATTGCATAAATTGATAACTCAGGCTAGAAGTAAGATACAAATATGAAACTTGTGTCGAATTGTTTACATCTATCAAAGTTTTTTTTCTGTTTTAGGTTCGCAGTACGTAAGTAGTGGATGAGGTGCAGTGCCCAAGAAGCCACGTTAACCAATCTGGAGAAGGCACAGCGTGTCCTGTGGTACCATGAGACACGATCACAAACCACTGTGCAGGGACACTTCCAGACAACATTTGGAAGAAATCCACCTGATGTCAAGAGCATTAAAACCTGGTATGAGAAGTTCAAGAACACAGGATCGGTTGCTGACCTTCCGAGGTCTGGTCGACCAAGAACCTCAGCAGACAGGGTGGAAGTCTTTTGTGCGAAGTCCGAAGAAATCGGTGAGCAGTGCCTCACGTGAATTACAGGTGCCATAACGCTCTCTCCATGACATTTTACACACAAATTTATTGTTTCGTGCATACAAAGTGCAAATCGTTCAGGCCTTATTGCCCAATGACAGTACACGTCGATATGACTTTGCGGTCGAAATGCTATCACGTATTGAGTACGATGATGGTTATCTCAGACGAATTGCCTTTTCCGACGAAGCGACCTTTTCTGTCCGTGGAGTAGTGAATCGCCATAATGTGCGCATTTGGGGTTCACAACCCCCTGGCGAGGTCATGGAGTGCACCAGAGGCAGTCCAAAGGTGGATGTTTGGTGCGCGCTATTGCACGATCGAATGATCGGGCCATTCTTCTTCACTGAGGCTACCATCACATCTGCAGTGTATCTGGACATATTGCAACTGTATGCTGTTCCTCAGCTGCTTCAGTATGACCCCGATGTCTTGTTTCAGCAAGACGGTGCACTGCGTTCATTGGGGTTTGGATTGGGGTTTGGACGTCCGTGCCTATCTCGATATGACCTTTCCTGGGCGATGGATTGATCGTGTTGGGCCAACGGTTTGCCCTCCAAGCTCTCCTGACATAACCCCATTAGACTTCTTTTTATGGGGTTATGTCAAGGACGAGGTCTACTGAACATGAGCACCAGATGTTGAGACCATGCGGCAACGGATGACCACAGTCGTTGAATCGATCCCTCCAGTGATGTTGGCTCATTTGTGGACGGAAACTGAATATCGCCTAGATGTGCTACGTGCTACCAAGGGTGCTCATGTGGAAGTTTACTGCTGTGTGAAAAAAACTTTGATAGTATGTAAACAATTAGACACCAGTTTCATATTTGTATCTTACTTCTAGTCTGAATTATCAACTTATGTAATCAGGGAAAGACTTTTCGGACACCCCGTATATTTTGCGTGTCGGAATGGACGGTGTATGAGCAGCGCTGTGGAATGGAGACGTACAGTGGACGACACAGAGACGGCACAGGGACGGCGGCGGGAGAGACGGCACACAAGCGCACACAGAGCGCGGTGCCTGACCTGTGGGCGTGGCAGCGCGCGCACAGCCAGTGGCCGGGCTCTCTGCTGCCGCCTCTGCCGCTGCCGGGGTCTGCCACCCGCCACCGCCACGCGGCGCAGTCAGCGCAGACGGGACGCCCGCAATCGTCGCAGCGCGCGCCTTCTGATCGCTGCACACCGCCGCCTCCGACGCCACCTCCGCACCTCTCGCAGAGCTGGCCTTCCCTGCCGCCGGCCCCTGACTGCTCCCGCAGCTTCCTGCTGGACCCAATCCCACGCGTCAGACCGTGTCCACACTCTCTCCCCCTGCCAACTGTCAACATACACTACACATAAATGATCTTTTGGATAGGGTGGATAGCAATGTGCGGCTGTTTGCTGATGATGCTGTGGTGTACGGGAAGGTGTCGTCGTTGAGTGACTGTAGGAGGATACAAGATCACTTGGACAGGATTTGTGATTGGTGTAAAGAATGGCAGCTAACTCTAAATATAGATAAATGTAAGTTAATACAGATGAATAGGAAAAAGAATCCCGTAATGTTTGAATACTCCATTAGCAGTGTAGCGCTTGACACAGTCACGTCGATTAAATATTTGGGCGTTACATTGCAGAGCGATATGAAGTGGGACAAACATGTAATGGCAGTTGTGGGGAAGGTGGATAGTCGTCTTCGGTTCATTGGTACAATTTTGGGAAGATGTGGCTCATCTGTAAAGGAGACTGCTTATATAACACTAATACGACCTATTCTTGAGTACTGCTCGAGCGTTTGGGATCCCTATCAGGTCGGATTGAGGGAGGACATAGGAGCAATTCAGAGGCGGGCTGCTAGATTTGTTACTGGTAGGTTTGATCATCACGCGAGTGTTACGGAAATGCTTCAGGAACTCGGGTGGGAGTCTCTGGAGGGAAGGAGGCGTTCTTTTCGTGAATTGCTACTGAGAAAATTTAGAGAACCAGCATTTGAGGCTGACTGCAGTACAATTTTATTGCCGCTAACTTACATTTCGCGGAAAGACCACAAAGATAAGATAAGAGAGATTAAGGCTCGTACAGAGGCATATAGGCAGTCATTTTTCCCTCGTTCTGTTTGGGAGTGGAACAGGGAGAGAAGATGCTAGTTGTGGTACGAGGTACCCTCCGCCACGCACCGTATGGTGGATTGCGGAGTATGTATGTAGATGTAGATGAAACTGGTATAGGCATGCGTATTCAAATAAAGAGTTACACTATGTGATCAAAGGTATCCGGAAACCTAGCTGAAAATGACTTAACAAGTTCGTGGCGCCCTCCATCGGTAATGCTGGTATTCAGTATGGTGTTGGCACACCCCTAGCCTTGATGACACTTCCACTCTCGCAGGCATACGTTCAACCAGGTCTGGATGGTTTCTTGGGGAATGACAGCCCATTCTTCACGGAGTGCTGCATTGAGGGGAGGTGTCGATGTCGGTCGGTGAGGCCTGGCACGAAGTCGGCGTTCCAAAACATCCCAAAAGTGTTCTATAGGATTCAGGTCAGGATTCTGTGCAGACCAGTCCATTACAGGGGTGTTACTGTCGTGTAACCACTCCACCACGGTCGTGCATTATGAACATGTGCTCGATCGTGTTGAAAGATGCAGTCGCTATCCCCGAACAGTGGGAAGCAAGAAGATGCTTAAAACATCAACGTAAACCTGTGCTGTGAGACTGCCACGCAAAACAACAACGGGTGCAATCCCCCCTCCATGAAAAACACGACCACATCATAGCACCACTGCCTCCGAATTTTACTGTTGGCACTACACACGCTGACAGACCACGTTCACCGGGAAGTCACCACACCCTGCCATCGGATCGCCACATAGTGTACCGTGATGCGTCACTCCACACAACCTTTTTTCCCTGTTCAATCGTCCAATGTTTACGCTCCTTACACCAAGCGAGGTTCAAAATGGCTCTGAGCACTATGGGACTCAACTGCTGAGGTCATTAGTCCCCTAGAACTTAGAACTAGTTAAACCTAACTAACCTAAGGACATCACAAACATCCATGCCCGAGGCAGGATTCGAACCTGCGACCGTAGCGGTCTTGCGGTTCCAGACTGCAGCGCCTTTAACCGCCTGGCCACTTCGGCCGGCGTCTAATGACCGTTGAGGTCGCTGATATGGAGTACCTGGCAGTATGTGACAGCACAATGCACCTAATGTGAAAAACTTGTGTTTTTTGGTGGGTGTCAGGATACTTTTGATCACATAGTGTATGTAAACAGGTAGAATTCGGTGCTGTGGTCGGCAACGCCTATATAAGACAACAAGCGTCTGGCGCAGTTGATAGATCGCTTACTGCTACTACAATGGCAGGTTATCAAGATTTAAGTGAGTTTGAGCGTGCTGTCGGCGCACGATCGATGGGACACAGCATCTCCGAGGCAGCGATGAAATGGGGATTTTCCCGTACGACCATTTCACGAGTAAATCATGAAAACCAGGAATCCCGTAAAACATCAAATCTCCGACATCGCTGCGGCCGGAAAAAGATCCTGCAAGAACGGGTCCAACGACGACTGAAGAGAATCTTTCAACGTGGCCTAAGTGCAACCTTCTGCAAATTGCTGCAGATTTCAATGATGGACCATCAACAAGTGTCAGCGTGCGAACGATTCAACGAAACATCGTCATATGGTCTTTCGGAACTGAAGTCCTCCACTTCCTTCATTGCCTTTTCAGTATGTTGTCGTTGTCGTCTTCAGTCCTAAGACTGGTTTGATGCAGCTCTCCTTGATAGTCTGTCGTGTGCAAGCCTTTCCGTATCAACATTCACTACTGCAACTTACATCCATTTCAACCTGCTCTCTATATTCAATCTTTGGTCTTTCTTCTATAATCGGCCCACGCAACTCACCATTAACAAATGCACGACTCCTTCATGCCTCAGTATCCCTTCTATCAGACAAGTTCTACCACAACATTTCCCTCCCCAAAAAATGGTTCAAATGGCTCTGAGCACTATGGGACTCAACTGCTGTGGTCATAAGTCCCCTAGAACTTAGAACTACTTAAACCTAACTAACCTAAGGACAGCACACAACACCCAGCCATCACGAGGCAGAGAAAATCCCTGACCCCGCCGGGAATCGAACCCGGGAACCCGGGCGTGGGAAGCGAGAACGCTACCGCACGACCACGAGATGCGGGCATTTCCCTCCCCACTTCGATTCATAAACTCTTCATTAGTTATCCGATCTCATCTTCAGTATTCACCAGTAGAGCTACATTTCAAAAACTTCTATTCTCTTCTTTTGTGAATTTTTTTCTTCTTACGTTTCAGTCCTGTTCAAAGCTACGTTCCAGACAAATACCTTCAGAACTGAATTCCTAACACTTAAATTTATGCTTTACGTTAGCAAATTTCTCTTTTTTTACAAATGCTTTCCTTGTTGCTGCCAGGCAGCACTTTACACCTATACACGTTACTAATTTAAAGTCGTCCTCGACTTTTCTCTGTCTATATATGAAGGCTAATCTCAGGAACTACTGTAGAGATTTTGATACTTTTCTCACTAATAGACTAATTCACGAAGAAGTTTTGTGAACGAGGAGAGATCTATGATCGTGGGACATGTGATCAGTTGTCTCCATTCCCTACAGCTGTTATTGCCAGTAGATTAATAGTGCTGCTGCTGCTTTATTCAAACAGTTCCTCATTTGACCTCACGTGACCGAGTGGATCCCGATCCAGACATCCCTGCCTCAGAAAACAATTTCTCGAGGTACCAGGAATCGAACTTGGGTCCCTCCGCGCCGAAGTCATCGTTACTTATTTTATCAGTGGTGCTAGTGAGCAACTGTGCCTTACATCGTTCCTGATTTCGATCTTCTGTGTCGTTCTGTCAGCGTTGACCATTCCAGCCAGCTTGACGCAAAAAGCTTCTACCCCTTCGTGCCTGCGCAGCGCGGTTGGTAAGAATATTATTCGTGAAATCAAGGCTCGAGTCCCGGTTCGGCATAAAGTTTTAATTTGACAGTGAGTTTTAAAAGAACACACACTTGCAACATACCGAAAGATTCATTCTGGAAGCATTGTTAAGTCCATCGAGTGTTTAGTACGGAGAGTGTGAAATATTCACTTTTGTTACGACGCAACGAAACTAACGTTCAGGAAAAGCTTCACAAATGGGTTTTTGACGACGGGCGATAAGCACTCATCTCTCTGCTACATGGATGTAGATATTTGGTCTCTAAGCGTGAAACTTCCACGTGCTTGTTCACTCCTGAGTTCTGCATCGGCTGCCGCAGTTTACAGACTAGCAAAATAAAAGTGGTCTGGAAAATATTTCACGCAACCTAAGGTAGGCAACCCAACTTAAATCATGCGCACCCGTGTGCGGATGATGTAAATGGGTTTGTCTGTCTTAGGGTATGTGAAATATTTTTCATTTTGTCAGGCAAAAAGTTTCGATCGGTCTGTATGTGATGAATGGTTAGTTACAACCTTCAGACTACAAATCTAATATCTCGGACCGTAAGAGCAAAGGAAGCAAGGAATTGTCTGATCAGCAGGGTACTGCACTGCTTCATGAGCAGAAGCGACATGACCAGACTAAAAACTTGCTCCACGTAAGCTACATATTTACAATTTCACTCGTCCAAATGGCAACAGGAAACTTGGTGCTCAAAAATATTTCGTGAGCTTTGTATCTTTATTGCAGAAAATTAAGAAGCATTTAGAATACCTTTCTCAAAATCTGTCACCTTGAACACGCATTCGTGTTGTCAAAAAAGACCACATGTAACATCTGTAAGTGCAGTAAATTTTTTGAAAACTCGATATTTAAGCCAACTGTTAAAGGAAATATAATGTCACATTTTCAGTACATGTCTCTATGACACTGCCATCATGTATTTTATTAAGCAGGAATCCTCGTTCATGTTCATGATCCCAATTGCAGGACGCCTATCTGACGGCATCCAGGGCAACAAAAATTTGATTTTAAATATTTCATATAATTATTCGCAGAAGTCAAAAATTTAAAATGCTGTCATAATCTACTCATTAAGAGGTATAATCTTATGTACAGCTTTAATACTATATGACAAATGTTGCATTCAGAAACTATGTATGAGTCTTGGATCAGTTTAGCTCACAGCGCGTAGATACCCAAATCATATCCTTCCAATTAGTGGAACAGATTAGTGGCTCAAATGGTTCAAATGGCTCTGAGCACTATGGGACTCAACATCTTAGGTCATAAGTCCCCTAGAACTTAGAACTACTTAAACCTAACTAACCTAAGGACATCACACACACCCATGCCCGAGGCAGGATTCGAACCTGCGACCGTAGCAGTCCCGCGGTTCCGGACTGCAGCGCCAGAACCGCTAGACCACCGCGGCCGGCACAGATTAGTGTTTAAATGTCCCGTCGACAACGAGGTCTAGAGACGGAGCGCATACTCGCATTAGGAAAGGATGGGGAGGAAAGCAGGCGTGTCCTTTCCAAAGAACCATCCCAGCATTTGCCTTAAGTTATTTAGGGAAATCACAAATAATCTTAATCAGGATGGCCGGACTAGGGGTTTGAACCGTCGTCCTCCCGAATGGGAGTTCAGTGGGATAACCACTACGCCACCCCACTCGGTCACGTTCTCCCAATATTTTAGAATAAGAGCACTAACTAACTTGAAAGAAACTGAATATAATTTCAAACCCTCACGAAACTTTTTCTCACTGACACCCCCCACAAAATGATGGAAGGGAAAAAGTTTATCGCTTACTACATTTTCGCATAAGGCATGGCGTTTTACTTTATTAATTCTTTGCTACTAACTCCGTTCGCAACACTTTTCGCAGACAGTATACACCTACAGCACTGAAAATGCCTTCATAATTATATCAATGTAGGACACACAGTTCGAGAGATATGGCCTCATAAACATTGAGTTTCGTGAAATACTAGCTTTTGCCTACAAACGGAGGGCAAATTACCCAGACTACACTCGTCCAGTATTTGATAATAAGAGACTTCGAACAGACTTTAAACATACTTTCGAATCTTTTCTAAACTTTTTGTCGCTCACGTGATCAACGTCAAACCTTTATCACGTTAACTCATTTATAAAGTAATCAGAAGTCTGAAGCTGTTTCAAGCTTGGGAGTTCGATTCTTTGCGGAACTGGGGATGGGAGGGTTACAGGTTAATGCTAGTATGCAATACATCGCTTCAGATACACGGTATGTCAAAACGTATTTCGCTTTACGTTCTAAAAGCAGTTTATATTCAAAAATACTTTGTTCATATGTAACATGTCCGTCCCCGGTAGCTGAGTGGTCAGGACGAGAGAGTGTCAATCCTAAGGGCCCGGGTTCGATTCCCGGTTGGATCGGAGATTTTCTCCGCTCAGGGACTGGGTGTTGTGTTGTCCTAATCATCATCATTTCATCCCCATCGACGCGCAAGTCGCCGAACTGGCGTCACATCGAAAGTGTTGCACCTGGCGAACTGTCTACCCGACGAGAGGCCCTAGTCACACGACATTATTTATATCTAATATTTATTAGAAGTGTAAGCAAACGACGTCAAATTTGTTCAAGAGGCCTCTACATTGTTTCCAACTGTTTTATTTTGCGAATTACACGAATTACAGTAGCTAATTTATTGAATTCTACTGCATCTCGTGGTGTTCTTTTGCACGACTGTGGAAAGTATGAGCAAAATAAACGTGAAATAAAGCAGCATCAATTTTCTGACCAGCCTGTCAATACAAAGAAATACGAGATTTCTGAAAAGATACAGCAAAAGTATCAGTTTTTTCTGCTTTAATCTAGAAATAATCGATCTTGATCTTCTTTAGATATCTGGAACATGCGACGTAATAGGCTCATGTGAGCCATATTGTATTTGGGCAAGGTACGAAGCAGGGGGATTTCTGGCTAGCACACTTATACGGGAGGAGTTCGATCGATAGCCGGTTCACACGGAGATCACAGTTAGTAAGGCAGGTAAGATGCTACATTAAGAAATGTAAGAGTCGTATGGCATTATTGTCTGGGATATCTCGCGTGGCCGGTTTAGCCACCTATCCGATAGGGTTCCTTCCTCTGCGCACATTAGCCCCTTTCCTTACGGATATGTGAGAGTTGTGTCGTATGTGTATTTTTAATGGATGTTTGGTTGTATGGTGATGATGATGATGATCAGAGAAGGGAGAGAGGGAAATTGCTGCAGAGCTTAACGCCCCCATCTGACGGATGGATAAGCATCAGCAGTGTCACACGCTTTCACGTCATGAGACACTACGAAGTGATCTGGAATTTAATCCAGGGCATTGGCGCGAAGACTGGTGGTCGGAATCCTTGTGCCACCATCTCTCCTCCCCATGCTGGCCGCTGCCGGCAGTGAAAATTTTATCCACTGCCACGGGTTCGAACCGACTTACCTCCGAGTCGAGCGATTCCACGCAGGCGAGCGTTAGCGTCGTCGGCCACGGAGGGAATAGGTGCCACAGTGAGCGCTAGCCAACGATAGCAAAACGTTGCACGGGATTGTGGGGTGACGCGTGCGTCTGTTTTCGGCAACTGCGGCCCCTACACGGCAAATGACGTCACATGCGCGGTCAGGCACCACGTCATGGCGCGGCCTTAGCCTCTGAAGTTTTACGGCCGCAATTAGGTGCCATCCCGAGCCGGCAAACAATTTTCTTGTGGCCTCGCCGCGGGCCTGCCGCCTCATTATTCCAGCGGACGAGTTATCGAGAGGAACGATGCCTGCCGAAGACATATTCGCTGAATAAGCGTTAGCGCAGCGCCCGTTTTAGCAATAGCGTCGACGAAAAGTCCTTGAACAATGCCGGATACTCTTGCCAACAAGGATTAATTCGAAGAGATATTGTAACTAACTAGTGAACCCTTCAGCTGGGAGAGAATCTCTGACTACAGCAGTACACGCGAGGCCGAAATCATTTAGTAAAGCCGTCGAACGGCTATCGGCTGCACGCGAAAGTATCATACTGTGGCCGCGCGGTCTCGGGCGCTGCAGTCATGGACTGTGCGGCTGGTCCCGGCGGAGGCTCGAATCCTCCCTCGGGCATGGGTGTGTGTGTGTGTGTGTGTTTGTCCTTAGGATAATTTAGGTTAAGTAGTGTGTAAGCTTAGGGACTGATGACCTTAGGAGATAAGTCCCATAAAATTTCACAGACATTTGAACACACATTTTATCATACTGAGAATAAGCACATCGGACAAAAAGTTAGTCGCCTGGAGAAATCATGCCGGTAACGCCTCCTGCCTCGATAATGACTTCAGTTTGTGGAGGAAGAGAGACCATAAGTTTTTTCGAGTACGCAAATCCAACTGAAGCCACTGATTGATGATTAGATCCCACAGAGATGCCATATTGCGGGGGTGTTGGCTGTCATGTTTCAAGAGCAGTTCCAAGCAGTTCCACACGTTTTCAAAAATGGTTCAAATGGCTCTGAGCACTATGGGACTTAACATCGATGGTCATCAGTCCCCTAGAACTTAGAACTACTTAAACCTAATTAACCTAAGGACAGCACACAACACCCAGTCATAACGAGGCAGAGAAACCCACACGTTTTCTTTGGGATTTAGATCGAGTGGTTTAGCGAACCAGCCCAGATGCAATAGGGTGATCGAGTGTTCGTCAAACGAGGGACGTAAGCGTATGGTCTCGTGAACACGATTATTGTCATCTTGGAAGACGCGAGTGCATCCCTGGAGGCAAGACGGTCCACAAGTAACTTGTCCCTGATATCGTCGATACTGGCACTGGGACGAAGTTTCTGTCCAAGCTGGTCCCACACGTTACGTTGAGGACACGTCGTAAGTAGGCTGTTTAGGTTTTTATGTTGGTAACGCCACATAGCGCTCTGTATGTAAATCGATGAGTGCGCTGTGTACAGTCTGTGGCTGGTTGGACTCATTGTTGGAATATTCGCTTGTGTAGTGTTGGGCAGTTGGATGTGAACAGCCCGAGGCGTTGAGCAGTTGGAGGTGAGCCGCCAGTGGATGTGGGGAGAGAGATGCCAGAGTTTTGAGAGCGGGCGATCTGAACATGTGTCTGTCAGAAAAAGGAAATTTGTAAGACTGGTTGTCATGAACTGATATATATATATATATTACGATTTTTGAGCACTATTAAGGTAAATATATTGTTTGTTCTCTATCAAAATCTTTCATTTACAGACTATGCCTGTCATTAGTTAGTACCTTCAGTAGTTAGAATATTTTATTTAGCTGGCAGTATTGGCGCTCGCTGTATTGCAGTAGTTCGAGTAGCGCGAGATTTTTGTGGGGTAAGTGATTCATGAAAGGTATACGTTGTTGTTAGTCAGGGCTATTCTTTTGTAGGGATTATTGAAAGTCAGATTGCGTTGCGCTAAAAATATTGTATGTCAGTTTAGTGATGATCAGAATAAGTAAAGTCTGAGTTCGTTCAGTTTTGCTCAGCTGTCTGAAAATCAAATAATGTAAGAGTTTTTCCAGCACTGTCATTCTTTACATACAAAGGGGAAGTTTCAACATCTGGGAAATTGGTGGCCACGGGAGTACCTCAGTATCACGGCAAGTGTTCGTAAGAGACAAGTGATATGCGTGGACAAGCGTTGGACTGTTGAAGCATTGCACGACGATTCTGTCGCATAAGAGTAAATACATGAGGACGCAGGATGTCTGGTGACGTATCATTGTGGCGTGAGTCACATGTGGTGACCTGAAGTCATACCCAATGGTTCCTCACAGCACGACGCCACGAATAACATCCACTGTGCCTCTCCAAAACATTGGAAGAATGCGACGTCTCTCCAGGCCATCACATATTCGCAAACAATCGTCACAGCGGTAAGGCTCATGTGAGCGCAGAATTGAGAATTATTTTTTTCTGCATTCCAGTGTCACTTGCGACCGACAATATTGTATTTGGGCAAGATAGGAAGCACGGGATTTCTGACTTAGACGGAACGAGTCTGACATACGGTTCACACAGAGATCACTGTTAGTGAGGCAGGTGAGATGCTACAGTAAGGAATGTAAAAGTCGTATGGAATTGTTGTCTGGGCTATTTCACGTCGTGAGTTCAGCACGATTCATCGCTAACATTATGCGACGCATTCATTAGCAATTCATGCTTCCCAATCACGGCACCACTGCAGACACAGCCGTTTGTGTTGCGGTGTAAACAGCAGCCTACAGATGTGACCGTAATTTCGCTGTCCGGCTGCTGGTAGTGTGCAATCAATGGTGCAGTATGACAGAGAACGTTTCAGGCAGTCCATTGCTTGCTCCCGGATGGAAGGATCAGATGTGAAGAGGTTGCGATGTTCTTTGTCCACAATACGGCGATCCAGTGGTGGCCCGACATGATCGACCGCACACTTAATGACGAGTATGCCTGCTGTCACGTTCCAAGCAGTCCACCATCGGCTCACTACCACATTCGAGTGCTCCACAGATCAGGATATTGCACGATTATACCAGTCGTCCAAGTGGAGATTCACAATGAGGCTCTCTTCAAAACACTGTGAGGTGCTAATAACGCTGTGTAACACTAGTGAGCCGTGGCCAACTTGCGTTCTACATCTACATCTACATCTACATTTATACTCCGCAAGCCACCCAACGGTGTGTGGCGGAGGGCACTTTACGTGCCACTGTCATTACCTCCCTTTCCTGTTCCAGTAGCGTATGGTTCGCGGGAAGAACGACTGTCTGAAAGCCTCCGTGCGCGCTCTAATCTCTCTAATTTTACATTCGTGATCTCCTCGGGAGGTATAAGTAGGGGGAAGCAATATATTCGATACCTCATCCAGAAACGCACCCTCTCGAAACCTGGCGAGCAAGCTACACCGCGATGCAGAGCGCCTCTCTTGCAGAGTCTGCCACTTGAGTTTATTAAACATCTCCGTAATGCTATCACGGTTACCAAATAACCCTGTGACGAAACGCGCCGCTCTTCTTTGGATCTTCTCTACCTCCTCCGTCAACCCGATCTGGTACGGATCCCACACTGATGAGCAATACTCAAGTATAGGTCGAACGAGTGTTTTGTAAGCCACCTCCTTTGTTGATGGACTACATTTTCTAAGCACTCTCCCAATGAATCTCAACCTGGTACCCGCCTTACCAACAATTAATTTTATATGATCATTCCACTTCAAATCGTTCCGCACGCAAACTCCCAGATATTTTACAGAAGTAACTGCTACCAGTGTTTGTTCCGCTATCATATAATCATACAATAAAGGATCCTTCTATCCCTCTTTCTATGTATTCTCAATACATTACATTTGTCTACGTTAAGGGTCAGTTGCCACTCCCTGCACCAAGTGCCTATCCGCTGCAGATCTTCCTGCATTTCGCTACAATTTTCTAATGCTGCAACTTCTCTGTATACTACAGCATCATCCGCGAAAAGCCGCATGGAACTTCCGACACTATCTACTAGGTCATTTATACACTCCTGGAAATTGAAATAAGAACACCGTGAATTCATTGTCTTAGGAAGGGGAAACTTTATTGACACATCCCTGGGGTCAGATACATCACATGATCACACTGACAGAACCACAGGCACATAGACACAGGCAACAGAGCATGCACAATGTCGGCACTAGTACAGTGTATATCCACCTCTCGCAGCAATGCAGGCTGCTATTCTCCCATGGAGACGATCGTAGAGATGCTGGATGTAGTCCTGTGGAACGGCTTGCCATGCCATTTCCACCTGGCGCCTCAGTTGGACCAGCGTTCGTGCTGGACGTGCAGACCGCGCGAGACGACGCTTCATCCAGTCCCAAACATGCTCAATGGGGGACAGATCCGGAGATCTTGCTGGCCAGGGTAGTTGACTTACACCTTCTAGAGCACGTTGGGTGGCACGGGATACATGCGGACGTGCATTGTCCTGTTGGAACAGCAAGTTCCCTTGCCGGTCTAGGAATGGTAGAACGATGGGTTCGATGACGGTTTGGATGTACCGTGCACTATTCAGTGTCCCCTCGACGATCACCAGTGGTGTACGGCCAGTGTAGGAGATCGCTCCCCACACCATGATGCCGGGTGTTGGCCCTGTGTGCCTCGGTCGTATGCAGTCCTGATTGTGGCGCTCACCTGCACGGCGCCAAACACGCATACGACCATCATTGGCACCAAGGCAGAAGCGACTCTCATCGCTGAAGACGACACGTCTCCATTCGTCCCTCCATTCACGCCTGTCGCGACACCACTGGAGGCGGGCTGCACGATGTTGGGGCGTGAGCGGAAGACGGCCTAACGGTGTGCGGGACCGTAGCCCAGCTTCATGGAGACGGTTGCGAATGGTCCTCGCCGATACCCCAGGAGCAACAGTGTCCCTAATTTGCTGGGAAGTGGCGGTGCGGTCCCCTACGGCACTGCGTAGGATCCTACGGTCTTGGCGTGCATCCGTGCGTCGCTGCGGTCCGGTCGCAGGTCGACGGGCACGTGCACCTTCCGCCGACCACTGGCGACAACATCGATGTACTGTGGAGACCTCACGCCCCACGTGTTGAGCAATTCGGCGGTACGTCCACCCGGCCTCCCGCATGCCCACTATACGCCCTCGCTCAAAGTCCGTCAACTGCACATACGGTTCACGTCCACGCTGTCGCGGCATGCTACCAGTGTTAAAGACTGTGATGGAGCTCCGTATGCCACGGCAAACTGGCTGACACTGACGGCGGCGGTGCACAAATGCTGCGCAGCTAGCGCCATTCGACGGCCAACACCGCGGTTCCTGGTGTGTCCGCTGTGCCGTGCGTGTGATCATTGCTTGTACAGCCCTCTCGCAGTGTCCGGAGCAAGTATGGTGGGTCTGACACACCGGTGTCAATGTGTTCTTTTTTCCATTTCCAGGAGTGTATATATTGTGAAAACCAATGGTCCCATGACACTCCCCTGTGGCACGCCAGAGGTTACTTTAACGTCTGTAAACGTCTCTCCATTGATAACAACATGCTGTGTTCTGTTTGCTAAAAACTCTTCAATCCAGCCACACAGCTGGTCTGATATTCCGTAGGCTCTTACTTTGTTTATCAGGCCACAGTGCGGAACTGTATCGAACGTCTTCCGGAAGTCAAGAAAATTAGCATCTACCTGGGAGCCTGTATCTAATATTTTCTGGGTCTCATGAACAAATAAAGCGAGTTGGGTCTCACACGATCGCTGTTTCCGGAATCCATGTTGATTCCTACATAGTAGATTCTGGGTTTCCAAAAACGACATGATAGTCGAGCAAAAAACATGTTCTAAAATTCTACAACAGATCGACGTCAGAGATATAGGTCTATAGTTTTGCGCATCTGCTCGACGACCCTTCTTGAAGAGTGGGACTACCTGTGCTCTTTTCCAATCATTTGGAACCTTCCGTTCCTCTAGAGACTAGCGGTACACGGCTGTTAGAAGGGGGGCAAGTTCTTTCGCGTACTCTGTGTAGAATCGAATTGGTATCCCGTCAGGTCCAGTGGACTTTCCTCTGTTGAGTGATTCCAGTTGCCTCTGTCAGTGGCAGCAGCAGCTCTTATCGATATTAGAACTACTGTACCATATTTGGTGTGACCGCTATATTTCCGTGTGGTGGTGTGTATGGCAGTCGGTCGGTCGGGACAGAGCGGCGAGGAAGTCTTCATGGCACGAGGTCAGGCCGGGACCGCTAGCGGCGTGCACGCGCGGGCGGTTTGTGAGGCACTAGCTGTGAGAGCTAAAAAGTTCGTTGCCCACCGAACCTGGACACTGAAGTTGAGTGATCAGTTAACCTGTTATGAAACCTCAACTGCTGTGACATCTCTTTGTTCATTATCAGTTGTTGCTTCCTGGGCCGTCCAGGCTAGCAGCAACGTAAGGTGCGTTGGAGTCGGCGAAATTTTGCAGCCGTCTTCCTGTGTGGTCATTGACTATTAAATTGGTTGTTACTTATCAGTGAAGTGCACCAGCGGTATTTTCTGCCTTGTGGCCGTTAGCGCCCCAGTTACCTGCCCTGGTCATTAGTGTAGTTTTCCGGTAGTGTGTTTTTCCTCACTGTGTTGACGATGTCTGGCACGGCATGTAGTTCGACACCCTTTGGTGTTGTTCATATTTTTGAGTGGTTAATGTGTTTAGACTGCATTTAGACGCCAATTTTCAAGAGGTAGTGCTGCTGGTATCTTCATCCTCGATGATTTTTCCCGTGTCGTGCTGTTGGTTGGGCGGAATGGAATTGATTAGGTTGTTGGTCAGTCCTTCAGCTGTCCCTGGGTCAGGTTGCCATCTGATTATTTAGTATTATGCTTGGCTGCGTGTCTCACCTCAACTTATATTAGAGCTAGTTCCTCAGGCCGATCCTCGGTACACTGCTGAGCATCACTGTTCTGTTGGTTTAAGATTGTGATTTTCATTTTAGTCTGATGTACTGTGCGAGGCCTTCAGCTGTCTATTAATTTAGTTTGTTTTAATTTCGCCGGCCGAAGTGGCCGCGCGGTTCTGGCGCTGCAGTCTGGAACCGCGAGACCGCTACGGTCGCAGGTTCGAATCCTGCCTCGGGCATGGATGTGTGTGATGTCCTTAGGTTAGTTAGGTTTAACTAGTTCTAAGTTCTAGGGGACTAATGACCTCAGCAGTTGAGTCCCATAGTGCTCAGAGCCATTTGAACCATTTTTTTTGTTTTAATTTTAAGGTAAGGCCTTCAGTCAAATTAAAGTTTGAAGATTGATTTGTTTAATAACTAAAATTTTGAAAGTTTGTTCTATCTGAAATCCTTGTTATCCAGGCCCAAATTCCTGAGTTTTTCAATGTCCAGTGTGTGGCCTTTAGGTGAGCTTTTACGTGAAATAATTTTAAGATAAGGCCTTCAGCCATCTTAAATTAAAATTCTGAAAATTGATTTGTATAGAACTAATTTTTTTAAAAAAGATTTGCTCTATCTGAAATTCTTGTTATCCAGGCCCTAAGACCTGAGTTGTTCAATGCCTTGTGGGTGGCCTTCAGCCGAGTATTTACGTGAAATATTTTTTTCAAGTAAGGCCTTCAGCCGTGTGTATTCTTTAAAGCAATTTTTATAACTTGTGTTCAGGCCTTCAGCCGTTCTTGTATTTGATGTGGTTTTGGGCCTTCAGCCCAGGGGGTATCGCACGTTTTCTTAACAAGGCCTTCAAAAAAATGTGTGTGAAATCTTATGGGACTTAACTGCTACGGTCATCAGTCCGTAAGCCTACACACTAGTTAACCTAAATTATCCTAAGGACAAACACACACACACATGCCCGAAGGCGGACTCGAACCTCTGCCGGGACCAGCCGCACAGTCCAGGCCTTCAGCTGTATTGTTTTAGTTTGCTTGGCATTGTGTAATTAAATGGTTCTTAGGAAGATAAAAGTTTGTCTGTTTTGTGCAACTAACAGTAACTGATTACGAGCCCCCTCCACAACAATAACCTGATCCGCTCTGTCCAAAATATGGTTCAAATGGCTCTGAGCACTATGGGACTTAACATCTGATGTCATCAGTCCCCTAGAAATTAGAACTGCTTAAACCTATCTAACATAAGGACAACACACACATCCATGCCTGAGGCAGGATTCGAACCTGCCACCGTAGCGGTCGCGCGGTTCCAGGCTGAAGCGCCTAGAACCGCTCGGCCACACCGGCCGGCTGTCCCCTGGATACTTCATTATTTTTTTGTCAGGCGGTGTAGAGCAAGCACGTGCGATGCCCTGTTGTCGTAGTGAGTGCAGTGTACTGGGCAGAAGCGCGGAACGAGACAAGCCGCCGACGGCAGAAAAACCTGGAGCAGTCCTGCGTGTAGCGTCAGAGGCAGAGCGCTGGCTGCGGCGTCTCGGTAATTATCGCTGGCGGACGGGTTTGGTCGCAGTTTAGCGCTTCCCGCCTCTCAGTCGCAGCCGCATTGCTATTCCCCTCACTCTCCACGGCAGCTGCTTCTGACAGGAAAGCCAACTGCTGCACTTTCCCTTACGCTGAACACCGTTCGTCTTCTCACTGAAGACCGGGCTCTACGGCACCAAACCTAGCAATATCAACTCATTATCCACAACGCGTGCGAGTTAATTTCGTTGGTTTTTGTTAACTTCTATCAAAATTTTTAAATAGGCACTGATGTGTAAGTAGGGTCAGGAACTGAAGATATCTTGTAGAACAACCTCAGCAGTATCATCTTGTTCTCCATAACGTTTACTACCGAGGGTGGAGTTGGGAGGGGGAGAGGGGGAGGGTGGTACTCTATCACCACGACAGACAAATTAAAAAAAATACAAATTTCATTAATTTTCACGGACTTTTATTCACAACATACTTTTTAAAGATACATCGATGAGCCAAAACATTATGACCACCTTTTTAATAGCGTGTTGTTCCACTTTTCAAGCCGGCCTCGTGGCCGAGCGGTTCTAGGCGCTACAGTCTGGAACTGCGCTACTGCTACGGTCGCAGGTTCGATTCCTGCCTCGGGCATGGTTGTGTGTGGTGTCCTTAGGTTAGTTAGGTTTAAGTAGTTCTAAGTCTAGGGGACTGATGACCTCAGAGGTTAAGTCCCACAGTGCTCAGAGCCATTTGAACCATTTGACTGATTCCGTGTGCTCGGCCCTCCTTTAACTGTCTGCATTGCAGCAGAGGTTAAACGCTTTCCGGAAATCTAGGAATATGAATCTATCTGTTGTCCTTCACCCGTAGTTCGCGGGATATCGTGCAAGAAAAGGACAAGCTGAGTTTCGGAAGTCCTATGCTGTATAACTATGTGCTGATCTGTCGAAAAATATTTTCTGTCCAAGGAAATTCATTATTTTCAAACTTAGGGTAAGTTCGAGAATTCTGCAGCAAACCGATGTTAAAGCTACTGGCCTATAATTTTGCGAGTCCGTTCTTTTATGCTTCTCGTATACAAGAGTCACCTCCACATTTTTCCAGTTGCTTGGGACTTTGCGCTGGGCGAGAGATTCGCGACAAATGTAGGCTAAGTAAGGAACCAGTGCCGTAGAGTACTCTCTGTAAGCCGTACGGTGTGACCGCGCGGTTTGAGGCGCCATGTCACCGATTGCACGGCCCCTCCCGCCGGAGGTTCGAGTCCTCCCTCGGGCATGGGTGTGTGTGTTGTTCTTAGCATAAGTTAGTTCAAGTAGTGTGTAGGTTTAGGGGCCGATGACCTCAGCAGTTGCTCCCTTAGGAATACACACACACACACACACACACACACACACACACACACACACACACACTGTAAAACCGAACTGGGATTCCATCCGGGCCTGGCGACTTATTTTTCACCTCTTTTCAGCTGCATCTGGTTGGTTGGTTGGTTTTTGGGGGAAGAGACCAAACAGCGAGGTCATCGGTCTCATCGGATTAGGGAAGGAAGTCGGCCGTGCCCTTTCAGAGGAACCATCCCGGCATTTGCCTGGAGCGATTTAGGGAAATCACGGAAAACCTAAATCAGGATGGCCGGACGCGGGATTGAACCGTCTTCCTCCCGAATGCGAGTCCAGTGTGCTAACCACTGCGCCACCTCGCTCGGTCAGCTGCATCTCTACGCGGGGCTGTTTCCGAGGCGCATTCAGTATAAAAGCTAACTATAATTTCGTCACAGCCTGGTGGTTTGTTCGCTTTAAGCAGTCGTAACTGTTTTACAGTACCGGTCGTTGCCTAACTCTCATTTGTGAGTCTGTGCTGCGATCAGACGTTGGGAGGGCAGTCCCCGGTTGAGGTACGAACTGTCGGTGGGTCTCCCCACGAGCAGCTGTGCGAAGCCGAGGTCGGGCAGCACTTTGCCGCTGTACACGGCCGTCAAGTGGCCACTGACTCCACGTCCGGATGACTTTATGGCGGCTGCTCGCCTATGCGTGGCCACGTAACGGCAACTTCAGCCTACTCGCCACACCCCGAATCACTGCGCTCCGTTGCGAGGTTCCAACTGCTTGTAAAGCACACTCCGTTGCACTCCAGGTGGCATTATTTCGAAAGCACTACAGCAGAACCAGAGTTCACCTCCGCATTTTACAGTTTTCGCACTGAGCTGCATAAAAACGGATCGATTGAAGGATAGGCACTTAGTCTCAAGAGAGTCACGTCAAATAGACTATGAAATGATTTACATGGAGGTGACAAAAGTCATGGGATATATCCTAATATCGTGTCGGACCTCCTTTTGCCCGGCCTAGTGCAGCAAAAAGTCGTTGCAAGCCCCCTGCAGAAATATTCAGCCAAGCTGCCTCTATGACCAGTGCAGGGTTTTGTGCACGAACTGACCTTTTGATTATGAACCATAACCATTCGCTCGAACTGTCCAGAATATTCTTCAAACCAATCGTGTTCAGGCCTCGAACTGTCCAGAATGTTCTTCAAACCAATCGTGAACAGTTCAGGCCTGGTGGTATGATGTCCATGAACAGCTGCAAACTGTTACCAAGTAGCCGAACATAACCAGTACCAGTCAATGATCTGCTCAGTTGGACTGGAGACCTGGTCCTTCTGTGTAAACATAGCCCACACCATTATGGAACCACCACCAGCTTGCACAGTGACTCTATAATGAATTTGCAGCTGTTAGCCCCTCTGTTATCTATAATCTCTCACAGTTACTTCGAACAGAAGAACCGTAGGCAGATGTTGGAAGAAAAGCATTGGCCACACACAGTCAATAAAAGGATAGTAGAAGTGATCTACAAAACTAATCTCCAGTACCACTGACATCAATTTTTTGTAGGATCTTTTAACTATTCTGAGGTCAAACATAATGAGGTATCTCGAACAGAATGACCACCTTCATGGATTCAGAAAACATCGATCATGTGAAACCCAAGTTGCACTTTTTTCATATGACATACTGAAAGCTTTGGATCAAGGCAGTCAAGAAGATGCAATATTTCTTGATTTCCGAAAAGCATTTGACTCTCAGTAACTCATCCATGCTTACTATCAAAAATACGATCGTATGGGGTAGCGAGGGAAATTTGTGACTGGATTGAGGATTTCTTTGTAGGGAGAACGCAGAATGTTATTTTGGATGGAGAGTCATCAACAAATGTAGAAGTAACTTCGGGTTGCCCCAAGGAAATATTCTGGGACCTTTGCTGTTCATGCTGCATATTAATAACATGGAGGACAACATGAATAGTAACCTCAGATTATTTTCGGATGATGCTGTTATCCATAATGAAGTACTGTCTGAAAGAAGCCGCATAAATATTATCATATCTTGATAAGATTTCAAAGTGGTGCGAAGACTGGCAATTTTCTTTAAATGTTCAGAAATGTAATCAGTACACTACACAAAACGCGAAAATGTTCTATCCCATGACTATAATATCAATGAGTCATAGTTGGAATTGGGCAACTTTCACAAATACCTGGGTGTAACACTTTGTAGGAATATGAAATGGAATGAGCCAGTATCTCCTGAATGAACAAACAGGCTGTCATGTGTAAAACAGACGTCAGTTTATTGGGGGAATACTGGGGAAATGGAATCAATCTAGAAAGGAGATTGCTTACAAATCACTCGTACGACCCATCCTAGAATATTGCTCAAGTGTCTGGGACCTGTACCAAACAGGACTAACAGGAATGTTGAACGTATACAAAGAAGGGCAGCTGGTATGGCCACAAGTTTGTTTGATCCTTGGGAGAACGTCACAGAGATGCTGAAGAAACTGAACTTGCAGATTCTTCAAAATAGATGTAAACTATCAAGAGAAAGCCTACTTACAAAGTTTCAAGAACCGGCTTTAACTGGTGACTCTAGGAACGTCCTACGGCTGTTAATAAAGTATTTTTTCTATCGATATATCGATATCGAAATGGAAACATCGGACGCCATTATTTTTATTTAAATTATACTTTTTTCGCAATTTTCGATAAATATTTGAAGATGTGTTCTTTTGAAATTGCAGTAGAACATAATTTTACTTTCACTGTGTGAAGGAGTCTTACTACTTTTTGAGCTTTCATAACATCCAGACTATCTCTTTGACTGTGTGAAGCAAGTATAGATGGCACGGGCTGATCCCGGCGGAGGTTCGAGTCCTCCCTCGGGCATGAGTGTGTGTGTGTCCTTAGGATAATTTAGGTTAGGTAGTGTGTAAGCTTAGGGACTGATGACCTTAGCAGTTAAGTCCCGTAAGATTTCCCAGACATTTGAACATAGATGGCACGAAGAAGAAGTCCGATAGCACCTGGGGGGGGGGGGGGGGGGCGTGTGAATCGAATAACAAGATATCCGCTGTGAAGGAATAGCACATCAGTTGCGTTAAAAAAAGTTTTCTTCATAGCAGCGTTCTTCAAATACAGTTGCTACTGGTGAAAAAAATCTAAATGACAAGGTTGGTCTTTGCGGCGGGCGGAGACATGTGAGGGGAAATGCTGACGTAATCGGCGCACGGCGCTATCCACGGAAACTGCAATGTTTCAGTTCACCACTCAATTTTGACATTACAACTGCTAGGTCACTGGCATTTGCAGAAATGAAAAAAAAAAAAATCAGTGAAGTCGACATGACGTGTTTCAGACAAATCCGATATGTGACGAGACCGAACGACGGACCCATTGGACACCTTTTATTGTGCCACTAACATGCGGATACCATTGTTAGCAAAGTGGTTATCGCCAAGCGAGAAGTGTATCGTTTTCATTTCAGTTTCGCACGAAGGGAGATAAATAGGCTGCTAGCTTGTTGAAGTACAGAATATCTAATAGTACATCGGTACTTAAATATACACCTCTAAAACTGGCTGTAATGTGCAATTGTGCGAATGTGCAGCAGATTTTTTTTTTGGCAGGGACGTCGATATTTTTCCGTTGAATAGCGATATAACGACAATATTTATGAAAACATCGACGGGCGTTAACGATATATTTTTAAATACCGATATATCGCAAACCCGATATTTTTTAAAATTATCAAAAGTCCTAGAATGTACTACAACCTCCTGCATCTCTCTCCGGTAGAGATCGTGGGGACAAGATTACGATGAGACGACGAAAGTCGTGGGATAGCGATATGCATATACACAGACAGCGGTAGTATCGCGTACACAGGGGCAGTACATTGGCGGAAACGTCCTTTGTACTCAGGTGATTAATGTGAAAAGGTTACCGACGTGATTATGCCCGCACGACGGTAATTAACACACTTTGAAAGCAGAATGGTGGTAGGATATCCCACTTCGGAAATCGTTAGGGAATTCACTATGCCGGCATGGTACGACTGTATTGGTCAACGCGGAGCCAAGGTTTTGCTGCATCAATAACCTCCCCATCATCCATGTACTGCTTCCTTCATTGTGTCAGATGGAAGGGCCGAGATCCAGGCTGTCGGTGGATGAGCAAGAACAGTCCTATGAAGTTTTGTGAGCTCCTTTACCTACAAAGACGTCGATTTGAATAGCGAGGTGTTTGTCCGGGTGAGAGTATCCGCACGTTCCAACATTGTAGGAGTCACAACTGTGTGCGGCCGGCCGATACCAGGGAAAAAATGGCTCTGAGCCCTATGGGACTTACCATCTGAGGTCGTCAGTCCCCTAGAACTTAGAACTACTTAAACCTAACTAACCTAAGTACATCACACACATCCATTCCCGAGGCAGGATTCGAACCTGCGACCGTAGCGGTCGCGCGGTTCCAGACTTAAGCGCCTAGAAACGCTCGGCCACTCCGGCCGGTGATACGAGGGAGATCTGACAGGTCTGTGAGGCGTTGTTGCGATGATGACAGACGCCTCGGTCATGACTCTCCGTGCTTTTGTCCACTGCCAGGTCTCTGGACATTCTGCTAGTGCCTATGAATTTCTGCGATGCTCTGGTTTTCCACCAAAAGAAACTCAGTGACAGATGTCTGTTTAGAAGGCGCCTCCGTTACAGACTCGATTTTGAAGGCTACTATAGCGCCGTCACCTACGGCCACTTTATGAACCTGGAGGGGCTGAAGAGGGATTATTCCACGATGTCCCACAACATCCCGCATTTATTTCAACCTAAATTGGCCGAGAAGTAAAAAGATTTTTCATTAAATATTGAACGCCCCTCGTAGTTATATACATATCGCCAAAGGGTCGCAATGGAAGAGCCAGCAAGGGTTTGTAAAGAGCGTGTGGAGTTTCCGTCAAAACGCGCTGGCTCGAGGCAGTTGACCGACGGACAGACGGGCGCAGCCCAGTCGGGGCACGAGCCATCGCGAGGCCATAAGCGGAGCTGCGATCGGCCGCCGCCTATGCAGGTCGCCGGAAGCGGCTTCCGGCGCACGCTTCCGGCCACCGGTTCGCGCCGCTGCGGGGGCGTGCGGGGGCGGCCTCCCGGCGTCTGCTGCCCGGGGAAACGCGTCACTGCGAGGCCGAGCGGCGCCGCATGCCGCATGGCCCGTGTCCTTAACGTCCGTGTGCAGCAGCATTTTGAAACATACACTGTGTTCTAGCATTATGAATTGCCTCGAAGAGAACGATCTATTGACACACAGTCAACATCGATTTAGAAAATATCGTTCTTGTGAAACACAACTAGCTCTTTACTCACAATAAGTGCTGACTGCAATTGACACGGGATATCAAACTGATTCCGCATTTCTAGACTGCCAGAGGGCTTTTGACACAAGCCTATGCTTGTGGAATATCGTCTCAGTTATGCGACTGCACTCGTCATTTCCTGCCAGAGAGGTGATAGATGATAGTAACTGACGGGAAGTCATCGAGTAAAACAGAAGTGATTTCTAGTGTCCCCAAGGTAATGTTATAACCCTCTGTTTTTTCCGTATCTTTATAAACGATTTAGGAGACAATCTGAGCAGCCGTTTTAAGTTGTTTGCAGATGATGCTGTCGTTTATCGTCTAGTAACGTCATCAGAAGATCAAAACCAGTTGCAAAACGATTTATATAAGATATCTGTATGGTGCGAAAATAGGCAGTTCATCCTATATAATGAAAATAGTGAGATCATCCACATGAGTGCTAAAAGGAATTAGTTAAACTTTGGTTACACGATAAATCAGTCAAATCTACAGGCCGTAAATTCAACTGTATGGCTAGAAATTACAATTACGAACAACTTAAATTGAAAAGAACACACAGAAAATATTTTTGGGAAGGCGAACCAAAGACAGCGTTATTGCAGAACACTTAGAACATGCAACAGATCTACTAAAGAGACTGCCTACACTACGCTTGTCCGTTCTCTTTTGGAGTACTGCTGCGCAGTGTGGGATCCGTACCAGACAGGATTAACGGAGTACTTCGACAAGTTCAGAGAAGGGCAGCGCGCTTTCTATTATACAGAAATAGCAGAGAGAATGTGACGGACATAATACAGGATTGGGTGTGCAAATCATTAATCAAAGGTGTTTCTCGTTGCGAAGGGATCTTCTCACAAAATTTCAATCACCAGCTTTCTCTTCCGAGTGCGAAAATACTTTGTTGACGATGACCTACATAGGGAGAAACGATCATCATAATAAAATAAGGGAACTCAGAGCTCGGACGGAAAGATATAGATGTTCGTTATTCCACCCGCTGTTCGAGAGTGGAATAATAGAGAATTATTGTGAAGTTGGTTCTACGAACCCTCTGCCAGGCCCTTAGTGTGATTTGTAGAGTAATCATGTAGATGTAGATGAAATGTGAACAGTAGCTTGCGGAATATCGGACCTGCTCTGTGACAGGATTCAGCACTTTCTACCAGAGAGAAACTGGTTATCACGAAGTAAACGAAGTTCAGGAGTTCTGCTACGTAGACAGCAAAATAACCCATGATGGGCGGATCAAGGAGGATATAAAAAGGCAGACTAGCGCAGGCAACAACGGGCGTTTCTGGCTAGGAGGAGACTGCTAGTATTAAACATAGGCCTTAATTTGAGAAAAAAATTTCTGAATGTACGTCTCGAGCACAGCACTGTATGTTAGTGAAAGATGGCTGTGAAGAAACCCGAACGGAAGAGAATCGAAGCAACTGAGATGTGCTACAGAGAAATGTTGAAAGTTAGATGGACTGATAAGGTAAGGAATGAGGAGGTTCCCCGGAGAATCAGCGAATAAAGGGATACATGGAAAACACCGACAAGAAGGGACAGGATGGTAGAACATCTGGTAGGAATAACTTCCATGGTACCATAGAGAGCTGTAGACGGTAAACATTCTACAGGAAGGCAGAGATTGGAATACATCCAGCAAATATTTGAGGACGTAGGTTCCATGTCTGACATGAAAAGGTTGGCACAGGAGAGGAATTCGTGGCGGGCCGCATCGAACCTGTAGAAGACTGATGACTAAGAAAAAAAGAGAGGGGGGAGAGAGAGAGAGAGAGAGAGAGAGAGAGAGAGAGAGAGAGAATTCAATACGTCCTTCTTAACGGCGTTAATTTGACATGTGTAAACGTGGCGTCGCTTTCAGTTTACCATATAGAGGATGTCCCATTTAGTTAAATGTTTAAAAGATCAATACGTCATTTGAACGATTCGTTAATCTAAATTATGTTTAACAAAAAAAAAAAAAGGTTCAAATGGCTCTGAGCACTATGGGACTTAACATCTGTGGTCATCAGTCCCCTAGAACTTAGAACTACTTAAACCTAACTAACCTAAATACAACACATACATCCATGCCCTCGGCAGGATTCGAACCTGCGACCGTAGCAGTCGCGCGGTTCCGGACTGAGCGCCTAGAACCGCTAGACCACCGCGGCCGGCTATGTTTAACAGGCCACTGTTCAGAACACGTACACATGATTTGTGTTAACGTTAACGAACTCATTTTTTAGACCTACTCATGCAACAGCTACAGTTAAAAACAATTTTTTTTTTTAGTTTTACTGGCTACCAGTTCTGAAATACAATTGCACCAATGGAATATATGGTGGCGAGGAGAAATGATTTTAACTTAGATTTTCAACTTGTTTTGCTACATGTCAGACAGGTAATGGTACTGGGCAAATGATCGAAGATTTTTTTTTTTTTTTTTTTTTTTTGCTGCATATAGGACTCCTTTATCAGCCACTGACAGCTTTATTAATGGGTAATAAAGGTCATTTTTCCCTTTTGTGTTGTAGGTACAGACATTACTGTTCATCTCAAATTGTGATGGATTATTTATGACGAATTTCATTAGCGAATGTATGTATTTGACGGCGGGGTTAAAATGCCTACCTCCTTGAGTATCAAATATTATTCTTACTGCTCGCTTTTGTGCCAGCTTTGTTTCTAAGTAATGAGTTACCCCAGAAAATTATTTAAGACATTAGCGAGTGCAAACATGAAAAATATGTCAGGAGATTAATTCATTATTTCCCACATTAGCAACTACACTCCTGGAAATGGAAAAAAGAACACATTGACACCGGTGTGTCAGACCCACCATACTTGCTCCGGACACTGCGAGAGGGCTGTACAAGCAATGATCACACGCACGGCACAGCGGACACACCAGGAGCCGCGGTGTTGGCCGTCGAATGGCGCTAGCTGCGCAGCATTTGTGCACCGCCGCCGTCAGTGTCAGCCAGTTTGCCGTGGCATACGGAGCTCCATCGCAGTCTTTAACACTGGTAGCATGCCGCGACAGCGTGGACGTGAACCGTATGTGCAGTTGACGGACTTTGAGCGAGGGCGTATAGTGGGCATGCGGGAGGCCGGGTGGACGTACCGCCGAATTGCTCAACACGTGGGGCGTGAGGTCTCCACAGTACATCGATGTTGTTGCCAGTGGTCGGCGGAAGGTGCACGTGCCCGTCGACCTGGGACCGGACCGCAGCGACGCACGGATGCACGCCAAGACCGTAGGATCCTACGCAGTGCCGTAGGGGACCGCACCGCCACTTCCCAGCAAATTAGGGACACTGTTGCTCCTGGGGTATCGGCGAGGACCATTCGCAACCGTCTCCATGAAGCTGGGCTACGGTCCCGCACACCGTTAGGCCGTCTTCCGCTCACGCCCCAACATCGTGCAGCCCGCCTCCAGTGGTGTCGCGACAGGCGTGAATGGAGGGACGAATGGAGACGTGTCGTCTTCAGCGATGAGAGTCGCTTCTGCCTTGGTGCCAATGATGGTCGTATGCGTGTTTGGCGCCGTGCAGGTGAGCGCCACAATCAGGACTGCATACGACCGAGGCACACAGGGCCAACACTCGGCATCATGGTGTGGGGAGCGATCTACACTGGCCGTACACCACTGGTGATCGTCGAGGGGACACTGAATAGTGCACGGTACATCCAAACCGTCATCGAACCCATCGTTCTACCATTCCTAGACCGGCAAGGGAACTTGCTGTTCCAACATGACAATGCACGTCCGCATGTATCCCGTGCCACCCAACGTGCTCTAGAAGGTGTAAGTCAACTACCCTGGCCAGCAAGATCTCCGGATCTGTCCCCCATTGAGCATGTTTGGGACTGGATGAAGCGTCGTCTCACGCGGTCTGCACGTCCAGCACGAACGCTGGTCCAACTGAGGCGCCAGGTGGAAATGGCATGGCAAGCCGTTCCACAGGACTACATCCAGCATCTCTACGATCGTCTCCATGGGAGAATAGCAGCCTGCGTTGCTGCGAAAGGTGGATATACACTGTACTAGTGCCGACATTGTGCATGCTCTGTTGCCTGTGTCTATGTGCCTGTGGTTCTGTCAGTGTGATCATGTGATGTATCTGACCCCAGGAATGTGTCAATAAAGTTTCCCCTTCCTGGGACAATGAATTCACGGTGTTCGTATTTCAATTTCCAGGAGTGTATACGAAGAGCGCAAGTAACTGAATTTAATTCTTTAAGAAGCTCAGTAATATGCTTCTTCCAGTTCAAGTTTCCAAAAAGCAAATTTGCAGCATTCTATCCTGTTTATTACTCCTTATCACGTGCTGCATCAGTTGTTGGTAGGACTAATTGTTGCAGAGAACTGAATAAAGTGTGTTTTTTTTCAAAATTTAGCGAGAGTCCATTTTCTGAGAACTACTTAACAATTCTTTGTAAAACATCATTTACAATCTCTTCTGTAACTTTTTCTCGAATGGGGGTCATCTTTTGTTGCAAGTGTCTACTCTCGTTGTGGATAGAGCTTTGTTTTCTAAGAAGGAGTGGTAGGTGGCACTCATGATGCACTGAGAATTGCTTTCTTATTCTTTAAAAAAGTCTATCAGAAATAAGTAGTACCAGCATTCTCATTGACTTAGTTGGTAGTTTAGTGATATACCTACAAAAACTTAATATAATTTATCTCCCGTCAGTTTGCAAATGAAAGTTTTCAAAGAAAATTCTTTTCCAGACTAAAGTGAAGTTGTACGCTAAGGTTTAGTTATTCGCTGATCTTGTGTAGTTAGTAGTTAAGTGAGTAGAGTCAGGGCTACATATTTAAAGTTACTGCGTTCAGTCGTTGGGCTGTGCTAGGCAGCTTTTTCCTGTCACTTATGTCTTCTTTCACCTCTAGTAACTATTTGTTAATGTGAGAAATCCGAATCTGCATAGTGACTCGGAGTATAACTCAAACTGTATGAACTGTATGTCTACCTATAACTTTCCCTCCCTCTCTCCATTACATGTGGACTATCACATTCCTATTTCTCTGTGTTTCCCGCCCTTTCTGTCACGTCTCTTACTGACGCAGCCTAACTTGTAATTTGTTGTTCTGCTTCTCAGCATGAATATCTTTTTCCGCTGTTGTTACTACTGTTCACAATATTTACGTCACGGTTATTTATAAGTATTGGTTTTCATATTAAATGTAAGACTTCTTATTACATGTACGAGATGAGAAATATGTAGACTGCTCGGTCAGATTTAATAGAGGTCCTCATGGTCCTAATCTTCACGGTATAAATACATAAATAAACAAATAAAGATAACTGGCGATTACAAGTTAAGTCAGTTTACACATCAGAGTAAAAGACGGGCATGCCAATTGGAATATGGCCATGCCTAGCAAAGCACTGTGGTGTTCAAATCAATCGCTGGGTTGTGGACAGCTTTACATCCTTATTTCCGGTTCAGCATCCTCACCCTTTAATTTGAAGACACTTCCAAATCTTTAGCGTAGTACGCCAATAAACATTTAGCTATCAACATGTACCGTGAGGTAGTAATGTTTTTGATGTGGATTCATTCCTAATGTAATTACGGAATATAACGTTTGGTTTTATGTGTGTAGAGTAAAAGAATCTGATAATTGCAATACATAATATGTAATATCAAACATGTTCTTGAAAATGACTTATTGCCGAAATTAGCTAATGGCACGATTTAAATAAAGAACGTTTATTTTATAGCATACTACGGGCCACGCTTTCCTTTATGAAATATTTTGACATGAAACTAGTTAATGCAATAGTACAGAAAAATCTATTCTTTAGCAAAAATCCTGCACTTTTAACCAGCGCGCTGATATAAACTACTGTGGTACTGTGAAGGGCACGTCATAGTGGCACAAGGCTCGCGCAGCTGCAGTTTTGTGGACTGTAAGTAGTATCTGTGTGTTCTCGCTCTCACTTTCTGCCCAAAACTTTCTTATTTCAACCACTTCTAATTCGCTCATATGGTGGTAATATATGGTTGTCTGGTATGTTCTCCTAGCCTCATGTGCGTTACCGAGAAAACCGGTGGTGGAGGAGAGGCCTGATTATCTCAAATCTTCTAAATATGTCTCGTTGTCTACCTTGAAATTCTTTTCAATAGCTTGCGGCTTCTAATACAGCTATTTTCAACAGGAAAATAAGTGTGGCCATTGGTATCGCTACAATCGTCACTGCATTAATGTTCAAAGTTTTTGTTTTAAGAAAAATGGATGCCATCTTATTTATTTGACCAGATGAGTGAAATAAAGAACCATTTATAACTGGCGATATAATAAACTCAAAGTTGCGTGAGAACCAGTAAAAACTCTCAAGTCTGTGCTACAACCGCGACATCTAATTACAATGTTATAGTCTTTTGTTAAGGGTGATTAAATGTAAGATCAAACGTTGGTCGGTCACTTTCAAAATATATTTCACTTCTAGCTACAAAACTGTAACTTGTCCACTCCATAACGAGTTACCTGTTAATATCACCGAGCACCAGTTCAATGACCACGCCTAACAGTTTCCCACTTGCCCGAGCATGGTGCGTTTCCGTTAAGAGATCGAATGTTCCGCCGCCAGTCGTCACGTTGCTTTTCTTTTTTTTTATCACACGAAAGTTTATTAAACAAATATTGTGAAATGTCAGTGCGGGCAAGGATTTCACTATGGCCAGCTTGGTTTTTTATATGTATTAATTATCACTTGATGTTACGTATATTGCCGCCAGTCTTGTAGCGGAGTTTCCAAGGTCAAGCTCAAGGATAAAGTCTCCCATAGACAGAAACTTTTAATACGTCACGCAGATCTTATACCGAGTAGTACAACCTTACTATGCAAAAATCTTGCACCTCAACTGTGGGTCTGTATGTCATGATTGTCAGTACCAAGAGTATACCACTACACATCCAGGCTGATCCTACATGGTTAATAACCGCAACAGGAATTATCACTACTATGCGCATAGCTACAGCTTCGCAGATCTCAGTTTCAAACCATTATCAGCTTTGAACACCATGCGTGGTACCGGTAAACAATAAGTGCGTGTTCTCTCCAGTTTCCCACGAAAGAACTGTGGGTGGAGCGTGACGCTTCCAACACTGTAGGACAATCTGGTCACGAAGTAGGCAGCTTCGGGGTCGTTTCGCTTGACTTCTTCGAGATACTCGATCCACGTGACTGATCTCAGTAGCTGTGGGAGGTCGCAACCGGAAAAATCTAGCTGTACGCCAATTCCGAGCCTCGTTCTGCCATGGACTTTCGCAGTACGGGATCACTTTCCTAGAATACAAAGGCGCCAAATCTGCAGCGAGTTAGGACGCACAATAGTTAAGCCATCTGAGAATCAAAGATTCAAGACTGGCTTTCGACAGTTCAGATTTACATTTTCCTAAATCTCTTAAGGCGAATACCGGAACGCTTTCTTTCAAAAGTACATACCTATCACCTTCACAATCTTCATCCAGTTGTGATAAGACAAGTCACAGCGTCCCTTCAAGTAGTTAAATATGTAGTCAGATATATATTTTATATTACAGTAGGTTAGTAAATGCACTACTTGTAGTATACGGATGTGATATCATGCAGTGGGTGTGTGGAGGACTCGGTACAGCGATGAGCATGCCATTCTATATTTGGCGGTCACGGGGGCAACATCTGGGGTACAATTTAGTAAATGTGTACGGTGCAAGTCGTACTTTTACTTAAGCTATCACGACAGATATTCAAATATTTAAAAATATTTTCCAGTTATTATTTTAAAGCTGTAGAGTTTCATACAGCGCTGTCTCGTGTTCCGTTTATAATGATAATGGCAAACCGTTGACGGAGAGTTCAGCTCTTAATCTTCCTTCCTTTGCTCTAAGCAAATCTGTCGCACTGTTTCGTCATTAACTGTACACAGTTTCACATTTAAATGTTATTTAACTAAAGAAACCAATTACTTATCTTCACTGGCTCAGTAGTACTTATTTTAATAAGAATTGAATCTCTGACTTTCTACACATGCTGTCACTCGAAAAAATAGAGGGTGCAGAAAAAAATCGCAGCTTATATACTTCTTTGAATTAAAGATTGGAACGTCTATATGTGTAATGAAATTCTTATTAACTACTGTTTACGTGGGAGAACTTACTTTTTGCCGCAGCTTCGTTCCCACCCACACATGTCACGTATACTTCAGACACACATATATTTTTAGAATGAAATTTTCACTCTGCAGCGGAGTGTACACTGATATGAAACTTCGTCGCAGGGAACCTATACACTACTGGCCATTAAAAGTGCTACACCACGAAGATGACGTGCTACAGACGCGAAATTTAACCGACAGGAAGAAGATGCTGTGATATGCAAATGATTAGCTTTTTCAGAGCATTCACACAAGGTTGGCGCCGGTGGTGACACCCACAACGTGCTGACACGAGGAAAGTTTCCAACCGATTTCTCATACACAAACAGTAGTTGACCGGCGTTGCCTGGTGAAACTTTGTTGTGATACCTCGTGTAAGGAGGAGAAATGCGTACCATCACGTTTCCGACTTTGATAAAGGTCGGATTGTAGCCTATCGCGATTGCCGTTTATCGTATCGCGACATTGCTGCTCACGTTGGTCGATATCCAATGACTATTAGCAGACTATGGAATCGGTGGATTCAGGAGGGTAATACAGAACGCCGTGCTGGATCCCAACAGCCTCGTATCACTAGCACACGAGATGACAGGCATCTTATCCGGATGGCTGTAAAGGATCGTGCAGCCACGTCTCGATCCCTGAGTCAACAGATGGGGACGTTTGCAAGACAACAACCATCTGCACGAACAGTTCGACGGCGTTTGCAGCAGCATGGACTATCAGCTCGGAGACCATGGCTGCGGTTACCCTTGACGCTGCATCACAGACAGGAGCGCCTGCGATGGTGTACTCAACGACGAACCTGGGTGCACGAATTGCAAAACGTCATTTTTTGGATGAATCCAGGTTCTGTTTACAGCATCATGATGGTCTCATCCGTGTTTGGCGACTTCACGGTGAACGCACATTGGAAGCGTGTATTCGTCATCGCCATACTGGCGTATCACCCGGGATGATGGTATAGGGTGCCATTGGTTACACGTCTCGGTCACCCCTTGTCCGCATTGACGGCACTTTGAACAGTGAACGTTGCATTTCAGATGTGTTACGACCCGTGGCTCTACCCTTCATTCCATCCCTGCGATACCCTACATTTCAGCAGGATAATGCACGACCGCATGTTGCAGGTCCTGTACGGGCCTTTCTGGATACAGAAAATGTTCGACTCCTGCCCTGGTCAGCACATTCTCCAGATCTCTCAGCAACTGAAAACGACTGGTCAGTGGTGGCCAAGCAAATGGCTCGTCACAATACGCTAGTCACTACTGTTAATGAGCTGTGGTATTGTGTTGAAGCTGCATGGGCAGCTGTAGCTGTACACGCCATCCAAGCTCTGTTTGACTCAATGCCCAGGCGTATCAAGGCCGTTATTACGGCCAGAGGTGGTTGTTCTGGGTACTGATTTCTCAGGATCTATGCACCCAAATTGCGTGAAAATGTAAACACATGTCAGTTCTAGTATAAGATATTTGTCCAATGAATACCCGTTTATCATCTGCATTTCTTCTTGGTGTAGCTATTTTAATGGCCAGTAGTGTAATTCTGCCTGGATAAGAAGAATGCAAAAATTATGGAGAAGTGTTCAAGTTTTTAGATGTGAGAATGAAACAACCAGTTTTTACGTTTGTAATACGAAAACTAATCTTACTTCTTTCCTTTCACTAACATAACTGTTTTTAATAGTTTGCTTATCGCATCGAACAACACAAATAAGATACATATTTCACTTCATACTAAATACAGGAAAGAAATATCGAGTGGTCCCCTATTCGAGCCGTGGTAGCTTACATAGCAAAACTGGAGCTTCGTAGAACGAGTGATTCCACAAGTTTAGATTTCGCATCTTGTGGAAATACCTTCGGAAACTTTTCAGAAGCATAGGGGCAAGTGGAGGTTTTCCTGCAATGTATTTTCTGCCCAGCTGAGATGCTCATCCCAAGTTATACCGAAGTTCTTCAATGTTCAAAAAATGGTTCAAATGGCTCTAAGCACTATGGGACTTAACATCTGAGGTCATCAGTCCGGTAGACTTAGAACTACTTAAACCTAACTAACCTAAGGACATCACACACATCCATGCCCGAGGCAGGATTCGAACCTGCGACCGTAGCAGCAGCGCGGTTCCGGACCGAAGCGCCTAGAACTGCTCGGCCTCAGCCGCCGGCTCTTCATTGTTCTTTTGTAACATATTGGAATAGCGCCGAGAAAAAAATCGAAGGAAAATTTTCGTAGAATTTAGAACTTGTTAATTTCTGATGGGGTACTAAAGTTACTTGGAACTTTTTTCGCATTAATTTACGCCCCAAGTATGGTGGCCATTTTACTACGTAAGACATATCATTATTCGTCTGAGCGATCGCAATATTGATGTCTTCAGGTCTGGTTGAGTAAAACTGGCCAATTTCCGACGTACAAAAAAAGGATCTTCAGTAGGTCAGGACTGACGAGATGTCATTGACAGAAAAGTAACAGTAGGCTCAGTACTGTCAGCTCTGGCACTCCTGTGAGACATGCTTCCAGGACGACTTCCATTTCCTCAGACTTTCGGTAGTGTGGCATTTTTCGTCTCAGTTGCAATGACGCCACCGAAAACTGAGTATTCACTCAGGCAACAGCAGTGCCAAACGTGCAATCTCTTTTGATTTCACGTGTAAACTCATAACAAGTGCAAATAATGCCGTACTGAGGTGCAACCTGTCGGCGCTGAGTAGAGCATTTCGTGGTCTTCTCTAACGCGCGCTTGAACAGTTGAATGCGAAAGGTGTAACCGCAGTTGCCAGAGACGACATACTTATGCAGGCGTCGCAAACCTGTCGCTGACTTCTTCATTCTTCTTAGTTTTTATGTAGTTCCTAAGCGTAGTAACCATCAGAATGAGCGACTCTGACTTTAATCGTACGTGAAGGTACGCGTGTTCTACATTGGAGTATTTCTTGTCAATTGTCGTGCGCCATCTTAGGCACATCACATAAGAGAAATTTTGTGTTTGAAGTTAAATGGAAATGAAAGCATGATGGCAAACGTATGGAGACAGTTGTAAGAAGATTACTCAGTACACGTGTGAAATTAAGGTTCGTCTCCAAAACTAATTTTTGTGTGCAAAAAGTTCGGCTGCGCAGACGAATCTGCAATTCCTACAATATCGCAATATTCCTCTTATCATCACTGGACACTTCAACTAGAAAATCGCATTCATTACGCTCCACGAACTCCGAAATCACATGCGGCAATTTACCATTGCACCCAGGTAATCCCTGATTTATCCACTCTGCTTAGAATATATCCCTGTGTGTATCGTACTAAAGAATTTCAGGGAGAGCAGCAACTTTCTGAGATAAACGCAAAACGTGACTGAACTTCGTCAAGTAAGTGAAAACCGTGTGTGTGTGTGTGTGTGTGTGTGTGTGTGTGTGTGTGTGTGTGTGAATAATCCTTCCCTCAGAATTAAAGACCGATAATTGCATTTTTATATCAGTTCAGAATTTCATCTTTGGACATTCACTGTAATTATGCGAGATTCATGGCAATGAGTGTTATCACTTAAAATGCAGGTTCATATTCGCGAGCTATTTTAAGAGTCAGATCTATTAGCTGACAGTACCAGTTAGTGAATGACTGATTGAAGAGTTTGCCGGCCGGCCGGAATGGCCGAGCGGTTCTAGGCGATTCAGTCTGGGACCGCGCGACGGCTCTCGCAGGTTCGAATCCTGCCTCGGCCATCGATGTGTGTGATGTCAGGTTAGTTAGGTTTAAGTAGTTCTAAGTTCTAGGGGACTGATGACCTCAGACGTTAAGTCCCATAGTGCTCAGAGCCATTTGAACATTTTTTTTATTCAAGAGTTTAAATGTCCAGCTACTTCGAACTTTATAATTTTTCAGCATTAAATGCTTTGGTCTGTGAGAGTGTGTGCTGTGTAATCCCAACTCATCATATGTAATCGAATTTCTTCTTGATACATACAGTTCAGTTGCCAAATAAGAAACTAATAAACAGACAGACACATACATCCACACGTATCTCGGTAAAGAGAGAAGTTTTTAGATTTCCAGGAGGTTTTCGACGCCGTTACTCACAAGCGTCTTGTAGCCAAACTGCGTTCCTATAGAATATCGCCTCAGTTGTGCGACTGGATTCGTGATTTCCTGTCAGAATGGCCACAGTTCGTAGTAACTGAATGGTTCTGAGCACTATGGGACTTAACATCTGTGGTCATCAGTCCCCTAGAACTTAGAACTACTTAAACCTAACTAACCTAAGGACATCACACACATCCATGCCCGAGGCACGATTCAAACCTGCGACCGTAGCGGTCACGCGGTTCCAAAATTGAAGCGCTTAGAACCGCTAGACCACCGAAGTCGGCAGTTCGTAGTAGTTGGAAAGTCATCGAGTAAAACAGACATAATATCTGGCGTTCCCCAAGGAAGTGTTAATGGCACTCTGCTGTTCCTGATCTACATAAACGATTTAGGAGACAGTCTGAGTAACATTTTTAGATTGTTTGCAGATAATGCTCTCATTTACCGTCTTCTACAGTCATCATATGATCAAAACAAATTTCAGACCGATTTAGACAAGATAGCTGTGTAGTGCAAAAAGTAGCAATTGACTCTTATAATGAAAAGTCACCACATGAGTAGCAAAAGGAATCCACAAAATTTCACACGACAAATCCCGCAAATCTAAAGGCCATAAATTTAACTAAACACTTAGGGATTCTACTTACAAATATCTTAAGTTACAACGATCATACAGATAATGTTGTTAGTAAAGCAAACCAAAGACTATGATTTATTGGCAGAATAACGAGAAATGCAACAGGTCTAATAAAGAAACTGCCTACATACACTTGTACGTCTTCTTCCGGAGTAGTGTTGTGCGTTGAGGGATCCGTGTCAGATACACTACTGGACATTAAAATTGCTACACCACGCGGATGACGTGCTATAGACGCGAAATTTAACCGACAGGAAGAAGATGCTGTGATATGCAAATGATTAGCTTTTTAAAGCATTCACACAAGGTTGGCGCCGGTGGCGACACCTACAACGTGCTGACATGGGGAACGGTTCCAACAGATTTCTCATACAAAAACAGCATTTGACCGACGTTAGCCGGCCGGTGTGGCCGTGCGGTTAAAGGCGCCTCAGTCTGGAACCGCGTGACCGCTACGGTCGCAGGTTCGAATCCTGCCTCGGGCATGGATGTGTGTGATGTCCTTAGGTTAGTTAGGTTTAATTAGTTCTAAGTTCTAGGCGACTGATGACCTCAGAAGTTAAGTCGCATAGTGCTCAGAGCCATTTGAACCATTTGACCGACGTTGCCTGGTGAAACGTTGTTGTGATGCCTCGTGTAAGGAGGAGAAATGCGTACCATCACGCTTCCGACTCTGACGAAGGTCGGATTGCAACCTACCGCGATTATGGTTTACCGTATAGCGACATTGCCACTCGCGTTGGTCGAGATCAAATGACTGTTAGCAGAATATGGAATCGGTGGGTTCAGGAGGGTAATACGGAACGCCGTGCTGGATCCCAACGTCCTCGTAGCAATGGAGACGACAGGCATCTTATCCTCATGGCTGAACGGATCGTGCAGCCACGTCTCGATCCCTGAGTCAACAGATGGGGACGTTTGCAAGACAACAACCATCTGCACGAATAGTTCGACGACGTTTGCAGCAGCATGGACTATCAGCTCGGAGACCATGGCTGCGGTTACCCTTGACGCTGCATCACAGACAGGAACGCCTGCGATGGTGTACTCAACGACGAACCTGGGTGCACGAATTGCAAAACGTCATTTTTTGGATGAATCCAGGTTCTGTTTACAGCATCATGATGGTCTCATCCGTGTTTGGCGACTTCACGGTGAACGCACATTGGAAGCGTGTATTCGTCATCGCCATACTGGCGTATCACCCGGGATGATGGTATAGGGTGCCATTGGTTACACGTCTCGGTCACCCCTTGTCCGCATTGACGGCACTTTGAACAGTGAACGTTGCATTTCAGATGTGTTACGACCCGTGGCTCTACCCTTCATTCCATCCCTGCGATACCCTACATTTCAGCAGGATAATGCACGACCGCATGTTGCAGGTCCTGTACGGGCCTTTCTGGATACAGAAAATGTTCGACTCCTGCCCTGGTCAGCACATTCTCCAGATCTCTCAGCAACTGAAAACGACTGGTCAGTGGTGGCCAAGCAAATGGCTCGTCACAATACGCTAGTCACTACTGTTAATGAGCTGTGGTATTGTGTTGAAGCTGCATGGGCAGCTGTAGCTGTACACGCCATCCAAGCTCTGTTTGACTCAATGCCCAGGCGTATCAAGGCCGTTATTACGGCCAGAGGTGGTTGTTCTGGGTACTGATTTCTCAGGATCTATGCACCCAAATTGCGTGAAAATGTAAACACATGTCAGTTCTAGTATAAGATATTTGTCCAATGAATACCCGTTTATCATCTGCATTTCTTGTTGGTGTCGCAATTTTAATGGCCAGTAGTGTAGAACTGACAGAAGATATCGAAAAAGTTCAAAGAAGGGCAGCTCGTTTTGTCTTACCGCGAAATAGGGGAGATAGTGTCACAGACATCATATGTCAATTGGAGTGGCAATCATTAAAAGAAAGGCGTTTTTCGTTGCGACGGGATTTTCTTGTGAAATTTCAATCACTAGTTTTCTCCTGCGATTGCGAAAACATTTCTGTTGGCACCCATCTACGCAGAGAGAAATGATCATCACGATAAAATAAGAGAAATCAGGACTCGCACAGAAAAATTTAAGTGCTCGTTTTCCCCGCTCGCCGTTCGAGCGTGGAGCGGTAGAGATACAGCTTGAAGGTGAATCATTGAACCCTCTTCCAGGCACTTTATTGTGAATAGCAGAATAATCACGTAGATGTAGATAACGTACACAGCAACGTAGCAAGAGCAGCTGCGTGTGTGAACGGTGGTTTGCAGGATTGGTCGCAACACGATTCACTTAGATTCACTGTCTACCCCTTGGTGCTAGTGGAATGTACGCTGCAGCGAGTCGTCACCGCATGTGGATGTCCTCCATTGTTCTCGCAGTGGCCGTGTTGAGGGGCGGCATTAGGCAGGGGGCAGGAAGACAGCGCCTCGTGAGGACGCCGGAAGGTCAAGGCCGACGGCTGGTTGTCTGGCTGTACGAGGTTCCTCTCCAAGGCCGACTTCGCAGAGGCCAGGGCCCTCCACGCAGCAAGCTGCGGCTCGGAGCCGACACATGTCCCTGAGCACCGCACCACCACCACTAGCGGACCGGCGAACCTGTCAACCATTACATTACGTTACATATCGGTGATCAGGGACCGTTAAGATCGTGCGCTGACTTCACAACGTTCCTCTATATATGGCGATCTTGTGCACTTTGGATCCATTTCTCGTGGACATCCAACTGCTGAAGATCCTTCTGCATTTCATCCTCCCACCGCTTCCTTGGTCTTCCAATTGGACGAGTTCTGTCAGATTTTCCCATAAGCACGGCTTTGGTCGGGCAGGTTTCTGGCCTCCATTACTCTAGCTCGACAGGTCACGATGATCTTTTTCTAGAAAGCTGAAAAGCTTCGGGAACAGCTCATCGCCTTGTGTTACTCCTGTTTTGATATCGAGGGATTCTTTTAGGCATGTTAGGAACTTTATTTTGAGTTCGTAACCGACAGGGTGTCTCTACTTAAAGTGAGCAGTTTAAGGTCGACCCTGATTTTAGTGATATTTAAAAAGATTATTAATGTATTAAAATATTTTATCTCTTTTATTGTTATTATAATTATGATCGTAGGTATCCCTTGCACCACCAACAACACCTCAGAACTGAACTGTTGATCCCCACCGGAGCCCGATACACATCTGCTAACAGTAGCTGCGCCAACACTACAAACATAAGGCGTTCCTGCTTATCACTTGGTGGTCCGTCATTAAAATGGCTCTGAGCACTATGGGACTCAACTGCTGTGGTCATAAGTCCCCTAGAACTTAGAACTACTTAAACCTAACTAACCTAAGGACATCACACACATCCATGCCCGAGGCAGGATTCTAACCTGCGACCGTAGCGGTCGTGCGGTTCCAGACTGTAGCGCCTTTAACCGCACGGCCACTCCGGACGGCGGTCCGTCATTACTAATTCAGTTTTCG
The DNA here is from genome assembly GCF_023898315.1 of Schistocerca nitens. Taxonomy (NCBI): domain Eukaryota; kingdom Metazoa; phylum Arthropoda; class Insecta; order Orthoptera; family Acrididae; genus Schistocerca; species Schistocerca nitens. The sequence goes on from NC_064619.1 coordinate 451,204,872, forward strand.
GTAAGTATATGTAGATAGTAAGTCTGTACTTGTAGTGGTTTTTTGAGCATTTCTGCACTCAGAAATACGCTGGTAATATCGGAGATAGAAAGAGTTAAAGGGAGTTAAAATTATATACGAGTGACCGATGGAAACTGTGGTGTCACCGCCAGACACCACACTTGCTAGGTGGTAGCCTTTAAATCGGCTGCGGTCCGCTAGTATACGTCGGACCCGCGTGTCGCCACTGTCAGTGATTGCAGACCGAGCGCCGCCACACGGCAGGTCTAGAGAGACATCCTAGCACTCGCCCCAGTTGTACAGCAGACTTTGCCAGAGATGGATCAATGACAAATACGCTCTCATTGGCCGAGACGATAGTTAGCATAGCCTTCAGCTACGTCATTTGCTACAACCTAGCAAGGCGCCATTACCAGTTTATATTGAGATTGTAATGAATGTATCATCAAGAGCGATGTTCTCCAATTATGGATTGAAGTTAAGTATTCCAGAAGCTATGTACTATTTTTGGCTACTATAACTCCTTTAACTGTTCCAGACCTCACGCCAGCCTGCGTGAGCTTAAACGTGTGCATTTCGGCCTCCTCTAGCAACACGGTGTTGGCTCTTCTGCCAACACATCAGAAACTCTAGAGTATGAAGCATCTGAAGAACTAATTAGGTAGATTCGGATGTTCTACGACAGTCTTGAAAGTCGATTAGTATCCACTGCCGGGGGGTATCAGGCGACTTCACATTTCTCAGGGGTCTGCTGTTTGTTCTCTCCTCTTCATCATAATAAAGTAAACGAACACCAGAGGTCTTCCGACATTAGCACCTTGCACAATGCTGCATGCTGATAATGTTCTGCTGCTTTCTGAAGACAAGAATTACCTTCACGACAAGTTCAAGCATAGACGAACAGCTTTGAGCAGTCCGGACTACGTCTCAGGCTAAAGGAGACTGAATGTCTCTCAACAGATGCAAATAATACGGACACCATCAATATCGATCGTATAGACTTGCCAAATTTCTTAAAGAACCTTGGCTCAAAAATCGCTGCCGACGGCTCACTAGTTCCCTGAATCACAACGCACGTTAGCAACGCTTTGCTTAAGCGACGGATAATGACTGGTGTATTCTGTGATAAGAAGATCCGGGACCGACTCAAGTCGAAAATATACCGTCTACAATTTGCCGAGTTGTCTTGTACGATGCAGAATGTTCACCGCAAGCTAAGAAGCAGAGCAACGTCTTGTTATATGGGAAACCAAAATGTTTCAGTGGACATCTGGCCTGACACTTCGTGATCGTGTGGCCAGTGATGAAAGTCGCAGGCGGTACCGAGTGGCACCTACCGCTGAGAAGATGAAGGAAACTCGTCTTCGGTGTTGTGGACATGTGGAAGAAAATATCGAAAAGAGCGGATCCCACTACACTGATGGATAAACGTCGAGGAAGAAGAGGAACAACAAGAATAAAGTGATATGAAGATGGTATTTGTTCCCGAAAGAACAGATACTATTGGTCACCGTGTAGCTTCTCTAGAATGAAATGATAATTAAATCGAAACCCTTAGCTGCCGACAGGTGTTGTTGATATACATCAATCGGGACAGCTGAAAATGACCCGCGACTAGAACCCGGGATCTCCTGCTTACATGGCAGACGCTCTATCCATCTGAGCCACCGAGGGCACAGAGGAAAGTGCGACTGCAGGGTGGCGATTGCAAAGTGGCTCAGATGGATAGAGCGTCTTCCATGCAAGCAGGAGATCCCGAGTTCGAGTCCCGGTCGGGGCACACATTTTCAGCTGTTCCCACTGATGTATATCAACAACACCTGTCGGCAACTAAGGGTTTCGATTTAACATTACAATAAACTGAATTACGGCGTTTGAAAATCTATTGATGAGATTTCTGAAGGTATCAGAGGGAAGAATTCTGCACTTGCAAACTTCTTAACTTGAAGCAAGCCCGAAAAGCAAATATTTCCTTTGATATTTGTTCGCACAATTACGAGGGTCGTTCAATAAGTAATGCAGCACGTTTCTTTTCTCGACCAATGGAGAATTTGTTGGGGGACTTTGTGGAACATTCTCGCGTCAGTCCCTATAGTTCCATGAAGTTTAGACAGGTGACGGCGCTATAAGTAGCCTTCATAATAGCGTCTGTGATGGAGATGCGTTCCAAGTAGACAGCTGTCATTGAGTTTCTTTTGGCGGACAATCAGGTCATCGCAACATATTTATAGGCGCTTGCAGAATTTCTGTGGAGGCCTGGCAGTGACCAAAAGCACGGTGAGTCGTTGGGCGAGGCGTCTGTCATCATCGCAACGAGTTCGCGCAAATATGTCCGATCTCCCGCTTGCCGGCCGGTCGCACACATCTGTGACTCCTGTAACGACGGATGTGTAGGTCACACCCATTCGAGGTGATCGGCGGATCACAATCAAACACCTCGCTGTTCAACAGGACGTTTCAGGTGGTAGCGCTGATACACTGGTCTACCAGTTGTTTTTCCTCATCCACCCTACAGCCCTCATATCACTCGTTCCGACATCCATTTGTTTGGTCAAATGAAGGATGCACTCAGCGGTAGGCAGTACGCGGATGAAGCGGAGATAATTGGTGCAGCAAGACGTTGGCTCTGACGTCGATCAGTACCCTGATAGCATGCGGGCATATACACTCATGTTCATACATTAAGGATAATGCCGATGCATGGCGAAACAACGCTCTTGTGGGCGGTTTGCGGGCTTAAATCACCTCTGGGTAAGACCATGCGGTGCATTTGACCTGCGGTCATCGCACGGTGGCGCTGGCAGCAGTCCACATACGCAGAGGTGTGTTGCTGCATGTCAGAGTACGGTGCAGCGAGTAAGCGTGCAGGCGTTTTCAGACGTGCTAATGGTGACTGTGTGTTGAAAATGGCTCAAAGAACACATATTGATGATTTTATGAGGGGTAGAATACTAGGGCGACTGGAGGCTGGTCAAACACAGCAGGTCGTAGCAGAGGCCCTCCGTGTGCCGCAAAGTGTGATCTCAAGATTATGGCAATGACTCCAGCAGACAGGAAACGTGTCCAGGCGCTACAGTACGGAACGTCCACAGTGTAAAACACTGCAAGAAGACCGATATCTCACCATCAGTGACCGCAGACGGCCAAGGAGTACTGCAGGTAGCCTTGCTCGGGACCTTACTGCAGCCACTGGAACAGTTGTCTCCAGACACACTGTTTACAGACTACTGAACAGACGTGGTTTATTCGCCTGGAGACCTGCAAGGTGCATTCCACTGACCTCTGGTCAAGGGGAGCCCGTAAAGCCTGGTGTCAAGAACATTGGAACAGTGGTCCCAGGCTATGTTCACGGACGAGTTCAGGTATAGTCTGAACAGTGATTCTCGCCGGGTTTTCATCTGGCGTGAACCAGGAACCGCATACCAACCCCTAATTGTCTTTGAAAGGGACCTGTGTGGATATCGTGGTTTGATGGTGTGGGGTGGGATTATGATTGGTGCACGTACACCCCTGCATCTCTTTGACAGAGGAACAGGTCAGATGTATCGGGACGTCAATTTGCACCAGTATGTCCGCCTTTTCAGGGGTGCAGTGGATCCCACTTTCCTCCGGATGGATGATAACGCACGGCCCCACCGAGTTGCCATCGTGGAGGAGTACCTTGAAACAGAAGATATCGGGCGAATGGAGTGGCCTACCTGTTCTCCAGACCTAAACCCCATCGAGCACGTCTAGAATGCTCTCGGTCGACGAATCGCTGCATGCCTTCAAATCCCTACAACACTTCAGGAGCTCCGACAGGCACTGGTTCAAGAATGGGGGGCTATACCCCAGCAGCTGCTCGACCACCTGATCCAGAGTATGCCAACCCGTTGTGTGGCCTGTGTACGTGTGCATGGTGATCATATACCATATTGATGTCGGGGTACATGCGCAGGAAACAGTGGCGTTTTGTAGCACATGCGCTTCGGGGCGGTTTTCTCAACTTATCAGCAATACCGTGGACTTACAGATCTGTGTCGTGTGTGTTCCCTATGTGCCTATGTGCCTATGCTATCAGCACCAGTTTTGTTTAGTGGCATGTTGTGTGGCACCAAATTCTGTAATTATCCTTAATTTATGAGCATGAGTGTAGGTCCTCCAGTAAGGTGGCGTGACGCGTCACGTTGACCGGATATTATGTTGAAAAATAGGGTTTTGTAGCCGAAACAGTCGGAAATAATACGGTATCCTGCAATCCTGAATGAAATCAACCTGGTTTCAGAAAAAAATATTTTGCTTTAGTTATTGAAAGTCCGTCGTACTTTCTTTAAAAAATTATGTTCATTAATTCATTCAGTTACACGGGATGTGCTCCACTGAATTTCTCAGTCCTGTTTACTCCTATCAACGATCAACTCTTCAGTTAGATGCAACTTTTAAGTCAGGGATACCAATTTACGTATTTATGGACTTTATCGGCACCGTAACTTCTGTGACTGTCAGCAGATTTTATTGCAACCAAGTCAGTAGCCTCAAAGTGCGTATACACTGTCTGATCAAAAGTGTCGGGACACCCCTGAGTCATCTATCACAAAGAAAAAAAGTGGTCCAACTAAAACATTCATATTTAAAAAAAAAAAATGGTTCAAATGGCTCCGAGAACTATGCGACTTAAATTCTGAGGTCATCAGTCGCCTAGAACTTAGAACTAATTAAACCTAACTAACCTAAGGACATCACTTATATCATGCCCGAGGCAGGATTCGAACCTGCGACCGTAGCGGTCGCTCTGCTCCAGACTGTAGCGCCTAGAACCGCACGGCCATTCATATTTCTTTACATACTACACGAATATGTAATAAAAAATGGGGGTTCCTATTTTAAAAAAAACGCAGTTGATATCCGTTTGCCGGCCGAAGTGGCCGTGCGGTTAAAGGCGCTGCAGTCTGGAACCGCGAGACCGCTACGGTCGCAGGTTCGAATCCTGCCTCGGGCATGGATGTTTGTGATGTCCTTAGGTTAGTTAGGTTTAACTAGTTCTAAGTTCTAGGGGACTAATGACCTCAGCAGTTGAGTCCCATAGTGCTCAGAGCCATTTGAACCATTTTTGATATCCGTTTGACCTATGGCAGCGCCGTCTAGCGGGCCAACGATAGCGTCATCTGGTTTCCCCCTTCAAGCTAGACAAGTTTCGTTCTTTGTAGTTTTTTCGTTTGACGCTTATTTCGTGAGATATTTGGCCCGGTCACGATTAAATGGGCCACCCTGTATAACCTGAAGATGGCAATCACGCCGTTTGGTCTCAAAGCATAGCATTTAATGTCTTCATATGAAAAATATACAGATGAAACCGCTACATAAAACCACCTTACCAAACGTAATGTGTTACGCGACACCCTGGTGAGGTCCAGTATGAAATATTACAAGTTCTGCACTTCGTTACCATCATCCAACGATGACACTTTCCTGTAGACGAGGGCCTCACAGAAAACATGCAAAGCGAGCAGACAGTGACCCTTCTAGCAGCGAGTACAGTACCCTCTCGATCGTCACTCGGAATAGATGGTTCAAATGGCTCTGAGCACTATGGGACTCAACATCTTAGGTCATAAGTCCCCTAGAACTTAGAACTACTTAAACCTAACTAACCTAAGGACATCACACACACCCATGCCCGAGGCGGGATTCGAACCCGCGACCGTAGCAGTCCCGCGGCTCCGGACTGCAGCGCCAGAACCGCTAGACCACCGCGGCCGGCACTCGGAATAGATTGGGGAGGCATGTGCTGATGTGTGTAAACGAAAAAATCGATACCGAGGTAAATGTTTGTTTGTATTTTCTGTCAAGCGCGAACTACTTGAAGCTTTTTCGCTTTCCCATTTAGTTGCACTAGGTCATCTGATTTATTTTAAAATTACTCGCCCCGGGTGCGGACACACAAAGTAATTAAGTCCACGACAAACGTACATTTCCTACACTTTCTTCAGTGCGTTTAAGAATGTCACCTCCAGTTGTGTGCCTGTGATATATACACTTCCGCCGGCCGCTGGTGGCCGAGCGGTTCTGGCGCTACAGTCTGGAACCGCGCGACCGCTACGGTCGCAGGTTCGAATCCTGCCTCGGGCATGGATGTGTGTGTTGTCCTTAGGTTGGGTAGGTTTAAGTAGTTCTAAGTTCTAGGGGACTTATGACCTCAGCAGTTGAGTCCCATAGTGCTCAGAGCCATTTGAACCATTTTATACACTTCCAAAGACTGCTAAAGAATATTCAACAAACTGTAAGTAGGCTGTTTAGGTATTTTTTATTGGTAATGCCACGTAGCGCTCTCTATGAAAATCACTGGCTGTGCTGTGTACAGTCTGTGGCTGGTTTGCATTGTTATTGGCTATTGTAGTGTTGGGCAGCTAGATGTTAACAGCGCGTAGCGTTGCGCAGTTGGAGGTGAGCCGCCAGCAGTGGTGGACGTGGGGAGAGAGATGGCGGAGTTTTGAGAGCGGATGATCTGGACGTGTGTCCAACAGAGACAGTAAATTTATAAGACTGGATGTCATGAACTGCTATATATATATATATATATATATATATATATATATATATATATATATATATATATATATAATGACTTTTGAACACTATTAAGGTAAATACATTGTTTGTTCTCTATCAAAATCTTTCATTTATTAACTATGCCTATCAGTAGTTAGTGCCTTCAGTAGTTAGAATCTTTTATTTAGCTGGCAGTATTGGCGCTCGCTGTACTGCAGTAGTTCAAGTAACGAAGATTTTTGTGAGGTAAGTGAAAGGTATAGGTTATTGTTAGTCAGGGCCATTCTTTTGTAGGAATTTTTGAAAGTCAGACTGCGTTGCGCTAAAAATATTGTGCGTCAGTTTAAGCACAGTCATTTATAATTTTTCTATGGGGACGTTTCAAAACTCCGCAGAAAGATTTTTTTCAGGCTGGCTCTGAACGTCGTCTGCCATAGCCTTAGTGGGACGCATAATTGTCGTGTTCGATAACGCCACCACGTGAAAGTTCTACCTTAAGCGGACATAAATGTTCAGTTGTAATTACCAAATATTCTTTTGTTAAACCACCATCAGAATAATATCATAAGGACTTTGCTAAAAGTAGTGCAATTTAGAAACTCATCCTAACGGCGCACTCACCTGATTTCTCTCCCTCTTCTTTTTCGTCATCGAGAGCTTCGTTTAAGTTTTGAAAACCTCTTGTACACGCTCAAGTCCTTCGCGTTTTTCATTCCCGTATTTTTTAACGTGGTAAGACTGTAGTGCCTTTGTAAATTCAGCTTCCTCAAAGTATTCGTGTCTTATGAAACACTAAAGATTTTGTGGACTCATATTTTCAGTGAACATATAAAATTTCTCACAGCGCCGATTGAAATGAGAAAATACTATCTGTGTTACACAGTGCCGACCCGCCATTGCTGCTATTAGATGGCACCGCTGTCTGAACTGAGCCTCCTCTGTTTCACAGCTGGCGCTCCCCTCGTGTTGTGGAGACCACATGGTGTGCATGCTAGAGATGGGCAAACTGAAACACGTAACTGTTTCGAAACAAATGAAACAGTACAATGTAATGTTTCGATACGCTGTTTCGAAACAGTGAAACAATTTGTGTTTTGTAATCTAATAAACCTACACATTTTATCACCTTGACTGTCTACTGTATAAGTATGTCCATATAAACACAAATGAGGTGCGAGAGCACTAATCATGTCGCAGAAAGATGCTTGCAATTATACCTACATCAAATTTATGTATATGTCTAATAACTGTCACTCTACGCCTTTTTTATTCAAAATGTTGTAGGCTTACTTGCGTTTCTTAATATGATTACAGTACATGAACAGAGAAGAATATGTTATAAAAAAGTGTAATTTAACTGAATGATTTCACATATTTATTATTTTGAATGTGAATAGTATGCGTTGTTTTATTGTTTGGTTAGTGTTTATAAAGCAGATGTTACGCCATTTCGGAATAGGACAGTCAGCTAGAAACGAAGCTTTATTTTCGGACATCTTAAGCTTCATACTATTGCTTGTCAAAAAGATTTCGACACTCTTGAAAGTGTTTCACGAAGTGGTATGTTGTGTTTCAGTACCTGTGCCGAGCCCGAATCTCGTCCGACACAGAGCGGAATGAAACATCACTGTTTCCATACAATCAGTCCGTTCCAAGCACAGGTGGACTGAAACAGCCTTATTTTGAAACAACGATACAGTTTCTGTGTCTGGCTCGAGATCGAGACAAGGGCGGAATGAAACACCGCTGTTTCGAAACAGTGAACCACAGCCGTTCCGAAACACTGAAACAGTTCCACGTATCGATACACTGTATCGAAACATAGAAACAGTGGCCAAGTCTAGTGCGTACATTCCCTCACTCCCCACTACGCCTTAACCGCTCTGCTCGCGAGTGTGAGCAAGCACGAGTGTTCACGCTCGAAAACAGCGCGTTGTTAACGCCTGTAGACAACAGCGTCGTCAGCGAAGAGTCTTAAAGTAAAAGTAAAGTTGTTTGCTACGCGAAGGTTGGTTTCAACACCACGGTGCTTTACTATAGTCCTTTCATCGTAAGATGCAAACAAACACAAACGCGATGATTGGTCAGTACATGCATACTGGTGTTACGCTCTTGGAAGTAGGTCATACTTATGTATCAGATATCTTATTTCTAAGTTTAACTTTAAGATATTCTAATGTATTAACAGCCATCAACGTTTTTCTTAATCACTCTTTAGCTATGTAGTTTTTATTTAAAAAATCGTGTACAGTCACAGTCTCTGTACGGTTGTGCTCCGATTGTCGCACTGTTAATACGCAGTATGCCATTTGGCTGAGGCTGTTTCCTGCTCCATAGTGAAATACTCTTGTGGAACACGGTTTAAAAGCGCCGAGAAATGTGTTATTAATAATGTTTTTCGTAAATTTCCAGGAAAATCGGTTTTTAAGTTTTCCAAGGGACCGTATTTGATACAGTTGACACATAAATACACATTGGACATATAGCGGAAACGGTAGCATAATACGAGGATGGCCCAGAAAGTAATGCACCGCATTTTTTTCTTCAACATTTCTTTTTTGAACATAATGAGAACTACACACACGAAAGAATGGTGTTTTACCTAAACACCATATTTTTCCGCGTAATGTCCATCCCGTTCCATGACCTTCCTCCAGCGCGAAACAAGGACGTGTATGGCCTGTCTGTACCAATCCCTGTCCTGAGGGTGGCGGACGCAGTGCTTCACTGTATGAATCACCTCATCATTGACAGATACAGCGCAAACTGCCGAGTAGTAATGCGTCTGTCCTCGCCAATGACATCAGCTCGCTGCAATTTGTCAGGTGTGACAGCCGTGCATGGTCTCCCCGGACGCTGCAAATCGTGGAGCTTCGCCGAACCGCCTTCTGAAGACCTCACCCTCCATGACCAGCGACTAACTGTACTTCTGTCGACAGCAGATGCTCCATAGATTTTGCACAAGCGTTTGTGAATATTCCCCACAGTTTCTTTCTCTACACTGAGAAATTCAACGAAGGCATATTCCTTGTAACGTATGTCACCTACAAACGCCAATTTGGAACTATTCTGCAGCTACGCTATCTGTCGGAAGTGGCGGAAACTTGGCGCGCTCACTCAAGAGACTTCAAATAGTACATACGTAACGTTTCGCATTTGTAGCATTGTTTTCAGCTGAGAAAAAAAGTGCGGCGCATTACTTTATGGGCAACCCTCGTAGATTAACAACCTGCTGGTTCAGGTCTCGCTTTGGTCATCCTTTTTTTTAGTTCACTTTGAAATACCTCCATCTGGTAATTCTAAGATTCATCATCATTTTTTTTATGAATAATGCACATCTTTTTGTTTCTAATTACATATTGCACGCGAAATTCCTGTTTTCATTTCAAATATAAATTCTTAGTTATCGATATTTTATGGAAGATTGTTAATAAAGGTTGCTCAAATTAAGAAAACCTAATAGTTTAATATTTTAGAACAAAACTGGAAAACCAAATACTCTTTATCTGGACGATGCCTATTGTTTTATACCACAAATGCAGTCGGTCACGGCCCGCATCTCGTGGTCGTGCGGTAGCGTTCTCGCTTCCCACGCCCGGGTTCCCGGGTTCGATTCCCGGCGGGGTCAGGGATTTTCTCTGCCTCGTGATGGCTGGGTGTTGTGTGCTGTCCTTAGGTTAGTTAGGTTTAAGTAGTTCTAAGTTCTAGGGGACTTATGACCACAGCAGTTGAGTCCCATAGTGCTCAGAGCCAGTCGGTCACGAACCAGCGTGAAGTGTCGTAGAAACACGAAAAACAATCATATTCACAGCATCGAGCGCACTATACAAATGCTGTTTTTTTTTTCGTTTTCCACTGTACCATTACAATATGAACGCAACAGAACTGATCTGGAGCCAAGTTAACGGATATGTCGCGAGAAATAACAAAAATGTTAAACTACCTGACGTACTGGAACCAACGCACGCAGCTGTTTCACAATGTCACTGCGAACGTTGGCAGGATATAGTTCCTAAGGTGCTTTGAGAAAGGGAACTAAATCCAATGGAATTATGGTAAACTGTCTAGCTTCTGCCAATGATTTATTAATTTTGGCAAACGACATAGAAACTGCTAGGATTCAGACTGAACTGTTAAAGAAAACCACCGAACAAACTTGCCAGCAGATATCACTTTGAAAAAAAAAAAAATGAAGTAATGGCTAAAACTAAAGGTGTCCCCCAAAAATTCAGAAGAAATATGGAGACCTTGAAAAAATGGAAATGAAGTCCCATGCTTCTTTACAGAGCGTAGGGGAACGATGCGGGAGACCCGCACCGCCTTACTAGGCAAGGTCCTAATGGAGGTGGTTTGCCGTTGCCTTCCTCCGACCGTAATGGGGATGAATGATGATGATGAAGACGACACAACAACACTCAGTCATCTCGAGGCAGTAAAAATCCCTGACCCCGCCGGGAATCGAACCCGGGACCCTGTGCTCGGGAAGCGAGAACGCTACCACGAGACCACGAGGGGCGGACCTTAGCAAACTAGAAAAATCTAAGTACCTCGGAGAGATCATTAAGGAAAACGTACTGGACAAGGAAACAGGGTTTGTAAACGTGAAATACCCTACCAAACGTCGCTGAAGATCTACAATAAAAATGCCTTTCTCAAAACACTAAAATACATCACTATGAAACAGTTCTGAAGGCAGTAGTTGTGTGCATTCAGCCGAAACCCTTTACCAAAATGCAAATATAGATCTCGAAGAATTAGAGAAAAAAGAGCGTAGCAGTAATAGGCCTATTATGAGAGCCAATTATAAGAATGGATCCACCAAAATAGATCGAAGAGGAAAGTGTATGTAAAAAGAGAGAAAATTACAGACACAACCCGCTACAGACGTGTCGGTCAGCAATGAACGAAAACAGGGTCACTCAGAAAACCTTCCACTTTTTTCATTCAAACATCAAAACCACAATGCCCCGGTTTAGAAATACCGAAGTATTCCTCCAACAACGCGAAGACGCATGTGACAAGAACCTCTTACGCATGAAGGTAGCGACTAATTGGATATAGCGAGACGAGCATCGAAAAAGAAGACGCGACAATCAATTGGACGTGTGAACGTAAGTAGGCTCTCTCACAAAGAATTAAGGAAATTGCGCTTCATTAAAGGCAAATTTCACTGCCAAACGTAACAAGACAAGATGGTTCTAGATGACACCAACTAAATAATAAAATTAATAATAGTAAGAAGAAGGAGAAGAAGAAGAATAATTCGTATGCCAATAAAGCAGAATCGCCGTGAGGCGACGCACCCGTTTGGTAAAACACGGGGTCTTGCTGTGTGTAAAAGTCAGACAGGATTCGACGACCGTTCAACGCCTTTTTTAAGGGACCCAAGGTATGATAATCGCATGGAGTGAGATCAGGACTTCAGGGCGGGTGTTCGAGAGCGTCCCACTGGAAGAGGCTGGCCTCTTAGACCGACCGGCGGCCAGCAGCGAAGTTGGCGCACTATTCAACAACGGTGGTTTTGGACAGACATGTTGCCCCATACACAATTTTCATTCTCCAAAGGATGGCTACCGGCGTTTGTCCTTCGGCAGCCAAGAAAATAATAACAGCACGTTGGCTCTGTTTGGACGCTTCTGGCAATAACGTTGTCACAGTTGGCGTTCCTGCATTTATCGCAAGCACGTCGGAAAGAAAGGAATGCTACGCTAATTCCTTGCCCAGAGTCGTGCTACGTTGCATATACACCGCAGAAACGCCCTCGAAAATCGCAGTTCAGATAAGTACAGCATTTGGAAAGCTTTCGTCCAAATATCTGAGAAACGTATGTGTCATTTAAGATCTCGAATGAAACACCAAGTTTACTGTTACCAGTAAGTGATTTATTTATGTCCACAACGTGTTTCGAATGTTTAGACCTCCATCTTGACGTGGACTCATATGTGTTAGTATGACATATGTGTGTGCGTGTGGTGTTACGATTTTTGGGTAACTTATGGCACGGTTTCCAGTGATCACAGGCTCCTTTCTCTATCGTAACACATCACTTGTAAACTGTATATTTTGTAAAAGAAAGGCACCATCTTTGTTTACAAAATATGTCAATTTACAAATGATGTATTGCGATAGAGAAAGCATCCTGTGACCACTGGAGACAGTGCCACAAATTACTTCAAAATCTTAACACAACACACACATATATCATATTAACACATTTAAATCCACCTGACAATGGAAGACTAAACCTTCGAAACGCGTTGTGGATACAAATAAGTCAGTGACTAGTAACAGTAAAGTTGTTGTTTCATTCGATATCAATAACAGTCACAGTAAAGCCTATCCTAAAACGTTCACATTTAAAGCGGAAATGTCATTTAAGAAGTGTAATAGCCACGAACACTCAGAACTTCCACAAAATCAAAATTCTCACGATGTAAGATCGAACTGTTCACTCACCATTATCGGTATACCACTTAGCACTGCGACTGAACACACGTCTGCAGATTATGGAAATACGAGAGTGTATATGAAGGGAATGCTGTTTCTTTGGGTCATTTCCGCTTACGTCGGGGTGTCACTCCTGTAATCTTTTTTGGTGGCAATGGCTGGGAGTGGGGAAGTTTTTCCTTTTCTGTCTTTTACTCAACCGCCTGTGGTTTGCTTGTCTTCCTTGCGAACTCTCGAACCTCGTGGATTCGTTATCGGCTGCAGATATGGTCGGCTTGGAAAAGGGGCGCCTTTTCCTGGCCAGAATATTTGCCACAGACGGTCAGAGCAGAAGCCTATCCGAGTGGACAATTAACTGAAAAGTATCCCGTGTTAGACGTAGCTTGTAATTTTCTAGAATTCCTTGACATTTCAGAGACTTAGTTTTAATGCTGGTTTATCATCCAGAAATTAGCAGAGAAATTTGGAAATACACTCCTGGAAATGGAGAAAAGAACACATTGACACCGGTGTGTCAGACCCACCATACTTGCTCCGGACACTGCGAGAGGGCTGTACAAGCAATGATCACACGCACGGCACAGCGGACACACCAGGAACCGCGGTGTTGGCCGTCGAATGGCGCTAGCTGCGCAGCATTTGTGCACCGCCGCCGTCAGTGTCAGCCAGTTTGCCGTGGCATACGGAGCTCCATCGCAGTCTTTAACACTGGTAGCATGCCGCGACAGCGTGGACGTGAACCGTATGTGCAGTTGACGGACTTTGAGCGAGGGCGTATAGTGGGCATGCGGGAGGCCGGGTGGACGTACCGCCGAATTGCTCAACACGTGGGGCGTGAGGTCTCCACAGTACATCGATGTTGTCGCCAGTGGTCGGCGGAAGGTGCACGTGCCCGTCGACCTGGGACCGGACCGCAGCGACGCACGGATGCACGCCAAGACCGTAGGATCCTACGCAGTGCCGTAGGGGACCGCACCGCCACTTCCCAGCAAATTAGGGACACTGTTGCTCCTGGGGTATCGGCGAGGACCATTCGCAACCGTCTCCATGAAGCTGGGCTACGGTAACGCACACCGTTAGGCCGTCTTCCGCTCACGCCCCAACATCGTGCAGCCCGCCTCCAGTGGTGTCGCGACAGGCGTGAATGGAGGGACGAATGGAGACGTGTCGTCTTCAGCGATGAGAGTCGCTTCTGCCTTGGTGCCAATGATGGTCGTATGCGTGTTTGGCGCCGTGCAGGTGAGCGCCACAATCAGGACTGCATACGACCGAGGCACACAGGGCCAACACCCGGCATCATGGTGTGGGGAGCGATCTCCTACACTGGCCGTACACCACTGGTGATCGTCGAGGGGACACTGAATAGTGCACGGTACATCCAAACCGTCATCGAACCCATCGTTCTACCATTCCTAGACCGGCAAGGGAACTTGCTGTTCCAACAGGACAATGCACGTCCGCATGTATCCCGTGCCACCCAACGTGCTCTAGAAGGTGTAAGTCAACTACCCTGGCCAGCAAGATCTCCGGATCTGTCCCCCATTGAGCATGTTTGGGACTGGATGAAGCGTCGTCTCACGCGGTCTGCACGTCCAGCACGAACGCTGGTCCAACTGAGGCGCCAGGTGGAAATGGCATGGCAAGCCGTTCCACAGGACTACAACCAGCATCTCTACGATCGTCTCCATGGGAGAATAGCAGCCTGCATTGCTGCGAAAGGTGGATATACACTGTACTAGTGCCGACATTGTGCATGCTCTGTTGCCTGTGGCTATGTGCCTGTGGTTCTGTCAGTGTGATCATGTGATGTATCTGACCCCAGGAATGTGTCAATAAAGTTTCCCCTTCCTGGGACAATGAATTCACGGTGTTCTTATTTCAATTTCCAGGAGTGTAGATATATGAAGGAATCGGCGCAAGGAAGTGCTTGTACCCAACTTACTAAGAAAGTGCTCACGTTTTCTGTTAACTTTTCGAATCCACCATATGCTGGTAACAACTTTTTTCATACGTACCGCTAGAAAGAGCTTTCTGCTATACAGGGCGAACTATAATAAAACCGACAAACTGCAGGGACAGATCCTTGACCCGAAATGGAGGTAAAAAGATCCTATGAACATGTGTCCGGAAATGCATCGTTGCCACGGTAGATGGTTCTGAAGGACAGTTTCTCTGACCATGTACAGCGTGTAACTTGTGTGTTGCACGCTGTGTGATTGACGTAGCGCACTGTAAGCAGCAGTATGGTCCGATGTTCAAGTCGGGAGCAAGTCGAGATTGTGTCTCTATATGGCCAAGTAGATGGAAACGGTCGAGAGGCAGCACAGCTATACGAAAACAAGTACCCTCACGCACGCCAACCGCATCACACGAAATTGCAAGCGATTTTTGGGGGTTTGTGTGGTCATGGCTCCTTTCAGACAGACGAACTTGCAGGGACGCGGCGAACTGTGCGTGCACCAGATTTCGAGGACCGGATTCTACAGGATATTGAGACGTACCCTCGCACAAGCTCCGGGCAAGTCGCCAGCCAGCATAGTGCAAGCCAAGGTACGACTATGTGACTCGTGCATGACAACCGCTACGGTCCCAGGTTCCTTTCAGAGTATGCAGACACCTTTCTTAACAATAATATACAACCGCTCACTTGACGAAAGGTCTGTTCCTAAAGAATGGAAAGAAGCACAGTTCACATCAGTATTGAAGAAAGGAAATAGGAATAACCCATTGAATTACAGACCCATATCACTGACCTTAGTTTTCAGTAGGATTTTGGAGCATATACTGTACTCTAACATTATGAATCACCTTGAAGAAAATTACTTATTGATACATAACAAACACGAATTCAGAAAATATCGTTGTGGGGCAACACATTACTCCCATGAAGTAATGAGTGCTGTCGACAAGGGATCTCAGGTCGATTCCATATTCATAAATTTCCAGAATTTTGATACAGTTCCTCACAAGCGACTATTAATCAAATTGCGTGCACATGGAGTATTGTCTCAGTTGTGTGACTGGATTCGTGATTTCCTCTCAGAGAGGTCACAGTTCGTAGTGATAGACTGTAAATCACCGAGTAGAACAGAAGTGATATCTGGCGTTCCGCAAGGTAGTGTCATAGGCCCTCTGCTGTTCCTGATTTACATAAATGATTTGGGTTATAATCTGAGCAGCCCCCTTAGATTGTTTGCAGATGACGCTGTAATTTGCCGTCTAGTAAAATGATCAGACGATCAATTCCAATTACAAAATGATCTAGAGAGAATTTCTGTATGGTGCGAAAAGTGGCAATTGACACTAAACAAAGAGAAGTGCGGGGTCATCCACATGGGTACTAAAAGAAATCCGATAAATTTTGGGTATACGATAAATCGCACAAATCTAAGGGCTGTCAATTCGAATAAATACCTAGGAATTACGCCGGCCGGGGTAGCCGAGATGTCCTAGGCGCTTCAGTCTGGAACCGCGCCACCGCTACGGTCGCAGGTTCGAATCCTGCCTCGGGCATGGATGTGTGTGATGTCCTTAGGTTAGTTAGGTTTAAGTAGTTCTAAGTTCTAGGGGCTGATGACCTCAGATGTAAAGTCCCATAGTGCTCAGAGTCATTTTTGAACCTAGGAATTACAAATACGAATGACTTAAATTGGAAAGACCACATAGATAATATTTTGGGGAAGGCGAAACAAAACCTGCGCTTTGTTGGCAGAACACTTAGAAGATGCGACAAACCCACTAAAGAGACAGCCTAGATTACACTTGTCCGTCCTCCACTGGAATATTGCTGCCCTGTGTGGGATCCTTACCAGGTTAGATTGACGGAGGACATCGAAAAAGTGCAGAGAATGGCAGCTCGTTTCGTGTTAACGCGCAATGGGGGTGAGAGTGTCACTGATAAGACACGCGAGTTGGAGAGGCAGTCAGTGAAACAAAGACGGTTTTCTTTGCGGCGAGATCTGTTTACGAAATTTCAATCACCAACTTTCTCTTCCGAATGCGAAAATATTTTGTTGACACCCACCTACGTAGGGAGAAATGATCATCATAATAAAATAAGAGAAATAAGAGCTCGAACGGAAAGATTTAGATGTTCCTTTTTCCCACGCGCCATTCGAGAGTGGAATGGTAGAGTAGTACGAAAATGGTTCGATGAACCCTCTGCCAGGCACTTAAGTGTGAATTGCAGAGTAACGATGTAGATGTATCACTGCAGCCCCATGGAAGCCACTCTGAACATCTGTTGTGACGTGATGCAATACACATCTGTACTGTGTTCCGGTACGATTTGTTGCCGTTGCATGCCCACCGTCCATTTCCAGACACATGTTCACAGAACCTTTTTTCCCTACATTTCCAGTCGGGAATCCGCCCCTACGGCTTGTCGGTTTTATTAATGTTCACCCTATATAACTTATTTTGTCTTACTGTACTGACTTCTTGTGTTTAAATTTAACTGAACATACACTCCTGGAAATTGAAATAAGAACACCGTGAATTCATTGTCCCAGGAAGGGGAAACTTTATTGACACATTCCTGGGGTCAGATACATCACATGATCACACTGACAGAACCACAGGCACATAGACACAGGCAACAGAGCATGCACAATGTCGGCACTAGTACAGTGTATATCCACCTTTCGCAGCAATGCAGGCTGCTATTCTTCCATGGAGACGATCGTAGAGATGCTGGATGTAGTCCTGTGGAACGGCTTGCCATGCCATTTCCACCTGGCGCCGCAGTTGGACCAGCGTTCGTGCTGGACGTGCAGACCGCGTGAGACGACGCTTCATCCAGTCCCAAACATGCTCAATGGGGGACAGATCCGGAGATCTTGCTGGCCAGGGTAGTTGACTTACACCTTCTAGAGCACGTTGGGTGGCACGGGATACATGCGGACGTGCATTGTCCTGTTGGAACAGCAAGTTCCCTTGCCGGTCTAGGAATGGTAGAACGATGGGTTCGACGACGGTTTGGATGTACCGTGCACTATTCAGTGTCCCCTCGACGATCACCAGTGGTGTACGGCCAGTGTAGGAGATCGCTCCCCACACCATGATGCCGGGTGTTGGCCCTGTGTGCCTCGGTCGTATGCAGTCCTGATTGTGGCGCTCACCTGCACGGCGCCAAACACGCATACGACCATCATTGGCACCAAGGCAGAAGCGACTCTCATCGCTGAAGACGACACGTCTCCATTCGTCCCTCCATTCACGCCTGTCGCGACACCACTGGAGGCGGGCTGCACGATGTTGGGGCGTGAGCGGAAGACGGCCTAACGGTGTGCGGGACCGTAGCCCAGCTTCGTGGAGACGGTTGCGAATGGTCCTCGCCGATACCCCAGGAGCAACAGTGTCCCTAATTTGCTGGGAAGTGGCGGTGCGGTCCCCTACGGCACTGCGTAGGATCCTACGGTCTTGGCGTGCATCCGTACGTCGCTGCGGTCCGGTCCCAGGTCGACGGGCACGTGCACCTTCCGCCGACCACTGGCGACAACATCGATGTACTGTGGAGACCTCACGCCCCACGTGTTGAGCAATTCGGCGGTACGTCCACCCGGCCTCCCGCATGCCCACTATACGCCCTCGCTCAAAGTCCGTCAACTGCACATACGGTTCACGTCCACGCTGTCGCGGCATGCTACCAGTGTTAAAGACTGCGATGGAGCTCCGTATGCCACGGCAAACTGGCTGACACTGACGGCGGCGGTGCACAAATGCTGCGCAGCTAGCGCCATTCGACGGCCAACACCGCGGTTCTTGGTGTGTCCGCTGTGCCGTGCGTGTGATCATTGCTTGTACAGCCCTCTCGCAGTGTCCGGAGCAAGTATGGTGGGTCTGACACACCGGTGTCAATGTGTTCTTTTTTCCATTTCCAGGAGTGTATAATACGGAGGATCTCAAAATACGCTCTTGTGTTGTAGCACTTTCTTCCGCTGACCCTTTGCAAGATCCCCTCGCTTCTAAACTGATACTGTTATTACTCAGATTAGCCGCGAGTCCGTAGAGGGTGGTATATGTGATGTACTGTATGACTGGTCAGCATTTCCACCCGGAATTTGCGAGTGTAAGTCGGACCTTCCTTGATCCGCCTTGGTGGGTCGTGTCGTCGGATTTCCTCCTACCTTGGCGTGGTGCAGCTCTCGTAAATGTCGTCGGTGCAGATTCTTCAATGGCGCATTGGATGTCTCTGTCGGTGGAAGCTAATTATCTGAAATTGTTGTCGATCAACTTTGGGGTATCTATTTACTCGAAATTAACATTCAGAATGCCGTAATATCTCTTTTATTCCTATAGATCAATAATGAAACACTCATGTCACAAACTACTCGTAACCGAGAGCATGGCTACTATCGAACAAGACAGGATGAGCTCTTAACGCCGACTGCCGACTTTGGCGCGCAGTCCGTATCTCTTACTAGTTTCGTCATAGCTTGTGGATTTCCGATCAAGTTCGTACTTACTAAGATATACATTTGTTAATGAACGGGTGTGAATTTTAACGAGGCAAAATTATGATAAATAGCTTTAAACATCCAGAGGCTCCTCCTAGTATTCATGTTATCATAAATGACTTTAATTATTAAATATAAATAAACAAAATCGGTGACTTTGGCGCCAAGATGGCGGTACTTCCTGTCATGTGTATTTCCCAGGCTGACGCTTGTTGCTAAGGTCCAGCGCCGAGCCCCACCCCACTACGCGCGACGTATGGTCCCATCGTCACCTAGCCAGTCAGCGTGGGAAATAGAGATGGGCAAACTGAAACACGTAACTGTTTCGAAACAAATGAAACAGTACAATGTAATGTTTCGATACGATGCTTCGAAACAGTGAAACAGTTTGTGTTTTGTAATCTGATAAACATGCACATTTTATCATCTTGAATGTCTACCCATATAAACACAAATGAAGTGCGAGAGCGCTAATCATATCACAGAAAGTATGAAACTATCATTTAGGCGTCTTGGCAGTTTCGTATTTCCTGCAGCAAATGCGCTGCTTTCGTGTCGTGTGACTTTCATACTTTTCAATTGGCTGACAGAAGAACCACCACGAACGGATCTGGAGGCGATAGCAAACTGCAGAAACAACGGATATGCTACTGGGATTCCCACATTCCTTTAGTATGGGTGATATACCCATCCTGTTAATTTCCATGCACACGAAGGGAATCATTGTGGATAATAAGCAAAGTGACTATAGACTCTCAAATAACGCCAAATAATTCGAATAAATAACAAAATATAACAGAAAAAATTTTGTCTTTCAAGGTGTTTCGAACCGTTGCTATAAATTCACCATGCTTTCCAGCCCTTCCAGTTCACTATTACACTATAAGTGATATGTCAAACAGATTGCTTGCAATTATACCTACATCAAATTTATGTATATGTCTAATAACTGTCATGTACGCCTTTTTCTTATTCAAAATGTTGTAGGCTTACTTGCGTTTCTTAACAGAGAAGCGTATGTTATAAAAAAGTGTAATTTAACTGAATGATTTTCACATATTTATTATTTTGAGTCCGCAGCTCGTGGTCGTGCGGTAGCGTTCTCGCTTCCCGCGCCCGGGTTCCCGGGTTCGATTCCCGACGGGGTAATGGATTTTCTCTGCCTCGTGATGATTGGGTGTTGTGTGATGTCCTTAGGTTAGTTAGGTTTAAGTAGTTCTAAGTTCTAGGGGACTGATGACCATCGATGTTAAGTCCCATAGTGCTCAGAGCCATTTGAACCATTATTTTGAATGTGAATAGTATGCGTTGTTTTATTGTTTGGTTAGTGTTTATAAAGCAGATGTTACGCCATTTCGGAATAGGACAGTCAGATAGAAACGAAGCTTTATTTTCGGATATCTTAAGCTTCATGCTATTGCTTGTCAAAAAGATTTCGACACTCTTGAAAGTGTTTCATAAGTGGTATGCTGTGTTTCAGTACCTGTGCCGAGCCCGAATCTCGTCCGACACAGAGCGGAATGAAACATCAGTGTTTCGATACAATTAGTCCGTTCCAAGCACAGGTGCACTGAAATAGCATTATTTTGAAACAACGATACAGTTTCTGTGACTGGCTCGAGATCGAATCTGGTCCGGTTATCGGAGACAGGGGCGGAATGAAACACCACTGTTTCGAAACGGTGAAACACAGCCGTTCCGAAACACTGAAACAGTTCCACGTATCGATACACTGTATCGAAACATAGAAACAGTGGCCAAGCCAAGTGGGAAATGCTCTCCGATTAATGGCCGGCTACGGCGCTTCCTAACTATCGTTAATATTTCAATGAGAGACAATAATTTATTGTTGTTGTTGTTGTGGTCTTCAGTCCTGAGACTGGTTTGATGCAGCTCTCCATGCTACTCTATCCTGTGCAAGCTTCTTCATCTCCCAGTACCTACTGCAACCTACATCCTTCTGAATCTGCTTAGTGTATTCATCTCTTGGTCTCCCCCTACGATTTTTACCCTCCACGCTGCCCTCCAATACTAAATTGGTGATCCCTTGATGCCTCAGAACATGTCCTACCAACCGATCCCTTCTTCTGGTCAAGTTGTACCACAAACTCCTCTTCTCCCCAATCCTATTCAGTACCTCCTCATTAGTTATGTGATCTACCCATCTAATCTTCAGCATTCTTCTGTAGCACCACATTTCGAAAGCTTCTATTCTCTTCTTGTCCAAAGTATTTACCGTCCATGTTTCACTTCCATACATGGCTACACTCCATACAAATACTTTCAGAAATGACTTCCTGACATTTAAATCTATACTCGATGTTAACAAATTTCTCTTCTTCAGAAACGCTTTCCTTGCCATTGCCAGTCTACATTTTATATCCTCTCTACTTCGACCATCATCAGTTATTTTGCTCCCCAAATAGCAAAACTCCTTTACTACTTTAAGTGTCTCATTTCCTAATCTAATACCCTCAGCATCACCCGATTTAATTTGACTACATTCCATTATCCTCGTTTTGCTTTTGTTGATGTTCATCTTATATCCTCCCTTCAAGACACCATCCATTCCGTTCAACTGCTCTTCCAAGTCCTTTGCTGTCTCTGACAGAATTACAATGTCATCGGCGAACCTCAAAGTTTTTATTTCTTCTCCATGGATTTTAATACCTACTCCGAATTTTTCTTTTGTTTCCTTTACTGCTTGCTCAATATACAGATTGAATAACATCGGGGAGAGGCTACAACCCTGTCTTACTCCCTTCCCAACCACTGCTTCCCTTTCATGTCCCTCGACTCTTATAACTGCCATCTGGTTTCTGTACAAATTGTAAATAGCCTTTCGCTCCCTGTATTTTACCCCTGCCACCTTCAGAATTTGAAAGAGAGTATTCCAGTCAACATTGTCAAAAGCTTTCTCTAAGTCTACAAATGCTAGAAACGTAGGTTTGCCTTTCCTTAATCTTTCTTCTAAGATAAGTCGTAAGGTCAGTATTGCCTCACGTGTTCCAGTATTTCTACGGAATCCAAACTGATCTTCCCCGAGGTCGGCTTCTACTAGTTTTTCCATTCGTCTGTAAAGAATTCGTGTTAGTATTTTGCAGCTGTGGCTTATTAAACTGATTGTTCGGTAATTCTCACATCTGTCAACACCTGCTTTCTTTGGGATTGGAATTATTATATTCTTCTTGAACTCTGAGGGTATTTCGCCTGTTTCATACATCTTGCTCACCAGATGGTAGAGTTTTGTCAGGACTGGCTCTCCCAAGGCCGTCAGTAGTTCCATTGGAATGTTGTCTACTCCGGGGGCCTTGTTTCGACTCAGGTCTTTCAGTGCTCTGTCAAACTCTTCACGCAGTATCGTATCTCCCATTTCATCTTCATCTACATCCTCTTCCATTTCCATAATATTGTCCTCAAGTACATCGCCCTTGTATAGACCCTCTATATACTCCTTCCACCTTTCTGCTTTCCCTTCTTTGCTTAGAACTGGGTTTCCATCTGAGCTCTTGATGTTCATACAAGTGGTTCTCTTATCTCCAAAGGTCTCTTTAATTTTCCTGTAGGCAGTATCTATCTTACCCCTAGTGAGATAAGCCTCTACATCCTTACATTTGTGCTCTAGCCATCCCTGCTTAGCCATTTTGCACTTCCTGTCGATCTCATTTTTGAGACGTTTGTATTCCTTTTTGCCTGCTTCATTTACTGCATTTTTATATTTTCTCCTTTCATCAATTAAATTCAATATTTCTTCTGTTACCCAAGGATTTCTACTAGCCCTCGTCTTTTTACCTACTTGATCCTCTGCTGCCTTCACTACTACATCCCTCAAAACTACCCATTCTTCTTCTACTGTATTTCTTTCCCCCATTCCTGTCAATTGTTCCCTTATGCTCTCCCTGAAACCCTCTACAACCTCTGGTTTAGTCAGTTTATCCAGGTCCCATCTCCTTAAATTCCCACCTTTTTGCAGTTTCTTCAGTTTTAATCTACAGGTCATAACCAATAGATTGTGGTCAGAGTCCACATCTGCCCCTGGAAATGTCTTACAATTTAGAACCTGGTTCCTAAATCTCTGTCTTACCATAATATAATCTATCTGATACCTTTTAGTATCTCCAGGGTTCTTCCATGTATACAACCTTCTTTCATGATTCTTAAACCAAGTGTTAGCTATGATTAATTTGTGCTCTGTGCAAAATTCTACCAGGCGGCTTCCTCTTTCATTTCTTAGCCCCAATCCATATTCACCTACTACGTTTCCTTCTCTTCCTTTTCCTACACTCGAATTCCAGTCACCCATGACTATTAAATTTTCGTCTCCCTTCACTATCTGAATAATTTCTTTTATTTCATCATACATTTCTTCAATTTCTTCGTCATCTGCAGAGCTAGTTGGCATATAAACTTGTACTACTGTAGTAGGCGTGGGCTTCGTATCTATCTTGGCCACAATAATGCGTTCACTATGCTGTTTGTAGTAGCTTACCCGCGTCCCTATTTTCCTATTCATTATTAAGCCTACTCCTGCATTACCCCTATTTGACTTTGTGTTTATAACCCTGTAGTCACCTGACCAGAAGTCTTGTTCCTCCTGCCACCGAACTTCACTAATTCCCACTATATCTAACTTTAACCTATCCATTTCCCTTTTCAAATTTTCTAACCTACCTGCCCGATTAATGGATCTGACATTCCACGCTCCGATCCGTAGAACGCCAGGTTCCTTTCTCCTGATAACGACATCCTCTTGAGTAGTCCCCGCCCGGAGATCCGAATGGGGGACTATTTTACCTCCGGAATATTTTACCCAAGAGGACGCCATCATCATTTAATCATACAGTAAAGCTGCATGCCCTCGGGAAAAATTACGGCCGTAGTTTCCCCTTGCTTTCAGCCGTTCGCAGTACCAGCACAGCAAGGCCGTTTTGGTTATTGTTACAAGGCCAGATCAGTCAATCATCCAGACTGTTGCCCCTGCAACTACTGAAAAGGCTGCTGCCCCTCTTCAGGAACCACACGTTTGTCTGGCCTCTCAACAGATACCCCTCCGTTGAGGTTGTACCTACGGTACGGCTATCTGTATCGCTGAGGCACGCAAGCCTCCCCACCAACGGCAAGGTCCATGGTTCATGGGGGGAAGAATAATTTATTAAAACTGGAAAAAATGTCTTCCTCGCGTAAGAGGCACCTTACACCTTTTATATGTAAAAATGTAAACGCTTATGCAATACTTCTTAGGGGGGGGGGGGCGTGGCGGGGTGGGGGGGGTACGGTTGGGGGGTTCGTAACTTCCATTACGCCCTTCCCCCTCCATTCTTCGACACGATAGTTGCGATCATACCTAGCGAAGAGTGCAGGATGACTCTCAGAAAGATGCGCTGTGGAGGCCACTGGTGGACACGACGCACGGAGGGCTCGACCACTTTCTTAGATCTCCGGAGCTAGCCGCAGCGCGTTGCCGGACTCTTGTATTTGGTCAGAAGGTCCGAACCGCTTTCGCTTCCGCGTCCGCATGCTGACGTAACGTTAGGAAAGCAGCAGCGCCGAATGGACCCGAGGCGCGCCCATTAAGCTGTTCCTCATCCCAAGCACATCCCGTACCGCATGCCACGGCTCTCGTCCACACAGTGTGTTACACAATACCTAGTAGAGGTTTCTAGGGATTACACGTGGAACTTAGTAGACAATGTTTTGATAAGGAACCCATGTCCGGAAATGTACCGTTTGGATGTAAAGTATCTCTGAAGATCGGGTCAATTTCAAATATCCTGCTTCACAGTATGCTCACGAACTGAGAAGAGGGCGCCGTCATCAGTCCCTATTGCTATGACTTTTTATACCACTTTCGTTCGATCTGCAAGTTTATTTTACATACAAGAAGAGAATAGAAGCTTTCGAAATGTGGTGCTACAGAAGAATGCTGAAGATTAGATGGGTAGATCACATAACTAATGAGGAGGTCCTGAATAGAATTGGGGAGAAGAGGAATTTGTGGCACAACTAGACTAGAAGAAGGGATCAGTTGGTAGGACATGTTCTGAGGCATCAAGGGATCACCAATTTAGTATTGGAGGGCAGCGTGGAGGGTAAAAATCGTAGAGGGAGACCAAGAGATGAATACACTAAACAGATTCAGAAGGATGAAGGCTACAGTAGGTATTGGGAGATGAAGCAGCTTGCACAGGATAGAGTAGCATGGAGAGCTGCATCAAACCAGTCTCAGGACTGAAGACCACAACAACAACAACAACAACAACAACAACAATAACAACAAACGGTACATTTCCGGACACACATTTACTGTCAAAACTTCATCTACTAAGTCCCCTCAACGAACCTTAATAGCCTGTAATAGGAATTGTGAAGCATTCTGTATAAATCTTTCCGAAACAAAACTTCCCCGCGGAAATGTAAAGCAGATGGCTAGCAACAACACAGTTAGTCGGTATTCTCCTTTGACATCAAAACATAGATTTGGCACAGTGATTGGAAACTTCTTCGGTACTAAGGACAACGTATATGCTAGTGTGCAATGCAGTGAGACACACTTACGTTTGTCATCTACATTTGTTTTGTTACGGAATCAAGACAAAAATAAAAAGAACATTGCCCTCCGATTTTTTTGTATATGTGCCAGACAAGAGTAAGATGGAAATTTCAGTCATCATTCTCTCTCTACAGAAGTAATTTTGGACAAGGTTAACTTTAATGCAAGGCCTTCCAAACTGTGATTACCGGTCGTCAATAAGGTGGCGGTGAACGTTAGAGAGGCTTCTTGGTTTGAAGGACACAAGGCGCGCAGGGGTATCTTTATGAGAGGTAGCTGGCTGTTGGGACCAGGTAATGGTAACCTAACAGACCTGGAGATCTCGCTCCGAACTCGCTCTTGAGGCGGATATACCTTTTCGTAGTAACGCCAGTACAAGTAGGCAATAGAAAATAGCATCTATTTTGACAGTCTGCTGCTTTCTTGTTGGGACGGAGTTTTTTAACAGGATCCAGCAAGGTCACTCAGCCTTGGTTTCGGTGGTGTCCAGCAGCAGAGCAACTCGTGGTAGGCGCCACGTTGGCGAAAGTCTGATTCTAAGGCCTTTCGCACTTTAGGGCTAGTGAGAGGCTTTGAGAATCGATTCGTGAGACGTAAATGACCCACGTGATCCACGCGATCGGAAGACAATCACCGGCAGCCGTCTGCATAAACACGCGGAGATTCTGCGGCCTACGGGCTAAGCAGCACGCTATCCTGCTCTGCGGTTGGTCCTCACTGCTACTATTTCCCTCTCTCGATCGTCTCAACACTATTGTGGCTTTCTTGCTATCATTTTGCACTCTTATTTTTAATTCATGCTCGATCACGTATTAAACCTGATACTGAATACTATTGCACCCTTTCTCCCTGTTTCAGTGCTTAACATGCGTATTCCTTTCAGTTTCAAATCTTAAGTGCAGAATACAGTATATGGGTAAAATTTAAGCTCTTCCTATTTTTATGACGGCATTGTGGCCTTTTTGTTTACCTGCATCACCTTAATAAGCTTTCATTATCAATGTTCAGACTGATTGTTTGATTCACGCCTGTAACTGTGATCGAGGCAGATCCTTCCAAGGCCACACGGTATGGCATCACCTTCTTTGAGGTCCACTTGTTAGACTAGGTGGTGGGCAGGCGAGGTCTACCACCACGCTATCAGACGCCTAGTACCTACTTTTGCCATGGTAAGAAAAGAGACTCACACTGGTCTTTTGAGCATTCATCGATCATGTTTGATAGAAACCGAACACACATTATCGCATCATTGTACATTCATGATCTACTAAACTAGACACCTACCCGTTAGCGTAGCACGCTTGACGGTGCCTCCGACTTGTAACATGGACTCCACCAGAAATAACTAGTCTTCGGAGCAGCTTATGCACGCGCGACATTAGCATACGACAGCACCTCGAACCCAAATCAATCCAGCTTGTGCTCGAGGTGCTGTAGTGTGCTAATGTCGCGCGTGCATAAGCTTCTCCGAAGACTAGTTATTTCCATACATGACAGACATGCGTTTCTTATTAGAAAATTCAGCCACTATCTGCTATACAGGGCCTTATAAAAACTAACCTTCTCCCGAACAGGTCATGAAGGCCCAACAGTAGTGACTGGCCACCGTGCCATCCTCAGCCCACAGACATCACTGGATGCGGATACAGAGGGGCACGTGGTCAGCACACCGATCTCCCGGCCGTATGTCAGTTTCCGAGACCGCAGCCGATACTTCTCAATCAAGTAGCTCCTCAGTTTGCCTCCCAAAGGCTGAGTGCACCCCACTTACCAAGAGCCCTCGGCAGACCGGATGGTCACTCATCCAGCCCGACAACGCTTAACTTCGGTGATATGACGGGAACCGGTGTTACCACTGGAGCAAGGCCGTTGGCTAGATTGATTTAGGTATGTCAGTATTCTTGAAGTTGGAAGCAGAGTTCTTCATGCAAGCAAGGTAAGCGTGTTAAATAATAATTATTTTTGTTTTGCCAGTGCCTTAATATAAATGAGCTGTACGTAAACCGTTTTGATAACAAGGCTAGTTAGATATTTCACTTTTCTAACGTTTTTAATTTGATGATTTGCATTTATGTTGGATTAGTGAGGTTAGACAATACTTGCTGTTTAAATCTTATTGTTTGTGAATCAATTGTGAGTAATGTAACTTCAGATGTCAGTTGTATTTGAAAAGCCAAGCCTAACTTGTAATATAATTTCGCAAAAAAAAAGGAACTCACTGTTAGTAATTCACTATAATCAGCAGCGCCTCGCAGTCCAAGTCATATATTTTTCAAAGAAGTTGGATTCTGTTAAATGGTCTCGTTTATCAGCCAAGTAATTTCAGGTGTATTTCAAAGTATTATGGCCAGTATTGTACACTGCAGACCCCGTAGCTAGCACTATTCGCGTCTGTAGCACGTCATCTTCGTGGTGTAGCAATTTTAATGGCCAATAGTGGACATTACGTGCTACAGACGTGAAATTTAACCGACAGGAAGAAGATGCTGTGATATGCAAATTATTAGCTTTTCAGAGCATTCACAATAGGTTGGCGCCGGTGGCGACACCTACAACGTGCTGACATGAGGAAAGTTTCCAAACGATTTCTCATACACAAACAGCAGTTGAGTGTTGCCTGATCAACTGGTGAAACGTTGTTGTGATGCCTCGTGTACGGAGGAGAAATGCGTACCATCACGTTTCCGACTTTGATAAAGGTCGGATTGTAGGCTATCACGATTGTGGTTTATCGTATCGCGACATTGCTGCTCGCGTTGCCCGAGATCCAATGACTGTTAGCTGAATGTGGAATCGGTGGGTTCAGGAGGGTAATACGGAACGCCGTGCTGGATCCCAACGGCCTCGTATCACTAGCAGTCGAGATGACAGGCATCTTATCCGCATGGCTGTAACGGATCGTGCAGCCACGTCTCGATCCCTGAGTCAACAGATGGGGACGTTTGCAAGACGACAACCATCTGCACGAACAGTTCGACGACGTTTGCAGCATCATGGACTATCAGCTCGGAGACCATGGCTGCGGTTACCCTTGACGCTGCATTACACACAGTAGCGCCTGCGATGGTGTACTCAACGACGAACCTGGGTGCACGAATGGCAAAACGTCATTTTTTGGATGAATCCAGGTTCTGTTTACAGCATCATGATGGTCTCATCCGTGTTTGGCGACATCGCGGTGAACGCACATTGGAAGCGTGTATTCGTCATCGCCATACTGGCGTATCACCCGGAGTGATGGTATGGGGTGCCATTGGTTACACGTCTCGGTCACCTCTTGTTCCCACTGACGGCACTTTGAACAGTGGACGTTACATTTCAGATCTGTTACGACCCGTGGCTCTACCATTCATTCGATCCCTGCGAAACCCTACATTTCAGCAGGATAATGCACAACCGCATGTTGCAGGTCCTGTTCGTGCCATTCTGGATACAGAAAATGTTCGACTGCTGCCCTGGCCAGCACATTCTCCAGGTTTCTCACCAATTGAAAACGTCTGGTCAATGGTGGCCGAGCAACTGGCTCGTGTAGAAGCTGCATGGGCAGCTGTACCTGTACACGCTATCCAAGCTCTGTTTGACTCAATGCCCAGGCATATCAAGGCCGTTATTACGGCCAGAGGTGGTTGTTCTGGGTACTGATTTCTCAGGATCTGTGCACCCAAATTGCGTGAAAATGTAATCACATGTCAGTTCTAGTATAATATATTTGTCCAATGAATACCCGTTTATCATCTGCATTTCTTCTTGGTGTAGTAATTTTAATGGCCATAATGATAGGCAACAATATATCACGTTCCACCGTAGCTGCTCTGGAGGTAAGATAATTTAATTCATTTGTTATGTGCACAGGGACCAAAGTTATTAGTTTTGGACAGTGCCATAGGTTTCATTGCCTAAGGTGCTGAATGTATTTTTCAGTGACTGTATTTCTTTATTGGTATTGGGAGTTGCACTGCCCAAACGATACGTATAAAATTTTGCCAACAATAACACAGAGTAAGTACCCACTTGCAGTTACAACACGCTACTCGACAATTCGAGTTTTGTATCCATTCCACTGTTCATACATTCATTCAACGTAATCAGAAACTAAATATTTTTAAAAGAACTTTACAACCTCGCATCATGTATGGTGGAAAGGTGAAGCAGAGAGTAGGTTAGGATGTGAACCTCTTATTGCGATTAAGAAAATGCTGTATGCGGAAGGAAGTGAACACGTTTTATACCATCCTGTACTACCCACAGTAGGCGAGCAGTTCAGCACGACAATGCATCCTGTCAAAGCAGCACCTGTGAGGCAGTAGTTTGTGGACTATAACGTTCCTGAAATGGACTGCCCACCCAGAGTCCCGACCTGAACCCAATGGAACAAGTTTGGGATGAGTTAGAAAGTTGACTTCGTTCCACACCCCAGCGTCCGATATCATTACCTTCTTTGGTTTCGGCTCTTATGGAACAATGGTTCGCCATTCCTCCAACATTCAGACATTTCTTTGAAAGTGTCACCAGCAGAATACAAGCACACATAAAGATGAATAGTGGACGGAACCTATATTAATGTAAACTAATAATCGTCCAGATATTTTTGATCAGATAATGTACTAATGGACTGAGTTTATAAGTGAACGTATGACGTCAGTCGCAGCTTTTAGAATGCAGAGCAATGGAACGTTTTTAGCTGCACGCGTAGAGAGCTGGATCGTACGTGCCTTCGATACTGCCACAACAACAGTTCCCCAGATCGATTCTATATGTTCTGGATGGGAAATATGGCCCTACGTCTTATCATATGGGCGTTTCTTTTATCCTGCAACCAGTACATTTCACCCTCTTGCGAAATGGGCTTTAGCGTGTAGCAGAAAGACGAGCTACTTCTCGGCATCCATTGTTGCTATTTCAAACGACACTTCGGTGCTTTGGTCCATAATAAGACCACACTGTTTGGTTATAACTTCTGTTCACGTCTGTCTCTAACAAGCAAAAGTAGTGATGGTGCGTGCGGAAAGACGAGGGCGGACTGAAGCGCAGTGTGCAAGGCTCTGGAACTGGCTGGGCCACTTTCACTTCGTTTGGGGGTCTCGCTCCGGACTTCCCGCCCGGCGCTGACCGTAATGTTTAACAGCCACATAACTCACTGGCGGCACTGAAACACGCCACAGTAAAAGCTAGGAGGCTGATCCTACTGCCGCAACACGCAAACTTACGACTGTATCAAAAGAGGGTAGAGCTCTCACGGCTAGTGATGTTCACTTTTGTGGAAATTGTTGCGACTTGAATGCGTTTACGTTTAAAGATGCATTGCTCTTTTCGTCATATCCTCGAAGATGGCACAACCAACCAAGACATATGTCGTTGAAACGAGGAAATCACCTACCGTAGTTCCTAGCGAATAATGTATCAGCTATAAAACGTGTACTTTAGTTCCTACGAATGAGAGGTGACATTACGATAAGGTTTAAGATCATCACCGTTAGGTGTCAACTTAGAAAGTGGGGACGGGTGGGTAGGCCTCTCACCGCCGGTTTGGCCCCGAGGCTTCACATACCTGTCCATGAACGTAACAGATACTTCTTCTTCTTCTCCTTCTTCATAGTCGTTTGGATCTACTGAGGACAAAGTCAACATCCGGCAGGTAGATTACGGCACTAAGGTTGATGCTGTGTCCTTTGACCTTCCGGAAGCATTAGATACACTAACATGGGGGCATCATTTTGCAACATGACGCGATGTACAACCTAGAAAAATTTATGTAAATTGACTCGGGCCGCGAAAGCTACACACTTACACTCTTTACACTTCCGCGCAGTAGCTTGATGAACAAAATAAGAACCTATGGAATAATGAACCAGATTTGTGACCCGATTCAGGGCTTCCGGCCTTATAGAAATCAACTGGAACAAAAACTGTCAGATGTAACAGCGACTTCGTTAGTACCCAAAGGGGGTGTCATATAGACTCAGTATTACTGTTGACGATATCTATGAACGATCTGGTGGATAATGTCGGTTGTTCCGTGAGGCTGTTCACCGCTGATACTGCAAGAATAAAGAAACATTACAACGCCAAAAACTTGGTGCTGGCACCATAAATTGACAGTCAGTGTAAATAAATGTAACGTACTGCGTATAAGAGCCATGACGTTTCGATTACAGTACGACTAATCACGGAAGAATCAATTCAATAAGTCATGGTTGTGAAAAACTGATACGAAATACTTACATAAAAGCAGAAGAACTGGTAGAAGCAGAAGACAGGGAAGCTCAGATTGGGTTCCAGAGAAATGTAGATACGTGTGAGGCAATACTAACTATACGACTAATCTCAAAGATAAATCGACATTTATAGAATTTCTAGAGTTAGAGAAAGCTTTTCACAATTTTGACTGGTACACATTCTCAGAAATTCTGACTGTAGCACACTGTACGAAGTACAGGGAGCGAAAGGTTACTCGAGACTCGTACAAAAACCAGACTGCAGTTATAAGGATCGAAGGATATGAAAAGGGGAAGTAGTTGAGAAGTGTGTCGAAAAACTTCTTTGCTACATGACAACAACATTGTGTGACTGATGTTTAGTGAGAAGCATATGCGAGATCCAGCGGCAAAATGCAGCATGTGTGAAGTTCCTCTCGCACTTTCAAGTCTTAACCTAACCTCTTAGCCATCTCACATGCTGCTGCACGAAATCGTCAGTATGTATAATACACCTTCCACCTGCTGATTGTGGTTAGCCACAAAGTAAAACTATCTGACACGAATTATGTATTTTCCCGTGTAAATATCTGTTATTAATTTTACGGTCAGAGTTTCATTTTTTTTTTAAATAAGAAAAATAAATGCTGCCCGAAATGTCTTCCACTGGAGAAATGGCAAGCACATTGTTTCGTTAGAGGAAGTGGCAACCGAGTTGGGAGCCGTTATGGCGGAGGGTAATTTGGTGAACTGGTTGTGGCAGCAGTCCACTCTTCAAGCTGTCAGGTGCCACCTACCGCAAATCGGCCTATAGTAACGCTAAAAATGTTCGATACAATCCCTCACTGCCACCTAATGAACAAAATACGAACGTACGGAATATTAGACCAGTTGTGTGACTGATTTGAAGAGTTTCTAACATAGGGAGGACAGCATTTTATTTTCAACGGAGAGAAATCTTCAAACGTAAAACTAACTTCGGGCATACTCCAAGGAAGTGTTATAGCAGCATCACGTGGTCCAAGGTATACAGGGTGTTCCAGGAGGAACGACCAGTATTCAGGAATAAGACACGAACGACCGTTGGAAGCAGAAAGTTTAGTAAACATAGGTTCCAAAATGCATTCTTTAAGGACTATGAGTGCATCATTTTCGATACTGTGAAACAAACCTCTCCTATTGCCAGATCATTGCTTTCCATATTTTGGGAGAAGGTAGTACGGGCGAGAACAAGAGAAAAAGTCCCGTAAACATGGGCTATAAAATGCTTACTTTAAGAGCTGTGAGCATTTTTTCAGTAAAAGAGATGTGCTTTTCAGTTGCTGTGTTAATGAAGTGCTCATAGCTCTTAAGGTATGCATGTTAACTTGACCTTTTTGCTTTGGTTAATCGTTCTTGCCATATCCCTGAATATTGGTCATTCCTCCTGGAGCATCTTTTATAAATAACCCAGTTGATAACTTGCGTTCCAAGATGCTGTATGCCGATGATGCTGTTCTATGCGGAGAGGCAGCAGCGCTAGAAAATTGTAGCGCGATGCAGGAAGACCTCAGAAGATCTATTATGGTGTAGGGAGCGCCAACTGACACTCAACATGCACAAATGTGACATATTGCACATAAATAGAGAGAACCATTGTTATATTATCACACCATTGCAGAACAATTACTGCACCATTGCAAAACAATCACTGGGAGCAGTAAAATCCATAAAATATCTATAAGTATGCATACGGAGCGATTTAAAGTGGAACGACCAGATAAAATTAATCGCAGGTAAGGTAGATCGAGATTCATTAAAAGATTCATCTGGAGCTAGCTTACAAAACCCTAGTTCGATCAACAGTAGAATATTCCTCGTGAGTCTGGGATCAGTACGAGATAAGATTGATAGACGAAATATAAGGATCCAAAGAACAGCTCGTGTCGTTACGGCTCAGTTAGTAAGCACGGAAGTATCATGGAGATGAGCAGCCAATCCAGTGGCCGAAGCTGCAAGAGAGGCGTTCTGCATCACGGGGTGGCTTACTGTTAACGGTTCAAATGGCTCTGAGCACTATGGGACTCAACTGCTGAGGTCATTAGTCCCCTAGAACTTAGAACTAGTTAAACCTAACTGACCTAAGGACATCACAAACATCCATGCCCGAGGCAGGATTCGAACCTGCGACCGTAGCGGTCTTGCGGTTGCAGACTGCAGCGCCTTTAACCGCACGGCCACTTCGGCCGGCTTACTGTTAACGTTCCGAGAGCGTACGTTCCTAGAAGAGTCAACAAATATGTTGCTTCCTCCGACGTACATCTCGCGAA
Organism: Schistocerca nitens; assembly: GCF_023898315.1. Lineage (NCBI taxonomy): Eukaryota > Metazoa > Arthropoda > Insecta > Orthoptera > Acrididae > Schistocerca > Schistocerca nitens. Next base: position 451,239,358 of record NC_064619.1, read on the forward strand.
AAGTCGACGTAAGTAAAGTTAGAGGCTTGCCAGCAATCCTTCTTCCCGCGAACCATTCGAGACTGGAACAGGAGAAGTGGGAGTACAACGGTACACGAAATACCCTCCGCCATACAACTTACGGTGGCTTGCGGAGTATACACTGAGGTGACGAAAGTCATGAGACAGAGAAATGCACTATACTGATGGCCGTAGTGTCGCATACACGATGTAGAAAAGGGCAATCCAATGGTGTAGCTGTCATTTGCATTCGGGTGATTCACCGGAATAGGGTTTCTTCGTGATTATGGCCGCATAACGGGTCTCAGAAGACTTCGAACGCGGAATTGCTTTAAGCACTATGGCACTTAACATCTGAGGTCATCAGTCCCCTAGACTTAGAACTACTTAAACCTAACTAACCTAAAGACATCACACACATTCATGCCCGAGGCAGGATTCGAACCTGCGACCGTTGCAGCAGTGATGTTCCGGAATGAAGCGCCTAGAATCGCCCGGCCACAACGGCAGTCTAACGCCGAATTATAGTTGAGCTAGATACATGGGGCATTCCATTTTGGAAATAGTGAATTCAATATTGCGAGATCCACAGTGTCATGAGTGTGCCGAGAATACCAAATTTCAGCCATTGCCTCCCACCACGGACAATGCAGGCTTTCACTTAACGATCGAAAGCAGCAGCGTTTGCGTACAGTTGTCAGTGATAACAGACAAGCAACACCGCAAGAATAAATGTGGGAGGTACGACGAACGTGTCAATTAGGATCTCGAGACCATATCGGTTGGACCCTTAAAAAGATGGAAAAGTGGCCTGGCCATATGTGTCGCGATTTGGTTGCTAAGAGCTGGTGTTAGGTTTCGAGTGTGGCGCAAACCCCGCGAAGCTATGGACCCAAGTTGTCAACGAGGCACCGTGCGAGCTGGCACTGCCTCCATAATGATGTGAGCTGTGTTTACATGCCGCGTGGTCTGAGGGGCCATGTCACTGATTGCGCGGCACCTCCCGCAGGAGGTTCGAGTCCTCCCTCGGGCATGGGTGTGTGTGTGTTGTTCTTAGCATAAGTTAGTTTAAGTAGTGTGTAAGTCTTGGGACCGATGACTTCAGCAGTTTGTCACATAGGAATTCACACACATTTGAACATTTTTTGTGTTTACATGGTCCCCTGGTGCGACTGAACCGATCATTGACTGGAAATGGTTAAGTTCGGCTAATTGGAGTCCATTTACAGCCATACATGGACTTCATGGTCCCAAACGTTCGCCCCGCTAGCTGAGTGCTGCCGGCACGGTAGCTCAGCGTGTTCGGTCAGAGGGTGAGCTGCCCTGTGCAATAAAAAAAACTGAGTTAACGATCAACAACGAATTTAAAACGGATGTCTTACGACGTCCTCGCCGAGCAAATGTAACGAACAAAAGATGCCGGCACGGTACCTCAGCGTGTTCGGTCAGAGAGCTGGTTGGCCTCTGTAATAAAAAAACTTAGTGAAATGATCAACAACGAACTTGAAGGGATGTTACGTGACGTCCGCAACGACCAAACACAACGATCAACAACGAACAAAATGAAAAAAGAAAAAAAAAGTGGTCAGCGTGAAAGATTGCCGTCCTAAGGGCCCGCTTCGATCTCCGGCTGGGTCGGAAATTTTTTCCGCCCAGGGACTGGGTATTGTGTTGTCTTCATCATCATTTCATCCCCATCCGGCGCGCAGGTCGCCCAATGTGCGTCGAATGTAATAAGACCTTCACCAAGGCGGCCGGACCTGCCCTGCAAGGGACCTCCCGGCAAATGACGCCACACGTTCCTTTCCATTTCTATGTTCCCAAAAAACAATGAAATTTTTACGAATGACATTGCGCCATGTCATCGGGCCACTACAGTCTGTGATTGGTTTGAAGAACATTCTCGACAGTTCGAGCGAATGATCTGCCCACCCCAGAGTGCCCTACATGAATCCCATCAAACATTCATGACAGATCGAGAAATCAGTTCGTGCACAAAGTGCTGCACTGGCAACACTTTGGCAAATATGGACGGCTATAGAGGCAGCAAGGCTCAATATTACTGCAGGGGACTTCCAACGACTTGTTGAGCCCATACCACGCCGAGTGTTGCACTATGTTTGGCAAAAGGAGGTGCGAGTGTATATTAGGAGGTATCTCATAACTTTTGTCACCTCAGTCTACAGGGTGTTACAAAAAGGTACGGCCAAACTTTCATTACACATTCCTCACACACAAATAAAGAAAAGATGTTATGTGGACATGTGTCCGTAAACGCTTACTTTCCCTGTTAGAGCTCATTTTATTACTTCTCTTCAAATCAAATTAATCATAGAATGGAAACACACAGCAACAGAACGTACCCGCGTGACTTCCAACACTTTGTTACAGGAAATGTTCAAAATGTCCTCCGTTAGCGAGGATACATGCATCCACCCTCCGTCGCATGGAATCCCTGATGCGCTGATGCAGCCCTGGAGAATGGCGTATTGTATCACAGCCGTCCACAATACGAGCACGAAGAGTCTCTACATTTGGTACCGGGGTTGCGTAGACAAGAGCTTTCAAATGCCCCCATAAATGAAAGTCAAGAGGGTTGAGGTCAGGAGAGCGTGGAGGCCATGGAATTGGTCCGCCTCTACCAATCCATCGGTCACCCAATCTGTTGTTGAGAAGCGTACGAACACTTCGACTGAAATGTGCAGGAGCTCCATCGTGCATGAACCACATGTTGTGTCGTACTTGTAAAGGTACATGTTCTAGCAGCACATGTAGAGTATCCCGTATGAAATCATGATAACGTGCTCCATTGAGCGTAGGTGGAAGAACATGACATCACCAACAATGCCTGCCCAAACGTTCACAGAAAATCTGTGTTGTTGACGTGATTGCACAATTGCGTGCGGATTCTCGTCAGCCCACACATGTTGATTGTGAAAATTTACAATTTGATCACGTTGGAATGAAGCCTCATCCGTAAAGAGAACATTTGCACTGAAATGAGGATTGACACATTGTTCGATGAACCATTCGCAGAAGTGTACCCGTGGAGGCCAATCAGCTGCTGATAGTGCCTGCACACGCTGTAAATGGTACGGAAACAACTGGTTCTCCCGTAGCACTCTCCATACTGTGACGTGGTCAACGTTACCTTGTACAGCAGCAATTTCTCTGACGCTGACATTAGGGTTATCGTCAACTGCACGAAGAATTGCCTCGTCCATTGCAGGTGTCCTCGTCGTTCTAGGTCTTCCCCAGTCGCGAGTCATAGGCTGGAATGTTCCGTAGTCCTTAAGACGCCGATCAATTGCTTCGAACGTCTTCCTGTCGGGACACCTTCGTTCTGGAAATCTGTCTCGAAACAAACGTAGCGCGCCACGGCTATTGCCCCGTGCTAATCCATACATCAAATGGACATCTGCCAACTCCGCATTTGTAAACATTGCACTGACTGCAAAACCACGTTCGTGATAAACACTAACCTGTTGATGCTACGTACTGATGTGCTTGATGCTAGTACTGTAGAGCAATGAGTCGCATATCAACACAAGCACCGAAGTCAACATTACCTTCCTTCAATTGGGCCAACTGGCGGTGAATCGAGGAAGTACAGTACATACTGACGAAACTAAAATGAACTCTAACATGGAAATTAAGCGTTTCCGGACACATGTCCACATAACATCTTTTCTTTATTTGTGTGTGAGGAATGTTTCCTGAAAGTTTGGCCGTACCTTTTTGCAACACCCTGTATATGTAGCTGTAAGAGGGGACGGTTAGAGAGTTTTACGGAAGTTGGCTCACCTGCAAGGGTCGTGCAGAGCCCACACTACCATCGTGCCCGAACCGAGACTAGGTTAGAGACGGAGCTGGAGCTCAGTGGCCCTGGTAAGCCAGCGGCAGCCGCGGCGCAGGCGGCGGCGCCGGCCAGTTGGCGTTGTGCAGAGGTCGCGCGTCGCCGTTGGCGATCTTGACGATGACGGCCTCGATACAGCAGACGAGGAAGAGCACGAGGAAGAGCGCCAGGTCACCGGAGCGCGCCGCGGAAGCGAACCCGGGGCCCTCGCCCGCCAGCGCCGCGAAGTCTGCCAGCATGGTCCGCTCCCACCCGACGCCGAACAGACGACTGCGGCTGCAGCAGCGGAGGCGGCGACAGACCGGCCCAGACGAGCACTTTCTCCGCGCGGCGCGGCTGTTACATCACGCGCTCTCATCCTATCCGCTACCGGAAGCACACTCCCTACCCTCGCACACGTAACACAAGCTTCGGAGACAGACAGGTATAGTCTGTCTGCAGACTGACGAGCGGGCAGGCGAGTCCCTACTTCCTGCACCACAATAACAAGGAGACCTTAAGGATAGGGTTGCAAGGTGTCCGGCTTTAGAAGGACACACTCTGCTCAATACACGGCGTGTTTCACAATTCGTGTTACACGCTACTAGAACTGTAGAGGGGACTTAGTAGATCAAGTTTTACATAGGGACGCATGTCCGGAAATCCATCCAACGACGCTACAGACCTTGGCTGTGAGCAGGCACTGATTGAATCAATGGGGAAAGTTGAAAATTTGTGCCGGACCGGGATTCGACCTGGGTCTTCTGTTTACTAGGCAGATGCTCTGCTCTGACCACTTTTTTAAAAATCTCCTTTTGCTCGTTATTCTACGCTGCATTTGTTCGGGACGGACGTCCCAAGACACCCATCTCAAGTGCATCACCGATCCATTCACTCAAATCGTGCGGAGTGGTGCAGTGGTTAGCACATTGGACTCGCTTTCCGGAGGACGACGGTTCAAATCCGCATCCGGCCATCCTGATTTAGGTTTTCCGTGATTTCTCTAAATCGCTTCAGGCAAATGTCAAGATGGTTCCTTTGAAACGACACCCCCGCATTCCTTCTCCATACTTCCCTAATCCGATGAGACCGATGATCTGGTCGCCTCCCCCGAATCAACCGACCAAACATTCACTCAATTGTTGTATTACAGAGGGCAGCTAAGCTTCTGCCGAAGACGCTCAGCTACCACGCAGGCATTAGCCACCCAGACACAGAGGTCATTGCAACTGCACGTGCTACCCTAGCTCGCCTCCCATCGGACCCATATTCTCAACTTATCCATGCACTACTAAAGTAGTGTCCATTGCCCATATCCTCATTACTCGTGGCATTTCGCCCATTTCCGTAAGAGTTCGAGCCTGATGTGCATCTGCACTGAAGAGATCACTCGTAGTCTCTCCGTAATTATAAGACTATGTGGTGTCTGTTCTTTCGGACATGTCCGAAACCACAGACACCACATATACATGGTGGAGCAGAGGAAGCCCATGTTTTCCATTATTGAATGACTGGGACACGGTTTGATAAAAATAATAAAAACAAGCATTAAGTGATAGATTTTTAATGCAGTTTTGAAATATACATACTTTAATTAGATTCGAAAAATAATGTCTTGGAGATGACGTCCTTCTTGCTGGATACAAATCTGGATCCTCTCCCGAAAGTCACGCATGGCTCTCTACAACATTTCATTAGGCACAGCTTCAATTTCCTGACGAATGGAATTCTTCAGGTCATCGATTGTGCGAGGCTTGTTCGTGTAGACTTTTGATTTTAAATATCCCCACAAAAAGAAGCCGCATATGGACAAATCGGGTGAGCGATGGGGGCCAGTAAACATCACCATATCTCGAAATAACATGTCCTGGGAACATTTGTCGAACCATTTCCATGGATCCTCTCGCCGTGTGAGCTGCGGCACCGTCTTACTGAAAGCATATTTCTCTCATGTCCAATTCACGTCTTTGAAGTTCTGGACGAGTATAGTTGTTTCACATTTTAATGTAGCGCGCTGATGTCGCAGTAACTACAGTTCATTCCTCTTAAAAAAAAAAGTAAGATCCAACAATTCCCATCTTTTAAATGCAGCACCACACTGTTACTTTTAAACTGTGGAGAGGTCATTGGTGTAATTAATGCGGGTTCTCCGGCGCCCAATACCGACAATGTTGAACATTGACGTAACCGTCTACATGAAAATGTGCTTCATCACTCATGAAGACTGTAACATCTGCATCTTCCGTAAGAATTTCGTCCATTACGCTACAAAACTCTCTGCGCTGCACGATCATTACCTTCTACGGGTGAAACTTAAGATCATCACGTTACATGCGGTGAAGCGAACAACGTGACATACCCAGCGCTACTGCCTGTCGTCTAGCCGTTCTCACTGGGTATGGAGTATGAACTGAACGGGGAAGACCAGGTGGTTTCTTTCTCATCACAGATCCAGTACTTCTAAAGACTGTAACTCATCGGAGTACAGTTTCTCGATCAGGAAATGCACCTCGACGTCCAATTCTAAAATTTTGACGGAAAAGATGTTGCACTGTTACTAGGGAATCATTGTTTCTAAAGTACTGCTCGACAACGAACACACGATGCTCTACGGTCCAAAGCTCCATAGCGACTGAAACTGCATTGTATGGGTACTCTGCCAACATTCACTCAAGGGCAATACCCCCTCTCGTCGCCGCATACTAGCGGTTCAAAAAACATGCGTTTCCTCTGCTCCAGCCTGTATAAATACGAAATTCTCCAGGGATACATCAGTGCATCAGGAACTCAGTGCGGCGGAGGGATGATGCAGATATCCTGGTTAATAATAGAGGGCGTAGAACATTTCGTTTAGGAAAGCGTGGTAAATGAAGAAAACTCCATCGGCCAAGACCGCTAAAAAAGCATGATTATTGGATGACCGGTTTCGACAGATCTATCATCGGATCTTATCCTTTAAACATTTTTACATTTTTGCAAAATATTTTGAAGCATAAAAGCCTATGATGAGGGCATAGTTCTGTCGAAATCAATCATCCAATCAAATGCATTTTTAGCGATCTTGGCTTTTGGTTTCTTCAGCTATCATACATTGCAGATCGCCCCCAGACTGACCATGTTAGGAATGTTTAGGAAAGTGTTCCCTAGTGTGCTGGTATCTTCTTTTCTTGTGTATTTCTCATGATTAACGTGTTGAATAGTCGTAGAAACTGAGCTCTAACATGGAAATACAGCGTTTCAAATGGTTCAAATGGCTCTGAGCACTATGGGACTTAACATCTATGGTCATCAGTCTCCTAGAACTTAGAACTACTTAAACCTAACTAACCCAAGGACATCACACAACACCCAGTCATCACGAGGCAGAGAAAATCCCTGACCCCGCCGGGAATCGAACCCGGGAACCCGGGCGTGGGAAGCGAGAACGCTACCGCATGACCACGAGCTGCGGACTACAGCGTTTCCGGACCCATGACCATATAACGTCTTTTGTTTCTCTACGTTTAAGCAATGTTTCCTGAAAGTTTGGCCATACGTTTTTGTTACACCCTTTATAATGCCCACCCTGAAGGACAAAAACCCTATAGTGATGCCATCAGTGGCTGTGTACATCCTTTAACACTTCATCTATTTCTTGTTGGTTCGGACCTCGGTGATTGTGACAATTTAAATGACGTCCATGCGAAGATGTTCGGGCGCCTCGAATCTTGACCCCAGGAAACGTCCAGTGGCATAATCTTCGGAAAAATAAACTCGTTTGGCATAGTTGGTTGCGCGAAAAATGGCTCTGAGCCCTATGGGACTTAACATCGGAGGTCATCAGTCCCCTAGAACTTTGAACTACTTAAACCTAACTAACCTAAGAACATCACACACATCCATGCCCGAGGCAGGATTCGAATCTGCGCGGTTCCAGACTGAAGCGCCTAGAACCGCTCGGCCACAACGGCCGGGTGGTTGTGCGACCAACAATATGTTCCAGTTGCCTAACTCCTTACGTGCAGTACTCCCCTGACCTCGCATAATACGACTGTCGTGTCTCACGTCTTTCAGCTCCAAGTGGGTGATTGTAATGAGTCCATACAGAGTTCATCATTTTGTTTATGGTTTTGATGACGATGAGAGACAGAAAGGCGGGGACAGGGGCTGAAACTCTGCGGCTGCACAGAACCTACTCCTCTCGAGTAACGCCAAAGGGATCGCTGAGCTTTAAATTCTCATGCGTCAAGAGCGCTATATATTTTCACAACATGGTACATCTGCATCTACATGGATACTCTGCAGATCACACTTAAGAGCCTGGCAGAGGGTTCATCGAACCACCTTCACAAATCTCTATTATTCCAATCTCGTATAGCGCGCGGAAAGAATGAACACCTATATCTTTCCGTACGAGTTCTGATTTCCCTAATTTTATCGTGGTGATCGTTCCTCCCTATGTATGTCGGTGTCAACAAAATGATGTCCAGCCCAAATCCTGTATCATTTCTGTGACACTCTCTCCCATATTTCGCGATAATACAAAACGTGCTGCCTTTCTTTGAACTTTTTCGATGTACTCCATCAGTCCTATCTGGTAAGGATCCCACACCGCGCAGCAGTATTCTAAGAGAGGACGGACAAGCGTAGTGTAGGCAGTCTCCTTAGTAGGTCTGTTACATTTTCCTGCCAATAAAATGCAGTTTTTCATTAACCTTCCCCACAACTTTTCTATGTGTTCCTTCCAATTTAAGTTGTTCGTTATTGTAAAACCTAGGTATTTAGTTGAATTTACGGCCTTTAGATAAGACTGATTTATCGTATAAGCGAAGTATAAGGAGTTCCTTTTAGCACTCAAGTGGATGACCTGACTTTTCGTTATTTAGGGTCAACTGCCACTTTCCGCACCATTCAGGTACCTTTTCTAAATCGTTTTGCAATTCGTTGTGATCTTCTGATGACTTTAAGACTGCTCAGATTGTCTCCCAAATCGTTTATATAGATAAGGAACAGCAAATGGCCTATAACACTACCTTGGGGAACGCCATAAATCGCTTGTCTTTTACTCGACGAGTTTCCGTCAATTACTACGAACTGTGACGTCTCTGATAGGAAATCACAAATCGAGTCACATAACTAAGGAGATATTCCATAAGCACGCAATTTCACTACAAGCAGCTTCTGTGGTACGGTGTCAAAAGCCTTCCGGAAATCCAGAAATACAGAAATACTGAATCGATCTGAAATCCCTTGTCAATAGCACTCAACACTTCATGTGAATAAAGAGCTAGTTGTGTTTCGCAGGAACGATGTTTTCTAAGCCCATGTTGACTGTGTGTCAATAGACCGTTCTCTTCGAGGTAATTCATAATGTTCAAACACAATATATGTTCCAAAATCCTGCTGCATATCGACGTTAACGATATGGGCCTTAATTTAGTGGATTACTCCTACTACTTTTCTTGAATACTGGTGTGGCCTGTGCAACTTTCCAGTCTTTGGGTACGCATCTTTCGTCGAGCGAACGGTTGTATATAATTGTTAAGTATGGAGCTAATGCATCAGCATACTCCGAAAGGAACCTAATTGGTATCTACATCGACAGCTACATCTGTACTATGCACGCCACGTTAAGGTGTGTGGAGGAGAGTACTTGGTGTAGCACTGTCACTTCTCGCCCCCCCCCCTCTCTCTCTCTCCCTTCCCCGTGAATGATACGCGGGAAGAACTATTGTTCTGTTGGTAATCCTCCATGGGAGCTAGAATCTCTCAAATTTGACTTTCATTTTCTTTCCGCGACATATACGTAGGAGGAATCGGTTTATTGGTTGACTCTTCGAGGAACGTACGCTCTTGGAAGTTTAACAGTAAGCCACATTGTGGCGCACGACACCTCTGAAGCTGTGACGAAATGGGCTTCTCTTCTTTGGATTTTCTCTATTTCCGCTATCAAAACTATTTGGTAAGAATCCCAGCTGACGAGCAATTTTCAAATACTGATCGGACGAAGGTACTGTGTCGGTCAGGCATCTGCCTCACCTGCGATTAGGATTACGTGGTCTTCCCATTCCGTACACATTCTCCCAGATATTCAACTGGTGTGACTGATTGCTCTACAATCGTATGATCATACGATAATTGGTTCTTTTCCTATTTGTGCGCAATACATTACATTTGTCTGTGTTGAAAGTCAATTATCAATCGCTGCACCAAGTATCCATCCTGCGCAAGTCTTCCTCCAGTTTTCTATAAGTTTCTAGCGTCGTGACTTCTCTGTATACAACAGCATCACCCCATAATAGCCTCATGGAACTTCTGACGTTATCTACTAGAAGATTTATATATATTGTGAAAAGTAATGGTCTTATAACTCCCACTTGAGATACGCTCTTAGTTACTTCTACGTTTGAAGGTTCCTTTCGTTTGACAATGGCATGATGTTTTCTATTTTCCAGACACTACTCAATGAAGTCACACAGTTGCTCTGATATTTACGCTCGTATTTTGTTCTACAGGCGGCAGTGCAGAACTGTGTCGAACGTCTTCGGAAGTCAAGGAACACGGTATCAACCTACACTCCAGTATCTACTGCTTTCTGGGACTCGTGGACCAACTGGAAGAGCTAGGTTTCACGCGATCGCTGTTTTCGGATGTTCAATCAACTGCCACATAAAGAACCAACCACACAACGACAAGACTTTCTCGTAAAACTACGCGAGGGCACGATCCAAGGGTGCTCAAGAAACTTATTACTTCTTTTAACATTCTACGCGCGTAACAAGCGCGTCGCTTTAATGAGAGAAATTCAGGGCTTACATGAACTCTAGCCGACTCTTCATTCTTATCTTTTCATCTTCATTATCCGCGATGTAATGTAATACAGTGCTCGCCATTAAAAGTGAAACACCAGGAAGACTACCCCACAAATAGTGAAATTTTCCTAATTTTACCCGTCTCTAATGACCTCGTTGTCGACGGGACGTTAAACACTAATCTCCTCCTCCCTCCTCCTAATTTTACCTACGCAGTACGGTATGGAGAAAATACGCTTATATTTGTAGGTGAGTTGCGGGTACACGCGGTGCAAAATCTAGTACACAGAGCGGCCATGGCCCGCTTCCTTTCTAACTTCAATTAGAGATGAAGTGATCCTCACACGTATTCATATCGGACACTGTAACCTCCCCCTCACTTATCGACCTTAATGACAGTGAAAAATTAAACCGCGTGTACCTAATGGAAATTTGGGAAAAGCAATCGTCACCGAAGTTAATCTGTCGGTAAAGAGGGAGGAAAGGGTTGCATCTAAATGAAAGGAAAAATGCAAATGAAACTGGTGGAAATTAATTTTGAAAAGGGGTAAAGTTAATAAAGAAAGTAAATGTGCGGCCGTTACGTTAACAATTAACTAGCGGTAATTAGATATTTGAGATTTGGGGGAAATTACGGTCGCCAGTCCTAAGGACAATTACTATAGTAACTGAAAAAGAAAGGTTATTACACATATAATTAGCACTAGAAGCGTGGCAACTGGAGGTTGACACGTGTAGTGTGAAAACTGAAAGTTTGTCAGAAGTAATAAATTTCGCTACACTTAATTTAGCAAAAGAATTAATAAAACCGGAAAATCGAAAGTTAATTTAGTGACTGAAGTTAATAGTGAGCTTTCTTTCTGAAGCACATCGAAATTCAGTAAAATACGGTTAGTCTTGGACTACCTCAACAATCATTTCAAAAGCAACTTGACTCTACGCAATTTAGAAATAAGAGATTTAACTTTGAACTTGAATTAAATGATTCTGAACAATTAACAATAGTAAAATTTTGTACGTACCAAGCTGAGCTGCAGTCACAGGTAAGCTAAAATATGCTAACAAAACTCGCACTCTTAATTTGTGCTCGTGTAATCTAAATATTGTAGCCAGCTATGAATACTTTAACTGAACTCTGAAATTAAGGCAGTGAAATTGAATTATATTATTTTAATGCTGGCGTTTGAATTTCAACGACACTCGGGTTCATTTCGGAAAAGGGAGGGACCCTGCTTGGCAATGCAATTGGGACAATGAGCAACAAAGGTTCATGCTAAGTTGCTGTAATTTTGCGAGGCAAATGGAACAATTTGAAAAGCTGAGGTCTGCCATACAGTTCTGAAACTTTACGTGCTTTTAGTCTTCCTTGTTGGTTGATTGAAGGTTTGAAGCCGTCGATCGAGGAGATGGCGACAGTCACTCATTATCGGCCGTCGCTGTTGCAGAAGCTGGATGTTGGCGCGCCTTCTTCTCGACACGGTCACCAGACGAAACGGGCTCTTGATGTGCGCCAGCTAATGCTTCCCGTCCGCGACACCATGTCAGAAACTATCATCGCAAGTCGAGCGCAATTACATGCCGCCAAACCCCGAAAGCGCGGCAACTCGCGGGAGCTTCACACAACACACCTGCTCCACTCGCTACTCCCCAGACTCTCTCTCGCTGCCCGCGCTCCACGCGGCAGAGTTCACACTCCCAAAGATCCTACACACTTTGATTCTTCACACGACCTATCGATGTAATCGTTCGATAGCAGTTTTCCCTAGGCAAGACCCAGCGTAAAAATACAAATAATATTCACAAAACAAACCAATTATACATCGACATAAATGCATATATATATACAAATAGTAAAACAATTACAATATACAAAGACACAGAAATGTTATATCTTCAGGTAACAAAATTAAGGAAAACAAATTTATAGTACAATAGATGGAAATAGGAGGATATGCATTTCCGGCGTTACAACACCTCCCAGTGTCGATACTTACCTCTTGCGGCACGAAGACAAAATGGTTCAAATGGCTCTGAGAACTATGGAACTTAACATCTGAGGTCATCAGTCCCCTAGAACTTAGAACTACTTAAACCTAACTAACCTAAGGACATCATACACATCCATGCCCGAGGCAGGATTCGAACCTGCGACCGTAGCGGTCACGCGATTCCAGATTGGAGCGCCTAGAACCGCTCGGCGACACCGGCCGGCGCACGAAGACACACCCAACGAGGTGGCGCATTGGTTAGCGCAACGGGCTCACATTCGGGAGGACGACGGTTCAAATCCGCATCCGGCCATCCTGATTTAGGTTTTCCGTGATTTCCCTAAATCGCTTCAGGCAAATGGCGGGATGATTTCTTTGGAAGGGCACGGCCGACTTCCTTCCCAACCTTCCCTAATCCGATGGGACCGATGAGGTCGCTGTTTGGTTCGTTCCCCCAAATCAACCCACCAACGAAGACCCACCGGAGTGCAGTGTTTGCGGCGTCATACTCACCGTGTACTTTGTATGAGGATAGGAGGGAAGCCTTTGATATTGCGGAGGACTTACCCTCAATTTTAGGCAATGACGAAACAATACTAAGAAAGCTGCTGACATTTTGCGTGACGTCAGAACTCCTCCTCAATGTAATTGAACGAATTTTAAGTATTAATGTATGACGACCGTATAAATAGCTGTACTAGATACTGTATGCGAACATTTTTTATGTCTGTGATTCTAATATACGTTCTTTGCTTTTAGTTTCAACAAGAGTAACTACAGATCATAGAATGAAGGCTTTCACGGCAGGTGTTGCCATCACTTAACACTTCCGGGCTGAGATGCCATGGTCCGTACATAGGACTCTCCCTTGACGTTTCGCCTTCGACTGCGGAAGGCATCCTTCGAGGACAATCGGCGATTGTCCTCGGAGGATGGCTTCCGCAGTCGAAGGCGAAACGTCAGGGGAGAGTCTTATGTATGGACCACGGCATCTCAGCCCGGAAGAGTTAAGTGATGAAGAGTGACTATTCCCGAAGCATTACCACGATTTTGAGAAAGGGCGCTAATGATTACGGAGTTAGCGCCCAACCATTTTCAGTTCATCCATTCATTCATCCACCGATTTGAGCGTGGATGACAGACAAGCTATTTCAGCTTCATGCCAGAGTTCATCAAGCATAATAGCTGGTGGATGCAGGAGTGGCAGTCTCCCGAAAACCCATATCAGACATTTTCAGTGGCTCAGAAATCTCTATCGAGATATATATATGAAGATGGCATCTGTTCTTTTGGACATCTCCGAAAGATACCATCGGTGACCATGGAGCTCGTTAGAATGAAATTACAATGAAATGAATACCCTTAGCTGCATACAGACGTTAATATAAGTCAAGGGGCACAGTTGAAAATGTGTGCTCCGACCGGGACTCGAACCCGGGATCTCCTGCTTACATGGCAGACGCTCTATCCATCTGAGCCACCGCGGGCACAGAGGACAGTGCGACTGCAGGGACTTATCTCTGGCACGCCTCCCGTGAGACCCACATTCGCAACTTATTGTCCCGCACTATATTCATTGTGTCCCTGCCCATTATACATGAGTATAATGCCGATTCCCGTAAGAGTTCTGGCACTGTTTGTGCATCCGCACAGGAGAAGATGGTCAAATGGCCGGTGAGCCTTAACTATGTATATACAGGGTGTTACAAAAAGGTACGGCCAAACTTTCAGGAAACATTCCTCACACACAAATAAAGAAAAGATGTTATGTGGACATGTGTCCGGAAACGCTTAATTTCCATGTTAGAGCTCATTTTAGTTTGTTCTTCCACCTACGCTCAATGGAGCACGTTATCATCATTTCATACGGGATACTCCACCTGTGCTGCTAGAACATGTGCCTTTACAAGTACGACACAACATGTGGTTCATGCACGATGGAGCTCCTGCACATTTCAGTCGAAGTGTTCGTACGCTTCTCAGCAACAGATTCGGTGACCGATGGATTGGTAGAGGCGGACCAATTCCACGGCCTCCACGCTCTCCTGACCTCAATCCTCTTGACTTTCATTTATGGGGGCATTTGAAAGCTCTTGTCTACGCAACCCCGGTACCAAATGTAGAGACTCTTCGTGCTCGTATTGTGGACGGCTGTGATACAATACGCCATTCTCCAGGGCTGCATCAGCGCATCAGGGATTCCATGCGACGGACGGTGGATGCATGTATCCTCGCTAACGGAGGACATTTTGAACATTTCCTGTAACAAAGTGTTGGAAGTCACGCGGGTACGTTCTGTTGCTGTGTGTTTCCATTCCATGATTAATGTGATTTGAAGAGAAGTAGTAAAATGAGCTCTAACATGGAAAGTAAGCGTTTCCAGACCCATGTCCACATAACATATTTTCTTTCTTTGTGTGTGAGGAATGTTTCTTGAAAGTTTGGCCGTACCTTTTTGTAACACCCTGTATATAGTTAAGGCTCACCGGCCATTTGACCATTTTCTTCAGTGCGGATACACAAACAGTGCCCGAACTCTTACGTGAATCGGTAAAAAGCAGCGAGTAATGAGTATAATGGGCAGGGACACTATGAATGTAGTGCGGGACAGTAAGTTGCGAATGTGGGTCTCACGGGAGGCGTGCCAGAGATAAGTTCCTGCAGTCGCACTATAAGTTCCTGCAGTCGCACTATCGTCTCCGTCCTCGGTGGCTCAGATGGATAGAGCGTCTGCTATGTAAGCAGGAGATCATCGGTTCGAGTCCCGGTCAGGGAACACATTTTCAACTATCCCCGTTGACTTACTGTGTATCAACGCCTGTATGCAGCTAATGGTATTCATTTCATTGTAATTCCATTTTACGTTACCTTCTAGAAAGATAACGCCACAGAGGCCTCGAAGATACGTCACAGCGGTTTTAAAACGACACAAATGTGACATCTGCTGTCCAAATTATTGGCTATCTAACTAGAGGTGATCGTACTGTGTATCCGACGGCAACTCATATCGTCAGGCCGTGTGTTGACTCAGTATGGCGATGACGGATGCAATCTGGCGACATTTTTTCTCAGATCCTCCACACACTGACACTTCCACAGTGAAGATACAGGTAGAACTGGGAGTCGTCTGAAAAGACATAGTGGTGCCAGCCCTGTAGCCAGTGTCGTTGTTGGGGCCACGACTGACGGCGCGTCCCGCACTGCTGCCACATCAGGGGTAACCAATACAATCGTTGCCACGCCGACAGTTTCTGGTGCTCCATATGTCGTCAAAATGTCCATCTTTCTGTTTGTGTACTTATCTTACTACAAACAATCCCGTTTCCTGAGTCATGGTACTTTATGAGGCTTCCTGTACAGCCTAGCGAACAATGTTTGCCCTACATCTACATGGATACTCTGAAAATCACATTCAAGTGCCTGGCAGAGGGTTCATCGAACCACCTTCACAATTCTCCATTATTCCAATCTCGTATAGCGCGCGGAAAGAATGAACACCTGTATCTTTCCGTACGAGCTCTGATTTCCCTTATTTTATCTTGGTGAATGTTACTCCCTATGTAGGTCGGTTTCAACAAAATATTTTCGCATCCGGAGGAGAAAGTTGGTGATTGGAATTTCGTGAGGAGATTCCGTCGCAACGAAAAACGCCTTTCTTTTAATGATGTCCAGCCCAAATCCTGTATCATTTCTGTGACACTCTCTCCCATATTTCGCGATAATACAAAACGTGCTGCCTTTCTTTGAACTTTTTCGATGTACTCCATCAGTCCTATCTGGTAAGGATCCCACACCGCGCAGCACAATTCTAAAAGAGGTCGGACAAGCGTAGTGTAGGCAGTCTCCTTAGTAGGTCTGTGTCCTGCCAATAAAACGCAGTCTTTGGTTAGCCTTCCCCATGACATTTTCTATGTGTTCCTTCTAATTTAAGTTGTTCGTTATTGTAAAACCTAGGTATTTACTTGAATTTACAAGTTTTAGATTAGACTGATTTATCGTGTAACCGAAGTTTAACGAGTTCCTTTTAGCATTCATGTGGATGACTTCACACTTTTCTTATTTAGGGTCAACTGCCACTTTTTGCACCATTCAGATATCTTTTCTAAATCGTTTTGCAGTTTGTTTTGGTCTTCTGATGACTTCTTTATTAGTCGATAAACGACAGCTCATCTGCAAACAACCTAAGACGGCTGTTCAGATTGTCTCCAAAATCGTTTATATTATAGGCACTAGTCGTTTGGGGCCCCTTGAGATGGTGAATGGCGTCGAGTATAGCCCTCCAGAATCCATCTATTCCTTATTCGCACACAGTCACGGGATCTCGATTAACGCGAGCAGCAGTATTGCGCAGCGATAAACAGCTGTCGCGATAGGCCATGATTCTGCCGCTGTCGAATTCTGACGCGTTTCTACGTTATGCTCTAGGCATAATACGATTTCTCACAAAGAAACAACATAATGCGGTTTCTGAACGAGAAACCAGCTTCGTAACCTTTCCGTTTATAAAGAACTAGCTCAGTACGCGACATTGTCAGGGTATGTACTTATTCCGTTCTTCTGTTAGTCCATCTCCTTCGTCTCCCTTTCTCCGTCAATCTTGTACTTCACCTCCTCTCTATCCAGGATGTCAAATCAAACACCTTCCAGCCGTCTAAATTCGAAACTACTATTTTATTTGGGTACCAGTTTCGGAGATATACCACACCGTCTTCAGGTCCCCAATCCGGGGTCTAGGAAGATTGCAGCCTCGGTTACTGTCGAAATATAGGCCAGCATTCAAATACTGGTATCTGTAGATTTCTGCTTGGTACACTGATCACTTCAACCATCATGATTATGGACTACCACACGTACAATTTGTCAAACTTCACCTCTTTGTCAAGTTACTTGCCAGTGTGCTGCTTTGTTTGACATGCCTGTAAAACATGGGTTGTGTTTGACGTGGCTGGGGAAAATTTTGATTGACGGCCGATTTGACAAACAAATGTGACCTTCTACAAATGCTTCGTCAAATAACAGGCAGTTGCTTGCCGGACTATGGTCTATAACTTGAGACATCTGGCAACTGAAGCAGATTTCGAAGATTTAAAGTTTCTATCCTGCATTGCACCTAATAAATTGCCCACTGGTGTCAAAATACTTCGCGACACTATAGGCACAGCTTGACAGCTCCTTCTAAAGTGAGGTTGAATGTCACAAACTTGTACTTCCGTGCGTTTGTTGACAAACCCGTGGATAGCAAACATCGGTTTTAACAAGCAAGTTTGATCGTTTACAGGGATCTTTTGCCGCATCTGCATTGGCACTGAACATCGTTGCACACTGCAGCTACATAGGGTTTCCCCTGACGAAAAACAGAGATAGCACTGATTTAGTTTGCACCTCTCTTCTTCGGTACAGGCTTACAACAAAAATACAGAAAATTAATAGAATCAAATAAAACAATGGATCAAAATCGCTTTATTTTGCAGTACATGGAAGCTCTTCAAAAATGGTTCAAATAGCTCTGAGCACTATGGGACTCAACTTCTGAGGTCATTAGTCCCCTAGAACTTAGAACTACTTAAACCTAACTAACCTAAGGACATCACGCACATCCATGCCCGAGGCAGGATTCGAACCTGCGACCGTAGCAGTCTCGCGACTCCAGACTGCAGCGCCTAGAACCGCATGGCCACTTCGGCCGGCTGTAAGCTCTTCCTGACAGTTTCCTATGAATACGAGCTGTAGGAATTCGCAATCATGTGGACGATGTGTAATTCATTCTTCCTACCCTCACGGACTACCTTAACTTAGAAAATCAACCATATTCATGAAGTGTCATTTTTCATGTAAAAATCAATCCTTTGATAACTACAGAATATGATAATCGATTTTCACGGACCATTTTCGTAAATTTACCTCGCTCTTCATTCTTCAAAATTTGCACTCTGGCCACCTGACATATGTAATTTACATGATGTTTGACTGTTATAGCCGGCTGGTCCCGGCGAAGGTTCGAGTCCTCCCTCGGGCATGGGTGTGTGTGTTTGCCCTTAGGATAATTTAGGTTAAGTAGTGTGTAAGCTTAGGGACTGATGACCTTAACAGTTACGTCCCATAAGATTTCACACACGTTTGAACATTTTTTTGAACTGTTATAGCCGTCAAAGAAAAGGCAGGTAGAGAACAATGAAACATGCAAAAAATTCTAATAAACATAGGTCCGGAAACACCTGGTTTCCCCGGTACAAGGTAAGCACAAGTGCAATCATGTCAGTGCTGCAGAACTATTAATACCTAAGTTTACGTTTATTTCGAAACACTGCAAGTGAGGCGTAAATTAAAAAAAAAAAAGTGGTTAATCGGCCTTGTTTGATCTTATCGTCATTTGGGATACTCAGGTACAGATAAATAACGTTTCCAGAACAAGTGCAATGGTCATGACCCGTCAACAACATGGTCACTGAGGTCCCCTGACTTGAAACTGTTGGATTTCTTTTGTGTGGGAATATTTAAAAGCTTTGGTTTATTCCAACTCTGTTGATAGTGTCTATCAACTCCGGGAAACTATGTGGAGGGGTGTCACTGTATTCGGAACACGACTGAGATTTTTGACGTGTACGGGCAGTGATGAATGCTGGCCATGTGGAACACCTGTTGCAGTGTGTTCGGCCTAAAGTGCAAAATGGTTCAAATGGCTCTGAGTACTATGGGACTTAACTTCTGAGGTCATCAGTCCCCTAGAACTTAGGTTAGTTAGGTTTAAGTAGTTCTAAGGACATCACACACGTCCATGCCCGAGGCAGGAATCGAACCTGCGACCGTAGCGGTCGCGCAGTTCCAGACTGTAGTGCCTAGAACCGCCCGGGCACCCCGGCCGGCCTTAAAGTGCATACCTGCAGTTTGGATCATCGGGGACTCTGCAATAAGGTGTTCATGTGGTCACTCGTAATGCGTCGTATCGGGGAAACTATTGGTTGTTAGCCGGCCAAATTGGCCGAGCGGTTCTAGGCGCTTCAGTCTTGGACCGCGCGACCGCTACGGTCGCAGGTTCGAATCCTGCCTCGGGCATGGGTGTGTGTGATGTCCTCAGGTTAGTTAAGTTTAAGTAGTTTTCAGTTCTAGGGGACTGATGACCTCAGATGTTTAGTCCCATAGTGCTCAGAGCCATTTGAACCATTTTTGAACTATTGGTTGTTAGCGCTATTCGCTTGTTTCACTGTCGTCTACTCGCCTCTTTCGTTTGTACCTGTAATACTCAACCACGCTATACAGGGTGTTACAAAAAGGTACTGCCAAACTTTCAGGAAACATTCCTCACACATAAAGAAAGAAAATATGTTATGTGGACATGTGTCCGGAAACGCTTACTTTCCATGTTACAGCTCATTTTATTACTTCTGTTCAAATCACATTAATCATGGTATGGAAACATACAGCAATAGAACGTACCAGTGTGACTTCAAACACTTTGTTTCAGGAATTGTTCAAAATGTCCTCCGTTAGCGAGGATACATGCATCCACCCTCCGTCGCATGGAATCCCTGATGCGCTGATGCAGCCCTGGAGAATGGCGTATTGTATCACAGCCGTCCACAATACGAGCACGAAGAGCCTCTACATTTGGTACCGGGGTTGCGTAGACAAGAGCTTTCAAATGCCCCATAAATGAAAGAGGGTTGAGGTCAGGAGAGCGTGGAGGCCATGGAATTGGTCCGCCTCTACCAACCCATCGGTCACCGAATCTGTTGTTGAGAAGCGTACGGACACTTCGACTGAAATGTGTAAGAACTCCATCGTGCAACAACCACATGTTGTGTCGTACTTGTAAAGGCACATGTTCTAGCAGCACAGGTGGAGTATCCCGTATGAAATCATGATAACGCGCTCCATTGAGCGTAGGTGGAAGAACATGGGGCCCTATCAAGACATCACCAAAAATGCCTGCCAAAACGTTCACAGAAAATCTGTGTTGTTGACGTGATTGCACAACTGCGTGCGGAATCTCGTCAGCCCACACATGTTGATTGTGAAAATTTACAGTTTGATCATCAGAATCGAGGACGTACAGTACATACTGACGAAACTAAAGTGAGCTCTAACATGGAAATTAAGCGTTTCCGGACACTTGTCCACATAACATCTTTTCTTTATTTGTGTGTGAGGAATGTTTCCTGAAAGTTTGGCCGTACCTTTTTGCAACACCCTGTATATTGTTCGCCAAGGAATTGTCCATCACCAAGAATTCTAAAAAACTAATCAGGTTATTTCATATCCCACACTTGCCAAATATATGAGAACTCTGAACAAGAAACGGATTATGAACATTGATCTCCTCGGCAGAAAGTCCTGCCAGAGACTGCAATACCTAGAAGACTTTGGTCGAATGCACTGAGGCACTAAAATTGGATCTGGCACAACATGTTTTTGTTGTTGTTTTTGCAGTTGCGGTCTTCAGTTCGAAGACTGATTTGATGGAGCTCTCCATGCTACTCTTTACTGTGCAAGCCTCTTCATCTCCGAATAACTTCTGCAATATACATGCTTTTCAATCTGCTGACTGTATTCGTCTCTTGGTCTGGCTCTACAATTTTTACCACCCTGTCCCCCACCCACACTTCCCTCCAGTACTAAATTGGTGATCCCTTGATGCCTCAGAACGTGTCCTATCAACCGATCTCTTCTTCTAGCCAGGTTGTGCTACAAGTTCCTTTTCTCCCCAATTCTGTTCAGTACTTCCTCAGTAGTTACATAACCTACGCATCTTATCTTCAACATTCTTCTGTAGCGCCTGATTTCAAAAACTTCTGTTCTTTTCTAGTCTAAACTGTTTATCGTCCACGTCTCACTTCCGTATATGAGTACACTCCATACAGATACTTTCAGAAAAAACTTCCTAACACTTAAATCTATACTTAATGTTAACAAGTTTCTCGCCGGGCGGAGTGGCCGTGCGGTTCTAGGAGCTACAGTCTGGAGCCGAGGGACCGCTACGGTCGCAGGTTCCAATCCTGCCTCGGGCATGGATGTGTGTGATGTCCTTAGGTTAGTTAGGTTTAATTAGTTGTAAGTTCTAGGCGACTGATGCCCTCAGAATTTAAGTCGCATAGAGCCATTTGAAAAATTTCTCTTCTTCAGAAACGCTTTTCTTGCCATTGCCAGTCTATATTTTATATCCTCTCTACTTCGACCATCATCAGTTATTTTGCTGCCCGGAAAGCAAGACTCATCTGTTACTTTTAAGTGTCTCGTTTCCTAATCTATTTCCCTCAGCATCACCTGATTTAGCTCCATTGTCCTTGCTTTGCTGTCGTCGATGTTAATAGGAACTCAATGCACGCCGGAAGAGGTGCCAGCTGACGCCGCTACTGACGTCACGACGTCAGATGCACTGTCTGGAGCTATCTGCTTCACTTTTTGCTGCTTTCTTCTCTCCCATTCGACGCGCAGCGCCCAACTGGCTACGCAGCGAAGCGGGACTAACGGAAGCAGCTTCCGGTAACTACCACTTTCAGGATCCTGTTTCATTCGTGAGCGGAAGAAATACCTCTGCGTTTTATATATACAAACAAAACTTGAAACATACAATATGGTCTGCCTATCTGTGACAAGTTAAAACTTAATGCTGGGTCAGGAATCGAATACTGATGCCTGACTTTTTCAGGAGGCGGTCTCAGTGACTGGTCTAATCGTCTTCGCTTCCTCTAGGAGACCACATATCAATGGTTGCTCTCGATTCCTTCCAAATGTAAGAGAGTAGAAGAAACGATTCCAGTCACTGTCAACATATCTTCAACATGAAACAATGCTTTCTTAGTTCTTCGCTTAAACAGGTATACATCCTTGTTGAGAAAGCAGATGCTCCATAGACTCTGGCCAAGCGTTTGTGAATATTCCCCACAGTTTCTTTCTCTGCAGTGAGAGATTCAATGACGGCAAGTTGATTGTAATGTACATCACCTACAGACGCCATTTTAAAACTGTCCTGCAACTACGCTATCTGTCGGAAGTGGCAAACTTGGCGCGCTCACTCAGGAGAGTTCTAATAACACGTACGTAACGTTTCGCATTCGTAGCATTGATTTCGGCTGAAAAAAAAATGCGATGCATTATTTTTCTTGGCAACCCTCGTAATAGGAAAACGCCATACAGCTTTCGTAACTAATATAGATTTCGTTGGGGAGGTGAGAGGGATAGAAGGAATTATTATTTTCGAAAGCTGTCGGGTGGTTATAACTGTAGTGCAGCTACTCGCAGAGGTCCAGTGTGGGCAGTAATTGTCGTATGGCAGCGAAACTTACTAGATGCTCTAACGCCTTAATGCGGTACCAATGTACGCTGGAAAAAAATTAGTTCCAATTTTGGCCACCAGGTACAAATCTGGCACTGCGAATGAAAGGAAGACGTAGAGAAATGTTTTCAAGTGTAATGGATTAAGAACGGGTCGTAGGCAGAAAAGGTCACACAAGTGAGAAAGACATAAAGTTGATTTTATTATTAACCGATGGTTACACGATTTATTCAATACGAGCACCGGGGACGTCGTCGAGATGCTCTTCAGCGCCAGATTAGTACCTGGTGGCCAAAATTGGAATTAATTTTTTGCAGCGTAAATCGGTTCCGCAGTAACGCATTGAAATATGTACCAAGTTTCGCTACCATGTGACAATTACAGCCCACACTGGGGCTCTGTGACTAGTTGCACTTTTAATTATAACCACCCGGTAGATAGTGTGTTCCTTTTACTTTTGGATGTACCTATCGGCAGTACTATGCATTTCGCCTACGTAAGGTTAGTTTCGGTCAAAAGCTGTGTCTCATAAACCATGAGACATGTAGGCATTGTCTAATACCCATTAAGGACGCGTATGATCATAATGTTTGTTATCGAATGAAAATCTATGTACATGAAGGTAATATCTGTTTCCGAAGGAACAGATACCCTTGATGACGGTGCAGCTTCTCTAGAACGAAATGATAATTGAATCGACACCCTAGCTGCAAACAGACGTCGATATACATCACTGAGGAGATGTTGAAAATGTGTGCCCCGACCGGGACTCGAACCCGGGATCTCCTGCTTACATAGCAGACGCTCTATCCATCTGAGCCGCCGAGAGCACAGAGGATAGTGCGCCTGCAGGAACTTATCCCTTGCACGCTCCCCGTGAGACCCACATTCCCCACATGCCCACGCCCCTACATTCGTAGAGCGCCTAATAGATGTTTGCCCATCACACTCATTACTCGTGGCAGATTAATCTACCAAGTCCCGTACGAGTTGGGGCATTGCGTGAGCGTTCGCTCAAGAAGGTCAATGGCTGGGTAGCCATATTTAAACCATATATATGAAGGTAGCTGCACGATCATCAATGGTATCTGTTCTTTCGGGAACAGATACTACCTTCATATATATACAGCTTAAATATGGCTACCCAGCCATTGAACATCTTGTGCGAACGCACACGCAATGCCCCAACTCGTACGGGACTTGGTAGACTAATCTGCCACGAGTAAAGAGGGTCATGGGCTAACATCTATTAGGCGCACTACGAATGTAGTGGTTTGAACATGTTGGCAATGTGGGTCTCACGGGGAGCGTGCAAGGGATAGGTCCCTGTAGGCGTGCTCGCGGTCGCTCAGATGGGTAGAGCGTCTGCCATGTAAGTAGGAGATCCCGAGTTCGAGTATTGGTGGGGGCACACATTTTCAACATGTCCCCAGTGATGTATATCAACGCCTGTTTGCAGCTAGGGTGTCGATTTAATTATCATTTCGAATGAAAATCAATAATAATGAAATGGTAACAGCAGTTTAAAAATGGTTCAAATGGCTCTGAGCCCTATGGCAAAAAAATGGTTCAAATGGCTCTGAGCACTATGGGACTAAACTGCTGTGGTCATCAGTCCCCTAGAACTTAGAACTACTTAAACCTAACTAACCTAAGGACATCACACACATCCATGCCCGAGGCAGGATTCGAACCTGCGACCGTAGCAGTCGCGCGGTTCCAGACTGTAGCGCCCAGAACCGCTCGGTCACTCCTGGCGGCAACAGCAGTTTAATATCGACACAGGGGCGACTAATGGTGAAAATAGAAAACCAACGATCCATAGACCGTACGATTCAACTTAAAATGTTGGAAACTGTTGTTTATCTTCTATTTTCTTTGTTTCGTGATTTACACTGGAAAAAATTAGTTCACATTTTGGCAGCCACATGCAAATCTGGCGCTGTGAACGCAAGAAAGACGTATAAATATGTTTATATATGTAATGGACTAGGAACGGGACGTAGGCAGTAAAGATCAGGCGCCGGCCGATGTGGCCGTGCGGTTCTAGGCGCTTCAGTCTGGAATCGCGTGACCGCTACGGTCGCAGGTTCGAATCCTGCCTCGGGCATGGATGTGTGTGATGTCCTTAGGTTAGTTAGGTTTAAGTAGTTCTAAGTTCTAGGGGACTGATGACCACAGATGTTAAGTCCCATAGTGTTCCAGGCCATTTGAACCATTTGTACCAAAGTTCAGGCAAGTATAAAAGGCGCAATGTTGATGTTATTACGAGTATAAACCGGCACTTACGTAATTTGCTGAATATGAGCATCGGAAACGTCGGCGAGATGCTGTACAGCGTCAGATTTGCACCTGGTGGTCGAAATTGGAACTGATTTTTTCCACTGTAGATCGGTTGAGACGCTGGTCAACCGACGCTAGTCCAACTCCACCTCACCCCTGCAGACTGACTAACTTTGCCTTCGCCACGGGCTCTAGTGTGGTGTCACCGCCAGACACCACACTTGCTAGGTGGTAGCCTTTAAATCGGCCGCGGTCCGTTAGTATACGTCGGACCCGCGTGTCGCCACTATCAGTGATTGCAGACCGAGCGCCGCCACACGGCAGGTCTAGTCTAGAGAGGCTCCCTAGCACCCGCCCAGTTGTACAGCCGACTTTGCTAGCGTTGGTTCACTGTCTACATACGCTCTCATTTGCAGAGACGACAGTTTAGCACAGCCTTCAGCTACGTCATTTTCTACGTCCTAGCAAGGCGCCATATTCAGTTACTATTGACATTGATATTGTGAATTATGTACCGTCAAGAGCGACGTTCATCATTAAAGTTAAGTATCAAACTAATTACGTCCGCTTTCTGAATTCTAATTCCTTGTCATGTTCCAGACCTCATGTCAGTGTAGTTCTTCCCTCCTCACGCCAGCCTGCGTGAGCTAAAACGCGTGCATTTCGGCCTCCACTAGTAACACGGTGTTGGCTCTTCTGCCAACATAACACTAGTAGCGGGCTGCGGCTGTGACTGCCGCGTTCTTACGGCGGACGAATGTGGCACACGAAGTCAGTAGTGTCACGCACGCTATTCCCTTGCGAAACGGCGCTTTTTACGGCTCCATTGACAGAAGGGGAACAGAGAGCTTTCCGCGATGGCGTCAGGAGCCGTAGCCGCATCGCGCCGTTTCTTGCGCCGTGGGAAGACGCGAAGAATGGGTATTGTTCCGCGGGCGGTCCGCTAGCCACTAGGCGGCTAGGCTAGAGGAAGCGGGCGCCGCTAGCCGGCCCCAGCCAATGAGTGCGGGGCCCGCCGTGTGGCCGGCCGAACACCGGAGCTGCTACTCGCCGCTTTTTCCGGCTGCACCGTGCCAGCCGGGCCGCGGGGAGGGAGGCATCCCACGCTACATGACTATCGTCTCGTCGAGGGGGAGCAAACGGAGGAAGCATTACCAAGAAACACGTCGAGTGCCACGACGCCGCCGGTGGGCACAGCAGAGCCTCACGCTTGATGCCCTGTGTCTGTCGGCGGCCACAAGCTCCACCCTCTTTAGTACAAATTCAAATGGTTCAGATGGCTCTGAGCACTATGCGACTTAACATCTGAGCTCATCAATCCCCTAGAACTTGTTGTTGTTGTGCTCTTCAGTCCTGAGACTGGTTTGATGTAGCTCTCCATGCTACTCTATCCTGTGCAAGCTTCTTCATCTCCCAGTACCTACTGCAGCCTACATGCTTCTGAATCTGCCTAGTGTATTCATCTCTTGGTCTCCCTCTACGATTATTACCCTCCACGCAGCCCTCCAGTACTAAATTGGTGATCCCTCAGTCTCAGAACATGTCCTACTAACCGATCCCTTCTTCTAGTCAAGTTGTGCCACAAGCTCCTCTTCTCCCCAATTCTATTCAATACCTCCTCATTAGTTATGTGATCTACCCATCTAATCTTCAGCATTCTTCTGTAGCACCACATTTCGAAAGCTTCTATTCTCTTCTTGTCTAAACTATTTATCGTCCACCTTTCACTTCCATACATGGCTACACTCCGTACAAATACTTTCAGAAACGACTTCCTGACATTTAAATCTATACTCGATGTTAACAGATTTCTCTTCTTCAGAAACGCTTTCCTTGCCATTGTCAGTCTACATTTTATAACCTGTCTACTTCGACCATCATCAGTTGTTTTGCTCCCCAAATAGCAAAACTCATTTACTACTTTAAGTGTCTCATTTCCTAATCGAATTCCCTCAGCATCACCCGATTTAATTCGACTACATTCCATTATCCTCGTTTTGCTTTTGTTGATGTTCATCTTATACCCTCCTTTCAAGACACTGTCCATTCCGTTCAACTGCTTTTCCAAGTCTTTTGCTGTCTCTGACAGAATTACAATGTCATCGGCGAACCTCAACGTTTTTATTTCTTCTCCATGGATTTTAATGCCTACTCTGAACTTTTCTTTTGTTTCCTTTATTGCTTGCTCAATATACAGACTGAATAGCATCGGAGAGAGGCTACAACCCTGTCTCACTCCCTTCCCAACCACTGCTTCCCTTTCATACCCCTCGACTCTTGTAACTGCCATCTGGTTTCTGTACAAATTGTAAATAGCCTTTCGCTCCCTGTATTTTACCCCTGCCACCTTCAGAATTTGAAAGAGAGTATTCCAATCAACATTGTCAAAAGCTTTCTCTAAGTTAGATGGGTAGATCACATAACTAATGAGGCGGTATTGAATAGAATTGGGGAGAAGAGGAGCTTGTGGCACAACTTGACTAGAAGAAGGGATCGGTTGGTAGGACATGTTCTAAGACATCGAGGGATCACCAATTTAGTATTGGAGGGCAGCGTGGAGGGTAAAAATCGTAGAGGGAGACCAAGAGATGAATACAATAAGCAGATTCAGAAGTATGTAGGCTGCAGTAGGTACTGGGAGATGAAGAAGCTTGCACAGGATAGAGTAGCATGGAGAGCTGCATCAAACCAGTATCAGGACTGAAGACCACAACAACAACAACATTCTAGGCGACTGATGACCCCAGAAGTTAAGTCGCATAGTGCTCAGAGCCATTTGAACCATTATGTAGTGTTGGAAAGCAAAAGCTGCAGATTGTCAATTGTAATAGTTAGAAATAGGACCTACTACTGTACTTAGGTAGTAGGTTAACTTGTATAATTATAATGATTTGAATAAAAGTACCAGTAAAATCGTAGATTCTTTAAAACAGTGCTCTTCAAATTTTTTTGGAGAACGGCCAATACTAACATTATGATATGTCACGTCGGGCCGCATATGAACCGATCTTATTAATAACTGGTAACCTTCTTTAATTAGTATGTTATGTGCCGCTAACAGACTACAGCGAGGGCGCGATAAGCTGACTCCCGGCCGCCAGGTACTGATTGTTAAAAGTCGTCACCATTCGGGAAACTTCGTATTGACCGTTCCCTGTTTCAGATTTCTCTCACCCCCAGCGAACCAAAAATTGTGACATCGTAACTACCTGACGAAGTGTTCTTGTATCGCCTGTGGACGGGGCAGATGATTAATTGATTAATCAGAGTAACTGTACTTATATTTATATGCATTATGCAACTTCTGACACGATCACAAATGTTTATTAAACGTTTTCATGCCATTTTTCTTCTACTCATTGCATTATATTAAAATAGCATTAATTTATTTTTATATTCTTTGCTACAAATAAGTACCGCGTTTGAAGACAACCGTCTCTGTAATGTGCAGTCACGAATCCGTGTTCCTTCCGTGTCAAAATTTATGCCATAGCGGCTTATCGGTAGAACTCGCGCAGGCCCTTGAATTGTCAGTAATGGAAGACAAAGAATAAAACACCCGCCAGGTTAGCCGAGAGCGCTAATGCGCTGCTTCCTGGACGCGGGTAGGCGTCCCGGCCCCAGATCGAATCCTCCCGGCAGCTTAACGACGGAGGCCAGTGTGCCGGCCAGCCTGGATGTGGTTTTTAGGCGGTTTTCCAAATCCCACTAGGTGAATACCGGGCAGGTCCCCACGTCCCGCCTCAGTTACACGGCTCGCAGACATCTGAATGCATTCTCACTATTCCATGGATTACACTAGATACAGACAGTTGGGGCACACTCATTCCGTCCTGGGGGGTACGGGATGGTGGCAGGAAGGGTATCTGGCCACTCCTTAAATTAACCTTGCCAAATCCGATTAACCATGCCGACCCTACGTCATTGCGGGAAAACGGCAACAGCGAAATAAAGAAGACAAAGAATAAAACATTCCCCTTCTCACATCCTCTTAGAACCACAGTGGTCGCATTGCTTACCCCTATGACCCTGATGTACGTGGCCAGCTTTACTTAGCTCACTGCCGAATTCACCAATATCGATTAAAACTAAGCACATCATAAAATGTTACTGTATCTGTAAATATTTTTGTTTATTATTGAGCAGGAAAACTGCACTCTTAATGTGAAACGTCCCCTTAGAAAAATTAATGAATTACTGTGCTGATAAACCTCTTACATTATTTGATTTTCAAACAGCTGGCCGGCCGAAGTGGCCGTGCGGTTAAAGGCGCTGCAGTCTGGAACCGCAAGACCGCTACGGTCGCAGGTTCGAATCCTGCCTCGGGCATGGATGTTTGTGATGTCCTTAGGTTAGTTAGGTTTAACTAGTTCTAAGTTCTAGGGGACTAATGACCTCAGCAGTTGAGTCCCATAGTGCTCAGAGCCATTTGAACCATTTTCAAACAGCTGAGCAGAACTGAACGTACTCAGACATCTCGCTCTTTACCTATTCTGATCAACACTAAACTGACACACAATATTTTTAGCGCAACGCAATCTGACTTTCAATAATCCCTACAAAAGAATGGCCCTGACTAACATTAACCTATAGCTTTCACAAATCACTTACCTCACAAAAATCTTCGTTACTCGAACTACTGCAATACAGCGAGCGCCACTACTGCCAGCTAAATAAAAGATTCTAACTACTGAAGGCACTAACTACTGATAGGCATAGTCAGCAAATGAAAGATTTTGATAGAGAACAAACAATGTATTTACCTTAATAGTGTTCAAAAGTCATAATATATATAGCAGTTCATGACATCCAGTCTTACAAATTTACTGTCTCTGATGGACACACGTCCAGATCATCCGCTCTCAAAACTCCGCCATTTCTCTCTCCACATCCACCACTATTGGCGGCTCACCTCCAACAGCGCAACGCTACGCGCTGTTAACAGCCAACTGCCCAACACTACAATAGCATATACTCCAACAATGCAAACCAACCACAGCCGTCACACAACACAGTCAGTGATTTTCATATATAGCGCTACGTGGCGTTACCAACATAAAAACCTAAACAGCCTACTTACAAATGAACAGGAAAACTGCGCTCTTAAGTAGCTCTCAATGTGTCGACTGTTTGTGATTCGTCTGTTAGTTTCTAGATCATGTTATGAAATAGGCTGAGAACCGCTGGTCGCACCAATACTTCATTCGGGCCACATGGTATCGCCGGGCGCAGTTTGACGACGACTGCTATAAAGAATCGAACTTCCAATTATAAAACAACTTGAAGCGCCCAAGTACTTTACAAATGAGTTAATGTGTCAAATATTTGACGTTAAGCATGTAAGTGAGAAAAAGTTTACTTAAGGTATGAAATTACGCTTAAAGTTTGTTGTAAGTGCTCTCATTATGAAACACTGCTCGAATATAAACTGGGTTATCTGCGCTCCATTTGAAGCAAAAGCTAGATTATCAAGCATCTCAATGTTTATGATGTCATGTTTCCTGAACTATGTGTCGCACATCAATATAGTTCTGTTAGTAAATTAACTGATGCACGTAGATACCGTGTACAAACTGTGTAGCGTACAGAGCTATTAGTAAAAAAGTAATGAGTTAAAGCGCTATGCCTAATGTTGACGTTTTACTGCTTGAACAGAGATAATATATCAAGCGATAAACTTTCTTCTTTCATCGTTGTGTGAGGGGTACTTGGAAGCAAAAGTTCCGTAAAGGTTTGCCATTATCTGTAAAGTTTTTTGCAAGTTGATAAGAGCTCTAATTCTCAAATACTGGATGAATTAAGTCTGTGTACTTGCGTCCGTCAGTTGCCGCTGCCTCACGACAAATGGTTCAAATGGCTCTGAGCACTGTGGAACGTAGCCGGCCGCGGTGGCCGTGCGGTTCTAGGCACTTCAGTCCGGAACCCCGCGACTGCTACGGTCGCAGGTTCGAATCCTGCCTCCGGCATGGGTGTGTGTGATGTCCTTAGGTTAGTTAGGTTTAAGTAGTTCTGAGTTCTAGGGGGCTGATGACCTCAGATGTTAAGTCCCATAGTGCTCAGAGCCATTTGAACCATTTGAACTATGGAACTTAACTTCTGAGGTTAACAGTCCCCTAGAACTTAGAACTACTTAAACCTAACTAACTTAAGGACATCACACACATCCATACCCGAGGCAGGATTCGAACCTGCGACCGTAGCGGTCGCGTGGTTCCAGACTATAGCGCCTAGAACCGCTCGGCCACCCCGGCCGACCGCCTCACGACAAACCCGCAATTCTTACCAGTAATATTTATCTTAATGGATTAAAATGTTAACATAAGATCATTCCTCTTAATGAGTAGATTATAACAGCACTTTAAAATTTTAAATTCAATCAATAACTACAAGAAATATTGAAAGTCAAACTTTTGTTGGCCCTATACTGCAATTAGTACTGTGTTCCGGGATTCCGTTTGGTAATATACACTGTGCAGTACCATTCAAGGTGTCCGCCCCTGGTAGCTGAGTGGTCCCTTAACCCATTTCATTTGAAACTAAGCCGGCACGGTAGCTCAGCGTGTTCGGTCAGAGGACTGCGTGCTGTCTGTAATAAAAAAACTGAGTCAAGGAACCAACGATCAACTTGAACGGATGTCTTGTGACGTCCGCCCAGACCAAACGCAACGAACTTTACCGGGAAAAAAAAGTGGTCAGCGCGACGGAATGTCATACCAAACGGCCCGGGTTCGATTCACGGCTGGGTCCGAGATTTTCTCCGTTCAGGGACTGGGTGTTTGTTGTCCTTGTCATCACCATTTCGTTCCCATCGACAAGTAAGTCGCCGAAGTGGGGTCAACTCGAAAGACTTGCACCAGGCGACCGGTCTACTCGACGGGAAGCCCTAGCCACACGGCATTTCCATTACACCATTCAAGGTTCACATTTTCGAAACCAAGAAATTGCCTTATATTTGGGTCAAAGTGCCTACAAACTTCCTCTGTAACGGTGCGAATGCGTGCCGCCCTGCAACGTCACACTCGGGCTCGGCAAAGCTTCGAAGAGCATAGGTTTGACAAGGGCGAAAAAACGCGAAAGCTCAGAACTTAGCGTGAGGTGTAAGATGTGTAAACGACATTACATTGGCACCAAACTTCATCACAATTCAGCCAATGTCACCGTCGACGTGTCGCACGACGGGAACGTCACCACACCACCTCTTACCCGCATCTCAACCCTTTCGTTGACGAACCTCGATGAACGTCAGAATCACGACGCCCAGCGTTGAAATCATGCAGTTATCTTATGAGTGGACGAGGTAAACGTTTCAGACACACCACCGCACAGAATCGATACGAAAAGATCCGAGGAAGTGGCATATACGGCGTCAGTAAAACCACTCCTTTCCTTGAGGCGTTGATTCCAAAACATTTGGTTGTCGAAAACGACAGTTCGCAGTGCGACGAGCAGCAGAACTATGTTCTTGACAACCTTTGACAATTCTCGAGGTATGAATTAAAAAATACGCCTTCAGTCACAATCTTCCGTGTTTTATTCAGTACACGATGCATTTCGGACCCTGTGGGTCCATCTTCAGGTGTAATTCGTCTTAATACATGATTTATTTGAATGAGATGAAATGCATATTGTTGTCACGAAAAGGTTTGATGTTAGGCCAGACACGGAAAATATGTCTGAAATAGTGGAAATTATGAATAGTGTAAACTTACCAAATAATCCAAGAAAAGCGTTTTTAATGTTTTAGTAACAGCAAAACGATGGAGGAAAAAACTTACGCTGTTGCTAAAACGTTAAAAACGCTTTTCTTGGATTATTTGGTAAGTTTACACTATTCATCTTTTCCACTATTTCACACATTTTTCCGCGTCTGACTTACGAAGTTCGTAAGTCCCAGCGATTCAGCTCCGACGACGAGGTGAAAGAATTTCATAACGTTCTGAACAGCATAGCGGCGAGCTGGTATGACATCGGCATACAAAAACTGTCACAGCGTCTACAACAATGCATCGACAGAAATGGTGATTATGTCGAAAAATAGTTAAATGTTCAAGCTGTAAACTGATGTAAACCATTGTAGATACAAACAGGTCTATGTACTTATAAAAAAAATAGGAGACCTTACTTTTGGGATTACCCTCGTGCATTAACCTGTAATCTTGCAATGTTCATCACTTATGTACGATGGTTCAAATGGCTCTGAGCACTATGGGACTCAACTGCTGAGGTCATTAGTCCCCTAGAACTTAGAACTAGTTAAACCTAACTAACCTAAGGACATCACACACATCCATGCCCGAGGCAGGATTCGAACCTGCGACCGTAGCGGTCTCGCGGTTCCAGACTGCAGCGCCAGAACCGCGCGGCCACTTCGGCCGGCACTTATGTACGCTACCTAGACAAATGTATCCCTAAATTTCATTACTCTACGTTAATAATGTTTTCACGCTGTGATTTTTCTCTCCGTCAGTGTAATACAATGACAGTTACATGCACCTTGTTAATGAAACATTTACTGTGGATCAACGTTACCTGTAAAGCCGATCTTGAGTTAGCGAGGTGTTACGAGTTTATTCTTGGTCGCAGTTGTAGCTTCTTACATTTGTACTTGCTGTAGATTTCTTGCAGTTCATTTCTTGATTATAACCAACAAAGTCGTTATCAATGGCACTGGTGCCGCTGTCAGTACTACCCACAAACGTATCTTACTCTTGAGAAAAACGTCGAAATATTATTCTTCCAGCATCCTCAGTAATTTTTGAACAGTGAAACTAGTCGTTTCTCGGTGTGTACAATCGGTTGACGATAGCGGATCCATTTGAATCACCACCACCACCACCACCACCACCACCACCACCACCACCACTACTACTACTACTACTACTACTTTACTACTATCACTACTACTATATCTATACTCCGCAAGCCACCTGACGGTTTGTGTCGGAGGGTTCTGGTACCACTAACTGATATCCCATTCCCTGTTCCATTCGCGAATGGCGCTTGGGAATTGTCGGTAAATCCCTATATTAGATTTCTCGAATGTTCCCGTTTTGGTTATTTCGCAAGACGTATGTGGAAGGTAGACAAGCTCTGCGCTTTCCACTTTTTGGGAGGACCAAATCGAGGGAAAATCTAAGGCAAAAAAAGACGCATCATTAAGGAAGTATCCCAATGGGACGACTCGTGGTTGTCGGGTCTTACGGCTGGCGACAGTCCGTTTGGTGTCCGACCGCTACCTGCGTTCGGCCACAGTTGGCTGCTGCCTGCCAACATTGTCGAATAGTGGTGTCGCTCCTATTCAAATTTCGAGCGATTCGTTGATTACTCCAGCTGGCGCATACAGGGTGTCCCAGGAGGAACGGTGAATATTCAGTGGTATGACAGGAACGATCATCCAAAGGAAACCGAGCGAGCTGGCGCAGTGATTAGCGCACTGGACTCGCATTCGGGAGGACGACGGTTCAATCCCGCGTCCGGCCATCCTGATTTACGTTTTCCGTGATTTCCCTAAATCGCTCCAGGCAAATGGCGGGATAATTCCTTTGAAAGGGCACAGCCGACTTCCTCCCCTAATCCGATGAGACCGATGACCTCGCTGTCTGTTCTCCTTCCACAAACAACCCTTCAAAGGAAATAGGTCTCGTAAACATGCACTCTAAAATGCAACCTTAAGAGCTATGAGAACTTGTTCTGTATAAGAGACATGTTTTACAGAAGATGAACAAATATTCATAGTTCTTAAGGTGTGAACTTTAGAGTCCGTGTTTATTGGATATTTTTTCTTGTTTTGGTCCGTACTACCACTCCTCAAAATATCGCAAGCAAAGAGCTTGCAGTAGAAGGGCTTTTTCTCACACTATCGAAGATGAAGAAATGATAAGAGCTCTTAAGGTATGCCTTTTAAAGGCCGTGTTTACTATACCTTTTGCTTTGGATGATCATTCCTGTCATATCCCGTAATTTCGACAGTTTCCCCTGGGATACCCTGTATGTATTCAATCGGGGAATAACTATAAGAGTGATTATATAAATACTTTGGACAATCGAACATGGGCGCCCGCAGAAATGTATCCAAGAGGGGGCAAGATTCCAAAAATGCTATTTTTTATGCAATGTATAAGAAGTACACATTTTAAATTTATTAATATGGGTTTGCAGCTAGGAAACCTTCGGAAACAACTATCAAACTGGTCGGTAGAATCAACTATTAACAGCCTAGGACCGAACAAAAATAGTCCTTGTCTCCTTGGTTAACAATGTTTTGTACAGCCATAGCAACTAGACTTCGGAACTCAGAACTTTATTGCTGTTTTGCAGCTCAAGTAGTTTAAGAACCATATAGTTTAAGAACTGTATAGCTTAAGAAGGCCCAGACGCCTTTCCGACCTTAGTATGTCATACTTTTTTCCCTCTCTTTCAGCGGGGAAATTGGCATTTCCTTTGGATCTGGGCCCACCTATGAAGTATAGGTGAATATACTTACAGTATAGCTAGACCGTGTTCTTCACACTCTGCCACCATCCCTGTACTATGTAAAACTGAAGGAAGCCTCGGCAAGTCTTGACGGGTCAAACGCAAACCTGCTGTTAAGTTTAAGAAGTCCAACAGACGAAAGGGATGTTCCTGTGGGAACTGGGGCGGGTGTCGCGCTGGTACACTGCAGCCCTGTTTGTGCTGTGCTGGGTGTTGCAAACTGTCCCTTTCTGCAGACTGTTAATGGTTGTTCGAGTACTGTATTTGGGCAGTGTTCCGTAAAGGTTAAATCCCAAAGGATTGAAAAACCACTTAGAAACCGCCTCCACGACAAGAAAACGGTACAATTTCCCCTGAGCAACATAACATCCAAACAATGTAGCCGCAGATTTTCCCCTTGTGCTCGGGAACGCTACATGTGCGGCTTAGTAGAAACAGAGACTCTGAAAAGCCGGCCTCTCTCCCTTGTGGATGGCTATGCCTTCGAACAAGTGTGTCGTGTCGTGTAGGTTAACAGTCACCCGCACCAGAATGGTACCGGTGGTACCGGGAGACATGAGCACGCACGTACTTCATACCTTCGTGCGAAAGTACAGTATACGAGAAAGTGTACGTCAAATACGAATTTTAACGAGTGGCTGACCACTCGATTCGTTATCGCGTCGTAGAAACTACACTGATCCGTGCCACGACGGTTAAGTGCGCCCTCGTGGACAGGAACTGTGTATCGTGCAGTCTGTGCCTAGCACGGCGAAAAACGCTATCTGCGGAACTGTATCTATCGACAGTTAAGGTTACTCTGGGGCTGGAATAGGAAGAGCACAGCCCACATTTTGCGTATACTTTCTGGTCTAAACAGGAAAATGATTTCATCAGTCTCCTGCGAGCGATTCTACAGTCTGTCCTTTCATCGCTCATGTGGATGTTAATGAATTGCAGGAACGCATTCTGTTGGTGGAAAAGGAGAACGCGGTCAAGTCTGTAGTGGTAGATTTTTTGTATATATCCATATCTGCCTCCATCGACTAACTTTTTTAGCTTTATTGCTTTGAAATGAAATGTAATTCACAGATATGATATCGTGTGCAGCTTAAATGTCTTTTTCAATAAATAACTACGAAAATAATTTCTGCAGCAGTTACATGCTATGCTTGTGTGATCTCACATTATTGATTTTGTTGCCGTTGTTGCAAAACAACTGATGGACAACTGTCTTCCTATTTATATAGTAACTCGTTAATGAAACATCTGTTCAAGTCATCTTCCGTTAAAATTCGCAAATAAACTGAAATGTTTAGAACAAGATCACACATTAAGAATGATTGAGAAAAAAGATCAATTCCGTACTGAACTGAATGTTCCTTAAGTCATCAAATAGTTATAGCAAAATTAAAATACAATGAAGTTCATTCACCTAAGAATATGAAAAAAATTCTCTCTTGACGTAAAACTTGCCATCACAGGGACTAAATGTTCTTGTCATTTTATCTCACAGTTAACAGTGGTCTTGTATGCTTGCATAAATTTATTCTCACAGTGTCTTTATAGCTAAATGTTAAAATTTTTAACGACAACGATATAATATGGAAATGAATGGTTGCAATGTTAACTACAATGACGCCATGCCACAGCATTGTTTGCCAAAGGGGGTACATAGACGTTACAGGCACCGGTCAACACCGTTCATCGTCTTAGTGAGTGTTCGCATATAACCATCCATATTTCTACCGGGATCTTTACAAATTTGAAGGTTAAAAAAATATTGTCAGGTAGCGGGCAAACGACCTGACAGGACGCTTACTTACTGTATCACGTGGCGAGAATGGTCACAAGCTGTGGTGGCACACTTACCTGTAACAAAAAGAGACGCAAATCAGTCGCTACATTTTTTACAAAAAAAAGTACCTTTGAGGTTATTATGAAGGAATTCCTCATACGTGGAAAGAAGAATATCATAAAAAACACACATATAAAGGAATTGAACTGGACAGGAATTAAATGAATGGATCACCGAGGAAAAATCAATGAAGATCGAGTCATATCAAATCGTAGCAGTACAACTGTTCAGATATGCTGCACCTGCAACGTAATTAATATGTCCTGACAGCTGTAAATTCGTGCTAGAGGAAGAATCCGTAACCAAGTTTTCTACTAATTTCTAGTAGTCGCCTTATAATTAGATGGGATGTAAATTTTATTCCTTAAATCGATAGTGAGTAGACTTTCGACGTTGTATACCGCTGTCTTTATCATCCAGTCACCACCAGGGTCATACCATTGGAATACACACTGCCTCTGTTAGTTAACCCTTTGAATTTGTAAATGCTAAAAAATGTAGTTTACTGAATCCAAGTAGATATTATTGGCGTGTAAAACTTGTTTATACGACAAAAGTAGATGAATGTATACACTTCTTATCCATGTACACAGAGATTCAACTCCTAGAGAGACGACGTTGCACTTACGCGCCTTCAGAACCACAAGCCTGCAACCCGTTAAGCATTAATCCTGGGACTTCCCAATACATCAACTTGAAGTATAAGTTAATAATGATAGTGCCTTACACAACGTTGGTCTCCGCTACCTACAGAGCCGTAATGTATGAGCATGCGAATAGGTGCACAACAAAGAGATTACTACAAATTGTCATCAAATCTGATCAAGGGATCGAGAATACTTACATGGAATTAACAAAAACTTAATTTGGATTACGCAAGATCCGCAGAAAGCGGCTATAATGACATTGTGTTTGGAGTATTCTGAGAGTTGCAAGGAAACTGGACGTTAATGGAAAAAAGTGATATTGATGTGGAGATGGGCTGGTACACAACTTTTAAGGTAATGAGGAGACAGACCAAGTAGAGAAGCGAGTGACGTGTAAAGAGCACGATGATGAAACTCCCTCTCAAAGTGGGCGGAAAAATGATAAAAATATAATCTAGATAAAGGACAGCGCTATGGACACACAAAATCACAGAACCCATGGCAGCAGTTGTCCCAGAAAATCTTCTATACGCATTTCACTACTGAGATTTATTCGGGGGCTATATAAGACACATTTTCACCGTACTGGCGTACTGGTATGCAAAAGTAATTTTGCAGCAATGAAGAAATATATAAATCACGTCAAGGTTTGGCTAAAAAATAGTCATGAAAAATCAATGAATCGGTAAATATTATGATGAGGCTGAATTAAGTCTACAGTTTGTATTTGGACACTGCTAATTACAAGGTGCAATATAAAGCAGAAATTAATAAGTTCAGAATTCCGCGGGTAATTGCATGCTATAGTGCTTGAACGGCTTGGGTGTAACACTGAGCATATCAACTGGGCAGAATATACTGTAGCAATGTGCAAGAAGACTACCAATTACCTCTATGCCATGAAAAAGTTTCACAACAAATTTCCACGTGATGTGAATTGTAAACACGGGCAATCACTCCTTTTAGCGAACGTCCACTATCGTAATGTAATTCAGCAAGACACGGGTAATGGTCATTCTAGATGGTTAGAAACTAAGCATGAATGCTTGTGCGTGTTACATCTGCGACACTCGTCGATATGACCATATGAGTGGTTGCAGCCAGGCACGTTACATAACTACCACAGGCTATGTTTACTTCACCGGCTTCTCAGTGAGCAAGCACCCCGGTACCTCGCTTCATAGATTAAATGCCTGTCAGCTCATTATAGTCGAAACATAAGGTCCCACTTACTTACAAGGGAACCTCCCCATCGCACCCCCCCTCAGATTTAGTTATAAGTTGGCACAGGGATAGGCCATGAAAAACTGAACACAGATCAGTCGAGAAAACAGGAAGAAGTTGTATGGAACTATGAAAAAAATAAGCAAAATATACAAACTGCGTAGTCCGTGTGCAAGATATGTCATATTAAGGTACATGTTCACTGAGGAGCACCGTGGTCCCGTGGTTACCGTGAGCAGCTACGGAACGGAAGGTCTCTGGTTCAACCCTCCCTCGAGTGAAAAGTTTTTAATTTTTTATTTTCAAACAATTATCAAAGTTCATGCACTCAGACATGATCAACTTTGCTCTCCAAAATTCCAGGACATGTTCAGATTTGCTTGGACACATGCAGGATTTGACGGTCTACACACGGAAAAACTTGAAAACGTTAAAAACGTTTGTTTTGACAGAGCGCAGGGAAAACTGTGCGACTGTGAAACTGTTGCATTCATTTGTTGCCGTTTATGCGACAAACTCAATGTTTTCATCACTTTTTTGGGAGTGATTATCACATCCACAAGAAAACCTAAATCGGGCAAGGTAGAAGAATCTTTTTACTCATTCGCCAAGTGTGCAAGTTAGGTGGGTCGACAACATATTCCTGTAATGTGACGCACATGCCGTCACCAGTGTCGTATAGAATATTTCAGACGTGTTTTCCT
Organism: Schistocerca nitens; assembly: GCF_023898315.1. Lineage (NCBI taxonomy): Eukaryota > Metazoa > Arthropoda > Insecta > Orthoptera > Acrididae > Schistocerca > Schistocerca nitens. Next base: position 451,279,413 of record NC_064619.1, read on the forward strand.
GTGGAGTAATCGGTTGACCTATGAATTTGCGATCAAATGTTTTCGGTTCCTATTGGAGAGGCACGTCCTTTCGTCTACTAATCGCACGGTTTTGCGGTGCGGTCGCAAAACACAGACTCTAAACTTATTACAGTGAACAGAGACGTCAATGAATGAACGGTCAGATCGTAACTTAGCGAAAATAAAGTAAATAAAATTTTTGCTCGAGGGAGGACTCGAACCAAGGACCTCTCGTTTCGCAGTTCCTCACTCTAACCACAGGACCACGACGCTCTTCGTGTTATATAGTCCTAGACGTTGGATATGTTATGCTTGGACTACTCAGTTTGTATATTTTGTTTATTTTTTCATAGTTCCACACAACTCCCTCCTGTTTTCTCGATTGATCTGTGTTCAGTTTTTCAAGGCCTATCCACTGTGTCAATTTATAACTAAATCTGAGGGGGGTGCGATGGGGAGGTTCCCTTGTTAGTATCCCTGCTGTGCCCATTCATAGAACAAACACATTCGCAACTCCTTTGTCTTTGCTGCAGCACTCCACTGGTACAAGCTGGCTGCACCCTGCGTGCACTTAAGCGCCCTGTTGCATTTAAGAAAAAGCTGAAGCACTTTCTTCTGTCCTTCTCATTACGCTTTCCCCTAAAATTAACATGGCCAACTTTCGCTCTGTCAAATAGTGAAGCCGATACTCGTATCTTCTCCCACTTACTTTCTTTCCCGTTTCCTTTCTCTTTGGGTCACACCAATTTCTTTTCCCTTCTATTCATTGACTGTATGTTATATTATGTTCCTCTTTCTCTGCTTCCTGCTCCCTTTTCTCTTATGCCCATTGCTGCTATCGCTCGTAATTAAAACCTAGCTTCCCGTAATTTCTGTTTATCGTTGCAGAGGGTCCGGTAGAATGAATAGTAGGATATTTAAAGTATCTAACCTGGGAACAAACTGTCAAATTTATTGAAACACACATTGAAAACAACGAAAAATATCATAAATACCTGACCTTGTCGGCTGGAGAGCGATCAATCAATCCAATGTAAAGGAAGCTTCTGTGTGAAGTTTTGTATTGCCTTTATCTCATGTATGTACACAGGATTACTAGTTTCGAAAAGACTAACCTGCTATTTTCAGATCCACATGTCACGAAATCATGCAATGCGATACACCATACGTTTGTTTTCGTACTATGGAAACAAACTCCTAACAAAAAAGAGAGTAAAAATTTAAAAAAATTACAGCTGTGCCTTCCCATAAACAACATTAAACATTATAGCTGTGTCTTGCCATGTTCTATTCTGTTTTTATTGTGAGTCCGTTTCAATGGTATGAAAACAAATGTGTGTTGTATCGGACTGCATGATTTCATAACCTGTACACTGCGGATCTGAAGATGGGAGCTTAGTGCTGTCGAAACTAGTAATCCTGTGCGCATACACGCGATCAAGGGAATAAAAAACCTCATACCAGAAGCTTTCTTTACATTAAACAAAAATATATGCCGTTATATGTCAAATATTCCATTCACTTGGTTTTGAATATAACACCGTACAGATGGTCGGCTTCATTTTCTGTTCATTTCTCCAAGAGTCAAACGAAAACTTCAATCATCCGAGTCAGCATGTTCAGTGAGATCTCCTACACAGCAGTAAAATACTTTCCTTAGTTCAACCACGGTACACAATACCGTATACTCGACTACTGAAGTATCCCAAAAGAGGAGCTCAAGAGAAAGTTAGGAAGCGTGAGCGAAGGTTCGTTGGGCAGCTGTATCCTGTTCGTTTGGTTTCTGCACGACCAGCATTTTGTATGAGTGGGCGTGCAGTGTATCACATATGATGCGCCACAGGGAACGATACGCCATTGTTACCGCCAAGGCATGTCTGGTGGGAGAACGATGAGGACTTTGTATGAGTGCTTGACGCGCCTCCTTCACTCATCCGCGTTCCGCCGCGTCCTTCTTCACCCTGGACTTGTCTGTTTTTTTGCACAAGATACAGCAGTGCAGTAGTGCAGACACCGTACTATCTTCCCATAGCCCGGGACTATCATGTCGTTTCAAATAGCCATGGCGACGATATGTTTTGACGATGAATGCTCGATACTCTAAACTCCAGAAGGTTGTAACTGCAAACGGCAATCCTTCCTCAATACAGGGCGCACATACACTCATGCTCATAAATTAAGGATAATGCTGACACATGGTGAAACAAAGCTCTTGTGGACGGTTTGCGGGTTGAAATCACCTCGGGTATGACCATGCGGTGCATTTGACCTGCGGTCGTCGCACGGTGGCGCTGGCAGCAGTCCACATTGGCACAGGTATGTTGGTGCATGTCAAAGTACGGTGTAGCGAGTAAGTGAGCAGACGTTTTCAGACGTGCTAATGGTGACTGTGTGTTGAAAATGGCTCAAAGAACACATATTGACGACGTTAAGAGGGGTAGAATACTAGGGCGACTGGAGGCTGGTCAAACACAGCAGGTCGTAGCACGGGCCCTCCGTGTGCCACAAAGTGTGATCTCAAGATCATGGCAACGATTCCAGCAGACAGGATCGTGTCCAGGCGCTACAGTACAGGACATCCACAGTGTACAACACCACCAGAAGACCGATATCTCACCATCAGTGCCCGCAGACGGCCACGGAGTACCGCAGGCAGCCTTGCTCGGGACCTTTCTGCAGCCACTGGAACAGTTGTCTCCAGACACACAGTCTATAGACGACTGAGCAGACATGGTTCATTCGCCCGGAGACCTGCAAGCTGCATTTCACTGACCCCTGGTCACAGGAGAGCCCGTAGAGCCTGGTGTCAAGAACACAGTACATGGTACATGGTCACTGGAACAGTGGTCCCAGGTTATGTTCATGGACGAGTCCAGGTATTGTCTGAACAGTGATTCTCTCCGGGTTTTCATCTGGCGTGAACCAGAGACGAGATACCAACCCCTTAATGTCCCTGAAAGGGACCTGTATGGAGGTCGTGGTTTGATGGTGTGGGGTGGGATTATGATTGGTGCACGTACGCCTCTGCATGTCTTTCACAGAGGAACTGCAACAGGTCAGGTGTATCGGGACGTCTACCATTTTAGGGATGCAATGGGTCCCACCTTCCTCCTGATGGATGATAACGCACGGCCCCACCAAGCTGCCATCGTGGAGTAGTACCTTGAAATAGAAGCAATCAGGTGAATGGAGTGGCCTGCCCGTTATCCGGACCTAAACCCCATGGAGCACGTCTGGGGTGCTGTCGGTTGACGTATCGCTGCACGTCTTCAAACCCTAGGACACTTCAGGAGCTCCGACAGACACTGGTGCATGAATGGTAGGCTATACCCCAGCAGCTGCTCGACCACCTGATCCAGAATATGCCAACCCGTTGTGCTTCCTATGTACGTGTGCATGGTGATCATATCCCATACTGATGTCGGGGTACATGCGCAGGAAACATTGGCGTTTTGTAGCATGTGTGTTTCGGGACGGCTTTCTCAACTTATCACCAATATCGTGGACCATCAGATCTGTGTCGTGTGTGTTCCCTATGTGCCAATGTTATTAGCGCCAGTTTTGTGTAGTGCCACGTTGTGTGGCACCACATCCTGCGATCATCCTTAATTTATGAGTATGAGTGAATGTACGTGTACATACATACGTATTTCGCGCAGGTGCAACAGCGATGACGTATTACGTGATTCAAATCTTACTATTCATTCTGCAGGACCATGTACGTATGATGCATGAATATAAACGGTGTGTGTATGTTTTTCATGAGTGCTACTGTAATTTTTAATGTCTAAATTTAGTATAACATGTTCATCGTGATATGTGTAAAATACTCCCTTAGTCACAAGTAAAGCAGCTATTGCAACAAGACCGTCATGTAATTGTGCACGCGATATCAGAAGAACTTAATTTGAATGGAGATGTTCTACATCTACATCTACGTCTTCGTGATTACTCTGCTATTCACAATAAAGTGCCTAGCAGAGGGTTCAATGAACCACCTTCAAGCTGTCTCTCTACTGTTCCATTCTCGAACGGCACGCGGGAAAAACGAGCACTTAAATTTTTCTGTGCGAGCCCTGATTTCTCTTATTTTATCGTGATGATCATTTCTCCCTATGTAGGTGGGTGCCAACAGAACGTTTTCGCAATCGGAGGAGAAAACTGGTGATTGAAATTTCATGAGAAGATCCCGTCGCAACGAAAAACTCCTTTGTTTTAATGATTGCCACTCCAATTCACGTATCATGTCTGTGACACTATCTACCCTATTGCGCGATAATACAAAACGAGCTGCCCTTCTTTGTACTTTCTCGATGTCATCCGTCAGTCCCATCTAATGCGGATCCGACACTGCACAGCAATACTTCATAACAGACAAGCGTGGCGTAAGCAGTCTCTTTAGTAGACCTGTTGCACCTTTTAAGTGTTCTGCCAATGAATCGCAGTCTTTGTTTTGCTCTACCCACAATATTATCTATGTGATCGTTCCAATTTAGGTTATTTGTAATTGCAATTCCTAAGTATTTAGTTGAATTTACAGCCTTCAGATGTGTGTGACTTACCACGTAATCGAAATTTAGCTGATTTCTTTTAGTACTCAGGTGAATGACTTCACACTTTTCTTTATTCAGGGTCAGTTGCCACTTTTCGCACCATACGGATGTCTTATCTAAATCATTTTGCAATGACAGCATCATCTGCAAACAATCTAAGACGGCTACTCAGATTGTCTCCTACGTCGTTAATATAGATCAGGAACAATAGAGGGCCTATAACACTTCCTTGGGGAACGCCGGATATTACTTCTGCTTTACTCGATGACTTCCCGTCTATTACTACGAACTGCGACCTTTCTGACAGGAAATCACGAATCCAGTCGCACAACTGAGGCGATACTCCGTAGGCACGCTGTTTGGTTAGAAGACGCTTGTGAGGAACGGTGTCGAAAGCCTTCTGGAAATCTAGAAACATGGAATCAATTTGACATCCCCTGTCGATAGCACTTATTACTTCATGAGTATAAAGAACTAGTTGTGTTTCACAAGAACGATATTTTCTGAATCCGGGCTGACTATGTGTCAATAAATCGTTTTCTTCGAGGTACTCCATAATCTTCGAGTACAGTATATATTCCAAAACCCTACTGCACATCGACGTTAGTGATATAGGCCTGTAATTTAGCGTGTCATAAGATTTTACGCGAAGATTTAAAGAAACAAACTCAATGCGTAGCTCGTCTCTCACAGACTACCAGACAAACAGAAAGAGAAAAGACGAAGAATTTGTGCTGAACTACTGGACACGCCAGACGTGATCGCACACTTCTGTCAAACATTATTGCTGGGTATGAAAGTAGATCGGAGTACTAATGATGAGGTAGTGAATCGAAGCAAATTCAAGTGGATATAGACAGTAATGCCGAGATGACGTGTCTTGCATACGAGAGACCAGGGTGCGGCGCTGCATCCAATCAGTCTTTGGACTAGAGACGACAACAAAACGCGTCTGACTTTCGCGTGTGATTCTTTCGAGTTGCAGTAAAACGTGACGGGTGACGAAGCGCGCTGGTACGCAGAACGGCAGAGAGAATAACGGAGCCTGCTTACTTCAGCAGAGTTCTGCTCCGGCTGAGCGTAGCGCCACCGCCGGTGTGGGAAGTGGTGCCACACGACTGCAGAAAAAAGAAGGAATTCCCACGGTGTTTGCCACAGTCGAGCTTTTGCAATACCTCCTTTGTAACGAGATATCATCTAGACATGTGCTAAGAATCTATATCGCAGTAAAGTTGCTATCACCCAGAATATTTTTCTTAATCATTACTTAGCGTTTCTACAGATGGATTTGAGATCTACCTATGTTTATTTTCTGCTCCCTTAGTATATAATAACACTACTTTCGGGGATGTACTTATCGTAGCTAAACATTACAAGCCTACATTGTTCCAAAACAAAACAGAAACCAGCGTACTGTACGTACAGAACGTAATGGTCAAGTGTTAATACGAACAAATAAGCTTTAGTTATAAAGGGATGTTTCGTTTGTTTCCTGTCGAATTGTTACCTAATAACTGTAATGCATCGCGTCTAATTCCTTTCGCCAGGCAGAAGTTGACAACTTAAATATCGGAACTGAAACCGTCGCAGAACAGCGAGAGTGACTTATCTTATATCTGAACCAAATTTCGTTTCGTGAAAAGTTAGATTATAATGAACAGAAAGCCTTCCGTTTGAAGCAATAGATCACTTGTAAATCTAGTGCTTACAGTCTTACAGTGGCAAGAAGAGTGTTTAATTGCACAGAGCTAGATAACAACCCGAATCATAGCAATATACGAGGGGCGTCTGGAAAGCCCGTGCAAAAATAAAAACTATTTACGTGTTTGGCGTAAACCTTTTTTTAATTTTTCTACATAGTCTCACTTTAGACTTCGTCCAACGCTGTTCTAATTTGTTGATCCCTTCCGAATAGTAGGAACTGCCCAAGTCTGCAAAATAGCTATTTTTTTTTTCAATAGTGTTTCGTACAAGGTTCACACAATTCTTATGTTACCAATTGCCATATTATCAGTATCATAGAACAGTCTGCTCTAGTGATGCCTAGAAGGCCAACGTCAAATCTTGGGTATTGTCAAGTTTAGGGTGGTTTGAAAGTCCGAGCAACAAAGATCCAGGGGTAAACTCAGGCAATTCCTGGACGAGGTGCCTTAGTCAACCCGGAACACCTTTTGATAACCATGAACCATTGCAACTTTCAAAAATCGTGCAAAGGTAATGGTATATTTCTGGTCAGATTCCGCCAGGCGATGCTGGCTCCACAGATAGTCCATGAAAGAGACAGCATCGGTGAGGGAAAGGTCATAGATCGTGAAAATGGTGTGGCCCAAGAGCCACACCCTTGCGTTACGTCTTGTTCGGGGGTTGGACTGAATATCAGGGGTAAGGAACCAGTCGATTTGCACATTGTCTGGTGTCGTCCCACCGATCAGCGCTAATAGCACACGTGCAAGGTTCCACACTTCTGTGACGTGAGGGCATAAGAGACGATGCTCTCTGGTGTCTACGTCACCACATCGGCCGCAAGCAGCCGATGGCCGTAGGCGGATGGCCGCCAGACGATGATTAGTGGGTATTAAATTGTTTACGACACGATACCATAGCGCTGAGACGTCGGTGGGAAGGGCTGGGTTATTGATATTAGCCCAAACTTGATGCCAGATGACCGACGGTCGTCTGTCTTCAAATTTATGTGGTGTAGGCTGGCCTCGAAGTGCTTGGTATAGGCGCTTCGATGAGCGTGCCTTGTCAGTGGCCACTGTTAGGACGTAACTTTGATTGAGGTAATAGTCCTTGACTGTCGTCATCCGGAACGGAATATGTGTCAAACATACTGGTGCACGCGCCGATTGTGGGCGATAACGGTCGAAAAGAACCGCTGTTGTCCCACCTGGGTCAGTTTCACGCAAAGTGGCAATACGGTGAATCAAAAGGGCCACACATTTGCGGGTAAAGTCGATGAGTCCAAGGCCACCATCGACTTTTGGCAGTGTACAAGTCTGCGCATCAACTTCGAACAGTGTATGCCGCCACAAGAGCCAGTATACTGCTCGTGAGATGGCTCTGCCGATTTGTTTCGGTAGCGTAAGGATTTGTGCTACATACTATGCCCGTGATAGGGTGTAAGTATTAATCAGTTGGATTCGTTGATGGAGGTTCAAATGGTTCAAATGGCTCTGAGCACTATGGGACTCAACTGCTGTGGTCATAAGTCCCCTAGAACTTAAAACTACTTAAACCTAACTAACCTAAGGACAGCACACAACACCCAGCCATCACGAGGCAGAGAAAATCCCTGACCCCGCCGGGAATCGAACCCGGGAACCCGGGCGTGGGAAGCGAGAACGCTACCGCACGACCACGAGATGCGGGCCGTTGATGGAGGTCGAGTCGTCGATCAGAGTGGCTCATGCAAAGTCCTCTGATGCGCGTGAGCAGCCGCCTCCACGTGAGCGTTAACATGCGCTGCGGGCAGGCAGTTACCACAAGGCCCAAGATACGTTGTTCCCCCACAACTCGGTACCATGGGCGTTCGATGGTCAATGATCGTGGTCCTAGCGGGATCAGCACCGTTTTGTTGGAATTTAACATGGCACCGGATGCTTGTTCATAAACGTTGAGAACTCGGCGAACGGAATCGATGTCCCTGGCGTTTGCAACGAACACACCGACATCATCCGCGTATGCCGCACTGCGGAAGGTGCCGCCTGGGAGAGCGACACCATCGACCATCCGTCCGATGTCACGCAGCATGGGGTCTAGCGCTAAAGCGAACAAATACATTGACAGGGGACACCCTTGTCGAACTGATCGCCTGATGGGAATCGGTCGTGATCGGCAGCCGTTCACAACGATTGTGGAATTTGCTCCATCCAAGAAGTGCCGGATGATTCTGATGAAGCGCTCCCCAAAACCCATCCGCGACATAACGGCCAGCAGGTAATGGTGGGAGACCCTGTCAAAGGCACCGGCGAAATCTGGGGACAGAATTGCAGCCGGGGTTCGAGCGTCGGCGGTGAGTAAGACCGCGTCACGGTATATAGAAGCGGCGGTGAAGATGGTTCGAGTCGAAACGCCACATGATTGAGTGGGGCAAAGTACCGTATTCATGACTTGTTTAAGACGTGAAGCCACGCTTTGTGCCATCAACTTATAATCAGTGTTAAGAACGGTGATGGGACGCAGGTCTTTAGCCCGACAGTGACCGGTGACCTTTGGAATAAGGGCAATACGTCCAGCTAGAAATTCGGCGGGTAGTTCGCAACCAGCAAAAATCTCCTCGCACATTTTTGCAGAAGCTGTCTCCTAACAGGTCCCAAAATTATTGGTAGAATTCATAAGGGAGACCGTCGGGGCCAGGTGATTTGTTTCCCGGGCAGGCGCGGAGGACAGAGGTCAGCGAGTGTGAGTGGCTCGGTTAAACAGTCGCGGTCTCGACGGTCCAATGAAGTCGGGACCCCACCGATAAGTGCTCGTTGGGCGGCGACGTCTATCGCAACATCCTGAATAAAATCTTTGTCCCGCCAGCCATTTCTTCAAACTGGGGAACAAATAGCAGTCCGAGGGAGCCAAGTCTGGAGAATAGGGGGGATGTGAAACGAGTTGTAATCCTATTTCCATTAATTTTGCGACCCACAACTGCTGAGGTGTGTGATGCTGTATTGTCGGGATGGAAAAGGACTTTTTTGCGGTCTAATCGCCGGCGTTTTTCTTGCAGCTCGGTTTTCAAACGGTCCACTAACGATGAATAATATGCACCTGTAATAGTTTTATCCTTTTCCAGATAGTCGGTGAGGATTATCCCTTGCGAGTCCCAAACGACAGCCCCCGTAACCTTTCCGGCCAAAGGAATGGTCTTCGTCTTTTATGGTGCAGATTCTCCCTTGGTAACCCATTGTTTAGATTGTTGTTTGGTCTCAGGAGTGTAGTAATGTGTCCACGTTGCATCCACAGTGACGAAACGACGCTTAAAGCCCTGCGGATTCTTCCTGAACAGCTGCAAGCCATCCTTGCAACACTTCACACGAAATCGGATTTGATCAAGCGTGAGCAATCGTGGAACCCATCTTGCGGATAGCTTACTCATGTCCAAGTGTTTATGCAAAATATTATGTACCCGTTCATTCGAGATGCCCACAGCACTAGCAATCTCAGACACCTTAAATCCTCTGTCATCCATCACCATATCATGGATTTTATCAATGATTTCTGGAGTCGTAACCTCCACAGGGCGTCCAGAACGTTCAGCATCACTTGTGCCCATATGGCCTCTCCGAAAATTTTGAAACCACTTATAAACTGTTCTAATTGAAGGTGCAGAGTCACCGTAATGTTTATCAAGCTTCTTTTTAGTCTCCTGAGGCATTTTGCCTTTCATAAAGTAATGTTTAATCACCACACGATATTTTTGTTCGTCCATTTTTTGACAATCACTTGACTTTCTCCATTCACACGAATGCCATACACAAAGAAATAGACCAATACGGCTGTAACTGGGTGTGCTTTCTTTCCAAAGATGCTACTAACTAAACATGACCTCGATACGCGCCGGTGGTGCCATCTCTCGGACTTTGCACGAACTTTTCAAACGCCCCTCGTATTCTGTAAACAGAGCTCCACAGCATCAAAGTATTTAAGCAGCTTAAGACGCGTTTTCCTAGGAGCAGGAATTTTGCGCTGGTGAACAGGTTAGGACGTTTTGAGTCGGCAGAGACGCAGAACTTAAATATGTCGCGCATTCGTGTTCTTGCAGAAAAAGAAACCGCATGCACAGTAACTATTCAATCCACACGTGTTGTTTGAGAAGATTCGGAACGATATGTTTTGTGACTCTTGAAGCTTTCCCGGCGTGTATATTGTAAATAGTCTTTACGGGTTTGCCGCCGGATCACGTTGTGCAAATTCCACAATATTTTTTCGGAGCAACTGTCCGACATCTTCAGGTGGTTCAACCTTGCTGGTGGCTAGGTACGACTGACGGTATAAGCACGTCGACGCCCCGTTTCTAGAACACGCGCGCGAAGAATGCGCAGGACCGGAAGTCACGCATGCGCAATGATTTGCAGATAGATGGTACCACACTCCAACCACCTCTGCCGAAAATCGCAGAGCGGTTCTCCTGCGGGTGCGCTGTGCGCTGAGTTTACTAACAGTGCGGCCAGACGTTACTCACTAAAAAACCGTACTATACCAATGTTATGACGGGTCTGATATCGAAAAATACAGGCCTTCGTCAACCTGAAAAGTTGGCAATTGCGGAACACTTTCTGAATACAGGACAGCGCATGATTTATGAAAAGACGTAAGTTTTATTTAAAAAAAATGGCTCTAATCACTACGGGACTTAACATCTCAGGTCATCAGTCCCCTAGACTTAGAACTACTTAAACCTAACCAACCTAAGGACATCACACACATACAGGCCCGAGGCAGGATTCGAACCTGCGACCGTAGCAGCAGCACGGTTCGGGACTGAAGCGCCTAGAACCGCTCGGTCACCAGGGCCGGCTAAGTTTTATCCCCGCCACCATCTTTCTGGGACTGCGTCATTAAGGAAGCAGTACATATCCGTACAGCCGATAATCTCTTTCAATAGGCATTCGAGATTTCAATTGAGCACAGCGTGGAACCCTGAATTGGCTGCTATTAAATCACGAAATGAAAATCAAGATTTTTCAATAACAGACCCGTCACAACAATGGCCTGGTACGGATTTTAATGAGTAACGTCAGGCCGCACTGTTAGTAAACACAGCGTACAGCGCACGCGCAGGAGAACCGCTCTGCGATTTTCGGCAGAGGGCGTTTGAGTGTGGCACCATCTACCTCTGCAAATCATTTGCGCATGCGTGATTTCTGCGGATGCGCATTCTTCGCGCGCGTTTTCTACAAACAGGACGTTGACGCGAATACCGTCAGTCGTACCTAGCCACCAGCAAGGTTGATTCAACTGAAAATGTCGACAGCTGCTCCGAGGTAATATCGTGGAATTTGCACAACGTGATCCGGGGGTAAACCCATGAATACTATTTACACGATATGTTTTACTTACTAAAAACATTCAACAGCCAAGAACGCGTAAATATTTCTGTATTTAAAAATATCCCGTTTCGACAGACTTTGCTGTCATTTGTAAGACGCTTGTCATAACTAAAATATTTAAAAACTTGAAGCACGTTGTACAAATGGCCATGTCCATCTATACATTGTTCACAGATGGTTGTTACGATGGTTCAAATGGCTCTGAGCACTATGGGACTTAACATCTATGGTCATCAGTCCCCTAGAACTTAGAACTACTTAAACCTAACTAACCTAAGGATATCACACAACACCCAGTCATCACGAGGCAGAGAAAATCCCTGACCCCGCCGGGAATCGAACCCGGGAACCCGGGTGGTTGTTACGTCACAACACCACGGTGCACAGGAGTATATCTGTTTACACAAGTGCCACATATTCTAAACGTTCAGAATATGGCCAGCTCATGTAACACATGTACTACTGGGTACCGTGTTTTTGTCGTAACAACCGTCTGTGAACGGTTTACCTGAACAGGGTTCAAATGGTTCAAATGACTCTGCGTAATATGTGACTTAACTTCTAAGGTCATCAGTCCCCTAGAACTTAGAACTACTTAGACCTAACCAAGCTAAGGACATCACACACATCCATGCCCGAGGCAGGATTCGAACCTGCGACCGTAGCGGTCGTGCGGTTCCAGACTGTAGCGCCTGAAACCGCTCGGCCACACCGGCCGGCACCTGAACATGGCCATTTTGCAAGGTACATTATGCTTCTAAATATTTTAGTTATGACAGACCTTCTATGAAGCGCTGCTTTTTATTCACACGGTAACTTGGCGTGAGGTCCAACGCAAAATTTATAACAAACAGATTTTTTAAGAACTGAAGACAACAGAAAAGTCTGTCGAAACCTGTTATTCTTAAATAAAGAAATATTTACGCGATCTTGGCTGTTGAATGATTTTAGCATGTCAAAGAAGAGTATTTGATCACAATGTTGTTACTTTAATCACAGTGCAATATACTCTACAGTACAGATGGATCGCAAAGGAGGCAAGAGAAGAGAATTCCTAGGTTTTCTGATAGCTGTACATGGACGACTAAGAAGAGAATTATTTGCTCCGTACTTACGCGCAGCGCAGATCAATTCAGCGATACGTTTTTGACACTGCGTCAATAATTATCAGCTTATCTTCAAAAAATGGTTCAAATGGCTCTGAGCACTATGGGACTCAACTGCTGTGGTTATCAGTCCTCTAGAACTTAGAACTACTTAAACCTAACTAACCTAAGGACATCACACACATCCATGCCCGAGGCAGGATTCGAACCTGCGACCGTAGCAGCCGCACGGTTCCGGACTGCGCGCCTAGAACCGCGAGACCACCGCGGCCGGCAGCTTATCTTCCTCGGTACTGAAATGCACTTGTAGCATTTTAGGACACTATGTAGTCATTTATCACACAAACTTTATCTGACTTATAGCAATTGCTTCACTAGATCGCAGCGTGCAACGCATTAGACTCCCCCAGAAATAGATGGCAGGTAACGCCTGACATAAAGCTCAGGCGCATTACATGTTGGGCGCTGTCGGAAAACACCATCACTATTACGGCACGCCGCCTTTTTGCGCTTGTATATAGAAAACATTTGAGGCCCTATTAGCATCCTTGGGGTACACCCGATGTACTTTGGATGTCTGTGCAACATTCGCCATCCAGATAGTATTCAAGCTGTGTAAAGAAGTTCTCGTTTAGTTCGACGGGTGACGGACCACAGAACCGATTGTAGTCATATATCGAGCTTCGCTGATTAGTTTGCGGTGATTCAGAAGTACACCCGCAGGAAGCGGACACCTGTCGAGGTAGCTGCGAGCGCCGGGGAAATGAGGCGGAAGGCTTGGGGGGCAGTGGCCCCACTCTGAGTGACATTGCTGGAGCGCACTGGAGTAGACCAGAGCGCCGTCTCGCTCCAGTTCCACCTCGCCTCCAGCCCGCGGTCACCCCCCAGGCAGGGACAGCTGGACGGTTGCACGTCCAGGGCGAACCCGCCACGGTTTCACATCGCTGCGTATTTCAGGCCAACTCACCAACAAAACCGTGTGTCAGCCGGTGCCAGCTAGTTTCTCACCAACGCAATACGACTACTCCGGAACGCATCTACACCTGTGCGCCTTGTGGCTAGTCACTGTCCGGCTGTGCTTGCCCCACACGCAAGTAGAGGCACGCATGTGGCGTTTCTCAGCTTGTGCGCACGAGTGAGCCCATTCACATCTAGATTATTTACCCTTATCGTCGCGCTACTTTGGCAAAACGAAGGCGCGCGCACATTGGCTACTCTACAGTCTTCCTCAAACCGTATTACGGAAACTACTGCATGAAAAATTTTGATCCTTCTGTTGTTTATAGCCTTATATATCAGCTTCAAGATGAACTACCAAACTTTTTGTGAATGTCTATAGTTCTTGCGATATTTAGGGGTTACATACGACATCACACGAAATTCGAATAGTTTGCCATGAAAAATAGGTGTCGCTAGTAGTTTCTATTTGGTGAATGTAAGGTCATGTATTACAGCGTATCAAATGTGGCTAACATACTTAATTTTTCTTTAGACTTAGGAGGAAGTCTATCTCCTTCTCCAATCTTGAGAAAATAGATTTTGTATATCACATTCCCTTCTGCCAGCACATGCAACGATGTGTTTGTAATGAATTGGCCGGCCGCTGTGGACGAGCGGTTCTAGGCGCTTCAGTCCGGAACCGCGTGACTGTTACGGTCGCAGGTTCGAGTCCTACCTCGGGCATGGATGTGTGTGATGTCCTTATGTTAGTTAGGTTTAAGTAGTTTTAAGTTCTAGGGGACTGATGACCTCAGATGTTAAGTTCCATAGTGCTCAGAACCATTTGTAATGAATTATTCATACCATCAATCATATTTCGGAAACGGTTCACAATATTGAAATGAGTTTTAGTAAATGGTAGCACACAAAGAGAAGATTAATTTGGAACATCGTTAATACGCAAAACCTTCATGTATATCATATCAGAAGTGACTACAGATTGCCGGCCTGAGTGGCCGAGCTGTTCTAGGCGCTACAGTCTGGAACCGCGCGACCGCTACGGTCGCAGGTTCGAATCCTGCCTCGGGCATGGATGTGTGTGATGTCCTAAGTTTACTTAGATTTAAGTAGTTCTAAGTTCAAGGGGACTGATGACCTCAGAAGTTAAGTCCCATAGTGCTCAGAGCCATTTTTTTAACTACAGATTTTTCAGTGGCATTTTTTTTCATTCAATTTGAATACCTACATCATCTTCATAAATTCCATTAAATATATTCTAATTGACACACATCTAATCATTGCTTTTATGAAAAATTTACATATCACATGCAAAATTCAAATTTTAATTACAAATATAAATTCTTAGTTACTGGTATCATATAAAAGACTGTTAATAAAAATTGTTAAAATTAAAAGCCATCATAAACTTATTAACAATATTTTATAAAATACCGATGATGAAAAAGTATTCTTTGCAATGAACTCTAAAACTTTGGGTGCAGTATTTAGAAACAAGAAGACGTGCATCTTTTATGAAAGTAATGGTTAGATATGTGTTAATTGGCATATATTTGATGAATTTTGCGTTTAAATGATATAAGTATTCGAACCGAACGAAAAAATGAAATTAAAAAAACTCTGGCACTATTCGAACCAGCTATCCATTGGGTACCTACTTATCATTCTGCAACGCTACCGTGGGAGCCACGCTGCCTGTCGTACAAATCGCCTTCCGTTGTCTGCATGTTATACAGATTTGTCGGGAAATGTAGACGATCATTCCTATTAATTTTGTCTTTATAATCTGTAGAACAAACGAACCACAAACAAGGGTAAGAATCCAGAATGAGATTTTCACTCTGCAGCGGAGTGTGCGCTGATATGAAACTTCCTGGCAGATTAAAACTGTGTGCCCGACGACCGAGACTCGCCCGCGAAAGGCAAAGGTCCCGAGTTCGAGTCTCGGTCGGGCACACAGTTTTAATCTGCCAGGAAGTTTCAAGGGAAAGAATGATAACCCTCCACAAATACTGTTTCTCATTAGCCCAATCAGTCATGATGCTAATCGAAACGCGTGCAAGGAACTGTATCTTTCAGGCGTCAATTACAATAAAACAAACCAATGAAGGCGAGAGCCGTGGACTACACACGACTGAAACTTCCTGGCAAATTAAAACTGTGTGCCGGACCGAGACTCGAACTCGGTCTCGGTCTCGGTCCGGCAACACAGTTTTAATCTGCCAGGAAGTTTCATATCAGCGCACACTCCGCTGCAGAGTGAAAATCTCTTTCTGGATACACATGACTGTTGCATGTGTGCACACATCAGAGGCATGCGTAGCTTTGCACTGCCGCATGCGCTCCCTTCCTCTACGCGCAACGCCGCATGCACCTAATGCGCACGGAATGTGGCACAGGTGTAAACGCACCGGACGCGAACGACGCAACGCAGCAATCCGTCGTTATGTCGCGGGGTCTGTCCGCACACTGTTACCCATCAAAACTGCAACTCCAGGAATGAAGGAAATGGCGAAATTTTCATACTGTGCTTGTGCGATATGGTAGGAAGAATACATATTAAAGATGTAACTGATTTCGGGTGTGCTTCACAGGGCTGCCACCTCTGCAGTCCGACTGGGTATCGAGTCGAAGTGAGTTTGGATAATAGGTACTACAACAATATTACATCTACATCTACATGATTACTGTGCAATTCACAGTCAAGTGCCTGGCAGAGGGTTCATCGAACCACCTTGATGATACTCCTCTACTGTTCCACTTCCGAGCATCGCACGGGAAAACGAGCACTTATATGTTTCTGTGCATGATCTTATTTATACTTTTCTTATTATGACGATCGTTTCTCCCTGTGTAGGTGAGTAACAATAAAATATTTTCACACTCTGAGGAGAAAGCTGCTGATTGAAATTTCATGAGCAGGTCCTACTACAGCGAAAGACGCCTTTGTTTAAATTAACGCCACCCCAATTCGGGTATCATATCCGTGACACTCTCGCCTCTATTTCGCTGCCTTTTCTTGAACTTTTTCGATGTCATCTGTCAATCCTATTTGATGCAGATCCCACACCGCACAGCAAGAATCGAGAAGAAGACGGACAAGCGTAGTGTAAGCAGTCTGTTTAGTAGACTCGTTACATTTTCTAAGTGTTCTGCCAATAAATCGCAGTCTTTGGTTTGCTTTCCCCACAACAGTATCTATGTGATCGTTCCAATTTACTTGTAATTGTAGTCCCTAAGTATTTAGTTGAGTTTACAGCCTTTATATATCTGTGATTTCTCGTATAAGAAGTTTAGCCGATTCCCTTTAGTGCTCATGTGAATGACTTCAAACTTTTTGATCTAAGAGTCAACTGCCGCTTTTTGCACCATACAGATATCTGGTATAACTCATTTGGCAATACCTTTTGATTATCTGATGACTTTACATTAGGGTAAATGACAACATTATCTATAAACAATCTAAGAGGATTGCTTAGTGTGGCTCCTAAATCGTTCACCTAGACCAGGAACAACAGAGGGCTTTTAACACTTCTTTTGAGAACGCCGGATATTACTCCTGCTTTACTCCTTGACTGTCCGACAGTTGTCACGAATTGTGACATTTCTGGCAGGAAATCAAAAATCCAGTCGCACAATTGAGACGATACTCCACAGGCACGCAATTTAGTTAGAAGTCGCTTGTGAGGAACGGTGTCAAAAGCCTTCTGGATATCTAAAAATATGGAATCAATTTGCCGTCCCCTGTCGATAGCACTCATTACTTCGTGAGAATAAAGAGCTAGTGGTATTTCACAAGATTGAGATTTTTTGAATTCGTGTTTTCTATCTGTCAATATATCATTTTCTTCGAGGTAATTAAAAAATGGGTCAAATGGTTCTGAGCACTATGGGACTAAACATCTGAGGTCATCAGCCCCTAGAACTTAGAACTACTTAAACCTAACTAACTTAAGGACATCACACACATCCATGTCCGAGGCAGGATTCGAACCTGCGACCGTAGCGGTCGCGCGGTTTCAGGCTGAAGCGCCTAGAGCCTTTCGCTCACTATGGCCGGCTCGAGGTAATTCATAATGTTCGAGCACAGAGTATGCTCTAAACTCCTACTGCAAATCGACGTTAGTGATATGGGTCTGCCCGCATCTCGTGGTCGTGCGGTAGCGTTCTCGCTTCCCACGCCCGGGTTCCCGGGTTCGATTCCCGGCGGGGTCAGGGATTTTCTCTGCCTCGTGATGGCTGGGTGTTGTGTGATGTCCTTAGGTTAGTTAGGTTTAAGTAGTTCTAAGTTCGAGGGGACTGATGACCATAGATGTTAAGTCCCATAGTGCTCAGAGCCATTTGAACCATTTTTTGATATGGGTCTGTAATTCAGAGGATTGCTCCTATTTTCTTTCTTGGATATTGGTGTGACTTGTGCACCTTTCCATGCTTTCAGTATGGACCTTTCTACGAGCGAGCGGCTCTATATGATTGCTTCATAAGGAGCTACGGTGTCAGCATACTCTGAAAAGAACCTGACTAGTATACAATCTGTACCAGGAGCCTTGCCTTTCTCAAATGTTTTAAGCTGCTTCGCTACGCCTTGAATACTTCCTTTTAAGTTACTCGAGTTGGCAATTGTTCTTTATTCGAAATCTGGAGTATTACTTTTGTGAAGGAATTATGGAAAACCGTATTTAGCTACTGTTTTAGCGACTGTCACCAGTAACATCAGCATTGTTATCGCGCAGTGTTCATGTCAGCAGCTCGAAGTCTTGTGGTTAGTGCTGTGACCAGACGAAACTACCATCGTCCGGCCACAGCTGCGGGGTCTTTGGCTGCTTAATGAAGTGGCACATGAAACTAGAACACGTGGAAATACACTCCTGGAAATGGAAAAAAGAACACATTGACACCGGTGTGTCAGACCCACCATACGGTGTTCTTATTTCAATTTCCAGGAGTGTACTTACAAGTACTTCCAAAATATTACGGTCTTAAGTACAAATAAAATCACGAACTGAAGGTGAAAAAAAACGTGGACAGAAGCATGGGACAACCGCCTACCAAAATCGGGATAATTAGACAAATGAGCCTAAGAGCCGCGTCAAACTAGGCTACACATACACAGTTCAATAGATGTACATACACTGATCAGCCGCAACGTTATGAGCACCAGACTACCAGCGATATAAACCCGTCCAGGAAACAGCAGCGTCAGCTGGCGAGGAATGACTGCTAGTCAGACATGCACACAGAGCATGTAGTACCAGTGAGCGTGCTGTCCGTGTGTGGAATGGGGAAGGCGTGCGATCTATCTGTGTTTGACCGAGGGCAGTTTGTGATGGTCTAGGGGCTCGGCACGAGAACTTCGAAAACTGTACGACTTGTCGGGTGTTCGAGGAGTGCTGTGGAGAGTGTCTTCAACACGTAGTGAAACCAAAGTGAAACCACGTCCATACGTCGTGGGATCGGGCGGACACCCGCCATTAGACATGTCGGGCGTCGTAGGCTGGGCAGATTTGAAAAACAGGATAGGCAGCCAACTGTGGCGGCACTAACATAAGACGATATGGGCAGAATACAAGTGCGTTTGAACAACGAGTGCACTGAACGATTGGCCTCCGCACCCGTCGACCCATGCATGTGCCCATGTTAACATCACGACATCGGCAGCTGCGAACGCATTGGACATTGGTGCAATGCCGGAGCTTTGCATGGTCTGATGAATCCCGATACCTTCACCATGCTGAAGGGAGACCACATGTCCGTCGTCTTCCAGGGGAACACCTCCTTGGCATCGGCACTGCGGGACGGAGACAAGCTGGCAGTGGGTCCATTATGCTCTGGGGTACATTCAAATGGGTGTCCATAGGTTCAGCGGAGCACGTGCAAGGCACCGTCAGGCCAAGGAGTATCGTACACTGGTTGTAGACCAATACCCCTTCATGACGATCGTGTTTGCCCACGGCAGTGACATTTTTCAACAAGATAACGCGCAATGTCAAAGGCCAGCAGCACGATGGAATGATTCGAAGAACGCAGTGGCGAGATTTATTTGAACTGCCACTGTGTAAAAATCAAGTCGAAGCATCAGGCATTTATATTAAAGAGAGAAACAAATCTAAAAATACTGATACTATCTGATTTTCAGTGACCTGCATTCTGAAGCTTGTGCTGCAGACGTAGTAATTCATGAAAAAGTTAATAGTAATAATCTGAATACATTCAGGTGACAAAAGGCATTGGCTACCTCCTAATATCGTGTCGGACCTCCTTTTGCCACACGTATTGCAGCAACTGGACGTGGCATGGACTCAACAAGTCGCTGGACGTCACCGCAGAAATATTGAGCCCTGATGTCTTTATAGCCGCCCATAATTGCGAAAAATGCTGCTTGCTGAAGGATTTTGTGCACAAACTGACCTCTCGATTATGTTTCATAAATGTTCGATGGGACTGATGTCGGGCGATTTGGTGGCAAAATCACTCACTCGAACTGTCCAGAAAATCCTTCAAACCAATCGTGAATAATTGTGGCCCGGTGACCTGGCGCATATTTCGTCGTTTTTCGGGGACATGAAGTCCATGAAAGGCTGCAAATGATCTCCAGGTAGCCGCATATAAATATTTCCAGCCAATAATCGGTTAAGTTGGACCAGAGGCGCCAGTCCATTCGATGTAATCACAGGCCAGACCATTATGGAGCCACCACCGGCTTGCACAGTTTCTTGTTGATAACTTCGGTACATTGCTTCCTGGGGTCTGCGCCACACTCGAACCCTACCATCAGCTCTTACCGACTGAAACTGGGTCTCATCTGACCCTGCCACGGTCGTCCTGAGTCCAACCAAATGGTCACAAGCCCACGAGAGGTCCTGCAGGCGATGTCGTGTTGTTAGCATAGGCACTCGCGTCGGTCCTTTGTCATATTCTATTAGCGCCAAATTCGTCGTAGTGCGACACTGATTTCTGCGGTTATTGCACGCAGTCTTGCTGTCTCTTAGCAGACTCTACACAAACGCCGCTGCTCTCGGTCGTTAAGTGAGGGCCGTCGGACACTGCGTTATCCTTGGTGTGAGGAAATGTCTGAAATTTGGTATTCTCGGCTCACTCTTGACACTGTGGATTTGGAATGTTGAATTCCCTAACTATTTCCGAAATGGAATGTCCACTGCGTATAGCTTCCCGTCGTGGTGCCATAGTGATGTCGGAAACCTTTTCACATGAATCACCTGAGTTCAGACAGTTTCGTCGATGCATTGCCTTTTTACACAACGTGTACGCGATACTACCGCCATTTTTATATGTGCATATCGTTATCTTATGAATTATGTCACCTCAGTATAGCCGACCATTGTGGCCGAGCGGTTCTACGCGCTTCAGTCTGGAACCGCGCGACCGCTACGGTCGCAGGTTCGAATCCTGCCTCGGGCATGGACGTGTGTGATGTCCTTAGGTTAGTTTGGTTTAAGTAGTTCTAAGTTCTAGGGGACTGATGACCTCAGATGTTGAGTCCCATAGTGCTCAGAGCCATTTGAACCGTTTTGAACCTCGGTATAGTGCGCCTAAACGCGAGAGGAGCCGTACTGAGAGGGGGCAAACACGCTCTTATTTAGCCATTAATCGCAGGGGAGCTGGTCACATTTTTATAGTGCCTTAAACTACAGCTTGTTTCGCTACTACATAAAACTTTACCTTTCACGACTATCTGTCTGTACATAATACGTAGAGGAAGGTATGTTACGTTTGCGAGTACCTCACAGTGCATTAAGGAATCCTACTCCAAGTATTTCAGGGGCCACTCATATATCGCACGACGGTGAAAACTGTACTGATCGTCACATATGTCCACTCATCAAGATCATTATCATCATCATCATCATCAAGATGTTCACCACCAATTTTGTGATTTGAATCTATAGGGTCCTTTGTCTTTGGAGAAAAAAAAAAGTTGCAATCTTCCACATTTGTAGAGAACTGGCATTAACCACACCATATGGATTTTATCGAGGTCTTTCTGATTTCCTTACATTTGTCCAACGGCGGTACTTTCAGCAGACAGCAGCAAAATCAGCGAACAATCTTCTGGAGCTACTGATCTTATTTGGTAAAATGTTTATGTGTATGAAGAACATTAGCAATCCGATTACATTTGCTTTAAGGCACACCCGGTATTACTTCCATTTCTGTTGGACATTAGCTGTCTAGAATAACGTACTGGGCACTACTAGTCAAATATTCATCGAGCCAATCAGATGTTCGCGAAGATACTCCATACGCGCATTTTAGTGAGTGGCTGACGATTTAGCACACTGTCGAACGCCTTACGGAAATCTGGAAAGACAGAACTTAGCTGTTCTCCGACATCTACCGTTTGCAAGCAATCGGAAAAAAGTAGTAAGAGCAGGATGGGATTTCTGATTCAGTTGGTAGATACTGCGAGATCCCTCAGAGGATAGACCAGCTGAAGCTATCATCTGAGAATAATTCATTTGGTACGTTTTGCTTGTGTGGCACGTGGATTGTCTGCGGACGCCGGCTGGGGTGGGAGCAGGAGGTACCGGTGGCTGGCAAGTGGTCGCAGCCGGCGCTGGAATGTGGGAGCCGTGCGTGGCATGCACAGCAGCGGCCAAACAGCCAGCGCCACGGTCCCATATTCATACTGGGCCACCGCCGGAGGGTTCGCCAACGGACGGCACAAAAAATAGGGCCACCCGTACACACCTCCTATAGTAAAATACTTCAGCCACACCAATACCCAGGAAAGGAAGCAGGGACAATCCGTTGAATTGCAGACCCACACCACTGACGTCTAGTTCCAGTAGGATTTTGGAACATATACTGTGTTGGAACATTATGAATCACATCTAGGAAAACGATCTGTTGACACACAGTCAGCACTGATTCAGAAAAAGTAGTTAGTGCTATCGACTGGTTGTCTCAAATTAATCCCATGTTTCTAGAATTCCAGAAAGCTCGTGACGCCGTTCCTCACAAGCGACTTCCAATCAAACCTGTGCCTATGGAGTAGGCCTATTGTCTCAGCTGCACGACTGGATACGTGATTTCCTGTGAGCAAGGTCACAGCTCTTATTAAATGACAGAAAGTCATCGACTAAAACAGAAGTGATATCTGACGTTTCCCAATGAAGTGTTATAGGCCCTCTGCTGTTTCTAATCTGTATAAACGAATTAGGAGACAAACTGAGTAGTCAACTTAAATTTTTTACATTTTTTACCGTCTTGTAAAGTTAGGTGATCAAAACCAATTGCAAAATGATTTAAATAAGATCTCTGTATAATGAGAAAAGTAGAATCTAACCCCAAATAATGAAAAGTGTGAAGTCTTCCACACGAGTACTAACGGGAATCCGTTTAATTTCGACTACGTGATAAATCACACTAATCTAAAGGCTGTCAATTCAACTAAATCCATAGGAATTACAATTACGAACAACTTAAGCTGGAACAATTGCAAATCAAAGACAACGTCCTATTAGCAGAGCACTAAGTAGATGCAACAAACAGGTCTACACTACGCTTGTCCGTCCTCTGCTAGCGTATTCCTGCCAGTGTGGGATCCTTATTAGATAGGATTGACAGAGTACATCGAAAAAGTTCAAAGAAGGACAGCTGTATTATCGCGAAACAGGGGAGAGAGTATTACCGATATGATACGCGAGTTGGGGCTGTAATCATTAAAAGAGAAGCGATTTCCGTTGCAGCGAGATCTTTTCACGAAATATCAATCTTCAGCGTTCTCCTCCGAATGTGAAAATACTTTGAGATCCCCCTACGTAGGGAGAAATGATCATTATAATAAAATAAGAGAGACCACAGCTCGCACGGAAAGAGTTAAATGTTCGTTTTTTCTCGAACGCTGCTAAGAGAGAGGAACGGTAGAGAACTAATGCGAAAGTGGTTCGATGAGCCATCTGCTAGGCACTTAATTGTAAACTGCAGAGTAGTCATGTAGATGAACCACAGTTTGTTGCAGGAAAATCAGTTTATGTAATTCAATGAACAAAGCAGTCGATATCGCACTTTATTTATTGTTATTATAGGTTCCAGCCGAATTAGACCATCTCAGATTTAACACTAGGAAAATGAGCTTCTCGTCCAGACCGTGATTGCCCAAGTGATGTCTACGGACCGCCGTGTCATCATCTGCCTTGCGGCATCATGCAGGTGCAATATGGAGTGGCATGTGGTCAACACACCGCTTTCCCGGCCCTTTTGCAGACTTACTAGACCGTGAAGCCACCACTACTCTGTCAAGCAGCTCCTCAAGTGGCGTCAAGAGGATGAGTGCACCCGGAAACAGTTCTCGCACCAAGGAAAATCCTTGGAAATACCGTGAATCGAACCCAAGTACTTTGCGTGGTAGCCATCTACGCTAACTACTCTGCTATCGAGGGTGCAAGATCTTAGGTTATGAATGGAGCAGTCTTACCATTTCCTATTTCCTTCGTACATGATTTTACAGTATCCTTACCAAGCTGTGAATAGGAGTAATTTCAATAGACAAAGGCCAACGAATATTTGTCTTTTGAAACTCATATATAGAGGTGATTCACGAAGATATGCAAATACTTCAATATGTTATTCTACAAGTAAGGCTAAAGAAAAAAGTTTATATAAACACTAGAACAGAGAGAAATAAAAATAAAAGCTTTAACATTTTATTCGTATTTAACTTTTGTAACGAATTTACCAGTAACCCATCAGCAAACATATAACTTTTTTACGAAAGCTAATATACGAAAAATGTGAAAATATTTATTTTTATTTCTATTTATTCTAACGTTAAAACTTAGGCTGAAACCAACATCAACAGTTAATAAATGCGATACAGGCTGTTTTTCTATAATTACGTAAAAATGTCAGCTTCAATTACGTTTATTTTCCAATATTTATTGACAGTAGCTACCATCATATGGTACTGAACAGTTATTTAACATCAATTGCTTATATTGTGCATTCCTATGAAGTGCGAATGAATACATTCCGCAACATTGTTTCTGGACAGATGACTAACGTTACATTCTAATCTCTTTTGAAAGTATCGGCCGACATCTAATCTCGTTCAGAGGTAATAGCGTCAGAGAGCTTGGGAGTATCTCGAGAGGTTTCACTCGACCAGATTCTATGTACTTCTCGTTGCTTATAAGGACGTGAAACTTTTGTTGGACATGAATATCTTATAAATACAACACCGAGGATGCTGATAAGGCCTGCATGAACAACCTATTTAATAGCGTACTGCATACGAAATCCTGGCGACAAAGTTCAATTCCAGACAGAAGGAAGACTACAGTTTTATGTCTAACTACTAAAGAGGTTTGGAAAGATGTAGTGTCAAATTTATATGTTTCATATCGTACGTTTAATGTATCTAATACCATTATTGTGTTCTAACCATATTTTTGAGGAACTTTTGACACAGAATGACTGGCTAAATGTATTTAGGAATCTTAATGTGAACATGTGTAGATTGTCGTGATGATTTTTTTTACCTGAAAATAGCTTAAAATGTCTTAACTGATTGTACCGGGTTATCAAAAAGTCAGTATATGGTTCAAATGGCTCTGAGCACTATGGGACTCAACTGCTGAGGTCATTAGCCCCCTAGAACTTAGAACTAGTTAAACCTAACTAACCTAAGGACATCACAAACATCCATGCCCGAGGCAGGATTCGAACCTGCGACCGTAGCGGTCTTGCGGATCCAGACTGCAGCGCCGTTAACCGCACGGCCACTTCGGCCAGCAGTCAGTATAAATTTGAAAACTGAATACATCACAGAATAATATAGATAGAAAGGTACAAATTGACACACATGCTTGGAATGACATGGGGTTTTATTAGAACCAAAAAAATACAAAAGTTCAAAAAATGTCCGACAGATGGCGCTTGATCTGATCAGAATAGTAATAATTAGCATAACAAAGTAAGACAAAGCAAAGATGATGTTCTTTACAGGAAATGCTCAACATGTCCACCATCATTCCTCAACAATAGCTGTAGTCGAGGAGTAATGTAGTGAACAGCACTGTAAAGCATGTCCGGAATTATGGTGAGGCATTGGCGTCGGATGTTGTCTTTCAGCATCTCTAGAGATGTCGGTCGATGACGATACACTTGCGACTTCAGGTAACCCCAAAGCCAATAATCGAACAGACTGAGGTCTGGGGACCTGGGAGGCCAAGCATGACGAAAGTGGCGGCTGAGCACACGATCATCACCAAACGACGCGAGCAAGAGATCTTTCACGCATCTAGCAATTTTTTTGGTTCTAATAAAACCCATTGTCATTCCAAACATATGTGTTAATTTTTACCTCTCTATCTACATTATTCCGTGGTTTATTAGCTTTTCAAATTTATACCGACTTTTTGATCACCCGGTTTAATAAAAGTTCAACTAACACCTGTCGGTATGTCTACACAGGGTGATTCACAAAGATTTGCAAATATTTTAATATGTTATTCTACAAGCAAAACTAAATAAAAAAAGTTCATATAAACATAGGTCCACAAATGTTTAGTTACAGAGTTACGGCTAAAATAGATTTTGCCTGAAATTTAGCAACTTCGTTAATATGAAGCCATCGCAAAACTGTACGAGGTTAAAGCAAAGCACGATTTCCGTTTATTTTGTTGTTATTGATCTGGTGAATCTAATAAAACATGTCCCGGATGTGTATCTGCAGTAGTTTTCCAAAAAATGTAGAGAAGTAAAGAAGTAATTTCGAAAAATTTTTAATTTATTACGCAAAGTTTTGTTTTTAAATTCCAGACAATTGCACAAAGTATTCAGCAGAAGTTGTAGAGAACTTAATTTTGGAAAAATTATGGTAATAACGTTAACTGAAACTGTATGAACGTGTCAGATAATTTGGTTTTATTAATTCCATAGCACACGTTCAAAACTGTGTGTGAATTCCTAGGGGACCAAACTGCTAAGGTTATCGGTCCCTAGACTTACACACTACTTAAACTAAGTTACACTAAGAACACCACACACACCCATCCCCGAGGGAGGCCTCGAACCTCCGCCGGGAGGGGCCGCACAATCCGTGACATGGCGCCCTAGACCGCGCGGCCACTCCTCGCGGCATAGCACACGTGAATTCGTGTTAAGCCGGAAAAAAAATCAGTGTTAAGGACGTAGTACAGTGTGCATAAAATTTCACAATACATTCACAATAAATGTTCAAAAATGTCTCCACCGAATTCAATGCATTTAGCTGCAGGTGTATCAACAGATTTTGTTGCTCCTTTCAGTTTCACATGATTGTTCTTTTGTATCCCGCCTGGAAGGTGGCGCGTGGGTCTGCTCCGGTAACTGAAGGATAGGCCGAATGAAGGAAGCGAGTAGGAGCAGGTGAGGTAAAACACTTCGGTACTGCAGTATGAATTTAAATCACCTTTACTCTAGCAAGAAGAATACATAACTTTGCAATGAGGTGCGAAGTGTCCCGGCCGTCTGCTCTTCATCAAACGGGCAGAATCTGGAGCGGAGCTCGTAGAGCTCCACAGCACCGGCTAGAGGGCGCTATCGTCGGTGCCTCGTAGTAGTTCCAACCTACTCCGTGGCATCGTAGCTATCGATACCACATGTTCTTAATGTCGTCTATTGCATTCATAATGCGAGCAAGTAATGCCTCACGTGTATTGACTTTGTCCTCATAAACTAATGTTCTTTCACTTAACAATACAGAAAACTAACTCGTTTCAAAGTTAGGAAATGACTGAAACAACTAACGGTTGCCAACAATGGCATAAACGTTTCTTCATTCTTAATGGAATGTAAACAAATTTGCTTTTTAATAATCTTTGCTTTTCTGGAAGTTCTGGAAAAGTACTGCAGATACACTTCTGGGACATGTTTTATTAGATTCACCACACCAATAACAACAAAATAAATGGAAATCGTTCTTTACTTTAACCTCGTAGTTTTGCGATGGCTTCATATTAGCAAAGTTGCTAAATTCCAGGCAAAATCTTTTAGCCGTAACTCCCTAACTAAACATTTGCGGACCTACGTTTATATGAACTTTTCCCTTTAGTTTTATTTGTAGAATAACATATTATAATATTTACATATCTTCGTGAATCATCCTGTATATTATGAGTTTCAAAAGACAAATATTCGTTGGCCTTTGTCTACTGAAATTACTCCTATTCACAGCTTGGTAAGGATACTGTTAAGTCTGTACGGAGTAAATAGGAAATAGTAAGGCTGCTCCATTCATACCTAAGATCTTGCAGTCTTGCTTGCCATTTCACAGAGGAAAATTGATTAAGCATGATCTGCTATGTCCGGACATTACACCAGCCGGTGACACATGCAGTGTATATTAAAACATTTACCGATCGTTGTCTAAAATAAATAACACATTAGCAACTGGAGCGGCTTGTCACTAATTCAGTTTACGATTGTGGAGCAGCAACACTCTCCAAACGCGGAGTAACTAGTAATTTAAACAGTGCATGAAGAAACGTGTATACAAAAGTTCGTGTTCTTATCGTGCGTCGAAGTCTCTAACAAACGGTTATTGCATTCAGGTCACCAGTGTGTCAGTGAGCTTTGGGAGGTGATACTGTGGTGCGTCTTGAGTTCTGTTTTTAATTTTAAGATGTTTTAACGCTTTTGTCACTTTTGAACTTACCGTCGTTAGTAGCACCTTTAACAAATAATGTACAAATTATATGATTGTGCGCATAATGCTGCAATAGTTTTAAATGTGTGAAGTAATGGGTATGTATGTTTTGTTGTAGGTTGCGTCATTTTACAGCGTCAGTGAAGTAAA
Source organism: Schistocerca nitens (assembly GCF_023898315.1). Lineage (NCBI taxonomy): Eukaryota > Metazoa > Arthropoda > Insecta > Orthoptera > Acrididae > Schistocerca > Schistocerca nitens. The sequence goes on from NC_064619.1 coordinate 451,307,869, forward strand.
AATAACAGCACTCTCGTTTGACGAGGAACTTAACGACTTTACAGCTACATTATATAGTCTGCAAGCTACCGTAGGTCGTTCGTTTTAGTATTAAATGTTCTGTCATAGATTTTTAAAATATTTCATAGACTATTGAGGGAGCGCTGGAGTATACCGAGCAAAAAAGAAGATTCGTGGTTCAGGCCTATCTATACGCCAGTCTCAAAACATGTTGCCTTGACATCAGAATAATTAGAGTCTTAGAATCATCGGATTATAAAGTTGTCTTAGACAGTGGATCTTCTATGTGTACGCTATTTGAGTTGCCTGATGTACTTTGTGGTCTATGGCTTTGGACAACCACTTGGGTCTGCTCACTTCAGCATCCGCTGGGAGAGGACAAATTACTTCTGCCCTTTTCTTTTTTCAATTATTTCAAGACAGCTGAAAATGTGACTGTGGCAGTTACTCAGTTGATCACCTAGTCGTGACAAGAAAAAATAAGATGCGAACGCTATACAAAACCATCAGACTAATTGTGAAGACATGAAATATATTCGCAGTTGAGATTATGGACAACCTTCAGCTGCACAATTAAATGGAATGACGACACTGAAAATCTGTGCCGGACTGGGTCTCGAACCGGGTTTTCCCCCTTGTCACGACTGGTCGCCTAAACTACTTTGACTGTCCGAACAAGTTTCATCACAAGACCCAAAGTTCCATACGTCGTCGTCTATGTGTCTACAACTTGCACTCATACATTCATTATTTATATTTCCATATGGGGAGACATTTTAATTGAAAGTCACTTGCCCGGGTTCGAATCCTGGTCCGGCACATTTCAAAGCCGTCATTTGATTATACAACTGAAGGTTGTCCATACTCACAACTGCAAATTTGTAACATGTGTTTCATAAAAGATGTAGTCGCCGCACCGCCTAACCTATGGACATGCATCCACTGCAGTATCATATTATCCGCCAATACCGGGCAAGCGTTTAGGAATTACACCTAATATGGATGTTTCGGAGGAGTTCTGCCTTTCACTACGAGATGGCAATGGCGTCGTTTCCACAGCAGCAGGGAACAGTAATTCGTCATAGTTCGACCAATTTACATAAAATATTTATAAATTATAGCCAAAAATCTTCCTTGTGTATCAGTCTGTTAATGAAAATGTATCAAAATCCCTAAAGCAGTTCCTGAGATTACCCCGAAGATACGGAAAAAACTGTTGCGTGGGACATTATAAAGTTCATCGAACAAAAAAATTAGTCATCCCGGTGCGCTCACACAGATAAATCGATAAGCCTTTACAGATGGCGCAGCGATCGACTCTCATGCTCAACCGCCCCTACATGAGCATACTGCAGTACATATCACCGCTACGCTACGGTCGCAGGTTCGAATCCTGCTTCGGGCATGGATGTTTGTGATGTCCTTAGGTTAGTTAGGTTTAAGCAGTTCTAAGTTCTAGGGGACTGATGACCTCAGATGTTAAGTCCCATAGCGCTCAGAGCCATTTGAACACATTTATGTTTCATGCCGACATTGTACTTAACGGATATATATAAGGACGTGACAGAGTGGTAAAAAGGGGGAATAGTGTTTGGTCGAGCCCATGGTCATTCAGAGCGTAAAGTTGCGGGATTTGTTGGTGTTTTGCGGTTGACTGTTCAACGTGTATTCAAGCAGTGGAGTAACTCACGTCGCCAAGAAACGCAACGTCAGAATTGCGGTCGGAAAAAGATCTTGACTGAGAAGGATCTCGTTCCACGACTTGTTAATCAAAACCGCTTTAAACCCGACAGGAACTGCTGCGGCTAGTGAATGAAGATCCGTACCAACAGAAAATCAGGCCTCGCACAGAAAAATGTAAGTGCTCGTTCTTACCGCGCGCCGTTCGAGAGTGGAACAGTAGAGAGACAGCTTGAAGGTGGTTCCCTGAACTCTCTGCCAGGCACTTTAATGGCAGGGCAATCACGTAGATGTAGATGAACCTCTTAGAGAGAGAACATTGCAGCGGGTACTGGATGCAATAAACGATTAAAGTCCGTCACTTCGCAAGACGCCATTGCTCATACAGACACATAAAGTCGCGAAAAACTAAGTTTATCGGGCTGGAAGAATATGTGACTGGTTTTCTGCACGCTCCTTGTACCGTATTAAATCTCGATTGGCCTGCAGAATCACCCGAATTAAACCTAACAGAAAATCTTTAGGACATGTTGGAACAGCTGGTAAAATGCCGAATTCAGCATCCCAGCCACTTTGGTGGAATTGCGCGATCAAATCCTCAGCGAGTGGCTAACCTGGATGCCACGTACAAGCACAACCTTGCGAACTCACTTCCGAACCGAAACCAGGCGGTTATCAAGTCCAGGGACGGTATGAAACGATGCTTGTAATTGTTTCTCTAGCAGTGACTAATTTTTTGTCTGATGAGCTCATCTGCAGATAGGAGATAGATTACTATTGTTTGTTGTGTGTTGTGCGATAGTGAACAATATCAATGGCAAGTTTGTGAAATGTTATTCAATGGAAAAGTTCGAATTCGCTCTCTTGACCAGGTGATTTCCTTACGAGGTCAGTCAAGATAAATGTTTTGTGCGTTACGTGGCTACACTGCCAAAAATTGTTATCGGTAATGATCCCAGTCATCCTGTTGCTATTCACAAGACACGTGCCATGAAAAAGTGCAAGCAGCACATGATTGGCTTCAACGCCAAAAAGACGAAGTAAGTGACAAATCTGAAAAGGTGGAGCTAATGGATCTATGATTCTTTCCATAAACCAGAGTCTCCAATACACGAAATCGACACTCCGGCAAAAATATAACGATATATAATGATTAGGCTGCCGTCTTGTATTGCCACAACAAACAACAGAATTCAATGGATCCGATTTAAAAGTTACTTTGCTAGAAATAACAAAACAAATTACGCTCTCTACAGTTGAGCCACTTAGCAACGAGTCTTTTAGGAAAGTTATCTCTGATAAATGGAAGGTACCGTCAAGTTTTGACTGTTAATAAGAAGACTTATCAGCAACTGAGTCAAAATGAAATTCATCTCAGGAACTGTCAAACTTACAAAAGAAATGTCCCTCTTCTGTTTACATCATAACTGTTGCAACACTGAGGTTGTGTTTTTATCACTGTTCTACTTTTGTCCAGGACGATAACATATTTCATCATCTCGATTAACAGGCACAATTCGTTTGGTATGTTACAAATAAGTGGAAAATTTGATGAGAAAATGGGTTAATTGTAAACCTAGCACACCTAGACGACCAATTTGGTTTCCACGAGCGAGCGCAGCACTATGGGTAACATTTAATTCAAATAATCTCGTATTACAGCTCTCCGACATAGCACCAATTTTGTAAAAATAAAAATATGATGTATTCTTAATATTTCGTTGACATAATACGTTCGCCAAAAGTCAACAACAAAAAACTTCCCGAACGTCGAAAATTCAGGAATTTCGCTACGAAACACAGTTTCGTAAACTTTCGGTACATTAGTCCATTACATTTCGGGCATGCAGCCGCGCAAATAAAATTTCCTCCAATGATATTTCGGCTGCGTATCGTCCGGCCATCCCCAGAGTGAGTCACAAGACTGACGATAAGATGCCAAGCACGGCCTTATATGCTCCACCGCATCGGTACTGCGCATGCGGGTCACAGATGCTGGTCGGCGGCAAAGATATGCGCTTACACATGCGCTGCGTGTGGCGAAGGCGTACAGACATTCGATTCGCTTATCGATGTATGATCGGAGGCGGGGACACCACGACGACTTCTCTGCAGTTTAATTACTCAAAGAGCCGGATTCCATGCTTTGTCCAAATTGAAACCATTCTTTCTTTCGCTTACGCCAGAGTCCCGCAGCGATCGCAGGGTCAGCGTGGTTACAACAGATTTGGCAATGTCAGTTTTTAGGGATGGCCGGATGCCCTTCCTGCCGCTACCACGTACCCCCCGGGGCGGAATAAGTGTACCCCACTGTCTGCATCTAGTGTAAAGCGTGAAAGAGAACGGACGTGTTTCAAATATCTGTGACGCGTGTAAGTAAGGCGGAACGTGGGGACTAGCCCGGTATTCAGCTAGCGGGAAGTGGAAAACCGCCTACAAACCACACCCAGGCTGACCTGCACACCGGCCGTCGTCGTTAATCCGCCGGGCGGATTCGATCCGGGGCCGGCGCGCCTACTCGAGTCCAAGAGGCAGCGCATTAGCGCTCTCGGCTACCCTGGCGGGTGTCCAAATTAAAACCATTATCTCTATTTATTAAATTATTAGCTAATCTAATCTCTATAGCTTCTCTGAAGACAGATTCCCAAAAGGGTGGATGTTAAAATCTTCACATCACTGTAATTCATGGAATGCCTTGTAGCAATACAATGTTCGGCCACAGCTGACTTGTCTGGCTGTAATAAGCGTGTGTACCTTCGATGCTCCACACATCTCTCATGAACGGTGCGTGTTGTTTGACCTATGTACGACTTCTCACAATTTCTGCAAGGAATCTGATACCCGCTTTACGAAGCTGTAAATCGTCCTTCACAGAGCGGAGTAATGCTGCAATCTTCGTGGTGGGCCGGAAGATTACATTGACACAATGTTTATCAAGAATACGTCCTGTCTTCAAGGAAAGAGCACCCACACAGAGCAAAAACGCACTAGATCTGAAGGAATTACTATCTTCTTCCCCATCACATACCTGCATTCTAGGTTTTGCATTAAATGCTCTACGAATTTGTTGTGGAGAAAATCCATTCGATTTAAAAATGCTCTTGAGGTATGTGAGCTCTTCTTGCACATTATCTTTATCGGATATCCAGTGCGCCATATGCACTAAGGTTAAGGACACCTATGGTCTGTGAAGGGTGATGGCAGCTACTGGCATGTAGATAAAGATTTGTGTGTGTTGGTTTCCGATATACATTGTCTTAAAAATTTGGTGACAGCAATGGAAACATTGTCAACTCTTCCAGAAGACACTTGCGCAGTTCTGTCTTTGTACATCGAGTAGTTTGTGAGTTTGAGATAGTTGAATGAAATGTAAGTTTATACGTGGGTTCTGTGCAGACGTGGCAGTTCAGCTTTGCACCTCCAAGTGTTCCTGCCTACGTGTTAATTCTAAAGTAAATTTTAAGAGAGTGTACAGGATGGGCAGAATAAAACTGCACCGGAAACAATTCATGCACCTTGTAAGTAGACTGTTTAGGTTTTTATGTTGGTAACGCCACGTAGCGCTCTGTATGAAAATCACTGACTGCGTTGTGTGCAGTCTGTGGCTGGTTGGACTCACTGTTGAAATATTCACTAGTGTAGTGTTGGGCAGGTGGATGTGAACAGCGCGTAGCGTTGGGCTGTTGGAGGTGAGCCGCCAGCAGTGGTGGATGTGGGGAGAGAGATGGCGGAGTTTTGAGAGGTTCCTATGAGCGGACGATCTGGACGTGTGTCCGCCAGAAAAAGGAAATATGTAAAGATGGATGTCATGAATTGATAGATATATATATCAGGACTTTTGAACACTATTAAGGTAAATACATTGTTTGTTCTCTATCAAAATCTTTCATTTGCTAACTATGCCTATCCGTAGTTAGTGCCTTCAGTAGTTAGAATCTTCCATTTAGCTGGCAGTATTGGCGCTCGCTGTATTGCAGTAGTTCGAGTAACGAAGATTTTTGTGAGGTAAATGATCCATGAAAAGTATAGGTTATTGTTAGTCAGGGCCATAGTCAGGGCCATTCTTTTGTAGGGATTTTTGAAAGTCAGACTGCGTTGCGCTAAAAATATTGTGTGTCAGTTTAGTGATGATCAGAATAAGTAAGGAGAAAACTGTTCGAGTACGTTGAGTTTTGCTCAGCTGTTTAAAAATCAATAACGTAGAAGTTTACCAGCACAGTCATTCATAATTTTTCTAAGGGGAAGTTTCAATTTTAAGATAGGCAACTCGACTCACACTATCTGCACCTGGGACACAAGATGGAAGTTGGGTTGCCTACCTTAGCTGCATGAAACACATTGCTTCACGAAAACGGGGAAAGTACACATAAGGCATGGCCTTATCAATGTAACTTCGTAACCTTCAGTACCATCAGCGGGTATGTAAATGATTTCAGAGGCAATTCTCTGTCACAGACAGAGAACGGCCGCGAAGGTGCATTAATGTTGCTTCTCTGTAATGTTGTTTGCAAGCGTGGGAGGGTATATAAGAGGGCGTGAACAGGATCAGATTTTGAGTGATCACTGTGAAGGGCATGGAGACGCAAAGGGCACGGAAATGCCGCGTACTCGTTTGAGGTAGCGTTATCAGCATCTCACAGAGTTTCATAGGAGCCTCGCTGAGACCCTCCATTTGGGCAGCTGGCCAAATGGCGCAGTATCGATTTGTGGGGCATCCACATGTGACTGTGGCCTAATGTTGGACTGCATGGGAACTTGAAGGCAGGTGTACTCGTCGTCAAGGTTGCGTTCGGCCACGTCTGACCTCTACAAGAGAGGATCGCTTTATGGTGCACCAGGCACATGGTAAGCCATTCATATATGCGTCTACCATCCGAGAACAGTTAATGGAGACTCTGCGACATTCTGTGTCATCATGCACCATTCATCGGAGACTAGCAGCAGCCATACCAGGAATTACTGTCCCTTGCACGGGCTGCTGTTAACATTTCAACACAAATGATTGCGTCTGGACTGGTGCCGTGATCGGGTAGCATCGATGGCCGATGAATGGCGTTGCATTTTGCTGAGCAATGAATCGTGGTCGGTGACGCACACATGTGTAACTCCTGACGTCATGGTGTGGGGCGCTGTCGGATATGACTTCAGCTCGAAGCTGGTAGTGACCTGCTACAAGCTTTTCCTGTGATTCCGCCTTAACACATACGGGCTTCGCACTACAAGAGACAACGGCCACATGACCGCACAACTGTACACATAACTTTTTTTGAGTCTTCGTATTTTACCTCTCGTGTGGTGGTATCGTGATGCCATTTTCTAACAGGACAATATTCGTCCGCACGTGATAGGTGTATCAATGAACTGGCTGTGTGATGTTAAGGTACTCCCATGATCAGCCAGATTCAGTGATCTAGTGATCTGTCCCTAACAGAACACGTGGGACTAGCTCGGATGTGAAATCCGTCCCAGTCAAAGACAGCTTACAACAGTTGTGTGCCAGCTTGCGTCAGAATGAAACGTCCTCTTTGGAAAACTATGAATTACTGTACTGGTAAAGTTCTATATTATTTGATACAGAGACAGCTGAGTAAAACTGAACGCACTCAACAGCTTTCTCTTTACTTATTCTGATTATCACTAAACTGACACGCAATTTTTTTTTGCGCAACACAATCTGACTTTCAACAATCCCTACAAAAGAATGGCCCTGACTAACAATAACCTATACCTTTCACGAATCACTTACCTCACTAAAACCTTCGTTACTCGAACTACTGCAATACAGGGAGCGCCAATACTGTGAAGGCACTAACTACTGACAGGCATAGTTAGCAAATGAAATAATTTGATAGAGAACAAACAATGTATTTACCTTAATAATGTTTATAAGTCGTCATATATATATATATATATATATATATATATATATATATATATATAAATCATGACATTCATCTTTACAAATTTCCTTTTCTGGTGGACACAAGTCCAGATCGTCCGCTTATAGTGATCTCTCAAAACTCTGGCATCTCTCTCTCCACATCCACCACTGCTGGCGGCTCACCTCCAACTGCCCAACGCTACGCGCTGTTCGCATCCAACTGAGCAACACTACGCAAGCGAATATTCCAACGAAGAGTCCAACCAGCCACAGACTGCACACAGCACAGTGATTTCCTTACAGTTTGCTAGGTGGCGTTACCAGCTTAAAAACCTAAACAGCCTATTTACAAGAAGAGTAAGCAACAGCTTTACGGCCGGCCAGAGTTGCCGAGTGGTTCTAGGCGCTACAGTCTGGAACCGCGCGACCGCTACAGCCGCAGGTTCGAATCCTGCCTCGGGTATGGGTGTGTGTGATGTCCTTAGATTAGTTAGGTTTAAGTAGTTCTAAGTTCTACGGGACTGATGACCTCAGCAGTTAAGTCCCATAGTGCTCAGAGCCATTTGAACCAAGCCAACAGCTTTACGACACACTTCCAACCGAATCACTGCATGTTTCCAGGCCAGAGCGGTGCAATAAGTAGACTAGTAAGTAGGCTCACATTGCCAAATTTGACTATTTTAAAATCACCTATCCTCTCAACCAGCGTTGTTTCATTACACTTCCTCCTCGCCTTCTAGCTGTCCCACTTTCTTCGTCAGGCAGTGTATTTACTGGGCAAGTTTTATTTTGGGCACCGTGTATATAGCGCTGGCCACGGTGTCTTGCGAGAGCCTCCTAGTGCAGGCGACGGCGTATTTCAGCGATTGTGCGGTCTCGATATCGGCGCCCTAATCGCCGTTAGCCCGCCGAATGCCGTTTGACGTCGGGGCCAGCCTGTCTGTTTTTCCGGCCGCTCTGCGGTAAGAAAGCCCGGCAGTGATCGCCTGGGGACGCCGACATGGAAGCACAGCACGCCACAGACTCAGCCACGGGCCAGTGGAGCGTGAGGCGTGGCGGCCGCTCCCAGCGGCACGCTGTGGCTTTGGCTACAGCCGTCGGCACACGGTCCGTGCATTCGAACGTTGAGCGTTGAACGTGCCCAGTTTCTGACGTCATAGCGTGGAACAGCACGTTCGGGAGTCTTTCCGAACGTGCAGAGCAATATCTGGCTTGTCAGATATTCTGAGCGTGCGTCTGAGCGTTGACCAGTGAGATAAGACAGCGCCACCTACGTCACACGCACGCCATCTCCCTTCATTACAGAGTTGTGAGGCGCCATATTGGCATTCATTTCAAGCCTATACGTATGTATGCCGTTTCTGAGCACCAGTAAATTGAGAATCACTGGAAAACCCGTTGTTAGTTATGTGATTCGTACCAATAAAATAATGAAAAACATCGTTTTCATGGCAAAAGAATTATTGTAAAGAACGTATTATGAGAGTAGGCTATTAGAAGGCACTGAAGATCCACCCAAAACGCATTGTTCTGCGTACAATTTGTTATAATTAAATTTCAATTAATCACATAATTATCTACGATTAACGTTTTTAGCAAGGGGTAATACAATATTTTTAAGTAGTCATTTGTTGGCTTGGCGTAATGAGTAATGTCTTTGCCCAGTGATGAGTTATTGTTGTGGCGGTGGTTCGCGTCTTAATACTCCCAAAATTTTATTCTTAACATTCCCGTTTTTTTTAGTTCTGACACATTATTATTAGTTTAATATAATTATATGCTATAATATTTGATGTTATGTAAATATAAGTTCACCTCTTTTTGAGGGGTGACTTTGTTGGATTGGCTTAATCTATAGGACAGCTTCCCCTACTTGTATAAAGATACTTTGCTCCTTTTTTCTTTTACGCTTCGTGATTCACATGTTGCAAAGATTCTGCTACGTGGTAGGAACAGTGATCAAGTAAGACTGACCTTGGAGTTTTACTAAAAAGTGGGAATTATGAAATAATGTTTATCTTATGCGGAGAAGTATTCCAAATTTGTACCGCACTGTTTGTAATGGAACTTTTATAAGCCTGTGTCCTTATTGATTGGACATGGTACTTTGCTTTTCGTGGACGATGGATGAAATGTGCGTTTTAATAACGTGGGAATTTTACGCGCGCCCGTTGAGTAAACTGTTGTGTTGGCTTAAGAGCCAACACCGTGTTACTAGAGGAGGCCGAAATTCACGCGTTTTAGCTCACGCAGGCTGGCGTGAGGTCTGGAACAGGACAAGGAAATTAGAATTTAGAAAAACGGTCGTAGCTGTTGGAATACTGAACTTTAATCCGTTAATGGTTCAAATGGTTCAAATGGCTCTGAGCACTATGGGACTCAACTGCTGTTTAATCCGTTAATGAAGAACGTCGGTCTTGACGGTACATGATTCACAATATCAATGTCAATAGTAACTGAATATGGCGCCTTGCTAGGTCGTAGCAAATGACGTAGCTGAAGGCTATGCTAAACTGTCGTCTCTGCAAATGAGAGCGTATGTAGACAGTGAACCATCGCTAGCAAAGTCGGCTGTACAACTAGGCGAGTGCTAGGGAGCCTCTTTAGACTAGACGTGCCGTGTGGCGGCGCTCGGTCTGCAATCACTGATAGTGACGACACGCGGGTCCGACGTATACTGACGGACCACGGCCGATTTAAAGGCTACCACCTAGCAAGTGTGGCGTCTGGCGGTGACACCACATAAACAGTGTGATTTACGAACTAGAAACATCCCTCAAAATGCCGCTGGAGTGCGTTGCGATCGCGTATACCACTTTGGTGCCCACGTACCGTATGCACAAGTCGCATCGTTCCTGAGCGTTCAAAAGCACGCTGAACTTGGCCCGCTCAACGTTAATGTTCGACAGCACGGTCCGTGTGCCGACGGCTTACGGCTGCGCTCGCGCCGTTGGCTGCCACAGCCTGGCGTTGGGCGCGGCAGCAGCTGCCAGTAGACAAACATACAGCGCCAGGGCTGTTGACCCTTTTTCGCACAAGGCCCGTCATATCACGCAGCAAAAAAACTCTATTCTCTGGAATTAAAAAAAAATTATTTTATACTCGTTTCTGTTAGAAACAGCACATTTAGCGTCAGTTTTAAATTTAGGGATCACTGCTGTTTCTGACAATAAGCAATACAAAAAAGGTTTCTCCATTCCATTTTTAGGCCCTATTTCTTATACATTATTGACCATTAAAATTGCTACACCAAGAAGAAATCAAGATGACAAACGGGTATTCATTGGACAAATATTTTATACTAGAACTGACATGTGATTACATTTTCACGCAATTTGAGTGCATAGATCCCGAGAAATCAGTACCCAGAACAACCACCTCTAGCCGTAATAACGGCCTTGATACGTCCGGGCATTGAGTCAAACAGAGCTTGGATGGCGTGTACAGGTACAGCTGGCCATGCAGCTTCAACACGATACCACAGTTCATCAAGAGTAGTGACTGGCGCATTGTGACGAGCCAGTTGCTCGGCCACTATTGACCAGACGTTTTCAGTTGGTGAGAGATCTGGACAATGTGCTGGCCAGGGCAGCAGTCGAACATTTTCTGTATCCAGAAAGGCCCGTACAGGACCTGCAACATGCGGTCGTCCATTATCCTGCTGAAATGTAAGGTTTCGCAGGGATCGAATGAAGGGTAGAGCCACGGGTCGTAACACATCTGAAATGTAACGTCCACTGTTCAAAGTGCCGTCAATGCAAACAAGTGGTGACGGAGACGTGTAACCAATGGCACCCCATACCATCACACCGGGTGATACGCCAGTATGGGGATGACGAATACACGCTTCCAATCTGCGTTCACCGCGATGTTGCCAAACACGGATGCGACCATCATGATGCTGTAAACAGAACCTGGATTCATCCGAAAAAATGACGTTTTGCCATTCGTGCACCAAGGTTCGTCGTTGAGTACACCATCGCAGGCGCTTTCGTCTGTGGTGCAGCGTCAAGGGCAACCGCAGCCATGGTCTCCGACCTGATAGTCCATGCTGCTGCAAACGTCGTCGAACTGTACGTGCAGATGATTGTTGTCTTGCAAATATCCCCATCTGTTGACTCAGGGATCGAGACGTCGCTGCACGATCCGTTACAGCCATGCGGATAAGATGCCTGTCATCTCGACTGCCAGTGATACGGGGCCGTTGGGATCCAGCACGGCGTTCCGTATTACCCTCCTGAACCCACCGATTCCATCTACATCTACATCTACATCTACATTTATACTCCGCAAGCCACCCAACGGTGTGTGGCGGAGGGCACTTTACGTGCCACTGTCATTACCTCCCTTTCCTGTTCCAGTCGCGTGTGGTTCGCGGGAAGAACGACTGTCTGAAAGCCTCCGTGCGCGCTCGAATCTCTCTAATTTTACATTCGTGATCTCCTCGGGAGGTATAAGTAGGGGGAAGCAATATATTCGATACCTCATCCAGAAACACACCCTCTCGAAACCTGGCGAGCAAGCTACACCGCGATGCAGAGTGCCTCTCTTGCAGAGTCTGCCACTTGAGTTTATTAAACATCTCCGTAACGCTATCACGGTTACCAAATAACCCTGTGACGAAACGCGCCGCTCTTCTTTGGATCTTCTCTATCTCCTCCGTCAACCCGTTCTGGTACGGATCCCACACTGATGAGCAATACTCAAGTATAGGTCGAACGAGTGTTTTGTAAGCCACCTCCTTTGTTGATGGACTACATTTTCTAAGCACTCTCCCAATGAATCTCAACCTGGTACCCGCCTTACCAACAATTAATTTTATATGATCAATCCACTTCAGATCGTTCGGTACGCATACTCCCAGATATTTTACAGAAGTAACTGCTACCAGTGTTTGTTCCGCTATCATATAATCATACAATAAAGGATCCTTCTTTCTATGTATTCGCAATACATTACATTTGTCTATGTGAAGGGACAGTTGCCACTCCCTGCACCAACTGTCTATCCGCTGCAGATCTTCCTGCATTTCGCTACAATTTTCTAATGCTGCAACTTCTCTGTATACTACAGCATCATCCGCGAAAAGCCGCATGGAACTTCCGACACTACCTACTAGGTCATTTATATATATTGTGAAAAGCAATGGTCCCAGAACACTCCCCTGTGGCACGCCAGAGGTTACTTTAACGTCTGTAGACGTCTCTCCATTGATAACAACATGCTGTGTTCTGTTTGCTAAAAACTCTTCAATCCAGCCACACAGCTGGTCTGATATTCCGTAGGCTCTTACTTTGTTTATCAGGCGACAGTGCGGAACTGTATCGAACGCCTTCCGGAAGTCAAGAAAAATAGCATCTACCTGGGAGCCTGTATCTAATATTTTCTGGGTCTCATGAACAAATAAAGCGAGTTGGGTCTCACACGATCGCTGTTTCCGGAATCCATGTTGATTCCTACATAGTAGGTTCTGGGTTTCCAAAAACGACATGATACTCGAGCAAAAAACATGTTCTAAAATTCTACAAGAGATCGACGTCAGAGATATAGGTCTATAGTTTTGCGGATCTGCTCGACGACCCTTCTTGAAGACTGGGACTACCTGTGCTCTTTTCCAATCATTTGGAACCCTCCGTTCCTCTAGAGACTTGCGGTACACGGCTGTTAGAAGCGGGGCATATTCTGCTAACAGTCATTGGATCTCGACCAACGCGAGCAGCAATGACGCGATACGATAAACCGCAATCGCGATAGGCTACAATCCGACCTTTATCAATGTCGGAACCGTGATGGTACGCATTTCTCCTCCTTACACGAGACAACACAACAACGTTTCACCAGACAACGCCGGTCAACTGCTGTTTGTGTATGAGAAATCGGTTGGAAACTTTCCTCATGTCAGCACGTTGTAGGTGTCGCCACGGGAGCCAACCATGTGTGAATGCTCTGAAAAGCTAATCATTTGCATATCACAGTATCTTCTTCCTGTCGGTTAAATTTAGCGTCCGTAGCACGGCATCCTCGTGATGTAGCAATTTGAATGGCCAGTAGTGTAGAATAAGTTGCCTTCTAGTTAAAAAATATGGATGCAAAGTTACCTCTTCCACTAACAATAAATGGCAATAAAATCTTATTCACAGTAACAACTTCAGGAGTTTATAAAAACACTTATGATACGTGTCCCGTTTATTAAACAGGATGGTTCACTGATCGTGACCGGGCCAAATATCTCACAAAATAAGCGTCAAACGAAAAAACTACTAAGAACGAAACTTGTCTAGCTTGAAGGGGGAAACCAGATGGCGCTATGGTTGGCCCGCTAGATGGCGCTGCCATAGGTCAAACGAATATCAACTGCGTTTTTTAAAATAGGAACCCCCATTTTTTATTAATATTCGTGTAGTACGTAAATAAATATGAATGTTTTACTTTTGAATGCATTACGGGAACAGCAGTGATCAATGTCTTATAAATAATTACTATTAAAAACAGTCTTGATCACGATTTATTTAACAAGGTGACCGGTTTCGATGACCACAGTAGTGGTCGAAACCGGTCACCTTGTTAAATAAATCGTGATCAAGACTGTTTTTAATAGTAATTATGAATGTTTTAGTTTGATCACTTTTTTCGCTTTGTGATAGGTGGCACTGTAATAGTCACAAACGTATGGTTCACAATTTTAGACGAACAGTTGGTAACACGTAGGTTTTTTAAATTAAAATACAGAACGTAGGTACGTTTGAACATTTTATTTCGGTTGTTCCAATGTGATACATGTACCTTTGTGAACTTATCATTTCTGAGAACGCATGCTGTTACAGCGTCATTACCTGTAAACACCACATTAATGCAATAAATGCTCAAAATGATGTCCGTCAACCTCAATGCATTTGGCAATACGTGTAACGACATTCCTCTCAACAGCGAGTAGTTCGCGTTCCGTAATGTTCGAACATGCATTGACAATGCGCTGACGCATGTTGTCAGGCGTTGTCGGTGGATCACGATAGCAAATACCCTTCAACTTTCCCCACAGACAGAAATCCGGGGACGTCAGATCCGGTGAACGTGCGGGCCATCATATGGTGCTTCGACGACCAATCCACCTGTCATGAAATATGCTACTCAATACCGCTTCAACCGCACGCGAGCTATGTGCCGGACATCCATCATGGTGGAAGTACATCGCCATTCTGTCATGCGGTGTAACATCTTGTAGTAACATCGGTAGAACATTACGTAGGCAATCAGCATACATTGTACCATTTAGATTGCCATCGATAAAATGGGGGCCAATTATCCTTCCTTCCATAATGCCGCACCATACATTAACCCGCCAAGGTCGCTGATGCTCTATTTGTCGCAGCCATCGTGGATTTTCCGTTGCCCAATAGTGCATATTATGCTGGTTTACGTTACCGCTGTTGCTGAATGACGCTTCGTCGCTAAATAGAACGCGTGCAAAAAAATCTGTCATTCAGTAATTTCTCTTGTGCCTAGTGGCAGATCGGGCATGGACGTGTGTGATGTCCTTAGGTTAAGTTAGGTTTAAGTAGTTCTAAGTTCTAGGCGACTGATGACCTCAGATGTTAAGTCCCATAGTGCTGAGAGCCATTTGAACCTAGTGGCAGAACTGTAAACGACGTTCAAAGTCGTCGCCATGTCATTGCTGGTGGATAGAAATATGGTACGGGTGCAATCGATGTTAATGTAGCATTCTCAACACCGACGTTTTTGAGATTCCCGATTCTCGCGCAATTTGTCTGCTACTGATGTGCGCATTAGCCGCGACAGAGGCTAAAACACCTACTTGGGCATCATCATTTGTTGCAGATCGTGGTTGACGTTTCACATGTGGCTGAACACTTCCTGTTTTCTTAAATAACGTAACTATCCGGCAAACGGTCCGGACACTTGGATGATGTCGTCCAGGATACCGAGCAGCGTACATAGCACACGGCCGTTGGGCATTTTGATCACAATAGCCATGCATTAACACGATATTGACCTTTTCCGCAATTGGTAAACGGTCCATTTTAACACGGGTAATGTATCACGAAGCAAATACCGTCCGCACTGGCGGAATGTTACGTGATACCATGTACTTACACGTTAGTGACTATTACAGCGCCATCTATCACAAAGCGAAAAAGTGGTCCAACTAAAACATTCATATTTCTTTACGTACTACACGAATATTTAATAAAAAATGGGGTTCCTATTTTAAAAAACCCAGTTGATATCCGTTTGACCTATGGCAGCGCCATCGAGCGGGACAACAATTGCGCCAGCTGGTTTCCCCCTTCAAGCTAGACGAGTTTCGTTCTTTGTAGTTTTTTCGTTTGATGCTTATTTCGTGAGATATTTGGCCCGGTCACTATCAGTGGACCATCCTGTAGAGGAGAAACTGGAAGATTTTTCAGTATTGGGAACAAGGAAAATTTATTGCGAAAAAGAGGCCGTAATATACACTAAGTGATCAAAAGTATCCGGACACCCCCAAAAACATACATTTTTCACATTAGGTGCATTGTGCTGCCACCTCCTGCCATATACTCCATATCAGTGACCTCAGCAGAATGGGGCGCTCCGCAGAACTCAACGAACGTGGTCAGGTGATTGGGTGTCACTTGTGTCATACATCTGTATGCGAGATTTCCACACTTCTACACATTCCTAGGCCCACTGTTTCCGATGTGATAGTGAAGTGGAAACGTGAAGGGACACGTACAGCACAAAAGCGTACAGGACGCCCTCGTCTGTTGACTGACAGAGACGGCCGACAAATGAAGAGGGTCGTAATGTGTAATAGGCAGACATATATCCAGACCATCGCACAGGAATTGCAAACTGCATCAGGATCCACTGCAAGTACTATGACAGTTAGGCGGGAGGTGAGAAAACTTGGATTTCATGGTCGAGCGGCTGCTCATAATCCACACATCACACCGGTAAATTCCAAACGACGCCTGCGTTTGTGTACGGAGCGTAAACCTTGGACGATTGAACAGTGGTAAAACCTTGTGTGGAGTGACGTATCACGGTACACAATGTGGCGATCCGATGGCAGGGTGTGGGTGTGGCGGATGCCCGGTGAACGTCATCTGTCAGCGTGTGTAGTGCCAACAGTAAAATTCGGAGGCGGTGGTGTTATGGTGCGGTCGTGTTTTTCATGGAGGGGTCTTGCACCCCTTGTTGTTTTGCATGGCAGTATCACAGCACAGGCCTACATTGATGTTTTAAGCACCTTCTTGCTTCCGACTGTTGAAGAGCAATTCGGGGATAGCGATTGCATCTTTCAACACGATCGGGCACCTGTTCATAATGCACAGCCTAAGGCGGTGTGGTTACACGACAGTAACATCCCTGTAATGGACTGGCCTACACACAGTCCTGATCTGAATCTTAACTACAGTATCGGCCACTTCATTATGATATATCTTCGTTTCTCATATTATAACACGCACCAAGCATAACTGGAACAACAGCGGTGCCACAAAACGTAAGTCCGCTTCAAACAGTAAGGTGCCTTGCTGAGTATACACTAAGGTGGCAAAAGTCATGGGATAGCTCCTAACACCGTGTCGGACCTCCTTTTTTCCGGCATCTCGATGTGGCATGGACTCAACTAGTTGTTAGGAGTCCCCTGCAAAAACACTGAACGAAGCTGCATCTGCAGCCGTCCATACTCGCGGTGCAGGATTTTGTGCACAAACTTACCTCTCGATTATTTCCTAAGTGTTCGAAGGAATTTATGTCGGGCGATCTGTGTGGCCAGATCATTCGCTCAAACTGTCCAGAACGTTCTTCAAACCAATGATAAACAGTTATGGACCGATGACAAAGTGCATTCTCATCCATAAAAATTCCAACGTTGTTTGGGAACATGAAGTCCACGAACGGCTGCAAATGGTCTCCAAGTAGCCGAACATAACACTTTCCAGTCAATGATTGGTTCAGCTGGACTAACACCATTATGGAGCCACCACCAGCTTGCACAGTGCCTCATTGACAACTTCGCTCCATAGCTTCGTGGGGTCTGCGCTTCAATCGAACCCTGCATTCTGAGGTTACCATCTGACGTAGAGACTCATTTGATCGGGCCTCGGTTTTCCAGTCGTCTAACGTCCAACCGATATGGTCACGAGGGAGGAGAGGCGCTGCGGTCAACGTCGTACTGTTAGCAAAGACACTCATGCTGATTGTATTCTCCCATAGCCCATTAACGCCAAATTTCGCCGAAGTCCTAATCGAACAGCCGACATACGTCCTATTTTGATTACTGCAGTTATTTCACTCAGTGTTGCTCGCCTGTTAGCACTGACAACTCCACGCAAACGCCGCTGCTTTCGGTCATCAAGTGAAGGCCGTCGGCCACTGCGTTGCCTGTGATGAGAGACAAAGCCGGAAATTTGGTATTCTTGACATACTCTTGATGTTGTGGATCTCGGTATATTGAATTTCGAAATGGAATGTCTCAGGCGTCTAAATCGAACTACCATTCCGCGTCCAAAGACTGTTAATTCCCGTCGCGCTGCCATAATAACGCCGGAAACCTTTTCACACACCGGGTGATCAAAAAGTCAGTATAAATTTGAAAACTGAATAAATCACGGAATAATGTGGATAGAGAGATAAAAATTGACACACATGTCTGGGACACATACAAAAAAATTGGAGGGCAATGTTCTTTTTATTTCTGTCTTAATTCCGTAACAAAACAATAGTAGATGGCAAACGTAAGTGTGTCTCACTGCATTGCTCGCTAGCATATACCGGGTGATCAAAAATTCAGTATAAATTTGAAAACTGTATAAACCACGGAATAATGTAGATACAAAGGTACAAATTGACACACATGCTTGGAATGACATGGGGTTTTATTAGAACCAAAAAATTACAAAAGTTCAAAAAATGTCCGACAGATGGCGCTTCATCTGATCAGAATAGCAATAATTAGCATAACAAAGTAAGACAAAGCAAAGATGATGTTCTTTACAGGAAATGCTCAATATGTCCACCATCATTCCTCAACAATAGCTGTAATCGAGGAATAACGTTGTGAACAGCACTGTAAAGCATATCCGGAGTTATGGTGAGGCATTGGCGTCGGATGTTGTCCTTCAGCATCCCTAGAGATGTCGGTCGATCACGATACACTTGCGACTTCAGGTAACCCCAAAGCCAATAATCGCACGGACTGAGGTCTGGGGACCTGGGAGGCCAAGCACGACGAAAGTGGCGGCTGAGCACACGATCATCACCAAGCGACGCGCGCATAACATCTTTCACGCGTCTAGCAATATGGGGGGGAGCGCCATCCTGTGTAAACATCGTACGTTCCAGCAGGTGTTTATCAGCCAGGCTAGGGTGATGCGATTCTGTAAAATATCGGCGTACCTCTCACCAGTCACGGTAGCAGTTACAAAACCAGAATCACTCATTTCCTCGAAGAAAAAATGCCCGATAACAGTAGATGTGGTAAATGCAACCCATACCGTGACTTTCTCGTCGTGCAATGGAGTTTCCACGACAGTTCTAGGATTTTCGGTAGCCCAAATTCTGCAGTTGTGGACGTTGACAGACCCTCGGAGCGTGAAATGAGCTTCGTCGGTCCACAACACGTTACTCAACCAATCGTCATCATCCGCCATCTTTCGAAACATCCACACGGCAAATGCTCTACGCTTCACTAAATCGCCAGGTAACAGTTCATGATGCCGATGGATTTTGTACGGATAGCATTGGAGGGTACGCCTCAGTGCCAACCAAACAGTAGTATGGAATACCGGTGCGACGTGCGACTGCACGAGCGCTGACTTCCCCGTGCTTAGACGAACCCGCTACAGTCTCCATTTCTTCCTGAACTGTCTCAGCAGCATTACGCCTTGTGATTAGTCGGCCTCTACGGGCTCTATCGTCTAAACAACCCGTGGCTTCGAACTTCGAAATCATTCTCGCCACAGCTGCATTTATCAACGGACCTTTACCCGTTCGAATCCCCTTCCTATGGCGATAGGATCGTAACGCTGAACTAGCACATTCCCCATTCTGATAATACAGCTTCACTAAAAGCGCCTTTTCAGATACAGCTCCTTTTATACACGATTGTCATGCGCAGTCACTGACGTTTTGCTGTCCAGCGCCATCTGTCGGACATCTTGTGAACTTTTTTTTGTTCTAATAAAACCGCATGTCATTCCAAGCATGTGTGTCAATTTTTACCTCTCTATCTACATTATTCCGTGGTTTATTAAGTTTTCAAATTTATACCGACTTTTTGATCACCCGGTATATCACCTGAGTACAAACGACAGCTCCGCCCATGGACTGCCCTGTTAACTTGTGTACGCTCTCTGTTATATGTGCGTATGATTATCGCATGACCTTCGTCGCCTCAGTGTAGCTGTAGATGTGGAAACAGCAATTGTTGGGACACAACACTGTAGCCGTGCTAAGTGTGTGCTGGCTTGTGCAGAACAGCTGCAGAAGGCGGGGCGAGAGGTGCCGCGCGGTTCCCACGGCCCCGCGGAAAACACGCGTCCCTGCCCGCCAGCGGCCCCGATACCTCCGCTGCGGCTGGCCAACGAGCAAAGCAGCAGATCAACCGACTAACTACAAGTACATACACACGAGCCATCTAAATACAACACTGACGGTAGCATGGCCCACCAATACTGTCTGGTAACATTAAATCTACGTCTACATCCATACTTCGCAAGCCACCTGACGGTGTGTGGCGGAGGGTACCTTGAATACCTCTATCGGTTCTCCCTTCTATTCCAGTCTCGTACTGTTCGTGGAAAGAAAGATTGTCGCCTGTCTGGTAACATTACATCTACGTCTACATTCATACTCCGCAAGCCACCTGACGGTGTGTGGCGGAGGGTACCTTGAATACCTCTATCGGTTCTCCCTTCTATTCCAGTCTCGTACTGTTCGTAGAAAGAAAGATTGTCGATATGCCTCTGTGTGGGCTCTAATCTCTCTGATATTATCCTCATCGTCTCTTCGCGAGATATACGTAGGAGGGAGCAATATACAGCTCGACTCCTCGGTGAAGGTATGTTCTCGAAACTTCAACAAAAGCTCGTACCGAGCTACTGAGCGTCCTCTCTTGCAGAGTCCTCCATTGTAGTTTATCTATCTTCTCTGTAACGCTTTCGCGATTACTAAATGATCCCATAACGAAGCGCGCCGCTCTCCGTTGGATCTTTTCTATCTCTTCTATCAACCCTATCTGGTACGGATCGCACACCGGTGAGCAGTATTCAAGCAGTGGGTGAACAAGTGTACTGTAACCTACTTCCTTTGTTTTCCGACTGCAAGGAAGAATTAGTGGGCAAAGAAGTCGGATACAGAAATACTGAGGGATGAAGAGATAAGCTTGAAATTTCCGTAGGGTATAGATACTGTGATAAGGAATATCTCAGTAGACAGTTAAGTTGAAGACGAATGGACATCTCTAAAAAAGGGCAGTCACAGAAGTTGGAGAGATTAACATAGGTTTAAGGAAGGTAACTGCGAAGAAACCATGGGTAACAGATTAAATACTTCAGGAACAACGTCAGTGTTCCGTGAAATGCAGGAATACGTAAATAGGAGTAACACAGGAATGAAATAAATAGGAAGTGCACGGAAGCTAAGGCGAAATGGCTGCATGAAAAACGTGAAGAAATCGAAAACGAAATCACTATCGGAAGGACTCAGCATACATAAAAATCAAAACAACCTTAAATGAAATTGAAAGCAAGGTCGGTAAGATTAAGAGTTCAACGTGAATTACAAAAAAATGGCTCTGAGCTCTATGGGACTTAACTTCTAAGGTCATCAGTCCCCTAGAATTTAGAACTACTTAAACCTAACTAACCTAAGGACATCACATACATCCATGCCCGACGCAGGATTCGAACCTGCGACCGTAACGGTCGTGCGGTTCCAGACTGTAGCGCCTAGAGCCGCTCGGCCACTCCGGACGGCCGGGAATTACACTGTTAAATCCAGAGGAGAGAGCGGAAAGGTGGAAAGAGTACATAGAGGGCGTCTACGAGGGCGACGACTTGTCTGATGACGTGATAGAAGAAGAGGCAGGGGATCCAATATTAGAATCAGAGTTCAGAAGAGCTCTGGAAGACTTAAAACCAAATAAGGCAGAAGGGATATGTAGTATCACTTCTGAATTTTTAAAAATCTTTGGGGCAAGTAGCAACAAAACGATTATTCACATTGGTGTGTAAAATGTATGAGACTGGCGATAGACTTTTGAAAACATCACCCACAATACCCAGGATCGCAAGAACCGAAAAGAGCGAGAACTATTGCACCATCAGCTTAACAACCCATATATCCAAGATACTGACAAAAATAGCATCAAACAATGGAAAAGAAAATTGAAGATCTGTAGGAGGATGATCAGTTTGGCTTTACGGAAGGTAAAAGCACCAAAGAGACAGTTCTGACGTTGCGGCTGATAATGGAAGCCAGACTGAAGAAACATAAAGACACATTCATAGGATTTGTCGACTTGGAGTAAAGCGTTCGACAATGTCTAATGGCGCAAGGTGTACGAAATCCTGAGAAAGATAGTGGTAAGCTATAGAGAAAGACATGTAATATACGAGTACAATATGTACAAGAACCAAGAGGAAACAATAAAAATGGAAGGCCAAGAACAAAGTGTACGGATTAAAAAGGGTTTACGACAGCTACTGTTCAGTCTACATGTCGGAGAAAAGTGGGATTCAAATTCGAGATGAAAGGATATCAGTGTTAAGATTCGCAAAATGGCTCTGAGCACTATGGGACTTAACATCTATGGTCATCAGTCCCCTAGAACTTAGAACTATTTAAACCTAACTAACCTAAGGACATCACACACATCCATGCCCAAGGCAGGACTCGAACCTGCGACCGTAGCAGTCGCGCGGTTCCGGACTGAGCGCCTAGAACCGCTAGACCACCGCGGCCGGCGCTAAGATTCGCAGATGACATTGTTATCCTCATTAAAGTGAAGAAGAATTACAGCATCTGTTGAATGGAATGTATACTCTAAGGAGTACAGAGTAAATCGAAGAAAGACGAAAATAATAAGAAGCATCAGAAATGTCAACTGCGAGAAACTTCACATCAGCGTAGGTGAACTCGAGGTAGAATTCCACTAACTATGCAGCAAAATTAAACATGATGGACGGAACAAAAGAGACGTAGAAAGCGAACTAGTACTGGCAAAAAGGGCATTTTCGACTACGAGAAGTCTACTAGTATCAACCACAGTGCTTAATTTGAGGAAGAGACTTCTGAGAGTCTGCGTTTGGATCGCAGCATTTATGGTAGTGGAACATGGACTATGGGAAAACCGAAACGGAATAAAATCGAAATATTTGATATCTCGTGAGACAGAAAGAAAAATGTTGAAAATCAGGTGGATTGGTAAGATAAGACATGAGGAGGTTCTCCACAGAATCGGGGAGGAAAGGAGTGTGTGAAAAACACTGACCAGAAGAAGGGACAGGATGATAGGACATTTGTTAAGACGTCAGGGAATAATTAGCCGGCCGGTGTGGCCGTGCGGTTCTAAGCGCTTCAGTTTGGAACCGCGTGACCGCTAAGGTCGGAGGTCCGAATCCTGCCTCGGGCATGGATGTGTGTGATGTCCTTAGGTTAGTTAGGTTTAAGTAGTTCTAAGTTCTAGGGGACTGATGACCTCAGAAGTTAAGTCCCATAGTGCTCAGAGACAGTTGAACCATTTTTTTGAATAATTTCCATGGACTAGAGCAAGCTGTAGAGGGTAAAAAACTATGAGGAGACAGAGATTGCTATACAGAACAGCAAATTATTGAGGACGTAAGTTGCTAGTGCTACTCTGAGATAAAAAGGTTGGAAAGGAGAGGAATTTGCGGAGGGACCGCATCTATCCAGTCAACGAATTGCAACCACAAGTCCGGCAACGCAGATGGTCACTGTTGTCTGACAATGTTTGGGGCAACACATTTGCAGGCCGGAACCGTTTATAAGAACAATAATATTGCCGCGAAATGGACGAAAGTAAACTAATCGGAGTTCGTGCAATACTCCTGTTTTTGCACTCCGCAAGGGGCAAAAAATTAGCAAGAAAACGATCTACTTGTCTTTGTGTTATGCGCCCTTGTTTTAAATAAGCAAACTGCTTCAGAAACTTCAACTTATAAGCTCATGCTCAATATATACCTTTTATGGAAATTGAACAGAATGTTGAAACATGATTTTAAATCTTTGAAATGCATACCGTCGTAACATGATCTCCAGAGCTACTTCCTTTAATTTTTATTTGCTCGTTCTCAAGCAGTACCTAAAAACGATCAAACTATTTTCTGCATATACGTGTAAATGTAAGATTTTTGATAGTATTATAATTTTTACGTATGTTATAAGATCTTAAATGTTATTTTTCAATGATGATCTACTTTCGTTTTATGTAATCTGAGGCTTTTCAGGCATATATGCTGCTTCCATGGTTCTCGGGTGAACTGCCGGATCCGATCGCCGAAAGTCCACGATATTTTGATAGACACCGTTCGCAATCATCAGGTGGTGCTAACGGAATAAAGATACTTGATTCCATCAGCAACAGCTGATGATGGCGGAACGGTTGTCCGCCGAAATATCGTGGACTTTCGGCGATCGGATACGACAGTACACTCGAGAACCATGGAATCATATTTTTGCTTTGTCATATTTGTGCGTAGTTGATACAACATCGATCTATGTGTTAGACACAAGCCTTGTTATTAAATTTACATCTTTGACGAAAATCGATTTACATTTTATATAACATTTAGGTTTATCTTTTGTTCTAAATTATCTATGACCAATAAGAATGATGTCGACGTTCTTAACATATTTCTTTCTCAAGTACTGTTTATTGGTTTAAAATGTTATTTGCATTTTTTGCCGAAATTATGTAGATTTCTCCTTCTTCTAAAATTCAAAGAACATATAAACAAAAGCGAAAATAACCTCTTCGTATTTTGAACGCATCTTCGAGAAAATCGACATTCTACAGCAGACATAGGCACTACCCTCTCCATTCTTCGTACACCCGGGAAAGGAAGCTACATGAACATCTTACAGGAAATAGGGATCTACACACATTTGACAAAAATTACGAATAATGTTTTAAACCAGCAAACAGAACGCAGAGGTGAAAAAATATTGAGAATTTCGACAAAATTCTTTTCCGTCATAGGTAATTCAGGACAACAGACAAACCTAAGTTTACATACGATCAAATCAACACCTAGAGACGAGACTAACAACCGTATTGTGACGTCATAGTCAAGCGGCGATCGTAATATATAGCAGAAAACACCAATAGAATGGCGTGGCTCGTAAAAGTATCGATTTTTCAATTGATAATTGAGTGAGGTTAGTTAATAGAGAAAACAGATATAGTTGTTAGTATGGAAATGAGGCAAAAACAATTAAGAACGCCTAGCGGCAATTAATTTCTTGCATAGCATATGTAACATGATTTGCACATTTGTGAACAAAGCTGCTGATGTCTCTGAAAATATGCGTTATTTTCGTGCGCATGAATTGTTGGGCTCATCTGAGACGTTTTTAAATGTACCATAGTAAAACATTCACAGATTTCCAAGTAATATTTTTTGTACAAAAACACTGTGGCACTCACATCACAGTCGGTTGTTCTCTCACAATTTTATGTTACGCGTACAACTTTGAGAACAAATTCAGTGACTAGAATTTAGTTTAACGAAACTCCTTTTGAATACACCTCCCATTTCAAATGATAATGAATCACAATATACACTTAGTAATGGGACTGCACAGATAAATCATTCCAATAAAAATAATGCACTCTTCTTTAATTATTTTCAACCATTTCTTCGGTAAAGATATCTTTCAATTCGTGAAGTTGGTGGTTGTTTTGTGGATGGAGACCAGACAGCGAGGTCATCTGTCTCATCGGATTAGGGAAGGACGGGAAAGGAAGTCGGCTGTGCCCTTTGAAAGGAACCATCCCGGCATTTTCCTGGAGCGATTTAGAGAAACCACGGAAAACCTAAATCAGGATGGCCGGACGCGGGATTGAACCGTCGTCCTCCCGAATGCGAGTCCAGTGTTTAACCACGACGCCACCTCGCTCGGTAAGTTCGTGAAGGTTTCTATATGAAATTATTTTTAAATACTCATTATGTCTGGCTACACCAATCTTGACGCTTTCCTGCAATCCTACTGCCTCCACCGAGCTGCCTCTACCTGCAGCTGAGGACAGTTAGACTGGACAGATCGGAAAAATGATTGGCACAGAATTTGAACGAAACCGTGGTTTTGCAAGTGGAGCAGTTACGGTTTTCCCGTCTGTGGCAAATATTTCCCAGATAATGTCGCCAGCTATGAAATGGTTAAGACACGCCCGAAAAATGAGCATTGAAGTACATAAATCGTAATATACTCCAGCCAAGTGATCCGACAAACGATAATATACCATAATCTAAAACAAGCGTTGCCGGCCGTGGTGGCCGAGCGGCTCTAGGCGCTACAGTCTGGAACCGCGCGACCGCTACGGTCGCAGGTTCGAATCCTGCCTCGGGCATGGATGTGTGTGACGTCCTTAGGTTAGTTAGGTTTAAGTAGTTCTAAGTTCTAGGGGATTGATGACCTCAGAAGTTAAGTCCCATAGTGTTCAGAGCCATTTGAATCATTTTTTTTAAAACAAGCGTTACTAAATTACATTCAGCATAAAACTTACCACTGAATAATAAGTAGGTAACGGCAAAATCTTGCCTGGGATTTGAATGGAGAGCGGTCTAAGGCGCTGCAGTCATGAACTGTGCGTGCGGCTGGTCCCGGCGGAGGTCGACTCCTCCCTCGGGCATGGGTGTGCTGTTTGTCCTTAGGATAATTTAGGTTAAGTAGTGTGTAAGCTTAGGGACTGATGACCTTAGCAGTTAAGTCCCATAACATTTTACACACATTTGGACATTTTTTGAATTGAGTGGAGCCTCGTCTCTTTGCATCACCTTTGGGAAACTTGGACACTTTCACCTTGTTTCCTGTTGTATTATTTCCCTTACCTTTTGCCGCAACACTTCATACCCGAATGAAGATGAAACTGCAGAAACGTGTATTATGTTGCATTAAACTCACACAAACACAACTTAGTAGCACACAATATGATTTCTGTGTACTTAAACAACAAAAAATGATTCAAATGGCTCTGAGTACTATGGGACTCAACTGCTGAGGTCATCAGTCCCTTAGAACTTAGATCTACTGAAACCTAATTAACCTAAGGACATTACACACATCCATGCCCGAGGCAGGATTCGAACCTGCGACCGTACTGGTCGCGCGCTTCCACACTGTAGCGCCTAGAACCACTCGGCCACCCCGGCCAGCACTTAAACAACAATCTCATAACTATCACTTAGCACAACGAAGTTTTTTTAATACCTAACGCATTGTTCATACAACGCAAGACCGCTGTTGACCTTCGCTCCTTCTCAGTGATGCTACAATTCACGTCATACTCAAGGAATTCGTTAAGACAAAATGAAATATCTCTACGACTCGAGTTGTAGGAAGTAGAAAATAATGTCTGCAAAGACGGTTAAAATGAGAGAGAGAGAGAGAGAGAGAGAGAGAGAGAGAGAGAGGGAGATTGAAAATTGACAAGTTTCTGTGCATCAACTTAGCAAACGTGATTAAGCAAATAAAAGAAAAGAATTAGACTTCTATATAGAAGACAGACATGGCTCTGCTGCAGATCTTCTTCCTAGACGCTGGTGAGAGAGAGTACTCCATTTTATAATTACTGTCTCTTTTCGAATCCGTAAGCGGAGTTCTGTATGTAGATAAAACATCACATTCGATAAGGAAACAAAGCTACATACGATAGCATCGCTGGCTAAGTGAGACTGTTCGCACAATAAGCTGCATTGTTTCAAGTTTTCTCCAGGATGTCCATCTGAACTGAGCCAGGCCTGGCACTAGTCAAAGATAGGTCGCGATAGGAATCAATGTTGGTTACATGATGGCTCTGCGCGATAAGGGATGCATGCCATTACAGCAAACAATGGCGACTCAAGAGAAGTTGGTAGCAGTGGATAAATGAAGTGGCGCTTGCCAGAACAGCTGCGGTGATTGAGTCGGCGCGTCTAGGACTGGAGACAGACGCCAAAGAATGGAAAGCGATTGGTGGGGTGGGGGGGGGGGAGGGCATTGCGCGCGACTTCCGGCGCGTGCCGCGGTACCTACCATCGTTACATCCTGTCGTCTGCATGACGCACGCTACCGCGAAATAATAGAGCCTTGGTCAGCGCTCAACAGCCGCACTGATCTTCACCGCTGACACTACACGCTTAATTACTGGACTGACAAGCAACTTCATTCGCTGAAACCTACTGGCAAATCACACTGCGGTGACAGAAGATATTTTCTAATATCGGGACCGAGTTCCTTTTGCCCGGCGTAGTGCGGCGTGGACTCAACAAGTTGTTGGAAATCATCTGGAGAAATATTGAGCCATTCTGCCTCTATAGACGTCCATAATTGCGGAAGTGTTGCCGGTGCAGGATTTTGTGCACGAATTGAGCCCTCGATAACGCCCATAGATGTTGGAAGATATTCTTGTCGGGCGATCTGGGTGACCAAATCATTCGCTCGTATTGTCCGGAATGTACTTCGAACCAATCCCGAACAACAGTGGTCGGGTGATATGGCGGATTGTCATTCATAAAAATTCCATCTACATAAAAAATAACGAGATTCTGAATGAAATGACAGCCTTCAAAAATTCACTTTTCTTTTCCAATTTGACTTCAGTACTCCTAAAATAAAAAATACATAACATGACAGTCGTTTGACAGCCCCAGCAATAGTTTAGAAATATGTAAAATAAATAGCTTATATCTACATCTACATGATTACTCTGCAATTCACATTTAAGTGCTTGGCAGAGGGTTCATCGAAGCACAATCATACTATCTCTCTACCATTCCACTCCCGAACAGCGCGCGGGAAAAACGAACACCTAAACCTTTCTGTTCGAGCTCTGATTTCTCTTATTTTATTTTGATGACCATTCCTACCTATGTAGGTTGGGCTCAAAAAAATATTTTCGCATTCGGAAGAGAAAGTTAGTGACTGAAATTTCGTAAATAGATCTCGCCGCGACGAAAAATGTCTTTGCTGTAATGACTTCCATCGCAACTCGCGTATCATATCTGCCACACTCTCTCCCCCATTACGTGATAATACAAAACGAGCTGCCCTTTTTTGCACCTTTTCGATGCCCTCCGTCAGTCCCATCTGGCAAGGATCTCACACCGCGCAGCACGAACGAGTGCAGTGTAAGCTGTCTCTTTAGTGGACTAGTTGCATATTCTAAGTGTCCTGCCAATGAAACGCAACCTTTGGCTCGCCTTCCCCACAATATTATCTATGTGGTCTTTCCAACTGAAGTTGTTCGTAATTTTTACACCCAGGTACTTAGTTCAATTGACAGCCTTGAGAATTGTACTATTTATCAAGTAATCGAATTCCAACGGATTTCTTTTGGAACTCATGTGGATCACCTCACACTTTTTGTTATTTAGCGTCAACTGCCACCTGCCACACCATACAGCAATCTTTTCTAAATCGCTTTGCAACTGATACTGGTCTTCGGATGACCTTACTAGGCGGTAAATTACAGCATCATCTGCGAACAACCTAAGAGAACTGCTCAGATTGTCACCCAGGTCATTTATATAGATCAGGAACAGCAGAGGTCCCAGGACGCTTCCCTGGGGAACACCTGATATCACTTCAGTTTTACTCGATGATTTGCCGTCTATTACTACGAACTGCAACCTTCCTGACAGGAAATCACGAATCCAGTTGCACAACTGAGACGATACCCCATAGGCCCGCACCTTGATTAGAAGTCGCCTGTGAGGAACGATGTCAAAAGCTTTCCGGAAATCTAGAAATACGGAATCAACTTGAGATCCTCTGTCGATAGCGGCCATTACTTCGTGCGAATAAAGAGCTAGCTGCGTTGCACAAGAACGATGTTTTCTGAAACCATGCTGATTACGTATCAATAGATCGTTCCCTTCGAGGTGATTCATAATGTTTGAATACAGTATATGCTCCAAAACCCTCCTGCAAACCGACGTCGATGATATAGGTCTGTAGTTCGATGGATTACTCCTACTACCCTTCTTAAACACTGGCGCGACCTGCGCAATTTTCCAATCTGTACGTACAGATCTATCGGTGAGCGAGCGGTTGTATATGATTGCTAAGTAGGGAGCTATTGTATCAGCGTAATCTGAAAGGAACCTAATCGGTATACAATCTGGACCTGAAGACTTGCCCGTATCAAGCGATTTGAGTTGCTTCGCAACCCCTAAGGGTTCTAAGAAACTCATGCTAGCAGCTGTTCGTGTTTCAGATTCTGGAATATTCCATTCGTCTTCCCTGGTGAAGGAATTTCGGAAAACTGCGTTCAGTAACTCCGCTTTAGGGGCACAGTCGTCGGTAACAGTACCTGCGCAGCGAAGGTATTGACTGCGCCTTGCCGCTTGTGTACTTTACATACGACCCGAATTTCTTCGGATATTCTTACAAATTTCGAGACAATGTTTCGTTGTGGAACCTATTAAAGGCATCTCGCATTGAAGTCCGTGCCAAATTTCGCGCGTCTGTAAATTTTAGCCAATCTTCGGGATTTCGCGTTCTTCTGAACTTCGCATGCTTTTTCCGTTGCCTCTGCAACAGCGTTCGGACCTGTTTTGTGTACCATGGGGGATCAGTTCCATCTCTTACCAATTTCTGAGGTATGAATCTCTCAATTGCTATTGCTACTATATCTTTGAATTTGAGTCACATCTCGTCTACATTTGCATAGTCATTTCGGAAGGAATTGAGATTGTCTCTTAGGAAGGCTTCTAGCGACACTTTATCCGCTTTTTTAAATAAAATTATTTTGCGTTTGTTTCTGGTGGATTTGGAAGAAACGGTATTGAGCCTAGCTACAACGACCTTGTGGTCACTAATCCCTGTATCAGTCATGATGCTCTCTATTAGCTCTGGATTGTTTGTGGCTAATAATGTGTTCCATAAAATTGTAACAGGTGCTCAGTTTCTAATGTATTTCGTCAACCTACATCTGTAATACGATAACAAGAGGTGCAGAAGACATGTAAACATCTGACACTACATACATCGACAAATCGATAGTCAAATCGAAACCAGCTGTATTCGACCGCCATCTTGTCCACTGCACTACAGAACTGTTTGTGATCGTGTTTCCAAGTTACTGCTATGTTAGTGACAATTTGTGAACAGTGATCAAGAGGGCCACGGAAATGGATACACCGCAACACATCACAACGAGACTGCAATTCCCAGAAGAACAAAGTGAGTGACGTTACAAAATATTTTCGAGCAAACATCAGTCCAGCTTCCAAAGTGACACCGCCTCTTACTAAGTTTTTTCGTCTTCTACAGCATGACCACAGCATTTACGAAAAGACTATGTAACATCAGCATGACCTTATTGTAAAGTTGTTTTTGTAATGCCATTTATCCTGAAGATGAGGTATAACCCTCGAAACATGTCGCTAAATAAATAAGTAATACAATAGTTGACAAAGTTTGTGACTAGTAGCGGTAATTTAAAAAAAAAAAACCTTTACATATTTCTTGAGACAGTCACGGTCGAAAAATGGTCAAAATGGTTTCAAAATCCATCGTTGTTTGGAAACATGAAGTCGATGCGTCGCTGCAGACGTTTTCCAAGTAGCCGAACATAACCAATTCCAGTCAACGACCGGTTCAATTGGACAAGAGGATCCAGTCCATTCCACGCAAACACAGCTCACACCATTGTGGACCCACCAGCAGCTTGCACGGTGCCTTGTTAACTACTTGAGTCCATGGCTTCGTGGTGTCTGCGCCAGATCCGAACCCTACCATCAGCTCTTACCGACTGAAATCGGAACTCATCTGACGAGACCACGGTTTTCCAGTCGTCTAACGTCCAACCGGTATGACCACGAGTCCAGGACATCGAAATAAGTGTCCAAGGAATAGAAAAGCAACTGGAATCACTCAACAGAGGAAAGTCCACTGGACCTGACGGGATACAAATTCGATTCTACACAGAGTACGCGAAAGAACTTGCCCCCCTTCTAACAGCTGTGTACCGCAAGTCTCTAGAGGAACGGAAGGTTCCAAATGATTGGATAAGAGCACAGGTAGTCCAAGTCTTCAAGAAGGGTCGTCGAGCAGATGCGCAAAACTATAGACCTATATCTCTGACGTCGATTTGTTGTAGAATTTTAGAACAAGTTTTTTGCTCGAGTATCATGTCGTTTCTGGAAACCCAGAATCTACTCTGTAGGAATCGACATGGATTCCGGAAACAGCGATCGTGTGAGACCCAACTCGCTTTATTTGTTGATGAGACCAAGAATATTTATGATACAGGCTCCCAGGTAGATGCTATTTTCCTTGACTTCCGGAAGGCATTCGATACAGTTCTGCACTGCCGCCTGATAAAGTAAGAGCCTACGGAATATCAGACCAGCTGTGTGGCTGGATTGAAGAGTTTTTAGCAAACAGAACACAGTATGTTGTTATCAATGGAGAGACGTCTACAGACGTTAAAGTAACCTCTGGCGTGCCACAGGGGAGTGTTCTGGGACCATTGCTTTTCACAATATATATAAATGACCTAGTAGATAGTGTCGGAAGTTCCATGCGGCATTTCGCGGATGATGCTGTAGTATAGAGAGAAGTTGGAGCATTAGAAAATCGTAGCGAAATGCAGGAAGATCTGCAGAGGATAGGCAGTTGGTGCAGGGAGTGGCAACTGACCCTTAACATAAACAAATGTAATGTATTGCGAATACGTAGAAAGAAGGATAGAAGGATCCTTTATTGTATGATTATATGATAGTGGAACAAACACTGGTAGCAGTTACTTTTGTAAAATATCTGCGAGTATGCGTACGGAACGATTTGAAGTGGATTGATCATTTAAAATTAATTGTTGGTAAGGCGGGTGCCAGGTTGAGATTCATTGGGAGAGTCCTTAGAAAATGTAGTCCATCAACAAAGGAGGTGGCTTACAAAACACTCGTCCGACCTATACTTGAGTATTGTTCATCAGTGTGGGATCCGTACCAGATCGGGTTGACAGAGGAGATAGAGAAGATCCAATGAAGAGCGGCGCGTTTCGTCACAGGGTTATTTGGTAAGCGTGATAGCGTTACGGAGATGTTTAGCAAATTCAAGTGGCAGACTCTGCAAGAGAGGCGCTCTGCATCGCGGTGTAGCTTGCTGTCCAGGTTTAGAGAGGGTGCGTTTCTGGATGAGGTATCGAATATATTGCTTCTCCCTACTTATACCTCCCGAGGAGATCACGAATGTCAAATTAGAGAGGGTTTCCGGCAGTCGTTCTTCCATATGCGACTGGAACAGAAAAGGGAGGTAATGACAGTGGCACGTAAATTGCCCTCTGCCACACACCGTTGGGTGGCTTGCGGAGTATAAATGTAGTTGTAGGTGTAGATGTAGAGGCCCTGCGGACGATGTCGTGCTGTTCGCAAAGGTGCAAATGGTTAAAATGGCTCTGAGCACTATAGGACATCTCAGGTCATCAGTCCCCTAGAACGTAGAACTACTTAAACCGAACTAACCTAAGGACATCACACACATCCATGCCCGGGGCAGGATTCGAACCTGCGACTGTAGCGGTCGCGCGGTTCCAAACTGAAGCGCCTAGAAGCGCTCGGCACACCGGCCGGCACTTCTAATCTTTAGAACGAACTTTACAGGGTTACCAGGTGCGTTTTCTGTAATTTGTGTAAAAAAGAGAGTTCCGACATGAACGGATTATAGCTAGACTTGAACACAGCGAAGTAAGAGAGAAAGTCCATTTGCAAGCACTCTTACCAATCAGAATGAGAGATTTGAAAGACAGAGTGATAGCTGCGTAGTTTGCGACAGAGAGGCGTGGCCGCGGCGGCTATCACAACGTCAGAAAGCACTTCCCTCGGGCGGTGCGTCCATCCTGTGCCACATATCGAGCCATGCTTTCACTGGAATGTGCGGACGCGGTTATAGGCGGGAAAGCGTCTGCTGCCTTCAGACGTTCACCTGCCTCATCGGGCCACCTGCTCTCACCGCCACGCACAAAAAGGGTCTCCACTGTCTCTCTCCTACACGCATTCTCTGTCGCCTCTCCACAAACACACCCCCTCACACACACAGCTTGTTTCCAAAAGATTCATCAGATTTTACAAGACTATACCTTCCGCACGAATGAAGGTATAAATGTAGGGTGAATTTTAACTTACGAATCGAAACTAAAGGTTTACCTTGGAGCCATCTGCAAGTTGGCCGTTCATACGATTGCAGGTAGGGGAAGGGACATGGTATCAAAACAGGTATCGATACTTTAATCATTATTGGTACAGCTAATATATTATCGATACCTACGATCGATACTTATCTTCGATAACACGATTAGAGTTGATTTTCTCAGTCGGCTCCAGTCTCTTGATACGTGTTTTTAAAAACAGTAATTGAGTAAAATAGTCGATTTTCACACTTTTAAACAGAATAATACAAACAAAGAAGTTCTAAAAAATTTTGGGTCTACTGTATGAAAATGCAATTTAAAAACTGAGAAGTACAGCGAGAAATGTGCCGGACACCCATCGTGTTGATACTACATTCTGTTCCTTGTTCCTAAAGGTATTTCTTCCAATAGCAGTCCTAATGTTTCTTGTAGGAATGTGGTGTACTTCCTACCATTAAGATTTCCTTCGATGAAGTAGGGGTCTATAATTCTGTCCTCCAGAATTCCACACCATACATTCACCGACCACGGTTTTTGGTGAGCAACTTGCCACAACCAACATGAATTGTCAGTTGCCCAATAATGCATGTTATGAAAATTAACATTTCCATGGTTTGTGAATGTAGCCTCGTCAATAAATAAAATCAAATTAATAAATGTGTCGTCCCTCTGAATCTGACGTTGAGCCCATCGGCAGAAACGGTTCAAATGGCTCTGAGCACTATGGGACTTGACTTCTGAGGTCATCAGTCCCCTAGAACTTAGAACTACTTGAACCTAACTAACCTAAGGACATCACACACATCCATGCCCGAGGCAGGTTTCAAACCTGCGACCGTAGCGGTCGTGCGGTGCTAGACTGTAGCGCCTAGAACCGCTCGGCCACCTCGGCCGGCACATTGGTAGAATTCAATGCGACGCATATAATCCGTACCAGTTAATTCTTGATGCAGACTGATACGGTAACGATGATATTTCGCGATGCAGAACACGAACAACACTACTCTGGCTCATGCCAGATTTCCTTGCGATTTCACGCGAACTAACACAAGGATCTCGAACCACAATGGCAAGAGTACCAGTTTCAGTTGTCCTCGTTAGTAACTCTCCTTTGCCGTATATGTTCCCGATGCGTTAAATATCCAGTTGTTCTCAATTTATTAAACACATGTTTGAATATAAGACGTGTAGGGCGAGTACGTTGAGGACATCTTTCACTGTATAAGTCTCTAGCTCTCACTGAATTTCGTTGGCATTCTCCGTAAATGAGAAACATATCGAATTGTTCTTCGAAGGAATACATCATTCACATTCGCTCGATTCGACGATACTAGTCTTACCGTTCCTATTACTGTTGTATTGCGAAACTATCGAACGGTGTTTACATGTCAATGGCGCTTTAGACGGATACGCCCTTTTCGGAGAATATTTACTATTTGCACGACATACGAGAGAGAATTGTCAGAGCATGTGCTTCGATAAGTGCCGAAGTGATAAGGAATACCACTCAATCCATGATAAGAAGATTGCAGCACTGCACTGACACCAATGGTCATCACTTCGAACGCCTTCTGTGAATGGACGTTCTGCCACCTTTTCGACCTTCGTTGACCTTCAAAGACCTTACTGTTATACATCACTGGATTCGTCTCGATAGCCGCTACCAGAAAATAAATACCAAGCTACAGCATACAATTAAAAAAAAAACCAAAGTTGACCTTCATATCTCTGACGCGATCCCACCTAGCAACAAAAAACCAACGTCATATTATGGCCCCCGTTGTCCCATGCAACACTTGTCCCACAAACTTTTCAGCTACTATCATACTATCGGAGTTATTCCAGGTGTAAACAGTTAGTGGGCCGGCTGGTGTGGCCGAGCGGTTCTAGGCGCTTCAGACTGGAACCGCGCGACCGCTACGTCGCAGGTTCGAATCCTGCCTGGGGCATGGATGTCTGTGATGTCCTTAGGTTAGTTAGGTTTAAGTAGTTCTAAGTTTTAGGGGACTGATGATCTCAGATGTTAAGTCCCATAGTGCTCATAGCCATTTGATTTGAACAGTTAGTGACGCACCCTGTATATTTAGGTCTTTGTATGCTGAGCGGGTATCCAAGTTCGTTTGTTTGCTTTTGTTTTAGTTATGCGATGTGAAAGTGTATGTATTTCATTTTCCTCCCACACACGTTTCGAGAAATGATCTCAAAGAAAAAATGAGAGGTTCATCAACAATCGTTCTTTCCGAGGCAATGTCTTCGAATGCAACATGGAATGGAAGAAATGGTACAAGGGGACTTCAAGAAGCGAGTTAAATATTTAGGCCAAATAAGTATTGTTGAATGCTGCACTACACATCAAAGTGACATATAGATGACAGTATCTTTCGACACTATCTCCAAATCTCCATAAACAACGGTTAGAAAGTTCTACCAAACGTTCAATTCCCCGACGATAGAAATCCGCTCCTTGGTCGCGGAGCCACTTGGCAACCGCTGTGTGAATGTCCTCATTGCTGGAAGATCTCTTCCCTACCAGATGTTCTTTCAACTTGGCGAAAAATATGTAAGTCATATAGTGCAAGATTCGTACTTCCCGGTGAGCACCACCCACATCTGTCGTGCCTTGGTCAAACGTCAAAACGATTGGACATGAAATTTCATTAGGTCTCATAAATCGCCAGAATTTCGCGGTAGATCTGTCTGCAATTTAGAGGTTTTCCTGAAGTGAATTGTAGTGTCTCGCGTATTTCAACTTTGGAGTACGGTTTCAGTTGCCGTGCCATTTCGCTCGCCCACTGTGAGTCATCTGTTATCGGTGCCGCAGCAGAACTGTGTGTGCTCTCTTCTGACAATGCGCTAGTCTTGTTGCGCAATGGTTTTAGCGCGGGATGGCACGTGTAACTTACCTTCCCTACGTGCTAGTATCAGAAGTACTTTCCGCGTTACGTGACCTGTAGAGTACGTATGTAGATTCCGGCCTGGTAAAGATTTTTTCTAGCACCAGGATTCGAACAGCCTATCTTCAGACCGTCGTTCTCATACGCGTTAGCGACTTACGATGAGAGGGTGGGTATTGCGTACTGTGAATTCTGTGGCAGAGAATCGCCGAACAATCTCTTACACAGTGATTCTACTTCCAGGAAACTTGGTTCAAAAAGAGGAGGCATTTGGTTTTGAGGGCCGATGATTTGAGAAAGCGCCTCAGACAGCTGCCTACTGCTCTGCCGCGTGGGCCCCAGAGGGAAGCTGCGGCCACCCGCCGCCAACTTGGCGCCCGGCCTTCTGTCGATCCTTGCCGTTCCCACAGTGGACCTCCAGTTCAGACAGACCACACGTCACGGGATTCACTGCCCTAACTTTTACGTCGCAAGATCTCTTAGTGGTATTATTGCAGAGCTAATGTTTTAGCTTATATGATACCAGGAGTAGTCAAATAGTTTTAATTATTACATCAAAACCCGCTTCCGGCGTCGATGTCGCTAACGTACGGCTGTGCAGTGACGCTCGACTCGGAGGCAAACTGGTTCGAATTCTGGTGGATAAAATTTTCACTGCCAAGTATTGCGTGGGTATTGCGTACTCAAGCTTATTTGGCAGTGAAACGTCGAACAATGTCTTACACAATGATTCTGCTTTCAGACAACCTGGTTCAATAAGAGGAGGCTTTTGGTTTTGAAAGCCGATGATTTGAGAAAGCGTCTCAGAGAGCTGCCTTCTGCTCTGCCGCGTGGGCCGGCTAGGGGAAGAGAGGTGGTGGCTAAAGTTCCTGATCACTAATCTTCACGGAAATGTCCTGGTTTAAATTTCAAACCTCTCCGCACTGTCTTATGTTGTGAGGGCTGTGACACTGTTGATGGTGATCCGTCTGTCGCATGGGTCGTTAAGCTTCGCTGCCCCGTTGGTGCTATTCCACAGGTGAAGGCTGTGTGCAGGCACCAGTTTCCATCCTTTCCGTTATCATACAACAGAAACATAACGTATACTCCATCCATTACACTGACCTACACTCCGCAAATACAAACATACCTTACCTCTCACACATCCGCAAGGAAAGATGGCAACGTGTGCGGAGGAAGAACAGCATTTTCGACAGGTGGCTGAACTAACCCAGTGGGATATGCGAGTCAACAATGTCATACGACATTTACATTTTTTATCACCTCAAAACAAAAAAAAATCAAGTTGAAACATGTTGATGGCGTTAGTTCAAAATGGCTCTGAGCACTATGGGACTTAACATTTGAGGTCATCAGTCCCCTAGAACTTAGAACTACTTAAACCTAACTAACCTAAGGACATCACACACATCCATGTCCGAGGCAGGATTCGAACCTGCGACCGTAGCGGTCGCACGGTTTCAGACTGAAGCGCCTAGAACCGCTCGGCCACACCGGCCGGTCTTTAATGTATGTGAAATCTTATGGAACTTAACTGCTAAGGTCATCAGTCCCTAAGCTTACACACAATTTAACCTAAATTATCCTAAGGACAAACACACACACACTCATGCCCGAGGGAGGACTCGAACCTCCGCCGGGACCAGCCGCACAGTCCATGACTGCAGCGGCTTGATGGCGTTAGTCCTTCTCTGCATATTCACCCTGCAATTCCACAAATTTTTCAGAACTGTGGATGTCTTATCAGAGATCTTTGCTGCAGAAATCCCCTTTTGGGATATTAAGGAAACTGTTCTTGTCGAACATGATCTTCTTCTCATTATGCTAATGCCTACCGAACAATAGTTTCTTCATTCAAGAAAAGAGTAAAAAATCACTGGATGCCATGTCACGACAATACAGTGGATAAGGCAAAATTTGATAGCACAAAGAAACAGCGTGTGTAACTGTGCCTTGTATGTGGTTGTGCCTCGTACAGAATGAGCTGAGGTATTGCAGTGGAGCAAGAACGTCCTCTTGCGTAGTTTCCCGCGACGCTTTGTCTTGACAGCGGTGACACAGGAGAGTTCGGTTGTATGTTCCTGTGCCTGTTCGACCCTTAGGAGCATAAACTGGTAGCACTATATCGTAGTACTCCTCCCCCTCCCCCAAAAAAAGCACGAGAAACCAAAATACGGTAGTGAACACCAGAAGATCCTGAGGAAGGCCCCAGCAGAGGGGTCGAAACGTCGATCAGTTTAATAGAAATATGACGCGGCCTAATAACCCAGAAAATTTTAACTTCATTCAACATCACCTTGCCTAATTTAGCCTGGGTCATTGCCTTTTCCGGTGTTGGTGAAGTCACACGTTCCGCTGCTTTAATACGCACAGGAGTCGTCCACCGTGATTAAGCAAACTGGCCCGACACAGCTGCAACATTTCCGCTCTTGCCCCGTTTCGGTGATGTTTCTTGGATGGTTGCAGTGGTCGTGAAGCCCAGCGGGCGGTGATAATTTTGTCATATTCAGAACGTCGTGCAACAAGCTGAAATTTGACCTGTGATTGATTTCCACTTTTTCCGCTATCGCCTCGACGTTGATATGCAGTTCTTCGAGCAGCGGCGCGGGCGCTACTACTTCTCTTGCGATTCTCGGTGAAAGCTACTATTGTCAATTTCTGTTGCAAACTGAATTTTTATAGCATAATGGGATGGCTGTATGGTACAGCAGCGCCGAAGGATAATTTGAAAAAGTATATTTTCACCGGACATTTTGATCTTTGTTTCGATTCAAAAGCCAATGGATGTGTGCGAACAACACAGCCAGTTAAAATATATTAGGACAGTTAGTGCAGGTACACTTGCTGTTGGAAATGTATGAATGCCATACTGAAGTAGGACAGTATCCTCTATCCATTAAGAGCAACTGTACTTCCTTGGGAAACTCGATATTCCTTTTCAGCCATTGAAGTTTTCCTAACTATGAAGCCGTTTACAGAAAATGTAGTCTGTGGCGACTGATAACAAATCTGCAATTATCTCGCAGCAGTTCATTTCGGGGCCCATGTTTACTCAGACGTTTTTGCTTATAGTATCGTATACTTCCAATTTTGTCAGTTAGCGCTATTAATTATGAAACTCTCTGCGCCTAACGAATGTGGATTATCGAAAGAATAGAAACAACTGAACGGGCATGATGCCATTTAGTACAACTGTAATCAGACACGGAATACACTCAAAGTTTGACAAATGTTATCAGAAAGAATTTATTTCGTTCGTAAAATTGTGATTAAATCGAAACCTTTTCCTTAGGAAAACCCACGCAGAAGTAAACAAATGATAAAACTACGTTGCTAGGCTATTGAGATGGTAATCCGCCAATATCAATGGAAACGTATCCGTATTCGGACGTTGTCTAATGAGACTGCGGGAAGAAATGGCTTCAGCTATTAACTTACTTGGCATGAAAATCACTGGCTGGTTATTTTTACCAGGGTCATTTGAGCTTATCAGGATCCTTATCTTGTCCTTGTTGTATGCGTGTGAAGTGTGTCAGGAAGCCAGTGGCTTGGATTACACGTTGAGGAGGTGGCCTCGTACAGACGGAAAGCTTGCTCACATAGTTAGTTAGATATATACAGCAGACAGGCTACTCGCCACTCTGCTACATTCTGAAGCACTACTCCGGGGGACACGTTTCTCTCTTTTTAATTGTATTAGACGTAAGCGGTGGTCAGTTAATGTGACTGGACCGTGTAGGAGGCATTACGTTCGTCATGACGCTCGTGTTTTACGAGTGTATGAGTTTGGTCAAATGGTTCAAATGACTCTGAGCACTATGCGACTTAACTTCTGAGGTCATCAGTCGTCTAGAACTTAGAACTACTTAAACCTAACTAACCTAAGGACATCACACACATCCATGCCCGAGACAGGATTCGAACCTGCGACCGTAGCGGTCGCTCGGTTCCAGACTGTAGCGCCTAGAACCGCACGGCCACACCGGCCGACGAGTTTGGTCAGTCCGTAAAACCGAGGAAGATAAAGGATACAATATTAAACTGAAGAAAATGTCAAGGCAGCAATGTCAGCCACTAAAAGACAAATGTGGGAAAAAAAGTTCACTGAAGGCAATACACATTTAGGAGAAGCAAGAAATTTAGGAGAAGGAAATTTATTAAAAGAGCTAAGTTGAAAGAGAAGAATCAGTTGTTTTACACAAGAGCAATTGGCATAACACCATGAAAATTCTATTAGAAAAAAAAAAAAAAAGAAAAAAAAGAAATTGTGCAGACCATACATTGAGCGCGAGTGAAGCAGTGAAGCTAGTTGTATATAAAACTCTAAAAACAAGTTCCCTATTGTTTGGTCAGAGGCATGGAGCGTTAAATAAAATGAGAAGACGAAGATGAAGGCCACCGAGATGGATGTTTTCAGACGGTCACTGCGAATATCCAGAACAGAGAAAATATGTAACAAATAAGTTTGATTTCGAATGGGTATAGAAGGGTCATCAACAAATAACATCGAACAGAAGCAGTTAATATGGTATGGTCATGTCCAAAGGGTAGATGAATCCATGTTAGCTAAGGTTCAAATGGTTCAAATGGCTCTGAGCACTATGGGACTTAACATCTCTGGTCATCAGTCCCCTAGAACTTAGAATACTTAAACCTAACTAACCTAAGGACATCACACAACACCCAGCCATCACGAGGCAGAGAAAATCCCTGACCCCGCCGGGAATCGAACCCGGGAACCCGGGCGTGGGAAGCGAGAACGCTACCGCACGACCACGAGCTGCGGGCTGTTAGCTAAGGAAAGTCTGGATGGCGCTTTCGGTGATCGCCTTCACCCCCGTCTAGCTGCGTTCTATGGAAGAGTGGTGTCTCTGTGTGAGACTTTTAGAGGGAAAGACGGCGTGGGAAGCTGACCACGGCCCGAGGCTACGGACGGCGGAAGGATGGCGGCGAGACGGGGCGCATCGGCCGTGTCGGGGACTTTCCCTCGCTATCTGCTCACAGCACTCCGACGTGTTCCCGCCAACTCGGCATACACCCTCCAGTGTCGAAGTGAACAAGACGTCGCGTGCCACCACCTTTGTCTACAGACTTCATCAATCGAAGACGTTAAGTTTGTGTACTAGTCAACAATTATTATTGGCGCTTTATTAATAATTGTTCGCCTTGATCGCGCTTTTTCATATCATTTACATATTACCGGTTTAGGCTGTCTGTCACCATCAGATCCGTTGAAACACCATGAAAAAAACACTAATGTAACTATAATAGGTTCAAGTTGTCTGAAGAGTAAGTGTACAAAAAAAAAACCAACAGTACATAATGAGGATAACATGGGTAACTACCATAACACACCATTAGAAGCATTCCGATAAGAGTATCAGCGTCAAATGCTTCGTGCACGCTGGTATGTACTTTACACATTTTTTCTGATTTAATGTATGAATGATTTATTTACATATTGTATTATATCAAAATGTGCGTGAAAGAATATTAATTACAGAAGAAGACATAAAAATAAATAACAAATGAAAATAACATCGCTTGGTTCAAAATGTTCAAATGTGTGTGAAATCTTATGGGACTTAACTGCTAAGGTCATCAGTCCCTAAGCTTACACACTACTAAACGTAAATTATCGTAAGGACAAACACACACACCCATGCCCGAGGGAGGACTCGAACTTCCGCCGGGACCAGCCGCACAGTCCATGACTGCAGCGCCTTAGACCGTTCGGCTAATCCCCCGCGGCTGTATTATATCTCATGTTTTGCCTCTAGAACACATTTTCATTAATGTCCACGAATATTATACTTTAAACTATTATGTTACGTCATCACTAGTGCAGTCTAATGACTACAATTCATGTTTGACTATGTGTAGGACGTCCTCAAGCCACTGCTAACACTTGTTCATCTATCTGCATGTACAAACCATCTGACGCTGATACTCGTTACAGAATACTCTTAACGGTGTGTC
The DNA here is from genome assembly GCF_023898315.1 of Schistocerca nitens. Taxonomy (NCBI): domain Eukaryota; kingdom Metazoa; phylum Arthropoda; class Insecta; order Orthoptera; family Acrididae; genus Schistocerca; species Schistocerca nitens. The sequence goes on from NC_064619.1 coordinate 451,350,665, forward strand.
ACGGCCGTTAGCCATATTATCCTTATTATGTACTGTTAGATTTTTTTGTAACTTAGAATTCAGACAAATTGAATATATTACTATTACATTAGGATTTTTCATTGTTTTAACAGACATGATGCCAACAGATAGCCGAAATCTCTCATACTTTCAATTATATAATAAAGTGCGATCAAGACGGACAATTATTGATAAAATACAAATATTGTAACTACTGTAACGAAAAAGTCTGTTGATGACCGCAGGCCCCTGTGGCCGAGCGGTTCTAGGCGCTTCAGTCTGGAACCGCGCTGCTGCTGCTGCGGTCGCAGGTTCGAGTCCTGCCTCGGGCATGGATGTGTGTGATGTCCTTAGGTTAGATAGGTTTAAATAGTTCTAAGTCTAGGGGACTGATGACTTCAGATGTTAAGTCCCATAGTGCTTAGAGCCATTTCAACCATTTACTTCGAGTTTAGTACGATAGGCAGTTGTTAACATTATCAGGAAAAGATTGTTCTATGATACAATAAAAAATTAACAATAAGGAGTGATAAATAAGTGTCGAATACTTTGAAAGGCCTTAGCAATCATCGAAACAACAAAAATCCGCCCAATAAACTTGGTTCCGGAAACGCATACATCCCAAACACGTGTTTATAGGAAGGGCTGCGCAACGCTTGGTTGCGGACATTAACGCAATCGTCGCATTGGCGCTCCATCAAATGCGTCTGCAGGGTGTTATGATGTCTTACTCGTACTCACAGTACTCTACCTACCACTAGGTGGTCTGCAGTCAGTTGTGTGGTTCGAGTGGTGTTGTACGTTACGTTAGTTTTCGTCGTGTTTGTGCGACTTACTGTACAGTAGTATGAACCCTGGGTACGTATCATGGTGTTTACATTCTTGCAAAAGTGGCATGGACTCAACAACTCGTTGAAAGTCCCGTGCAGAAATATTGAGCCATGCTGCCTCTATAACCACCAATACTTGCCAAAGTCTTGGCGGTACAGGATTTTGTGCACGAACTGACCTCTCGATTACGTCCCATAGATGTTCGATGGGATTCAAGTCAGGCAATTTGGGTGGCCAAATCATTCGCTCATATCGTCCAGAATGTTCTTCATACCAATTGCGAACAATTGTGGCCCGGTGACAAGGTGCGTTGTCATCCATAAAAATGCCATGGTTGTTTTGGAACATGAAGTCCACGCATGGCTGCAAATTATCTTCAAATATCCGAACATAACCATATCCATTCGATGATCGGTTTAGTTGGACCAGAGGACCCATTCCATTCCGTGTACTGGAGCCACCATCAGCTTGCACATTGCAAGCTGGAACCCTGCCGTCAGCTCTTAGCAACTGAAATCGTCTGACACGCCACGGTTTTCCAGTCGTCTTGGGTCTAAACGAGATGGTCACGAGCCCGGGAGAGGCTGGAAGCACTATTATGCTATCAGCAAAGACATTCGCATCGGTCGTCTGCTGCTTTATCCTATTAACGCCAAATTTTGGAACATTGTCCTAGCAGATACGTTCGTCGTAGGTCCCACATTGATGTCTGCAGTTATTTCCTGTTGGTTGTCTGTTAGCACTGACAGTTCTACGCAAACGCCGCTATTCTCGTTCGTTAGGTGAATGACATCGGCCGCTGCGTTGTCCGTGATGAGAGATAATGCCTGAAATTTGGTATTCTCGGCCACTCTTGACACTGTGGATCTCGTAATATTAAATTCCCTACGATTTCTGAAATGGAATGCCGCATGCATTTAGCTCCAACTAATATTCCGCCTTCAAAGTTTGTTGATTCCCGTCCTGCGGCCGTAATCATGTCGAAAATCTTTTCACATGAATCACCCGTGAGTTCAAATGACTCAGAGTATGTAAGGATAATCTCCTACAGGCAAGACCTATTTTAATCATCCGCCCTATGTCATACAAATAGTTTCCAAGCGGACAGCCACCTACCAAACGCGGATATAAGCCGACACACACCTCAGTAGTACCTCGAGAGATTATCAGGACTTCGTCTATAGTCATCGCCAAGAACAGGTAATCTGGACATTCAGCAATTGATCGTAGTTATCATTCACTGGATCCAGGACCACACCGGAGTTAAAGACACAACAGCGGAAATGAATACTAGTGCCACGAACCATCTTCTTACTACAATTGAGTGTTAGATGGTTTACATTGATAAATTATTGTGAATTGTTGCTAATTTGTTTTGCCATAATATTCTGCTGTAGGTGTTGCCTAATCCTATTTGACTCTGAGACGAGGGGGTGTAGTTGCTGCTTGCAAGCAAGCCTTATCATAACAGCAACTACTTTAGATGGTAGTGAGTTCGCTTCCTGCCGCAAATTTATATGTTGCGCGCGAAGTACATTTGCTAAACACAACAACTGTAAACTTATGAAATGAATATGTATTTGGTTACTGAATATCAATGTAACTGGCTAGATAGCTGGGCAGCTGAAAGATAGGCGTACAACAAAGCCATCATTGTTTCGCCATCCACTGTGCTACAAATACTCTCTCCAGTCTCGTGCTTACGCTTTGATCTCCAACTATACAGATAGACGTTGCTTTTAATTATTTTTTTACGTCATCTACCCATATACCACGAGATCATCTACCTGGTATTTTTTATTTCTAGGGATAGCCTAATCCCTCCTAAACTCCATGAAATGGAACGAGAACACAAGGTCACTAATAGGGAAGGTGAATAGCCGATTGTGGGTTACTGGGAGAGTTGTGGGGAAGTTTCGCCCACCCTAAAAAGGGACCGTCTATGGGAAGCTTGTGTTACCATTTCTTGAGTATTCCCAGAGTGTTCGGGAGCGCCACCAAGTCTGATGAACTTAAGGCACCGGAGCAATTTAGAGGCGTGCTGTTGAATTTCCTATCCACTTCTGCATCTACATCTAAATATACATTCCGCGAGCTACCGCACGGTGCGTGGCGGACGGTACTGTATGCCACTGCTGGTAAACTCGCAAACAGAGCGACGGAAAAACGATTGTCTATGTGCCTCCGTATGAGCGCTAATTTTTCGCATTTTATCTTCTTGGTCCTTACGCAAAATGTATGTTGGTGGCAATAGAATCGTTCAGCTATAAGCTTCGAATGCCGGTTCCTCGAAAAGATTGTCGCCTTCCCTCCAGGGATTTCCATTTGAGTTCCCGAAGTATCTCTGTAACACTTATGGGTTGCTCGAACCTATCGCTGCCCGCATCCCGTGGTCGTGCGGTAGCGTTCTCGCTTCCCACGCCCGGGTTCCCGGGTTCGATTCCCGGCGGGGTCAGGGATTTTCTCTGCCTCGTGATGGCTGGGTGTTGTGTGCTGTCCTTAGGTTAGTTAGGTTTAAGTAGTTCTAAGTTCTAGGGGACTGATGACCATAGATGTTAAGTCCCATAGTGCTCAGAGCCATTTGAACCATTTTTTTTTTTTTTTTGAACCTATCGCTAACAAATCTAGCAGCCCGCCTCTGAGTTACTTTGATGCCTTTCTCGAATCCAACCTGGTACGAATCCCAAACACTCGAGCAGTGCTCAAGATTATGTCGCACCAGCGTCCGCTTATAGGACGCCACACTTTCCTAAAATTCTCCCAATAAACCGAAGTCGAGCATTCGTCTTCCCTACCACAATCCTCACATGCTCATTCCATTTCATATCACTCTGCAACGTTACAGCCAGACATTTAAACCACGTGACTCTATCAAGTAGGACATTACTAATGCTGTATCCGAACATTACAGGTTTATTTTCCCTATTCATCCGCACTAACTTACATTTTTCTACATTTAGAACTAGCTGCCACTCATCATAGCAACCTAGAAATTTTATGTAAGTGATCTTGTATCCTTCTACAGTCAGTCACCTTCGACACCTTCTCATAACCACAGCATCATCAGCATTATCGGTCTTTTGGATTAGTACAAGATACGAGGGTAAGTCAATTATTATCTGCAGTTTATTTTGGTAGTACTGTCGTTTTACGTTGATGACGCATGCTTTGTTTATATGTACTTATGTCTTTGCAATTTTCAAACTGCTTGGTTAGTTTCGTTTTCTCTGCCGTGCTGTTAATCAAGGCTGCTCCGCTGTCTATTTGCACCAAGAAGAGCAACGTTCAGTGATCCGTTTTTTGTGGTCGGAAGGGGTATCAGGGGCCGAAACTCGTCGTAGACTTTCGATACAGTACGGGAACAGAGTTTTGCCACAACGGAATGTCTACGAATGGATTGAAAAATTCCTAAATGGTCGTAGAAGTGTTACGCACGATGAAGGAGCCGGACGACCTTTACCGCCACAAATGAAGAAACCATTGAGAGTTCACGTGAAATGATTCTCTTGGACGATTAACTATTGACGAAGTGGCACATCGTCTGCAAATTAGTCACGGTTCTGCCTCCGAAATCATCCGCAACAGACTTGGGTTTCATAAAGTTTGTGCAAGATGGGTCCCAAAACAACTCACACAGCTGCATAAACAAAAGCGCTTGAACAACTGCAAAAAACATTTGGATCACTAATGTAACGAAGGGGACAACTTCTTAGACAGCATCTTTACTAGTGACAAAACATAGATCCATCATTACGAGCCGGCGAGTAAACGCAAGAGTATGCAATGGAAACATCCAAATCCGCCGTGAAAGAAAAATTTCAAGACCAAACCGTCCGCAGGAAAACTGATGCTTACGGTTTTTTGGGACGCACAAGGTCCATTACTGAAACATTATGGGGAAAGGGGCACAACAATAAACAGTGTACGTTACAGTGAGATGCTTACTGCCAGGATAAAGCCTGCAATTCGAAGCAAACGCCAAGGTTTGCTGCCAAAAGGTGGTGTGCTGTTGCACGACAATGCCCATCCGCATATATCTGCCTGCACTGCTGAAACGCTCCAGAAACTGAAATTTGAAGTACTGGATCATCCTCCATATAGTCCGATCCTGCCACTTCCGATTATCACTTGTTTTGTCCACTCAAACAGGCATTAAGGGGCCGTCGATTTGCCTCGGACGAAGGAGTGAAAGGAGCGGTGCATTCCTGGTTCAAATGGCTCTGAGCACTATGGGACTCAACTGCTGAGGTCATTAGTCCCCTAGAACTTAGAACTAGTTAAACCTAACTAACCTAAGGACATCACAAACATCCATGCCCGAGGCAGGATTCGAACCTGCGACCGTAGTGGTCCTGCGGTTCCAGGGTGCATTCCTGGCTCGCAGCTCAACCGAGAACCTTCTTTTATGAGGGCATCAGGAAGCTTGTACAAATATGGACAAAGTGCGTTGAAGAATTATATTCTTGTAAGTTTCCTATTTGATTACAATAAACTTTTATAACTGCTTTGCGGATAATAATGGACTTACCTTCGTATTTGCGACCGTCTGGCCGGCCGGTGTGGCCGAGCGGGTCAAAACTAAAAGAAAATGTTCCGTAATGATCTATCTAAAAACCAAAATGTGTTAAGAAAAAAATGGTTCAAATGGCTCTAAGCACTATGGGACTTAACATCTCAGGTCATCAGTCCCCTAGACTTAGAACTACTTAAACCTAACTAACCTAAGGACATCACACACATCCATGCCCGAGGCAGGATTCAAACCTGCGACGGTAGCAGCAGCGCGGTTTCGGACTGAAGTACCTAGAACCGCTCGGCCGCAGTTGCCGCCTACGTCTTAAGATACGGCCGTCGAATATCCGCAATTCACAGACTGCACTTTATTTACAGATGAGGCAGGATTGAGAGGAGATGGCATAGTAAATTACCATATTACGCACGTGTGCGTTGATGCAAATTCTCGAGCAATCACGGAGGTGAGACTTCAACATCGCTTCAGTATTAGTTTATGGGCAGGAATTGTTGATGACAGGTACATAGAGCTATACCAAACGGATTAAGATGTGCTGTGTATCACAGACGTCAGTGAAAGCAGTTACCATCGCTATTGGAGAGCGTAACCCTTGCAGAAAGACGATGGCGGTTTATGCACGTCGGGCACCAATCGTGCGACAGTACCTCATCGCAATGTTTCAAGGATGATGGATTGGCGGGGAGGTCCGGTAGCATGGCCTCCCGTTCCCCAGACCTAAATCCGCTGAATTTCTGGCAACGTGGACATTTAAAGGCATTGGTGCCTGCTCAAATCACGGACAACGTGCAGACGTTGTAGGAGCATGTGACCAACACATGTGAGGCAATCCGAATGGACCTAGGTGTATTCGAAAGAGTAGATGGCTCCCTGCGAAGAAGGGCTGAAGGTTGTGGCAGAACACGTGGTAAACAGCGCTGCTTAAAGTGTCTACTTCTACGTAATACACCAACGGAAAAGAGAGGGCAGATTGGCCTACACTTTCCTTCTAGTTTTTACGAACACTACCTCTTGCACTGTCGTTTTAGCGACGCCAGTCATCTTCCTGTTTATCTATTTTCGGATATCAGCTGACGATGTTTGTTTGCCGGTCTGCTGAGCGACTCTCTTTGTAAGTGTGACGCAAACCACCGCCGGTGCGGCGCGCTTTGCTCCGTCTCTTGCCGGTGAGTGTTCCGGTGCGGGTACGGTCTGGTATGCGAGAACTGAGCAGCTCGACTTTCCCGTGACTGGCGGTTTCCCCATTATGTCGACGGAAGACCGAGAAAATTTGTTTATATCTTACATTATTTGATGAAGGAAGATGTTTCAGAGTACAAATCTCCTCTTCTGACAACAAAGGCACTTCAGAAAACATTTAACGTAGATACTGAAAGTGTTCTTTGCAGTCTTGGCGTGTGTTGTGGTAGTCTTGCGAAAAAGGAGAGGAGTAACATAATATGAGGGAATATCAACTTCGTTAGTTGGTCTATCGTCCAGATAAAAACACCAAATAATCATTCACATTTTTTATACGAAAGACTGTTTTCTTGTGGTGTGTTCAGTCACTTCCATTGCTTTTGTTCCTTGGATCTTGCTTATTTTTTCGATGGATCAGAAACAGGTACAGCCCACTGTCTAGTATGATTAAAGTACGCTGACGGAAACCGAAAAGGTTACACCATGAACACCTTCATCAAACGCTAATGCTCTACTACTTCTTTTAATCGTTTCGCTCTCCACTCCAAGGAGGGAAGAGAGCTGTTCGAGATTCGACCCATTAAAGAGTCGCGCTGCTATTGAGCCCCTTATCAGACAAGCTGATAGTGCAGCAGATGAGGGATACCAATTCGGAATAAACGGTAGGGGACTTCCCAGGTCCGGCATTCGTCTTCCCACCAAGGGAAACTTCCCAAAAACCGTGGTCGGAACCGGGGAATTAGAAATTAATGAATTTGTTTCTGGAACATCGTCCTTCGTCAAGGCCGTTGTCCTAGCCAAAAATTAAAATTTGTGTACTTTAAAATTATATATATATATATATATATATATATATATATATATTATACTTATGTATGTATGAATTCATGGAAGTACGTGTTGCTCTACTACTGCCATGCTTGTAGCGTATTCAGAGTGACCATTAATAAAACAGACTGGAAGGACGGATTGCTGTCTGGAAATGGAGGAATAAACATCCTATGAACCTGTGTCCGGAAAAGCATCGTTGCCATGGTGCTGACGAAAGACAGTTCCTCTGACGACGTGCCGTGTGTTGCTTGTGTGTTACAGGCTGTCTGACTGACGCAGGGCTCTGTAAGCAGCAGAATGGTACCGTATTTCTTTCGGGAACAAGCTGAGATGGTGTTTGTGTACGGTTAAGCAAAAGGAAACGGTCGAGAGACACAACACGGTCATCCAAATCAGCTGTACGCATAGTCCGTCGTCTCCCTACACATTCGCCTGTCTGAAAGGGCCCATGATCATACAAACGCCCAAAAAGGGCTTGAAGTGTTGTGTGATGTGGTTGGTGTCCTCGAGGGTTCTTGTTTTGACATAACGGCCTCTCTGCCGTTCCCATCTGCTTGGCCGTACACAAACATCATCTTGGCTTGTTCCAGACATGAACACTGGACAATTCTGCTGCTTACAGTACACTGCGTCAATAACACAGTCTGAAACACACGATGATGATAATGATGATGTTTGGTTTGGTCGGCGCTCAACTGCGCGGTCATCAGCGTCCGTACAGAGTCCCAATTTTCACACAGTCCAATTTTTACACAATCCAATTTACCCACTGTCACCAATGACGACGATGAAATGATGAGCACAACACAAACACCCAGTTGCCGGGCAGAGAAAATCCCCAACCCGGCCGCGAAGCGAACCCGGAACCCCGTGATCCACAGGCAGCAACTCTAGCCACTAGATCATGAGGTGCGGACTGCAACACACGAGGAACTGACGACACGTGGTTAGAGGAACCTTCATTCGTCAGCATCATCTACCGTGGCAATGATGCATTTCCGGACACATGTTCATAGGACCTTTTTTCCTCCATTTATTGTCAGGAATCCGTTCCTGTAGTTTGTCTATTTCATTAATGTTTACCCTCTATATTGATTAGAATTAATCAGTATGCGAGCGTAATTTCAGTATTTTCAACACTGAAAGAAACCCATTCCTATATATGAAGAACAGTGTGGGCACATGATGGCCACTGAATGCGTCTGACGTTACTGGCAGTTTTCAGATGGCGATTGCAACTCATTGTGCGCAGAACACGTGGACTATCAAATTGGTGCCACGTTTAGGATTTTGAAAAACGTCGAAATATTCACGTGAGCGGCGTGGGACAGTTGGTTGTACACGAGTGGTGACGAGGTGGACCTAGACAACAATGTACTAACAAGAATAAGCACGGTCTTTACAGAAGGGTTGCACAACGAGAAGATTGTTCGACTGGCTGTAAGGAATCGACAGACAGACGTTAGAGGCAAACCTGTAACACTTACATCGACCATCGAGACTGTAGCATCTGTATTCTGTAACTTATTTGACTCGAGACGCATGTAACTTTTTTTTCTCCATTCTGCAACTTTATGTAATCAGATAAATTTTTGGAACTGCCCTTTTAAAACCTATATGTTATGTTATGTACTAAATTTTAACGTATGTAATTGGTTCAAGTTTAGGGATTGTAGGATTGTGGCTCATAGAAAACATGAAGGGGAGTATCTCTGTAATAAAAAAGGTATAGGCCGGAGTGTAAAAGGTGGATGGGCGCGAACTGGTGTGAAGCATCTTTGTTGCAGAGTGAGTCTATGGCTAACCTTCGATGAGTTGACATCCCGACAGCTCAATGAGGCGAGGAATTCTGGAAAAATGGATTGAATATGCCTCGGATGTGAATTGTTATTAGTCTTGGTGTCATGAGATGTATTGGATGGCTCTGATAGCTGAAAAATTTAGAGCGCAGTACAACGAGAAACATAACTCTATCACACGACATCGTCCCATCGCTGATCACCACCACGTCCACCTTCATGCAAAGCAATGTTTAGTTTTTGTACATGCATTCGAGGATCAATGTTTGATAAACAGTTCGCATTATAACTGATTTAACACTAACTTCGTGTTACGAACCTCGATTTATCCCAAATCACTCGCCTTGATAATATCCTTTTCCTGTTACAAAAGTACTCCAAGTTTTTCCAAGTCAAAGTAAAAGTAACGAACTAAATAAGTGAAATTATTTAAAAGAATGTTTTGGAGCAATAATTTTGATTTTGCAAGTAGTCTTGTGTGACGTGCATCACGCAGTAGCTAATGATCATAAGGTCAACACATGGTAAAAGAATTTTAATTAAACATTCTGCAAAAAGCGTTAACTTTCAAGATTCATTAAAATTATTTTCTCAGAATATGAAATTTTCTGGGAAACAGTGATCACAAAATCAATACCAGTGCATAACAGGTTAAAACCCCGCAACATTTCTAGTTGTGTAACAGGTTTGTAATAGTGCTTTCGTGCATTTGTATTTATGTGTAGCCTATATGTTGCTACCGTTTATTGCTGAAAGTGATAGTCAAAACGCCAGTTAGCATACAAAACATTTCCAGGGCTCTCCTCTGCATAAATAGCGTGTTAATTTGTGGTAGTCTGTTTGGTACCGCGGAACTATACCTTTTTTATAATAGGTTCAGGGTCCCCTATACAAGTCATGGTCTATGCAATGCCACGGCTTACGTACATTCTATGAAAACAAAGAGCTTGGTAACTATTTCCAAATCATTGTTTACCAGTAGTGAAGCTTCAGGGGCACCACATGACAAATATATTAGTATTTTTCGCCTGCTAAGTGGCATATGTGATCAGTATTATTTTTTACACACTAAAATTATTAGTATTCGTTTTGTGTGAAGTGGACTATTGTCAGTATATTTAAACAGATAACAACTTCATGAATAACTACCTTTTTGGTGTTCGCTAGTGTTCTTCGTGTCCACTTACGTAAGAGGTTTAAAGATGAAATGAAATTTAGTTCGACAGTTAATTAATTTTGTTTACTGTAGATGAATTTGAAATTATTTTCGCCTAGTTAGGCTGGAAACCGCCATTAATTTTGTGTGACTACATCTTTTAATTTTAACAACGTATGATAGGTTCGATTTCTGTTCAGATAGTTCTTCGCGTGACGAAATACAGTCCGATTACTTTACATTAACGTAGACGATCATGGTCAACTTAAAATCCTAGTAAAAGGGTAGCGTCGCATCGTGGAATTGCTAAGTTAGAAACGCACCTGTAGTGTTACTATCACCACGAAACGCCGGGAGCTTACTGGAAGCTGGATAGGGATTTCGAGCTGCAATGTGTCGTTTAGTGTTGTCACCATACCACAGACAACAGAAATTTTCATCGTGCATAGACAGAATCAATTGTGACGTTGAGCTATATTTCGTGATGTTCAGTGATGAGTCTCACTTCTGTTTGTGGTGATCCGATTGATGACGCCTACATGCCCGTAGAAATCCTATTCAAAAGTTACAAGAAATAGCGATTTTCGACACCCTTACCTCTTCTACTCATATCACGGCGTGGGGAACTATTAGATATGACAACAAGACTGATTCGGTAACTGTTCAAAGAAGACTCAATTCTCGTCAGTATTTGCCAAAAATGGTAAACCTGTGTCATGTCCCTGATGAACATGCAACCAAATGGCATATTCCAATAGAATAGAAGAGTGTGTTCATTCACGTGGCGGTCACACTTTATGCTGATGGTGGACGTCATTTCCGAGTAGAATGAAAGTTTATTCTTTTAATATATGATGAGGATCTCCGCCAGCTTTAACCATTGTTGAACTGGTGTTTCACGTCGTAACACTTTCCATTTCCGCCAGTGTATTTACAAACGTGTTACATACACGCATTTGTTTACGTCTGATGAGAGAATCTAAGAGCGCAGCTGTGACAACAGAAACGTTCTATTGCTGTGACACGACTGTACATTCTGAACCAAAGAGGATAGAAGCGGATACCAGTAGCGCAGCATGCAACATCGCCCTAACTTTCCTCACGCGATGCTTACAGCGCACGCTACTGGTCGACAGACATCCTCCGACCATCGTGTCGCTCGCACGGTGTGGCTACATTTGCGGGCACTTCTTTTCCTGCCTGTAAATGTGGACGTTATTGAGGCAGAAACAATACGGGGTAAAGCAGATATAATAATAAAAAAAAACACTGAAATTACCTCTGTGTTTCTTCAGTGTGTGACTGAAGTCTGTTTCATCAGGAGTTTGATGTCCACTGTATTTACACGTGTTGTAGTATACAAGGAAATGTATTGCTGTAGCTAGTCATTACTAAAACCCCGACAGTAATTAGAAATTGTAATAGAAATGCCAAACTTCTACAAACAGCATATTATATAATCAACGGGAAATGTGTACTGCTATATTTCAACAGTTTTATTGCTCAGTACCGGTAATTTAGACAAAATACTCCGTTTCATTATCTCTTGTCTAATTAATAAAAAAATAAATTCCACACGGTAATATGATAGTAGCCAAACTCCCGTCATGGAGTGAAAAATACTGCTTCAATTCTTGTCATGAAAGTTGCTGTTACACCCATGCATTAAAGTCACCCGTTTTCATATTGTAACATGGTCCATTTTGTTGTGTGATTGACAATATCGCCGAGTAAAAGTAGTAACTGATTTAATGTGAAATGTTAAAATTATGTGCTGACTGGGAAATCGAACTCACATCCTGTCTTTCATAGGCAGACATATTATTTGTTTATTGCCACAAAATACGTGAAATAACAGAGCCGAATGGGCGGCCGCGTTGTCATGCTCTACGAGCTGTCTTGCCACAACAGTGATCTCTTTTTGTAGATTTTCTCGCACATCCATGACAAACTCTTGCTGCATAATACTGAAGGTACGCTGTTTCACCTTGATCCCAAACTCTATGTGATCCTACTGGCAATGAAAAACTCTGTGTGTGTCATTTTCACGATGGGCATGTCGGAAATTTTCAGGAGGCGGAGGAATGGATCATTGAACAGACCGGAGTGGAAATGGTATAAGTTTAATGAAAACAAAATGTTCCATGGGATAAGACAAGACGGAGCCAAGCCCTAATGGAACGTGTGTGGAAGGCGTTACGAACGTGCATTGGCAATATGACGGCTTTAACGCATGAAAGACTCATGAAGTGGCATTTATCCCTCAGTGGATATCTAATGGCTGAAGATAATAATTCTGAAGAAATGTCCAGTCGACGATGAAGTCATTAGAGACAGACTTAATGCAACAATTTGACATAAGGTTGAAAATGTATTTTAATAAAACTAAAATAATATGCCACGGATACTTCGGAAGGAAAATCGTACATTAACAATGAAACAATGCAGTCATTTTATGATTTAATGTATTTTGAACACTTAAAGACAGTAATTAGTTGGGCAATACTGCTCTTTGAGAATGAAAACGTGGAGCAAGTAGGCTGTATTCCTTTTTTTATCGGTGCGATCGGCCAATTTCGACCTTGGCATTACAATGTGAAATGAAACTAGAAGCGTAAGATACTTGCTTGGAGATGACACAAGGATAAAATTGGCCGTTCGCACGGATAATGAAAAGAATACTGCTTACTTGGACCATGTTTTGATTCTCAAAAAAAGTAAGGGCTCTTGACTCCATAAAAGTAAAATTAATAGCGCCTTTGGTAAACGAAACAAGGTTTCCAGAACTAAGGTTTCTACGTGTCTGTAAAGAGAAGTGTACCATCAGCGTGCGACACCACGAGAAGGGAGTGGTGGACTTATAATTCGAAGGCCATTCAAAAACTGAGGTTTCAAATTGGAAAAGGTTGAGGGACGGAACTGGCTGAGGCCTTTCAAGAAGAATCATCCCGACATTCCACATGACGTTACTTAGAGATTACGGGAAAACTACAGGCGGACTGCCATGCTCGTGTCAATCTTTACGCCACCTCTCTGGGCGTGTAATCTCTGATGGACGGCTTTCCGGAAGGAAACGAAATACTTTCTGAACTGAGGAACCACAAGGGAAGGCGAGCAGACTGCCACGGGATGTTATCGAATCCGCGGCCCGAATGCGTCAGACGAACCGTCGAATCAAGGACTTGAGGCAGCCTTCCAAGTCAAGGCAAACGTCAGCGTGATGCCGACATGTCGAATGTTGCATTCACGTACGCACAAGACGCGACTGACGTTTCACGAGGCTTGTACGACACGCAAGCTGAGTCCGCGGACGAGGACACTAATTGATATCATTGTGGTTTTCTATCCGAAAGTAGTCAGTTCGAATCTCGAGCACAGAGAGCGATACAAATTGACTGGCAAGAAGAAAGCGGTGTTATACGCAGTTACTTGTCATCCAGTTGTGTTCGACGTTTTAGGTTAAATTTCATTTTGTTCGCTAGCGACCAACGAGCACAGAGTGCCTCACATGAAGCTGGAGACAGTGATCCAACTTCCCCCGTATTTAGATAGGACTATGACGACGACGCTATGACACTACGACAACGCAGATCTTTACGACTTCTATTTATTTTGCAAAAACATTCATTTTTCAACGTCATGTAAGACTGCTATTTTACATTTTTTTTCAAGTTGCTTGGGTGAACAGCAGGAATTGTATTTACTGGCAGTCCTCCCCCCTCCCCCCACCCATGTGGGACAAGGAGGGTGAAATAACTATACATAATGAAAGTTCGTCCACGCCGATCATGACATGTTTTTTGGTGACTGCAAACTCACAGTCGCAACAAACAAGTTAGATGATATCTTCTTGTTGTTGTGGTTGACTTTGAGTCCAGACACTGGTTTAACGAAGTTGTCCTTGCTAGCTTAGCCAATGGAAACCTCTTCATATCTGGTTAACTGCTGCATCCTACATCTGTTTGAACCCGCTTACTGTAGACAAGCCACTGTCTCCCTCAACAATTTGCACCCCACATACTTTCCTCTAATACCAAACTGACTATTCCTTGATGTTTCATAGTGTGTTCTATCATCCGATCCCTTCTTTTAGTCAAATCGTGGCATACATTTCTTTTCATCTCAATTCGATTCAAAGCTACCGCATTAGTTACAGAATCTGTTCAGCATTTTCTGTAGCATCCACTTCCAAAGTGTCTATTCACTTCTAGCCTAAACTCTTAACCATCTACGTTTCACTACCATACACGCCTACACTCCAGACAAATACCGCCTTTAAATCGTTCCTAATACTGAAGTTGATATTAACTGTCTATAGAATTATACAACCACCTGGACCATGTTTTCCTTTACAAAACATTACGATGCTGTGCACCCCACAAAAAGAAAATTTTAGGAAAATTTAAATTATTAACAAATTTCTCTTTTTCAGAAACTCTTACCTGCTACTGCCTGTCTGTATTTTATATCTCCTCTACTTCTGTCGTCGTCTGTTATTTTATTCCTCAAATAGAAAGAAACTCACCTACTACTTTGGTTGGCTCGTTCTCTAACCTATTTCCCTCAGCATCACCTTACTCAATCTGAATGAATGAATGAATGAATGAATGTCGTGTGACGAGGGCCTCCCGTCGGGTAGACCGCTCGCCTGGTGCAAGTCTTTCGATTTGACGCCACTTCGGCGACTTGCGCGTCGATGGGAATGAAATGATAATGATTAGGACAACACAACACCCAGTCCCTGAGCGGAGAAAATCTCCGACTCAGCCGGGAATAGAACCCGGCCCATTAGGATTGACAGTCTGTCGCGCTGACCACTCAGCTACCGGGGGCGGACCTTACTCAATCTGATTACATTCCATTGACACTGTTTTACTTTTGTTGTTCCTCGTATAACCCCATTTCAAAATACTATCCTTACCGTTTAACTGACCTTTTACGTTTTTTTTTTTTTTGTCTCTGACAGAAATATTATGTCAATGGTAAACAATAAAGTTTTTATTTCCTCTCCGTGAACTTTAATTGCCTTTCCAAATATTTCCTTCACAGCTTCATCATTGTACAGATTGAACAACATTGCGCCGGCCGCTGTGACCGAGCGGTTGTAGGCGCTTCAGTCCGGAACCACTCTGCTGCTACGGTCGCAGGTTCGAATCCTGCCTCGGGCGTGGATGTGAGTGATGTCCTTAGGTTAGTTAGGTTTAAGTAGTTCTAAATCCCATAGTTCCATAGTAGAGCCATTTGAACTATTTGAACAACATTTGGGATAAGCTACAACCTTGTCTCACTCCCTTCTTAATTACTTCCCTTTCATGTCCTTCTTTCTTTTATAATTTCTGCCTCATCTCTGTATAACTTGTAGGTTGACCTTTCGCTCTCTGTGTTTTATCTTCGGTCCCTTCAGAAATTCTAGTAACATTGTCAAACTTTTCTGCAAATTCTAGAAATGTTTGTCTTCCTTCAGTCTATATTCTAAGATAAATCGTACGATCAGTATCGCCGCGCTTAGATACTATAGGGGTACAGATATTCTTGCTGCAATGAATCTTCCCCGTATTTTGCTACATGAAGAATAGCACGAGATTGAGCGATGAGTCCGAATCCGTCTGGAGAGTTCTGCATGGTGGTTCTCTACATCTGTAAGGTCGTTCTGAATTCCACTGTATAAAGCGACGTGAGCCTCATACAATTCGGTAAACAAGATGCAGCACATCATGACTCCGTCAGTTTGATATGGTCTGAAATGAACAGGTAACACCAACTGCGGCGTAAGCGAACGGAACTGGTAAGGAGGAACGATTCTTGGCAGGTTAGGAGAGCAGAAACCTGTAAACAGAGACGGATTCCAGATAGCATTTGTCAGCAAGAACGCGCAAAATGGCCGCAGAACCACAAAAGAAGTCGTGCAGCCCCACTTCATGGCACTGCTGCGACATTGCCTGTAGCCCTGCCCCTAAGGTACGGCACATCTAGCGGCAGTACGCCCTATTCCTTTTACTGTAAGGTGATACGAAACTTTCAGTATTAGTAGAGTGACCAGAATATTATACGGATCATTCTGAACATATGTAAAGGGGCCGTAACTTTCTACAGACAATAGCATCACTCACAAAGGATCTGTTACGTCTGTGGATCCGCAATTTGCAGCACGTCTGTTCTTGCCATCAGCCAAAAGATAATGGTGGTAGAGCTCCTGGGCAGCTTCAAACAGAATGACGAACAGAAATGTTTTTCTCTATGGAAGCAACGCGTGCAAAAAGATGCAGAAGTAAATCATTAAACCATAAATGAACAAAACTTTTTGCATCTCTTTTTTAAATACCTTTGTAGATTTTTACGCACTCTGACAAATTTTGCCCATGTCATTCAGTCATTCGATATTCCACGCTAGATAAAGAGGTGTACTTCTAAACTTTTCCATGCATTACTATTCTCAGCCACACTCGTCCACAGTTTGTTCTTTAACTTTTTTGTATTTTTCACGACACAGTCATATTACATTTCGAAGTGGCCTAACCGATTTCGATCAGACAGTGAAACAAAGGACTGTTGTTTGGGAATGCAGGCTTTCCCAGCGAATTTCATTGATAAAATTTCGGGTTATAAGCTGAGTCGTCAAGTCGCATTTTTTTTTATGTAATATTTCACTCCCCGTCATGTGGTGACCAGGCGAACCACTCGGACGTCTTTCTGACTCTATTAGGCCATTGCATTTTCATTTATTTCGACCATATTTCTTATTCTGAATTACGTCTTGCTTCTAGCTAGCAAAAACAAACAAAAAAAATGTGTGTGAAGTCTTATGCAACTTAACTGCTAAGGTCATCAGTCCCTAACCTTACACACTACTTAAAAAGGACAAAAACACACACCCATGCCCGAGGGAGGACTCGAACCTCCGCCAGGACCAGCCGCACAGTCCATGAGTGCAGCGCCTTAGACCGCTCGGCCCTAGGTAGCACTAATGATAATTGTGTTTGTTGTTACCATATCGGTTTACAATATTGGTGTCGGGTGATGGTGGGGGGTAGGGTTGGGGGTGGGGGCAGGGGTGGGAGGTGGGGGGGGGGAGGCAGGGTTCCGAACATCAGAGCGTTCCCGACGTATTTTTGCGTAACGCCACATCCGGTGCGTAGCACAGCTGGAAGCCGCTGTTCTGGCTGGCAAGATCGTCATGTACTCTCATATCCACTGTCCCTTTGAGTCCGCAGCTCGTGGTCGTGCGGTAGCGTTCTCGCTTTGCACGCCCGGGTTCCCGGGTTCGATTCCCGGCGGGGTCAGGGATTTACTCTGCCTCGTGATGACTGGGTGTTGTGTGCTGTCCTTAGGTTAGTTAGGTTTAAGTAGTTCTAAGTTCTAGGGCACTGATGACCATCGATGTTAAGTCCCATAGTGCTCAGAGCCATTTGAACCATTTTGTCCCTTTGATGACCGAATCCCAGAACCCACGTCATCCCGCTGGGCCCTCGGCAGAGGAGTATGCGGTCCAGTGGCTATGAAGGAACGAAATGGTCATAAAGCCAACACTTGTCCTGAAAATGACGAGTAGGAAACACGTCGAAATCTTGCGACAACACGATGCCAAGAGTCGGCTGAAAACCCGAGATGAATTCATCAAAGAATCGTATCTGTAGAACATGTCAAGTAGCGTAACTACCTATAAATGATTAAAAAAGAATAAAATTGACCTAAAGGCAGATGCTGCAAGTGGGTACCCTTATCTTGTCATTAATGCTGAAGGCAAATGTAGCGCTTGAGGTTTTGTAGGCAGAGTGAAATGCTCTCTTTATCTTCTCATACATACCTATATTCCGCGATAGGAACACCTACTTCGATAGGTTTTATAGTTACATCCTTGAAAGTAAGGTAATGAGAACTGTGTCATTCACGTCATCATCATCATCTCCTCCTCCCAAGGATTCCGTTACGTAACCACCTGTTGCGGTCTTATAACACATCCATCCATCCATCTCTTACAAGATCAATATACCGGGTGATCAAAAAGTCAGTATAAATTTGAAAACTGAATAAATCGCAGAATAATGTAGATAGAGAGGTACAAATTGACACACATGCTTGGAATGACATGGGGTTTTATTAGAACCAAAAAAATACAAAAATTCAAAAAATATCCGACAGATGGCGCTTCATCTGATCAGAATAGTAATAATTAGCATAACAAACTAAGACAAAGCAAAGATGATGTTCTTTACAGGAAATGCTCAATATGTCCACCATCATTGCTCAACAATAGCTGTAGTCGAGGAACAATGTTGTGAACAGCACTGTAAAGCATGTACGGAGTTATGGTGAGGCATTGGCGGCGGATGTTGTCTTTCAGCATCCGTAGAGATGTCGGTCGATCACGATACACTTGCGACTACAGGTAACCCGAAAGCCAATAATCGCACGGACTGAGGTCTGGGGACCTGGGAGGCCAAGCATGACGAAAGTGGCGGCTGAGCACACGATCACCACCAAACGACGCGCGCTAGAGATCTTTGACGCGTCTAGCAATATGGGTGGTTGTAATAAAACCCCATGTCATTCCAAGCATGTGTGTCAATTTTTACCTCTCTATGTACGTTATTCCGTGGTTTATTAAGTTTTCAAATTTATACTGACTTTTTGATCACCCGGTAGTTCTCTTTTTCTAGTCGGCCGATCATTTATTATCTTTTTTGGATATCTGTTTTCTGTCATTCTAACAACAAGATCCTTCCATTTCATTCTGTTCTCTTCTGTCTTGTCATTAGCGTCTCTTTTTTTTTGTCGAAATACCAAAATTAATGGAGGTAAGATATCAAACGAAAAGAAATTACTCTGTAACTATCCACTGGACCTCAAGAGGCCATTATACCAAAAATTCGCGGAACAGCCTCCAAAATTTTGTCTTTGACGTCCGGATTAATGTTATTCAAAGTCATATTCACCCTGTCAACATGCTAATGCATTAGGACAGAGAACAACGGATGTTGTTTCGAAGTACCTTCCATAAGTCAACGCCGTGTGGCTTCTGTAATACAGATGTTGATACGAAGATGCAGGCGACTGGGCAGGTGCACTGTGACCCAACGGGTGGCGTGCCGCCAGCCCGGACGCTGGCGCTGCCAAAGCAGGGCCACCGAGCTGCCAAAGCCGCAGCGCCTGCTCCAGCAGCACGGCTTATGACGTCCAGTTCCAGGGCTGCCTGCCCGTGTGCTGCATGTGGATTGACAGGGGAAGGCGGGAAACAAGGAGCTTTCTCAAAAGGAATTAGTACCGGCGACCATTTAGCAAACATGAAATACTCGTATAGGTTGTAACACGCCCGGGAGTACGAATGGGTGGGGTACTTTAAACTGACTTCTCGTTTCGTGACCGTGCGCCCTGTCCACTCCACGTACCTGATAATTCCGCGGCGGTTGTACTGTTCGGCTCCACACTGCTGCTGGCTTGCCTGAAATTATTTATCGAAATATGCAAGCGGGTTTAGGGGAGCCACTCTACGTTAAAACACACCACTGCCCTATGTCTGGTATGAACATCTATATTCTGAGACGATATGGAAACCACAGGTTGCACTGTTTACACTGTAAATCGTAAATGTTTATCCCAGTTAACAATCTTGATGATTAACAGTCCAAAATATCATTCGGACGAGCATACGCGTAACCGCCACGACGCGGGTGATTGTTGATGATGCGGAAGCCGAATGATCGAACGAAAGTTCTTACGCTCGTCACACATACAGATATCTGGTAATAGTCCTCCTTGTCACTAGTAATGATATAAAACTGTTCGTAAAGTTAATCCTTCAGTTCTCAGTTCTCACTTGTACGAGCGTGCGCGTAACCGTCACAGCGCGGCTGATTGTTGATAATGCGGAAACGCGATGATCGAACGCACTCCTCACGCTCGCTACAAGACACTGGCACTTGACTGCACTCTTTTATGGTAACTAATTTCTGCTGATTCACATTAATTCATTCCGGGAAACCGAACACGGCGCGGATGATCGATGCTGTGCGACACGCAACGAGAGGATACATAAATACGTTATCGACGGCACTGCTCATTTTTCCTTACTTCTTGACGCACTTTCCTCTGAATCACTTCCATACTTCATCACTTTACTGTAACAGAACTTGTAGCAACACTTCAGCCTGAATACTAACAAAGCCTCTCACATGCAGAGCTACACACTACACAACATAACAGTACCGTGTCCCGCGCTCGACTCACTACAGACGCGGCTGCCCGCAAAGATACTCCACAACTAAGCCAGCGATATGACAATACGCTTACAAGGTGATGCCGGAGTACATCAAGAGGACCTATTCATAGGGTGTACCGGGAAATTACAATGCTTAGTTGACCAACTGAATGAGATTCGCTCAAATGAAATGGATGGCGACGGGTTGTAAGCGTACTGTCGTTCCGATGTAGTCTTCTTTGGACCTATCGGGTTTCCTACCCACACTGTTGAGTGAAGATGGGCACTGTCAACGTATTTTTAAGTTTGTCGCCAACTCTGCGCGAGCAGCTAGAGTCAGAGCGAATCGGGCTGTACACTGTCTGATCAAAATTATCCGGACACCCCTACGTAATGCGGAATTGACCACTATGTCAGCAAAGCATCAAGTCCATTAGGGACATTTCAACCGTTGTAATGCTGCCCAAGTCGACTGTTGGTCACGTGATTACGAAATGGAAACGCGAAGGAACAGCCGCAGCTAAACCAAGACCAGTCAGATCTCATGTACTAACGGACAGGAACCGTTGAACACTGCAGAGGATGTTCAAATGTGTGTTCATCTGCAAGGTACCTGGGCGCTTCAAGTTAAGTGGAAATTCGATTCTTTATAGCAGTCGTCGTCAAACTGCGGCCAGCGGTTCTCGGCCTATTTTATAATAATGTGATCTAGAAACTAACAGACGAATCAAAAATAGTCAACACATTAAGAGCTCCTTAAGAGTGTAGTTTTGCTGTTCATTAAGAGTGCAGTTTTCCTGCTCAATAATAAACAAAAATACTTACAGAGACAATAACATTTTAAGATGTGCTTAGTTTTAATCGATATTGGTGAATTCGGCCGTGAGCTAAGTAAAGTTGGCCACGTACATCAGGGTCATAGGGATAAGTAATGCAGCCACTGCCGTGTTAAGAGGATGTGAGTAGTGGAATGTTTTATACTTTGTTTTCCATTACTGACAATTCAAGGGCCTGCGCGAGTCCTACCGATCAGCAGCTATCACATAAATTTTGACACGGAAGGAACACGGATTCGTGACTGTACATTACAGAGACGGTTGTCTTCAAACGCGGTACTTATTTGTAGCAAAGAATATGAAAATAAATTAAAGCTATTTTAATATAAAGCAATGAGTAGAAGAAAATTGGCATGAAAACAATTAGTAAACTGTTGTGATTGTGTCTGAAATTGCATAATGCATTTAAATATAAGTACAGTTACTCTGATTAATCAATTATTCATCTGCCCCCACAGGCTACACAAGAACACTTCGTCAGGTAATTACGATGTCACAATTTTCGGTTCGCCGAGGGTGAGAGAAATCTGAAACAGGGAACGGTCAATACGAAGTTTCCCGAATGGTGACGACTTTTAACGATCAGTACCTCGCGGCCGGCGGCCAGCTTATCACGCTATCACTGTAGTCTGTTAGCGGCACATAACATACTAATTAAAGAAGGTTACCAGTTATTAATAAGATCGGTTCATATGCGGCCAGAGTGGCCGAACGGTTTTAGGCGCTACAGTCTGGAACCGTGCGACCGCTACGGTGGCAGGTTCGAATCCTTCCTAGGGCATGGATGTGTGTGATGTCCTTAGGTTAGTTAGGTTTAAGTAGTTCTAAGTTCTAGGGGACTGATGACCTTTGTGTCCCGTAATGCTCAGAGGCATTTGAAACGAAAATGTTCAAATGTGTGTGAAATCTTATGGGACTTAACTGCTAAGGTCATCAGTCCCTAAGCTTACACACTACTTAACCTAAATTATCGTAAGGACAAACACACACACCCATGCCCGAGGGAGGACTCGAACCTCCGCCGGGACCAGCCGCACAGTTCGTGACTGCAGCGCCCCAGAACGCTCGGCTAATCCCGCGCGGCAGCAGAGGATGATTGCAAGAAAGTTACATGAAATTAGCGGAAGGAATGCCAAAGTGCTACCAGCACTCCAGCTAGCACAGTGACTATGTGGACCGAGTTACAAAGGCAGTGGTACAATTGTCGAGGAGCATCTTATGAGCCACACATTAGCGTAGTCAGTGTCAAGTGACTTGTCGAGAGCCTCGATCTGAATCCAATGGAATACATCTGGTATGAGCTACAACGTCGACTTCGCCATTCCTCCACAGACATTCAGACACCTCATTACAAGTGTCCCGAGTCGTCATAAAGGCAAAAGTGGACACACATAAATTTCACTAGCAGGTGTCCGCATAGTTTTGATTGGGTAGTAAATGTCGCTGAATTGACAGCCGTAGCATACAAGCACCGTGGCGTCACTATTAAGTGAAAACATGATTTTAACAGCTCAAAAGCATGTAACGTAGCTTAGAAAAGCTCACTTTCATATCTGATGAACGGGAAGTAGCTGATTAAACGAGAAATACATACCTTCTCATGTTCTAGACCAACAACAGTACAACGTCTGAAACGTATTCGTATTATGATCAGACAATTAAAAGAAATGTTTATTTAGCCGCGTCGGGACTGAATTAGAAATAGTATGAATTCGGTAATCAAAAATGGAACCTTCCGTAACTATTGCAGAACAAACGGGGCTCATAACACTTAGCAATGGTAAATCAGTAATCTCTTCTGGCCATTAGTAAATCAATTTATATAGAACTCTGTACAATGTAACTGAATAATTTGCATGAAGCACTTTCAGAAGTTTGTGCACGCGATCCATCTGGCAAAGAATGGTTTACCGTTGTGCCAGCAAGGGTATGAACCGACAACCAAGCGCCTTTATAAGCACTTAGGGCACTTACAGGGAATGAAATTTAAAACTATGGAATGACATTAGACGATATAAAAAATCGACGAGGTATGCTGAACACGTTATGCAATTAAAATGTGACTAATTAGAATATGTTATTTTGCTCACATTTTCTTCCTCGACACAGGGCATCCGCAGGTGCCAGTACTAGTGTATTGCCGTTTGTTGAGTAGACGCCACAATTGTGTCCAACAGTTTTTACACGACTTTTTCTACCGTTAGACCCATTTGAGTGTTTCAGAAATGAACAACAGGAGACTTTCGCTCAGTTATATTCTTCCAGATACACTTTTCTGAGTATTCTAAGCGACAAAAGAGCTCCTGTTGTTCTGCTGGGATTTTCCTGATAGCCGAAACCGCTCGTGTAAAAATCTTTCTTGCCGCAACTGGAGCTACCATCCAATAAAAATAATGAAAATTTGTTCCAAGCCGAGACTCGAAACATGATTCCGTGGTTTTCGCGAGCAGTCGTCTTTACCATTAAGCTTCCTGCAAGCGTCTCCACACCTCACTCAAATTTCCATTGTCTCCCGTGTTTTCCCCTATGATTTGTAAACATTGTCAGCAAAAATTCTCTCAAAGGCTCCGGGGGACAGCACCACTGGGGCAATGAACTCTATGGAGGAGTACTCGAATACACTCACGGTTAAGGCGACCGCACGTGAGAATCAGGAAAACTGGGTTCGAGACTCGCTCTGGCAAGAGTTCCATTAGTCACGACATAACCAACCCAAATACATAGTTTCCACCCTGTGGGATGCTAACGTTTAAGAACAGTGCATCAAAGCTTCTACAGTTGTGTCTCGTATCGTGATTAATTCCGCAAGCCATTAACCAGCGGCGTAAAGTGGATGTGCCTGATTACTACGTTGAGTGCAACTATAAACTGATCGTTTCTCAAGAAGGACCAATGGCTAGAAATTCCTGGACGCTGTTCAGCGTCAAATTTTCACAACGGTTTCATTTCGTTAAGAAACACAACAAGAGTATGACACCATGCTGCGCATTACAAAAGAGGTTCAGAATTTTTATTAGGTGAAAAGCAGAAGGACATTTAACACTTGAAACATGCTTGTAGTATCTGAAAACGAAGCTACCGCCCAGATTCGCACCGGACTTCAATAGAGAAAAAAAAAGTCTGATGGCGGCATCTAAATTGTTTAAGTACGTTTAACCTTAATTCTCCGTTATAGTCTGACCAGACCAGGATTTGTGATTGGTGTAAAGAATGGCAGCTAACTCTAAATATAGATAAATGTAAATTATTGCAGATAAATAGGAAAAAGAATCCCGTAATGTTTGAATAGTCCATTAGTAGTGTAGCGCTTGACACAGTCACGTCGATTAAATATTCGGGCGTAACACTGCAGAGCGATATGAAGTGGGACAAGCATGTAATGGCAGTTGTGGGGAAGGCGGATAGTCGTCTTCGGTTCATTGGTAGAATTTTGGGAAGATGTGGTTCATCTGTAAAGGAGACCGCTTATAAAACACTAATACGACATATTCTTGAGTACTGCTCGAGCGTTTGGATCCCTATCAGGTCGGATTGAGGGAGGACATAGAAGCAATTCAGAGGCGGGCTGCTAGATTTGTTACTGGTAGGTTTGATCATAACGCGACTGTTACGGAAATGTTTCAGGAACTCGGGTGGGAGTCTCTGGAGGAAAGGAGGCGTTCTTTTCGTGAATCGCTACTGAGGAAATTTAGAGAACCAGCATGCGAGGCTGACTGCAGTAAAATTTTACTGCCGCTAACTTATATTTTGCGGAAAGACCACAAAGATAAGATAAGAGAGATTAGGGCTCGTACAGAGGCATATAGGCAGTCATTTTTCCCTCGTTCTGTTTGGGAGTGGAACAGGGAGAGAAATGCTAGTTGTGGTAATGGTGGATTGCGGAGTATGTGTGTAGATGCAGATGTAGAAGGACGAAATGTCTGCTTCTGCTGTTAAAACTGTGTGTGGGTCAGCCGCCCCAATGCGGATGTTGGTCTTTCATATTATGTATGCTGGGAGCGGCGAGCAGTTTGGGAAAGCAGGGCAGAACCACTGGCGGGCTGAAGCCTCGACTCGAACGGTGGGATACGTCCGCGTGCCAGCGAAAGGTAGAGCCGTAGGTTCGACTCTCGGATAAGTAGGCAGTTTACAACTGTCAGCGACATTCCACCACAGAAAGAAAGTACCTTCCGAGAAACTAGCTGTGTCTGCATATATACCATGCAAGCCACTGTACGGTGCGGACTCCATTCGCTTTCTCTAATACTGATTTTCATATCCCTTCCTACTAACGTGCCGCTATTATCGAATTTCTTTCCTTCCTATTCACGCACTGAGCTTTAGAAAAATAGCTGTCTGTATGCCTCTGTACGTGTCCTAATGTTTATTATCTACTTTCGTGATCCCAATGCAAAGAATTCGATGAAGGCAGTATAATGTCCGCACAGTATTCTTCTTCTAGAGGTACTCTACATTTATTCAACAGGCTTCCGCAAGAAATACACCGTCATTCTTCAAGCACTTCCATTTACATTCCCAGAAGATTTCTCTTACTTTTTTATATCGGATATACTGACGTATTACGATCCTACCAGCACATCTCTGAATTCGTCCGATATCTACACTCATGCCAACTCCTTAAGGGCTCCGGACACTGGAAGAGTGCTCCAGGATTGATCATACTAGTGTCTTGTATAGATTTCTTTTACAGACACATTATATTTTCCCAGAACCCTACCAACGATCTGTCTTCCATTCACTTTCTGATGATGATGACGATGATTTTGGCTTATGGGGCGCTCAACGGCGTCGTTGTCAGCGCCCGTACAAATACCCAATCTTATCATCCAGTCTCGCCATTTTGCTGAACGATGATGAAGTGAAGAGGACAAGACAAACACCCAGTCCCCGGGACGTGAAAATCCCCGACGCGGTTGGGAATCGAACCCGGGACCGCGTGATCTGGAGTCAGCAACGCTAACGACTAGACCACGAGTTGCGGATATTAGCAGCCGTGATGTGAAGCTAGCGAAGCAAATTAATCCACTCAGCAAAGGCAAGTCTATTGGTACAGACTGCATACCCGTTTGAGTATGCTGATATAATAGCTCCATACGCAGTATCATATACAAGCACAACAAAAGATCCGTCTCTAAGAACTGGAAAGTTGCACAGGTTATTTCAATACACGAGAATGAAAAATGAAATAATCCTTTAAATTGCTGGCCCATACCACTGACGTCGATTTGCAGCAGGATTTTGGAACATACTGTATTCGAACATTATGAATTACCTCGAAGAAAACGACCTATTGACACATTGCACGGATTCAAAAAATATCGTTCTTGCGAAACACAACTGGTTATTCACACGAAGTAATGAATGCTATCGACAAGGGAGATCAAATTGATTCCATATTTCTACATTTCCAGAAGACTTCACACACCGTTCCCCACAAGCGGCCTCTAATCGAATTGGGTGTCTGTGGAGTATCTTCTCAGCTGTGCGACTGAATTCGTAATTTTCTGTCAGAAAAGCGACAATTCATAGTAACTGATGGAACGTGATCGAGTAAAATAGTTGTGCTATCTGACGTTCTCCATGCAAGTGTTACAGTATACGCGGTCTGCCTAATGTATACAAACGATTTAGGCGAAATTTGAGCAGCCCTCTTAGACTGATAAATGATGCTGTCTTTCGCCGCCCAGTAAAGTTGTCAGATGATCAAAACCAATTGGAAACTGATTTAGACGGGACATTTGTGAGGTGCGAAAACTGACAATCAATAAAAAAATGTGAGGTCATCCACATGAGCAATAAAATGAATCCGTTAAATTTCGATTACACGATAGATTTGACAAATTTAAAGGCTGTCAGTACAAACAAATACCTGTGGTTCACAATTGCGAACAACTTAAACACGAACGATGACATAGATAATGTCATGAGGAACGCGAATCAAAGACTGCGTTTTGTTGGCAGAACACTTAGGACATGCAACAGATCTACTAAAGAGACTGCCTACTCTACGTTTGTCCATCCGCTTTGGAGTATTGCTGCCCGGCATGGGACTCTTACCCAATAGAACTGACAGAGTCATTGAAAAAGTTCAAGGAAGGGCAGCTCGTTTTGAATTATCGCGAAATAGGAAAGAGCATGTGACGGAATGATATGCAAGTTGGGACAGCAATCACTAAAACAAAAGCGTTTTTCATTTCGGCAAGGTCTTTTCACGAATTTTCAAATTATTATACTGTTCTCATTTCATGATAGTCTTTGTAATTATTATTGGTTAAACATAGACAGCGGCATGAATGGAAAAGTTAATAATAAAATATGTGCCTTTCTTCGTTGGACAGGCACCCCTACTTAGTGAATCTTCCGTTTTTATCGTTATTCAATACTTTTTCGTCAGTTTAGAGTTTGATTGTTGCGAGCGGGAACTTGTATGTCGTTAACAGCTCTTTTCGGCAGTTTCCAAGGCAAATCAGTACGAAATGTCGAGCAGAGAAAAATGCAAACTTCCGACACATTTTGCTCTTCGAATTTAATAGAGAATCTAGTGCTGTAGAAACCACGAGAAGAATTTGGGGGGCGTATGGGAGGAAGCATTTGTTGAGAGACGGTACGGGAATTATTCGACTTGTGTAATTAACGAAGTTCTGTAAAATCTCTTTTGGATGAAAACTGCCTAAATCAGTTGGTTCACTACAGCCCTCGCTAATCAACGCGAAAATAAGTACAAATTATAGAAAGCGGCCACATAACCATTGTGCATCGTTTGCGTTCACTGGGTAAGATGCAAAAATTCGGCACATGGATACCGCATCTGTTAAACGACACGAACAAAAATCAGCGGGTAACCATATATTCGTCTTTGCTGGCCGGTTACCGTTTGGCTTGTCGTAGGCACAAACCCTTCCTTGGGAACACTGTTACAGGCGAGGAACGGTGACAGTATGTGAATTGAAAGAAGAGGAATGAAAAGCAACGCGCAATGCGAAGGACTGTGCATACCCTCAAAAAATCTTGTGCATTTTGGGGAACCAAATTAGCTTTCTTCATCATAAACTACGACCAAGAAATGAATGGCTATAAATGCCACCGCTTACAGTGAACAGCTAAGAAGACTCGCTGTTATTATTAAAAACAAACCTTCTGGTAGCCCCGTGTTCTTAACATTGAAAAAAATGGCGGGAACTTACGCACCGATACATTTTGAAACACGGATTCATCTTCCGGGTGTAATTTGGTTATCAAAGGGCCTTCATTTTAGTGTCGAAAGGAGAGAAATAGCCGGTCGGGGTGGCCAAGCGGTTCTAGGCGCTACAGTCTGAAACTGCGCTACCGGTACGGTCGCAGGTTCGAATCCTGCCTTGGGCATGGATGTGTACGATGTCCTTATTTAGGTTTAAGTAGCTCTAAGTTCTAGGGGACTGACGACCTTGGAAGTTAAGTCCCATAGTGCTAAGAGCCAATTTTTGGAGAGAAATAAGTTATAATACGTTTTTAACTGAATACTGCAAAATCGTGGTGCATCATGCACAATATTTCACTAAAGTATACCCAGATCTTTTTAAACAGGTAGCTGTGATTTTTGGTGCTTTTGGTTGCGTTTGACATCGCAAGACAATATCTTCCTCAGGCTATTTAATTTTCAACTAAAAATCCACTACAGCCACCCAACAACATGGGTTCTGTCACGTTGGCATCACAAGAAATTGCTTCGATAGTTGACTCAAATCCTGCAGATAAAAACTGTGCTTCTAATTATGAAATTTTGAATAAATTACGCCGTTGAAAATCCAGCAGTCGTACTGTAGAATTAATATCTGTTAATGTTCTCGAGATATTTCAAAGAAAGTATTGGTAGTAATTTCCTAGATACGAGATAACAGCATTCAGGTAACTATTTTCTCTTACAAATGGGCATCGTACCAAGAGTTACTGGTTGTAATTTCATTATCTTGAACCTCTAAATATTTCCAAGTGCTCTTTTCTGTTTACCCACACGAAGAAATGTTAATTGAATTTGCTTACATTTTAAAGTTTATAAGGCAAGACTTTCGTCATGGGACAAGGCCGACAAAACGTTTACTTACCACAGTATCAGACAGGGTGGCGGCAGCCACAGAGGTTATCAGCATATGGTGACGCACTTACCTGTAAGAAAAAGAAAACAAGTCAGTGAGTACAATGTTATGAAAGGTGCAGTACCGTGTTGCAATGGAAATCTTATATATGTGTGGAAGCCAGTACGTCAAATAATATCTAATGCATTCCGGAATTATTTTTAAATGTCGCAGCTGTATGTTCAGTTTTAAACGAAACTTAAGTGAGATGACGTGAACCTGACAACAAATTGCAATTATTCCCCGTTACAGCTAGGAACAAAAAAATTCCTCTTTGATACGTACGTCATCCACTTACCTCACGGTTATCCGTTAACGTTTTCTTTAATTTCTAATTACTTACCGTGTGATGGCAAGAGGGGTTACTGAAATTAGTCTCGGTTACCACGGGGGAAGTTTAAGACTCTTAAACCGGGAAAACCAAGGAAGAATACGGATTACTGGAACATACCTGAATCATAATCGTTTTGCTGCTGACATTATCTTGTGTGCCTATAGCGCAGATATACTCCAACTACGTAGGGGAGAATTTAATAAAAACGTTTTCAAACTTGTCTCAGAAACAGTTATACACTGCTCACTATCAAAATTGCAACACCAAAAACAATAGAAGGTAACGAAATTTCAGCTATTCAGCATATACAGTGTAGTAGGAAGAATCCCAAATGAAATGTGTGGGTGGTTTGGTGGTGTACAGGGTGCGAAATGTAGCAGACAGAGCTGGCACCTCTGGCAGCAACAACAGCTCTGATCCGACTGGGCGTCGAGTGCTAAGATTTTATCATTCGTAGTGACTAGCCTCTCGGTAATCCATGATACACACTACTGGCCATTAATATTGCTACACCAAGAAGAAATGCAGATGATAAACGGTAACAACCACCTCTGGCCGTAATAACGGACTTCATATGCCTGGGCATACAGTCAAACAGAGATTGGATGGCGTGTACAGGTACAGCTGCCCATGCAGCTTCAACACGATACCACAGTTCATCAAGAGCAGTGACTGGCGTACTGTGACGAGCCAGTTGCTCGGCCACCATTGACCAGATATTTTCAATTGGTGAGAGATCTGGAGAATGTGCTCTCCACGGCAGCAGTCGAACATTTTCTGTATCCAGAAAGGCCCGTACAGGACCCGCAACATGCGGTCGTGCATTATGCTGCTGAAATGTAGGGTT
This sequence comes from Schistocerca nitens, assembly GCF_023898315.1. Taxonomy (NCBI): domain Eukaryota; kingdom Metazoa; phylum Arthropoda; class Insecta; order Orthoptera; family Acrididae; genus Schistocerca; species Schistocerca nitens. Next base: position 451,381,315 of record NC_064619.1, read on the forward strand.
TCGTAAGGATCGAATGAGGGGTAGAGCCACGGGTAGTAACACATCGGAAATGTAACGTCCACTGTTCAAAGTGCCGTCAATGCGAACAAGAGGTGACCGAGACGTGTAACCAATGGCACCCCATACCATCATGTGGGTTGATACGCCAGTATGGCGATGACGAATACACGTTTCCAATGTGCGTTCACCGCGATGTCGCCAAGCACGGATGCGACCACCATGATGCTGTAAACAGAACCTGGATTCACCCGAAAAAATGACGTTTTGCCATTCGTACCCAGGTTCGTCGTTGAGTACACCATCGCAGGCGCTCCTGTCTGTGATGCAGCGTCAAGGCTAACCGAAGCCGTGGTCTCCGAGCTGATAGTCCGTGCTGCTGCAAACATCGTCGAACTGTTCGTGCAGATCGTTGTTGTCTTGCAAACGTCCGCAGCTGTTGACCCAGGGATCGAGACGTAGCTACACGATCCGTTGCAGCCATGCGGATAAGATGCCTGTCATCTCGACTGCTAGTGATACGAGGCCGTTGGGATCCAGCACAGCGTTCCGTATTACCCTTCTGAACCCACCGATTCCATATTCTGCTAACAGTCATTGGATCTCGACCAACGCGAGCAGCAATGTCGCGATACGATAAACCGCAATCGCGATAGGCTACAATCCGACCTTTATCAAAGTCGGAAACGTGATGGTACGTATTCTCCTCCTTACACGAGGCATCACAACAACGGTTCACCAGGCAACGCCGGTCAACTGCTGTTTGTGTATGAGAACTCGGTTGGAAACTTCCCTTATGTCAGGACGTTGTAGGTGTCGCCACTGGCGCCAACCTTGTGTGAATGTTCTGAAAAGGTAATCATTTGCATATCACAGCATCTTCTTGCTGTCGATTAAATTTCGCGTCTGTAGCACGTCATCTTCGTGGTGTAGCACTTTTAATGGCCAGTAGTGTACGTATGAATAATCTCTAATAAGGCACTGTTTGTAATTGTTGTATACATTTATGCGGGATTTGATCTCCTTTGATATGTATGAAGTTGACAATCGAAAAGACAATAAGTAGTGCAGCCATGAACAGTATAATCCAGCTCTTAACATTCATGGAAGCTGCCCAACATCGCCCTACACAAAATATTTCACGTTATCTTACTTACTCGCTTTATTTTGATATTCGCGCACAGGGAATCTCTGTTAAATTTGCATTGGATGAACGAGCTAAGAATACACAAAAATATCATTAGGTTAGACGTTTATTTCTTGGTGAGAACAAAATCGAGTGAAATCTGGAAATCTCATTGAAATTCAACAAATACTGTGAAAGGTAGGCATTGCACCATCTTCAGGACACCTATCAATTTGGTTGCGTAAAACCAGAACAAGTATAAGTCTCACGATTAACAGTCCGATATTCAGTAATTGGAACACAGTTTCCCAGCCATACTGAATAATAACCCTTACTGCGATAATGAGGAAGTTTCTCATGATGTTAATCACTAATTGTTTGCGTGCAGACAGTCTGAGAACTCTGGTCAACATCTTTCATTTCGCTTCTGCGAACGAAGCATCAACTTCTGACGTCAAGAATGGCCCTGATGGCTTACTAACGATATCCAAACCTTCAGGGAAGTCTGTGATTTACTGAGTGGAAACGACATTTGTTTATTATGTCTTTAACGAAGCAGGGTTTATATTTTATATACAGCAGCTCGTGGTCTCGCGGTAGCGTTTTCGCTTCCAGAGCCCGAGGTCCCGGGTTCGATTCCCGGCGGAGTCAGGGATTTTCACCTACCTCGAAATGACTGGGTGTTGTTGTGTCGTCTTCATGATCATCATTCATCCTCATTACGGTCGGAGGAAGGCAATGGCAAACCACCTCCGCTAGGTCCTTGCCTAGTACAACGGTGCGGGTCATCCGCATCGTCCCCTACGCTCTGTTACGGAGTATGGGACTTCATCATCATCATCATCATCATCATACAAGCAGTGTCAGTACATTAATTATGTGGCTGAGGTTGTGTAGCGGGTAGAGCAACAGACTCTGAACCTGGTGGTCCCTGACTCAATCCCGGATAGGGTGAGATTGGGGGGGGGGGGGGGGTGGAGGGATTTTTCCTCATTCGATTCCTTCCTGTACGGTCCCAGGCCCATTCAGCCTGCTATCAAAACGAGTACCGAAGTTCTTTCCCGGGGGTAAGAGGCGGCCGCAGCGACGGGACTGCCCCCCCCCCCCCCCCCCAGTTTTACTCTAACAAAACAAGACTGAAGAAAAGTCAAGACACACTCACAAAACTTTTCGACATAGAATTAGCGTTAAACAATGTAACATGACGCAAGATATTCGAAATTTTAGAGAGAAATAGGACGGTTAATATAGAACCAAGCAAGAGCCAAGAGGGAACAATAGGAGTGGAAGACCAAGAACGAAATGCTCGGATTAAAAAGGGTGCTGTCTTTCGCATCAACTGTTATTTCTATACGTCGAAGAACAAATGACGGAAATAATAGAAAAGTTCAAGGGTGGGATTAAAATTCAGGGTGAAAGGATATCAACGATATGATTCGCTTAGGGATATGGCAGCAAGAGAGGGGATGAAAACCAATGTGCACTCCGTGTGCATACCGGGGGTGTCATTCCAGATGTGGAAAGGGTCCTTCCGGATGCCATGAAGGGTACAGGGTGCACCCATCTGCAGGTGGTCGCTCATGTCGGCACCAATGATCTGTGTCGCTATGGATCGGAGGAAATCCTCTCTGGCTTCCGGCGGCTATCTGATTTGGTGAAGACTGCCAGTCTCGCTAGCGGGATGAAAGCAGAGCTCACCATCTGCAGCATCGTCGACAGGACTGACAGCGGACCTTTGGTACAGAGCCGAGTGGAGGGTCTGAATCAGAGGCTGAGACGGCTCTGCGACCATGTGGGCTGCAGATTCCTCGACTTGCGCCATAGGGTGGTGGGGTTTCGGGTTCCGCTGGATAGGTCAGGAGTCCACTACACGCAGCAAGCGGCTACACGGGTAGCAGGCGTTGTGTGGCGTGGACTAGGCAGCTTTTTAGGTTAGAAGGCCTCGGGCAAGTACAGAAAGGGCAACAGCCTCAAAGGGTGCGGGGCAAAGTCAGGACATGCGGGGACCAAGCAGCAATCGGTATTGTAACTGCAAACTGACTAAGCTGCATTGGTAAAGTACCGGAACTTCAAGCGCTGATAGAAAGCACCGAAGCTGAAATCGTTATAGGTACAGAAAGCTGGCTGAAGCCAGAGATAAATTCTGCCGAAATTTTTACAAAGGTACAGACGGTGTTTAGGAAGGATAGATTGCATGCAACCGGTGGTGGAGTGTTCGTCGCTGTTAGTAGTAGTTTATCCTGTAGTGAAGTAGAAGTGGATAGTTCCTGTGAATTATTATGGGTGGAGGTTACACTCAACAACCGAGCTAGGTTAATAATTGGCTTCTTTTACCGACCTCCCGACTCAGCAGCATTAGTGGCAGAACAACTGAGAGAAAATCTGGAATACATTTCACATAAATTTTCTCAGCATATTATAGTCTTAGGTGGAGATATCAATCTACCAGATATAGACTGGGACACTCAGATGTTTAGGACGGGTGGTAGGGACAGAGCATCGAGTGACATTATACTGAGTGCACTATCCGAAAATTACCTCGAGCAATTAAACAGAGAACCGCCTCGTGGAGATAACATCTTGGACCTACTGATAACAAAGAGACCCGAACTTTTCGACTCTGTATGTACAGAACAGGGAATCAGTGATCATAAGGCCGTTGCAGCATCCCTGAATATGGAAGTTAATAGGAATATAAAAAAAGGGAGGAAGGTTTATCTGTTAAGCAAGAGTAATAGAAGGCAGATTTCAGACTACCTAACAGATCAAAACGAAAATTTCTGTTCCGACACTGACAATGTTGAGTGTTTATGGAAAAAATTCAAGGCAATCGTAAAATGCGTTTTAGACAGGTACGTGCCGAGTAAAACTGTGAGGGACGGGAAAAACCCATCGTGGTTCAACAGCAAAGTTAGGAAACTACTGCGAAAGCAAAGAGAGCTTCACTCCAAGTTTAAACGCAGCCAAAACCTCTCAGACAAACAGAACCTAAATGATGTCAAAGTTAGCGTACGGAGGGCTATGCGTGAAGCGTTCAGTGAATTCGAAAATAAAATTCTATGTACCGACTTGACAGAAAATCCTAGGAAGTTCTGGTCTTACGTTAAATCAGTAAGTGGCACGAAACAGCATATCCAGACACTCCGGGATGATGATGGGATTGAAACAGAGGATGATACGCGTAAAGCTGAAATACTAAACACCTTTTTCCAAAACTGTTTCACAGAGGAAGACCGCACTGCAGTTCCTTCTCTAAATCCTCGCACAAACGAAAAAATGGCTGACATCGAAATAAGTGTCCAAGGAATAGAAAAGCAACTGGAATCTATCAACAGAGGAAAGTCCACTGGACCTGACGGGATACCAATTCGATTCAACACAGAGTACGCGAAAGAACTTGCCCCCCTTCTAACAGCCGTGTACCGCAAGTCTCTAGAGGAACGGAAGGTTCCAAATGATTGGAAAAGAGCACAGGTAGGCCCAGTCTTCAAGAAGGGTCGTCCAGCAGATGTGCAAAACTATAGACCTATATCTCTGACGTCGATCTGTTGTAGAATTTTAGAACATGTTTTTTGCTCGAGTATCATGTCGTTTCTGGAAACCCAGAATCTAATCTGTAGGAATCAACATGGAATCCGGAAACAGCGATCGTGTGAGACCCAACTCGCTTTATTTGTTCATGAGACCCAGAAAATATTAGATACAGGCTCCCAGGTAGATGCTATTTTCCTTGACTTCCGGAAGGCGTTCGATACAGTTCCGCACTGTCGCCTGTTAAAGAAAGTAAGAGCCTACGGAATATCAGACCAGCTGTGTGGCTGGATTGAAGAGTTTTTAGCAAACAGAACACAGCATGTTGTTATCAATGGAGGGACATCTACAGGCGTTAAAGTAACCTCTGGCGTGCCACAGGGGAGTGTTATGGGACCATTGCTTTTCACAATATATATAAATGACCTAGTAGATAGTGTCGGAAGTTCCATGCGGCTTTTCGCGGATGATGCTGTAGTATACAGAGAAGTTGCAGCATTAGAAAATTGTAGCGAAATGCAGGAAGATCTGCAGCGGATAGGCACTTGGTGCAGGGAGTGGCAACGGACCCTTAACATAGACAAATGTAATGTATTGCGAATACATAGAAAGAAGGATCCTTTATTGTACGATTATATAATAGCGGAACAAACACTGGTAGCAGTTACTTCTGTAAAATATCTGGGTGTATGCGTGAGGAACGATTTGAAGTGGATTGATCATATAAAATTAATTGTTGGTAAGGCGGGTACCAGGTTGAGATTCATTGGGAGAGTCCTTAGAAAATGTAGTCCATCAACAAAGGAGGTGGCTTACAAAACACTCGTTCGACCTATACTTGAGTATTGCTCATCAGTGTGGGATCCGTACCAGATCGGGTTGACGGAGGAGATAGAGAAAATCCAAAGAAGAGCGGCGCGTTTCGTCACAGGGTTATTTGGTAACCGTGATAGCGTTACGGAGATGTTTAGCAAACTCAAGTGGCAGACTCTGCAAGAGAGGCGCTCTGCATCGCGGTGTAGCTTGCTGTCCAGGTTTCGAGAGGGTGCGTTTCTGGATGAGGTATCGAATATATTGTTTCCCCCTACTTATACCTCCCATAGGAGATCACGAATGTAAAATTAGAGAGATTCGAGCGCGCACGGAGGTTTCAGACAGTCGTTCTTCCCGCGAACCATACGCGACTGGAACAGGAAAGGGAGGTAATGACAGTGGCACGTAAAGTGCCCTCCGCCACACACCGTTGGGTGGCTTGCGGAGTATAAATGTAGATGTAGATGACACTGCTATTCTCAGTGAAAGCGAAGAAAAATTACAAAGTCTTTTGAATGAAATGAACAGTAAAATGAGTACAGAATATGGATTGAGAGTAAACCAGGAAAAGACAAAAGTAATGAAAAGAATACAGGTAAAACTAAGTATATGATGACGGAAGATCCTGTTAAACATAGAGGAAAGACTTCAATACAAATACATGGGAAAGGGTACCAAAGAGTGAAATAGTTTAAATATCTAGGTTCGGTAACAACCGAAGTTAATAGGACAGCAGTACAAATTCAAGAAAGGTTTCCAAGTCGAAACCGATGTTGTTGTTACTTGAAGAATATATTGAAGTCCAGAAATGTCAGAATACAAAAATCCATAAATGTTTGATTGTATTAAGATCTCTAATAACATATGGATCGGAAGTCTGGGTGATGATTACAAAGGAAGAAAAAGAAGCTCTTGAGAAGATACTTGGGGCAGTGAGAGAGGAAGAAAGCTGGAGAATAAGGACAAACGCAGAACTACAGACACCTTCTGGGCTGCTGCCTATTGCAGTGAAAATCGAGCAAGGAGAATAAGATGCCAGGAAATCTGAGTGTTAAGAAAGTATTTGTAGGAAAACCAGTGGCCGGCCGAGGTGGACAAGGGGTTCTAGGCGCTACAGTCTGGAACCGAGCGACCGCTACGGTCGCAGGTTCGAATCCTGCCTCGGGCATGGATGTGTGTGATGTCCTTAGGTTAGTTAGGTTTAAGTAGTTCTAAGTTCTAGGGGACTGATGACCTCAGAAGTTTAGTCCCATAGGGCTCAGAGCCATTTGAACCATTTTTTTAGGAAAACCCGCAGGGAAGAGTAGAAGAGGTAGACCCAGGAAGAGGCGGCTTGGAGATATGAAGAAAGACCTCAAAGCAATGGGAGTCAGAAATCGGCGAAGGAAAGCAGTGGACGAAGAAGAAAGGAGCTAGGTGACAAAGGAGGCCGAAGTTCTACAACGAGTGTACCGGCGACCAATAAGAAAGTAAGCACTGGGAAGCACCAGAAATCAGAATAGCAAGAAACTTAACATCAAAACAGGTGACCACGAAGAAGACGAAGTTAAGAAATTCTGCTACTTTGGTAGCAAATTAAACCGACGGAGCCCGCATCTCGTGGTCGTGCGGTAGCGTTCTCGCTTCCCACGCCCGGGTTCCCGGGTTCGATTCCCGTCGGGGTCAGGGATTTTCTCTGCCTCGTGATGGCTGGGTGTTGTGTGCTGTCCTTAAGTTAGTTAGGTTTAAGTAGTTCTAGGTTCTAGGGGACTGATAACCATAGATGTTAAGTCCCATAGTGCTCAGAGCCATTTGAACCATTTTAAACCGACGGACGAGGCAAGGAGGACATGCAAGCAGACTGGCAAAGGCAAAGAGGGCATCCCTAGCCAAGAGAAGTCTACTTGTATCAAGCATGGGCTTCAATTTTGGGAAGAAATTTCTGAAAACGTGCAGCTAGAGCACACCAATGCGTGATAGTGAAACATGGGCTGTGGGAAACCAGATCAGAAGAGAATAGAAGCGTTCGAGATGTGGTGCTACAGAAGAATGTTAAACATTAAGAGGCCTGATAAGATGAAGAAGTTCTCTCCAGAATCGGTGAATCAAGAATGGAAAGCAAACAAAGCGCTGACAAGAGGGACAGGATGATAGGGCGTTTGTTAAGACATCAGGGGTTAACTTTCATTCAACTAGTGGGAGCTGTAGAGGGTAAAAGCAAGGTAGAGCAAGACAGAGATTGGAATATATTCAGTCAATAATTGAGGACGTAGGCTGCAAGTGCTACTCTGATACGAGGAGGCCGCATCAAACCTGAAGACTGATGGCTACAAACAGAAAACTAGCTCGGTCATATCTACGGGTACCAAGAAGAATCAGTTCTACCTATCCAGCTCATAACAGAACGCGGCTCCGGCGAGATGCCTGGCATTTTCAGTTTATACCTTGTGCCAGCCTTTCCAGAATCGTAACAACTAAGACGGGATTGAAAGCTTTAGGTTTAAACTGACGTCTTCACGAACGCCAATCCGGTGACTTAACCACCTCGCTCGGTCAGAGACTGGAACCTAGACGCTTCCCTTTCACAGGCAGTGGGCAGCGGTCTTACCAAAAGGAATATTGCCAGTAAAATGGACCTGTGAAAGGGACGCGTCCTATCCGAGTCCCCGGTCCAGCAAACGGTTTTAACCTACCACAGAATTCCAGTTTAGCTGACTTGCACAGGCAGTTTATTTGTATGTAAGTCTGCAGGCTTTCGTGGCCGTTGTCACTGAAGTTGAAATCTTCTGGGTTGTTAGGCCGCGTCATGTTTCTTCTAAAATATTCGACTTTTCGACCCCTGTGCTGGGATTTTAGAAGAAACATGACGCGGCCTAACAACCCAGAAGATTTTAACTTCAATTTATTTTTAATTTCTTCGTTCTGGAATGAACAGCTTTAGACTGATTTTCTTTTTATCCGAATCAGGAGAAAGGGGAAAAATCGTGTTTTAACGACACGTGCAATGGAATACCAATAAGACTCCTTTTGAACCATCGTAGTTACTAGACACTATTATTAAGTATGCAATGGCTTAACCATGATTACGACATGCTAAACTGAAATCAATGCCAAATAAAACAAGTCTCAAACGTCTATGATTTATATATGCAGACTGAAGTGATGAATGGAAATTCGTACCAACCCCAGGATTCGAATCCAGCTCTTCTGCTCACTAGGCAGACGCACCAACCAATACTCCATCCTTGAACAGTTACTTTGCACAACTGCATGGACTACCCTTGGACACCTCCGTCCTCAATCCAGATTCCCAGTCACAAATGGTTCAAATGGCTCTGAGCACTATGGGACTCAACATCTTAGGTCATAAGTCCCCTAGAACTTAGAACTACTTAAACCTAACTAACCTAAGGACATCACACACACCCATGCCCGAGGCAGGATTCGAACCTGCGACCATAGCAGTCCCGCGGTTCCGGACTGCAGCGCCAGAACCGCACGGCCACCGCGGCCGGCGCGGGAAGTTAAACCGTAATCTTCCTCCCATCCTAAAAATCATCATCTCGAAGTCTGGAATTAACGCTACAGTGCTAAGGAAAACCCTGGCCCTCACCTTCCTCAGAGCTGGGAATCAGTCTTCCAGCCACTAATAAAACCACGGATGGTTAGATTAACTTCGCTACCAGTACTGAGTTGCTGACTCTTCAAGCGGGTGATCATTCCGTCTCTCTGAACCTCCAGATGTCAGACACTCATATGGGTACCAAGCATTGTGTGTCGATAGAGTATCAAGCAAAACACCAATTTAGTTCGTGCTGTGTGCTGTCATCCGGTAGAGGATGCATAAACGGTAATTAAAAGTAACACCAGAACTACTGACTATACGCAAACCGCACCAGTGAGTTCTTTTCGTAAAGATTTCTGGTAGGTGAGTTGGTGGAGCGTCAGACTATCGTGCTAAAGGAACCGACTTCGAAACCCACGGATTCTGATCTTTTTTTAACAAATTATGCGTGAAATTATTATGTGGGAGAAAATTTTTCTGCCATGGAAAAGGTGGTTTCAGAATATGCAGCAATGTTCTTTTGGCAGTCTGATTTCGCTTCGTTAACTGAAATGAGCAAACCGTTAGAGTACATTTGTATACATAGGTGTGGTGTTATCTATAGAAATGAACGCAAAAGGTTTGGCTCAAATGGTTCAAATGGCTCTGAGCACTATGCGACTTAACTTCTGAGGTTATCAGTCGCCTAGAACTTAGGACTAATTAAACCTAAGGAATCACACACATCCATGCCCGAGGCAGGATTCGAACCTGCGACCATAGCGGTCGCTCGGTTCCAGACTGTAGCGCCTAGAACCGCACGGCCACTCTGGCCGGCGCTAAAGGTTTCCTGCTTTCAACTACTGAAGTGAAAGCAGACTGCCAAATGGTTCAAATGGCTCTGAGCACTATGGGACTTAACATCTGAGGTCATCAATCCCCTAGAACTTAGAACTACTTAAACCTAACCAACCTGAGAACATCAAACACATCCATGCCCGAGGCAGGATTCGAACCTGCGACCGTAGCGGTCGCGCGGTTCCAGACTGAAGCGCCTAGAACCGCTCGGCCACTGCGGCCGGCGCAGACTGCCAAAAACTGCTACAAACTCTAAAATGTCCTTTTACATGGCAGAAAAATATTCTCCCAAGTAACAATTTCAGGCATAATTTGTTAAAAAGAAAATCACCATCAGTGGGTTTCAAACTCGGGACCTATAGCACGACAATCATACGCTCTACCAGAGGTCTTCACATTGCGAGCTTACAGATATTGTTGGTGTATGCTCGGTAGGTGTGGTGTTATTTTTAATTACCGTTTACGCATCTTCTGCTGGACGACAGCACTCAGCACGAACTAAATCGGAGTTTTGATTGATACTCTATCGACACACAACGTTTGGTACCGATCTGTCTGACATCTGGAGGTTTGGGTGTCAGAAGACGCTGGCATAAACAGGAACGTGACGTCACTAGAATTTGTCACGAAATGTAGGAAGGCTTGAAGATGAAAAGTGCCTTCTCCGAAGAATGGCAGCTGGCCCCAGAAATGAACCTCACTGTAGCACCTTGAATAGACTATAAAATATTTCTTCTAAGTAAAATACATTTCTATGGAGATATTTAATGAAATCTGCAACTAGTGCGAAAATTTCTAGACTGGCAAGAGGCAGTTTATTACGCCGGACGGACGAAAGTTTATTACCGGGAGAGAGAAGAATGGGGAATCATTCTTTTAGCGATACGTTTCGCAAACGAGGAAAATAACTGCATTAACGACTTTGATAAAGAGCGGATTGTTACGGCCGGTGGCTGGTAATCAGCATCCCGTGAGTGGCGAAGGTGGTCATCTGTTCGCGTGCTCCTGCCGTCAGCGTCGATGGGAAGTCGTTGTACGACGGTGAGTGTACGAATATGCGACAAGTTGTTGGACGTCCACCCCTCATCACACAACGTAGAAGACGGAGGCTTGATCACTCTTTAAATCTGGATAGGCAGCGATCTGTGGCAGATCTAACGACAGACGACAATGCTGGTGCAGGCACGAGCGTTCCGGGCACACTATTCAACGCACACAATCCATCCAACGACATCGTCAATTACAGGACGCGGACAGAATTATGGAAACATCAAAAACACATTACCATGCCTAATATGGAGCAAGAAACCCTTTGTCATTCAAATCAGCTTTCAATCGTCTCGTAATGCATAAATACCATTTCTCTGCTAAACAGTGGTAAGTAGACTACAAAGATCCACTAATATTGAGATCTGGTGACTATGGTGGTCAGGGGAGATGCTACAATTCATCCTCGTGCTGAAAAAACCAGCCTAGAACGATGCGAGCTGCGTGAAAAAGGGCCCTGTCGTCTTGAAACACAGCATCACCAGTGGGCAACAAACATCGTACTATGGGATGCAACTTTCAGCCAAAATGGTCACATAACCCCTGGTAGTAATGCGACTTTGGAGTTCCACGACGTGGCTGCCCAAATCTTCATCGAACCGCCCCCATGTTCCACTCTTGGGATGTAAATCTCGCAAGAAGTTGGAACAGTGTGAAACAAGACTCACCCAACCAAATGACTTTCTTGCACTGCTCTATAGTCCTGGTTTTATGGCTTCGGCACCTCGTTTTCCTACTACGGGCATCTATATCACTGGTGACTGGTTTTGAAATTCCAGCTTCCCCTGCAGTATCTTGCTTATGGAACTCCTTTCGTGTTGCTTCGGTGCTGATAGCGTCCGCGAGTGCGACATTCAGTTCTGCATTGACTTTTACAGCTGTCGCCCTCTTATTTTTCGTCTTCAATGACGGTTCGTCACTAAGACTCAGCAGAGACTTTCGTCCACGTTGTGACTTAGCGGATGATGATTTTCCGCTTTCCCCATATTCGATATAAATCTTGTCGAAACAATACCGTGCGGAATCGCTGCTGAACTGGGTTCGAAAGAAGGTCCACGATGATATTTACCAGGTGTTCGGGATGTTTTGGCTCGTCAGTTTAATACAACCGTTACTTTTCATATTATACTTGAACGACTTAGCGGATACATAGGTAGGTCCTAAGTTCCTATGGGACCAAACTGCTGAGGTCATCGGTCCCTAGGCTTGCACACTACTTCATCTAACTTACACTAATTTACGCTAAGGACAACACACCAATGCCCGAGGGAGGACTCGAACGGGGGGCAGCCGCGTGAACCATGGCAAGACGCCTTAGCTGATAGTATTAGTGTGTAAGAGATATATGTTGATAAATAGTAACTGACAGGCATTTGAATAAGGGTGCCGCCCTTCTTGAGCCACAACATTAAGAAGGAAAGGTCGTCCACTAAATGCGATTAATTTGTGTGTTAGCGACATGAAGGCGTATGAATTTAACAGTTGTTCATTGGCTGTCTTCCCAATGCCTGCGTCCAACTTGAAACGGACACGTGTTACGAACATCTGCTCTATATCGAGCACAATGCGCGTGGACGGCCGTTTAACACATTAGTCGAATTTTTCTCTGTCAAAAAGCTTTTAATGAGAACTTATTCACGTATTCAAACTTTATTTACACTGTGTATCCTTTTTCTTTACGTAAGTACTATAAAACCTGAATCATTTTTCAGTTTAAGATATTTGTCCTCTTTTTTGGCAGAACATCTGTTGGAAAAATGTCCAAGGCCTCGTGCAGCCTTCACAATGTGTCTCGAACACAAAGCGCACAATAAAATAAAGACGACGGAGGCGCAAAAGCACGTAATCCAGTACTATAGCACGAGTGATTGCATGGAGAAAGGACGGCACTCTCTCCTCATCAGCTCATCAACGTCAAAGCCAAAACTTTCTTCTCGAGAAACCTTGACACTGCAGTTCGGTTAACAAGCTGTGTGAGCGTATCGGACTGTTTAGACGCGTTCGGAATGGCGTGTGGTCGGAATTTATGCTACAAAATCGCAGTGGTTCTATCTGCATAATTTCGGAGAGATCCGAAAGCGCAGCTGTTCGTGCATCCTCTGGAAGCCTAGAAGGTCAATGTCCGCTGGAACAGCATCAAGCAGCAGCAGAACGGAGAAAGTGTGTACCTGAGTGACGGGTGTGTTTACAGCTGGAGGCAGAGTCCAGCCGTGACCTTGGCTGGCTTACACACACACACACACACACACACACACAGATGCCGCCCCACCACACGGTGAGAGCAACTGGCGCCGGTGCTGCAGCGAAGCGGCGGTGCACTCAACTAGCATTCCGGGCGCTCTCCTCGCTTTGAAACTCTCCTCGCTTTGATCTTGAGTCAGCAGTAAATTTTATGTAGGAATTCCTGACTGAGCGAGCCATAGACTGGCCCGTAACGAGAACTGGCATCTTCACGTGACTAGGTACAGCCGCGTTCCACTTCAACGTAGAGTGCGCTGTCACCTCGCAATGCGAACGTGGACAGGTATCAAGGAAAATGCCAAGACAGCTTCCTGTCAGCGTCATTAAAAGGGAAGGAGAGAGGTGTGCCGATGATGACAAAAAACGTGACCGAACGCGCAAGCAAAAATTTTAGGTTAGGCAAGTCCATGGTGTGCAAACTGCGGCAGCAGGAGCATGTTTGCTGAGCAGAGCTGGAAGCAAAGATGTGCCACAAACAAGGAAAGAAGACGACGAAGAAGAAAAGTGTCTATCATGTATCCTATCGACGGGACCCTAGATTTCACCGCCTTTGTTGCACAAAACTGTACTTCAAGGTTACGAAGGAATCTCTGAGAAAAACTGTTCTGCCTATGGGGTTTGGTTTTGGAAGGGGACATAATAAACGAGTCGTCATGTGTGTGAAGAGAACGGCATAGTTCCAAAACAAGGCATACTACATCAGAATTTTACTGAAAAACGAAGCTTCAGAATAAGAGCGGGCAGTGATTTTTCAGACGAAACGTGGCTTCATATGCATCACACTGTAAATTAATCACGTCAGCGGGTGCGGGGAGTATTGTCAAAACTGCCGATTAGTGTTTAAGTGTAGTACTACGCAGGGCACTGAGTATAGACAGCGCTCCACTCTTACGAACTCCGTAGTGTACACTATTAGCATCTCCCCTCCTGGTCCTCGGACGTAAACACAACGATGATGCCATCCTGTTCCCATAGCCTGTAAACCAATAAATACAATAAATGTGTGGTTTGTCCGTGCGCTCCTCTATAACTCCGCAACCCACCCCCGCTGCCCCGCAAGAGTTGCATGGTACGGTAGCCCACCACCCCCAGCTATGAGGAAGGTTTTGGTTTGAAATTGCATGGTTCAGTTCAAAGATAAGGCTGTCAAAAGACGACATCGAACCAATGGACTTCTTATGGGAAGTCGGTGAAGCAGTTGGGACTCGCATGCCGAGACTGGCCAGAATGTTCCTTCCAGAATGTTGGAGAGTGTTGTAAATTTTTTCAGAATGTTACAGAATATTCCAGAAGATTTGAGAATGTTCTCAAATGTTCAGAATGTTATACAATCTTAGAGGAAGCTCGAGAATGTCCCGGAATGTTTTAGAATTTTTCAGAATGTTCGAGAATGTTCTAGTCTCGTCGAGGATGTTCTCGAATGTATTCGACTGTTCCATTATCCTGTCGTAGAGGGGACACATTCCTGGTTAGAAGCGTATATGTAATTATATAGGCGATGGTAAGACATATGCACCAGTATAGTTATGAAAATCGGTTCGAGTGGATTAAGGGAAAATGGAAGGGAAAGAAAGTGAAATTTATATGAAAATGAATGTGTTAACTAATATTAGTATTTTGCTTTATCTATTTATTACTATGAAATTAATTTGAAATTGAGGAATTTTTTTGAATACTTAAGGGTATTTAAGAGGGCTTAAAGAGTAGTCTATATTTTATTATTTGAGAATCTTTATTGAGTGTAGAATACTAACATGTCTACGTTTTTTTGAATGTTTATTTTTACATTGTTCTCGAGTGATCTGGAATGTTAAGAAAACAACTGAAAATAAAGACCAAGCGAAGCGGGTGTTTTACAGCTAGTATTTAAAGAGCGTTATGGTTAGCAAAAGGCAATCCGCTGCTTGAATGATTACCTTTTATTG